>NC_060195.1:49336992-50536992 GCF_021184085.1 Oncorhynchus gorbuscha | reverse complement strand
ATTGTCACGCCTACTTTACGTTCCCTCTCTCCGGCGCTTAACGTTCCTGGTCTACTTTCCACTGGTCTTGGCAACCCACATTACGCATACCTGCCCCCTATCATTATGCACACCGGGACTTCATCATTACCTTGATTACTTCCCCTGTACTTCCCCTTTATTTAGCCCTCAGTAGCCTCAGTCTTCAGGCAGAATTGGTTTTGTTCACTTCGGTATGCTTTCCCTGTTTTGTTAATCTGCTTATTCTCATTATTAAACTCATGTTATGCACCTGCTTCCTAGCATATACGTTACAATACTATCTTCAAGGCAAGTAATAGGCAGAATAAATGAATGGTTGCCTTAGTGCCTGTGTGTTCCAGCGGTTACAGCCGCTAACCTTTGAATTTTTGGAGGAACTAGTATGCCTTCTTTTCAAGTTACTCTCTGTAGGCTGTACTCTAGAAGTAATTTCTGAAGGAAGTAACTTACTTTTTAGTCTGCTACTTTCAGGGCCGGCTCCAGCCTTTTGGGAGCCCTACGCGAGATTTGGTTGGGGGCCCCCCCACCAAGTGGAAAACAGCGGACAAATATATATATATGTGAATGTATTTCTTGCAAATCTACACATTTTGCCATGGGTGGCAGGGTGTAAAGAAATGTTTGCCTTTTTAAAGCAAGTTCTGCAGTTCTACACATTCTACACATTAGAGGCAGAGAGACATGTTAGCAATTTTATAACACATTTTCTGCAATGAATGCCATGTTAACGTTCCTGAGTGAAAAAAACATCAATGGGGAACAGCTGAAAGTTAAGGCCCCTGTGTCATGTTTTGTCATATATTGTCTTGTCCTTGTGCTTTCCCTTCTGTTCGTTTCCCCCTGCTGGTCTTATTAGGTTCGTTCCCTTTTTCTATCCCTCTCTCTCCCACTCCCTCTCTCTCTTCTCTCTATCGTTCCGTTCCTGCTCCCAGCTGTTCCTCATTCTCCTAACTCACTCATTTACTCTTTTCACACCTGTCCCCTATTTTGCCCTCTGATTAGAGTCCCTATTTCTCCCCTTGTTTTCCGCTTCTGTCCTTGTCGGATCCTTGTATGATGTTCGCTGTTCTGTGTCCTTGTCTCGCCCTGTCGTGTTTTGTCTCCTTCAGATGCTGCGTGTGAGCAGGTGTCTTAGTCTGCTACGGTCGGTGCCTTCCCGAAGCAACCTGCAGTCAATGGTCGAGTCTCCAGTCTGTCCTCGTTACTACGAGTGGATTTAAGTTTTTTCCTGTTTTGTTTTCTTCTTGATTTTTCCAGGATTATTACTTTTGTCATATACTGGAATAAAGACTCTGTTTTCGTTAAGTCGCTTTTGGGTCCTCATTCACCAGCATAACACCCTGGGCACGTGCCCTGCATGCCCGGGTGGTAATCGGCCATGATTACTGCAAGTTTAGATAACTCGCTAGACCAGGGGTCTTCCACCTTTTATTGCCCAGGGATCAGGGATGTTGTGCTGCCATAGTGCGGGGGAGTGGCGCTCCCTCACTTTTACAATTTAAACAGTGCTGTCCACCCTGATTCAAAGGGTGCTCAAATCGCTTAAAATATCAAGATCTGTATGTCTGTTTCCTACGCCTAATAGTCCTACTCACACAATGATTCATTTGCATCTGCCATAACCAAATATAACAGCAAATGTGATAGTGTATTTTTTACATTGGATAAAAGCAGAGACACAGAGCTACATAATTGTATATCATTCACTGCATTTGAGGAACAATGGGAAAGTAATTCTGCTTTCAAAGTTGATAAACTTGAAACCTCAATTTTGAGAAAATGGCATTTGAATGTTTTGATACTACTAGGAGAGAGCTCTCCTTTGTCTACACCCATTCAGCACTGTTCACAAGCCAGCCCCTCTCTCTTTAACCTCTTAAGCATAGCCCTATTTACTGCCCCTAATGGAGGAATTGGGTACCCATATAAAACAGGATACATTTTTGTCAAAAGTTGCTAATATATGCATATAAAAAATATTATAGAATAGAAAACACTCTAAAGCTTCTAAAACCGTTTAAATTTTGTCTCTATGTAAAGCAGAAGTCTCAGGGCATGCATTCTCCCAAAATCTCTCTTATCATGGAAAAAGTTGGCCCAACTTTGACGTCATCTTAAACGCCTACCCAAACAACTACCGCTCTGGGAACAGTTCCAACGTGTTCAGCGCGAAGCCTGCTTTCAATTGGGCTTCTCATTGTGTGAATCGCGCGCTCACGAGACGTTGAGCGTGCCGAAAGGTCTCGGTCACGAAAAAAAAAAGTGTACGTTTATGCGCTCTGCTCCCGCTCTCTCTTTTCTTCAGAATCAATTACAAGATGTGTGTGTTTCGCTTCGTCCTCACAATTGCTGTACACCTTTATAACATGTTAAAGCTTAATTATAAACATAGTTTGACAAGTTTACTCGACATATAAGTTTTGGTGCGCATCCACTTGAATTTTGCCTACATTTCGACCGAAAAGTGTCTATTTTGAGAACCGAAAGACGCAGACTTGAAAACTAAACGCTGTTTTGGTAAGTATAATCCCTTCCAGGTCTTTTGATGGAAGAACAGCAAAGGTAAGGGAATATTTATGTGTTAATTTTGGGTTTCTGTCGACTCCAAGATGTAGGAGGCATAATGATACATTTGGAGCGCCGACTCCTAGTATAGCCTAGTAAACGCAAACTGTAACGTTAAAAATAAATGTAACACAGCGTTTGCATTTAGAAGAAGTGTATCTTCCTATGCATATGTAAAACATGCATATTTAGTCAAAGTTTATGATGTGTATTCCTTGTTAGCTGACGTTATCTCCCGGAGCTATTTAATTTCTCCTGACATTTTAGTAGCATTTTTTGAACAATGCGTCATTGTAAACAGAGATTTATGGATATATATTGCAGATTATTGAAAAAAAAATGAATGTACTGTGTAACATGTTATATTACTGTCATCTGATGAAGATTTCAAAAGGTTAGTGAATTTTTTTTTTAAATCCTGCGTTTGTTGATTGCATATTTTTCCTACTTGGCTATGCTAATGAGCTATGTCTGCGGTGGTGGTTTGACATAAATATGTGCTATGTTTTCGCCGTAAAACATTTTAGAAATCTGACTTATTGCCTGGATACACAACGAGTGTAGCTTTAATTCAATACCCTGCATGTGTATTTTAATGAACGTTTGAGTTTTAACTAATACTATTAGCATTTAGCGTAGCGCATTTGCATTTCCAGAGCTCTAGATGGGACGCCTGCGTGCCAGGTAGAAGCAAGAGGTTAAGGATGCACATGTGAGGTCATGTGTTAAACAGTGAGTAGTGTAGTAAAGATTTCAACTAAAAGTAGTAAAAGTAGTAGCCTATAATTAGGAAAAATTACAGGTAAACAGTGTGTCCAGAAAAAATATTTTATTAATATTAGTTGATGCTTACCAAAACACACTTGTGTAAATTGATGGGTCATGTGAAAGGAATGCTATAACCCCTAGCTTCTTAGGGCTGCAATCCCGTTAATGGGATCGATATGACAACAGCCAGTGAAAGTGCATGGCTCCAAATTCAAAACAACAGAAATCTCATAATTAAAATTCCTCAAACATACATGTATTTTATACCGTTTTTGTGACAATACAGAGGCGGATGCAAGATGCAAGCAACGATGGTTTAATGAATACAATTTACATCAGCAACAGGACAGACAGACTGTACTCAGACGGAATCCGACCCAGGGACTAGGGCGCATCTTCCTGTGATAGCGTGCTGAGAAATCCAGGGGAGTGTGTCCGGATGGGAAGGAAGGAGCACAGCAGATAATCCACACAAGGGCGGCGAGAGATGAGCACTGACACACGACACAACCTCAGGGAAGTAACAACACAACCTCAGGGAAGTAACAACACAACCTCAGGGAAGTAACAACGATCTGACAACAAGAAACACTGGTTACAGAACATATAAAGGGAAGAAAAGTGGTTCCAGCTGGCGCAGACAATCAGGCCGAGATTGGGAACCACACCCACACAAACACGGGAGAGAGAGAGAGAGAGAGAGAGAGAGAGAGAGAGAGAGAGAGAGAGAGAGAGAGAGAGAGAGAGAGAGGGAGTGGATTCATGTACCGTGACAGTTTTAAACATAATCTTGTTGTTAATCCCACCACAGTGTCCGATTTCAAATAGGCTTTACAACGAAAGCACCACAAACGATAATGTTAGGTCACCACCAACTCACAGAAAAACCCAGCCATTTTTCCAGCCAAAGAGAGGAGTCACAAAAAGCACAAATAGAGATAAAATGAATCACTAACCTTTGATGATCTTAATCAGATGACACTCATAGGACTTCATGTTACACAATACATGTATGTTTTGTTTGATAAAGTTCATATTTATATTTAAAAAATCTCAGTATACATTGGCACGTTACGTTCACTAGTTCCAAAAACATCCAGTGATATTGCAAAGAGCCACATCATTTTACAGAAATACTCATTATAAATGTAGATGAAAATACAATTGTTAGACATTGAAACATAAATATACCTCTCCTTAATGCAACCGCTGTCAGATTTTTAAAAAACTTTACGGAAAAAGCAAACCATGCAATAATCTGAGACGGTGCTCAAAATTTTTTTTACATCCGAAATAACCTTATAAATATTCCCTTACCTTTGATGATCTCCATCCTAATGCATTCCCAGGAATCCTAGTTCCACAATAAATGTTTGATTTGTTCGATAATGTTCATTATTTATGTCCAAGTAGCGACTTTTGTTTGGGAGTTTAGTACACAAATCCAAACGCCCATGCAGGTCCAGCCGAAAGTCGGACAAAAACTTCAAAAAGTTATATTACAGATCTTAGAAACATTTAAAACTAAGTATAGAATCAATCTTTAGGATGTTATCATAAATCTTCAATAACGTTCCAACCGGAGAATTACATTGTCTATAGAAAAGCCATGGAACGCAGATCTCTATCATGTGAAATGTGCGTGACCATCAATACGACCTCTGCAGCCATAAGAAGCTAGCCACATTTTGCTAATGGGATGAGTCTCTACAGAAGTGGTAAACAGTACAGCCATAGTAGCAATATCAGGAATAGTGTCAATATAAATAAAATAATAAACCGTTTTTACAAGAACAATATCAGTGATATATAAGGTAGTTATATGCATACAATCAGGGGTAAAGTGGCTGAGCAGCGGGATAAAAAAAGGTAGCAGCAACTTTCTCCCAACTCTCTCTGTTGGGAGAGAGTCATGTGAATAGTGGCACTGCAGATAGTGCTGATGACTGGTCCGTATTCAGAGAGCCTGTTTCTGTCCTGTCCTTGACTTTGGTGCAGGGCATGTGATGTGATAACCTCTTCATCACAAAACTCCCTGATCTTCTCAAAAAGGTATGTTTGTCGAGCTGTGTCCAATCCAGGTGGTGCTTGTACAGACATACCATCTACAGGAGGAAGGATGTCAGCGTTGCACAGTAGCTGAAACCTGGTCCCGACTGAGTCCGAACGGTCCTTGGCGACAACAACACCAGGCTCCAGAGCATCAAAGCTGTAAAACAGGAAATGACAAAAACAAACTTTACAACCTTGCACAACATCAATTCACCTCCCAAGTTTAGATAAGAAGAATAACCTCATTCAATGCAATGAAAATTATATTCCCCTAAAGTGCTGGTACTGCTTGATCTGTGGCAGAGGCCTGAAGTATGGAGTCAGGTCTTGTTGCCAACCATAGCTTTCCACCATCACCGTACCATCCTCCAGTCCAAACAGCTGTGGGATGTTGACCCCGGTCACAGTGCTGTCCTTGACAACACCAGCAATCTCAGACGAGAACACCATCCCCACAGGGAAGCATGGTGGTGGCAGCATCATGCTGTGGAGAAGTTTTTCATCTCCAGGGACTGGGAAACTGGTCATAATTGGAGGAATGATGGATGGCAATAAATACAGGGAAATTCTTGAAGGAAACCTGTTTCAGTCTTCCAGAGATTTGAGAATTGGACAGAGGTTCACCTTCAAGCAGGACATACTGCTGAAGCAACACTCGAGTGGTTTAAGGGGAAACATGTAAATGTCTTGGAATGGCCTAGTCAAAGCCCAGACCTCAATCCAATTGAGAATCTGTGGTAGGATGTAAAGATTGCTGTACAACAGCGGAACCCATCCAACTTGAAGGAGCTGGAGCAGCTTTGCCTTGAAGAATGGGCAACAATCCCAGTGGCTAGATGTGCCAAGCTTATAAAGACAAGAGACTTGCAGCTGTAATTGCTGCAAAAGGTGGCTCTACAAAGTATTGACTTTGGGGAGGTGTATAGTTATGCACGCTCAAGTTCTGTTTTTTGTCTTATTTCTTGTTTTACAGGAAAAAATTGTTTCTATCTTCAAAGTGGTAGGCATGTTGTGTAAATAAAATGATAACCCACCCCCCCCAAAAAAAACATCTATTTTAATTCCAGGTTGTAAGGCAACAAAATAGGGAAAATGGCAAGGGGGTGAATACTTTCTTAAGCCACTGTATTGATATAGTAGAATGAAATAAATTATTACTTATATTATGCATATTGTAACATCTTGTGAGGAGTTACTTTCTATATAAACACCCTTGACATCTTTCTCATCAAACCTTCTAAGATTTCTTTCTGTGCTGTATTGATGTATCCTGAAAATGACTTCTGCTGCTTTAGATTGAACGGTCATATTTCAGTTATTGTTTTCTTGTCTACAAAAAAATAAGCTATTTTCTTTATTTTCAGAGTGCGAACTGATCAAGGGGACGAAAATTTAGATAATGCCAGATGTATGTTCACTGTCCTAGGAGCAGGTCGTAGAAGCTTTATTGCTGTCAAAAGTATCCAGAACCAGAGGTATTTAAACTGTTCTGTGTTATTTTTCTCCATCTCTACCTGTCTTGTTTTACATCGAACCTGTCTCACATGCATTAATTAAAAACTCTTAAGATGTCAGCTGCTAATTTTCTGATTTACACCAAATAACAGTTGCAAGAATCCCCGAGCTGACTAGGTAAAAAACTGTCGCTCTGCCCCTGAACAAAGCAGTTAGCCCACTGTTCCTAGGCCGTCATTGAAAATAACAATTTGTTCTTAATTAACTGACTTGCCAAGTTAAATATAGGTCAAATGAAAATGAAAATAAAATAAGCACAACAATTTTAACTAGACTATCTGTCACGACATCCGCCGAAGTCAGTCCCTCTCCTTGTTTACTCGGCGTTCAGCGGTCGGCATTCTAGCTACTGCCGATCCACTTTTAATTTTCGATTTGTTTAGTCTTTGTTTCACACACCTGTTGTCAATCACTTGTTCAATATTTAACCTTCTGTTCCCCACATGGTTTTTGTGAGTGATTGTTTATTGTAATTTCGGTCCATCTGTGTGTGCTCAAGATGTTACTTTTGTATATTTGTCTTTTTTGAGTAAAGCACTTTTGTTTTTACTCGTATCTGCTGTCCTGCGCCTGACTCTCTCACCAGCAACACACAGGACCCGTTACACTATCTGTTGCATTATTTCTCTGGGGGTTAGCCTTGCAATAATCAAGTGATGAGACACATAGCCCTCTATATGTAAATGTTTCAGGTACACTTCGATAGGTGTCTGCGTCACGTACAGTATCTTCTATTGACATTATTTCTATTGTTTGTCCTCAAGTGTCCGTTTTTCAGAATAAAGTACTCTGTAGCCACTTAGTGTGGCCACCAGGTGAGACCACACACACACAACAACAGTCTCTCTTCTTCACTTCATCCCTCGCCCCCTTCTCCCTAAATCCTCTAGGCTATATCAGCTGTTTTGGTGATGTGAGAGTGGAAGCCAGTCCCATCATTGCCACCTCACCCGCACTTAAGATAACCTCCGGGCAAAATAGGGGCCCAAGGCTGGTTAGGAGACACAGCAATTGTGATGAACTGAGAGAATATTGGCGTAGCACTATCCCCGAGCTGACAAGGTAAAAATCTGTAATTCTGCCCCTGAACAAGGCAGTTAACCCACGGTTCCTAGGCCGTCATTTTAAATAAGAATTTGTTCTTAACTGACTTGCTTAGTTAACCTTTTGAACCTCTGGGGGCAGTATTTCATTTTTGGATGAAAAACGTTCCCGTTTTAAACACGATATTTTGTCACGAAAAGATGCTCGACTATGCATATAATTGACAGCTTTGGAAAGAAAACACTCTGACGTTTCCAAAACTGCAAAGATATTGTCTGTGAGTGCCACAGAACTAATGCTACAGGCGAAACCAAGATGAAATTTCATACAGGAAGTGAGCCAGATTTTTGCGGTGCTGTGTTCCAATGTCTTCTTATATGGCTGTGAATGCGCAAGGAGAGAGCCTACACTTTCTGTCGTTTCCCCAAGGTGTTTGCAGCATTGTGACGTATTTGTAGGCATATCATTGGAAAATTGACCATAAGAGACTACATTTACCAGGTGTCCGCTTGGTGTCCTCCGTCGAAACTATTGCGTAATCTCCAGGTGCGTGCATGTTTCCATTTTGAAGAGAGGAGAAACCAAACTGCCACGAGTGACTTATCATCGAATAGATATGTGAAAAAGACCTTGAGGATTGATTCTAAACAACGGTTGCCATGTTTCTGTCGAAATTATGGAGTTAATTTGGAAAAAAGTTTGCATTTTAAAACCTCTTAAGGTTACCCCTTACTTTTTCGAACATTCTGTTAAAATCGCGCAACATTTCAGCGTCCTGCTACACATGCCAGGAATATAGTATATGCATATGATTAGTATGTGTGGATAGAAAACACTCTGACGTTTCTAAAACTGGTTAAATCACGGCTATGACTATAACATAACGTGTGTTTCATCGAAAAGCGCAAGAAAAACTGATCACCGAAAACTGGGAAAAATATCCATGCGCCACTTGCATGTATTGTCTATGGGAAAGCAAACTACATGGGGCTCAGATTGCAAGTCCTACAGCTTCCACACGATGTCGCCAGTCTTGTCAATTGCCTGGGCTTTGTTTCTTGGTCAAACGAGTAAGAGAGAGCCCATTCCTTCCGGTCTCCGACAGGATGTTTTGGAGGAGAAATTTCCGACCATGATTTGAAGACATGGAGCTATTGAATACACATCGCCCCGTGATCAATTTGATAGATTATTAACGTTTACTAATACCTAAAGTTGGATTACAAAAGTATTTTGAAGTGTTTTGTGAAAGTTTATCGTCGACTTTTTTAATTTAAAAAAATGACAGTGCGTTTTAAAACTGTGTTTTTTCCTGGATCACACACTTTTCATAGATCGATATTTAGGGTATATATGGACCGATTTAATCGGAAAAAAGACCCAATAGTGATGTTTATGGGACATCTAGGAGTGCCAAAAAAGAAGCTCGTCAAAGGTAATGAATGTTTTATATTTTATTTCTGCGTTTTGTGTAGCGCCGGCTATGCTAATTATTTTGTTTACGTCCCCTTCAGGTATTTCGGGGTGTTGCATGCTATCAGATAATAGCTTCTCATGCTTTCGCCGAAAAGCATTTAAAAAATCTGACTTGTTGGCTGGATTCACAACGAGTGTAGCTTTAATTCAGTACCCTGCATGTGTGTTTTAATGAACGTTTGAGTTTTAACGAGTGCTATTAGCATTTAGCGTATTGCATTTGCATTTCCAGATGGCTAGATGGGGCGCCTGCGTGTCGGGTGAGCTTAAGAGGTTAATGACTGAATTTTCGGGGGTTTTTCTCAGCCTAACGTGATGAACAAAACGGAGCGATTTCTCCTACACAAATAATCTTTTTGGAAAAACTGAACATTTGCTATCTAACTGAGAGTCTCCTCATTGAAAACATCTGAAGTTCTTCAAAGGTAAATTATTTTATTTGAATGCTTTTCTTGTTTTTGTGAAAATGTTGCCTGCTGAATGCTCGGCTTAATGCTATGCTAGCTATCAATACTCTTACACAAATTCTTGTTTTGATATGGTTGAAAAGCATATCTTGAAAATCTGAGATGACAGTGTTGTTAACAAAAGGCTAAGCGTGAGAGCCAATATATTTATTTAAATTAATTTGCGATTTTCATGAATAGTTAACGTTGCATTATGGTAATGAGCTTGAGGCTATAATTACACTCCCGGATACGTTTTTTTTCTTAGCTAAACGTAATGAACAAAACGGAGCGATTTCTCCTACACAAATAATATTTTTGGAAAAACTGAACATTTGCTATCTAACTGAGAGTCTCCTCATTGAAAACATCCGAAGTGCTTCAAAGGTAAATTATTTTATTTGAATGCTTTTCTTGTTTTTGTGAAAATGTTGCCTGCTGAATGCTAGGCTTAATGCTATGCTAGCTATCAATACTCTTACACAAATGCTTGTGTAGCTGTTGCTCGTCGCAACAGGTTAAATAAAAGTTTAAAAAGCATGACATCGGCCGAGTCTGACTCTCAGCCGAGTGCCCTGACTCTCATCTGGAAACGGCCCAGATCCACTGTGTTAGCTGGGAAGTTCCTAAGATGTGCCTTTTACACCAAATTGGTTGATTTTCATTTTTTTTACAAGAATCTATGCTATTGGTTTCCCTTTACGTCTGTATAAACGTTTCAAGACCCATTGATTAATTAATTATATTTAAAATATCTTGTCATAAAAACTCCATTGGACCATTGGCTCTCAAAGTTGTCCGTCAAACCCCTTATCTCCACCACAGCTCTTGAAGTGAAGAGCACATCTTCACTACTGAGGATATATTTGTTCATGGATTCTTAGTCAAACACGATAATTACCTTCTGCCTTTGTAATATGATATATTTCTGGAGCAAGATAAGTATTTCTCAAATATAATTCTGCTGTTGAAATTGGGTTTTGAGGGTGAGTGCAAATGAAATGGTTAGTAGGATTGACTAAGTTTAATCTTCTGTTTTTAGCTCCCCATATGATCTCTGCTTGTTGGCTAATTAGCCACCTTGTCATTGGCATAAACAGTGAACAGATTAATCAGATATGTGTGGCAATGGCTAACTAGCTATCAAATTAGGTTGCCACTAAAAAGCTGGCTAAGCTAGCTATCTAGCTGTGTTAACCATGTAGCTAACGTTAGCTAGATCAACCAGTCAGTCCAGTGCGGCATCCTCCCACTCCATTGCTCTCTCTCGGTGGGGGTGTGTCTTTGTTTGTGTGTCTTAAAGTCATTCTGTTTTTATGACAAAGCCTATAAGCACATCATACAGTCAGTGTATCATCTCAATATGTGTCTTTTTATTTACTACTTGTAACGGAACAACCAAAGGGGAAGAGAATCGGCCAGCCTAGCCCTTGATCATGACTCTCAAATCCATTCCATTACACATAAGAATCAATGGATGGAGCCGTCTTCTGTATGGGGGAGTTTTGTTAAGAGCCTCAATGCTCAATCTGAACATTAACACGCATTGCTTGAGGTACGGTTTTGGAAGCATAAGGATCTTATCTTTCATATCAGTGAGAATTATCTTTTTTAAATTATTTTTTTTACAAGATGTTAAATTGATACACACCTTGACAGGGTTAGTGTTCCCACACGGCCATATCTTCATGTTACAGCACTTGTTTACGGAAGACAAGAGGCTAATCAGCTATCTAGCATGCATAAGCGTAACTCGGGACATGTAGCGGAAGTGTTGTTTCATCAGATTGAGGTGCCCATAGCTGTATGAATCTCTGCATAACTGCTACAGTATGTGTATATATTTTATTTGAATTCTTTCTCGCTGATGAAATGTGTTTTTCGAAAGTGGTATTGCAAGCAATGATCATTGATGTTTCTAAATGTTAAAACACGGTGTTGGGATTGCAGTTCACACAAGGTAGTCGTGGGCTAAGCAAATGGCTGAAAACGGTAGAGAGATTGTTTTCGAGAGCTAGGGTTAGCCAAGTAAAAAAATACCCTTCAATGTGGAAAAAAAGAGGTTTGGAAGAGAAGGAGGATGGAAGGCAAATCCGAGCTTGGCAGGAAAAAGATGATTGAATTGACTATGGCAATTGATATCTGCAATGTTTGATTATAGATTACTTACCTGAATACCGACCTTGATGTTTAATTCCATGCTGAAATTGACCTGATTTGCATACTAGTAACATGATTGATAGGGACATTTCAATATTGATTGCTTGACTGTTGTAACACTTAACTGATCCTCCTTGATATTTCATTCTGACTGAAAAATGTAACATCACACTTGGTTAAAATCTTTATAGTATGCATTCACCATCACGTGTACTTGAAATGATATTGTAAAATACATTTTCATTAATGCTAATGAAATTGTATAATTATTCATTTACCATTTACCTTTTTATGAAATTGAGGACATTGTTAAATATTAAGTCAACTTTAAATACGACTAATTGAAACTGTACAGCCTACGGACAGTTTGATGTCTGTCTTCATTGGAGACTACTTGTGCTGGATGATGGTGCTGGGAGGCTTAAATAATACACGAATATCAAATCAATTGCACTATGTTGTCCTTTTTTGTTTGCTGTCACAGTTTACCATAAGGTTTTAAAAAGTACCAAACTAAATTTGTAACTGGTTTCTGACTGAATAATATTTTTCTCATACTTGAGTAGTTCCTTACCTCTTGAAACTAGCAATCCCGGATCCGGGATCGTAATCATAGCCTCAAACGAATTAGCATAACGCAAATGAATTAAATATACTTCAAACACAAGCTTAGCCTTTTGTGAAACAACACTGTCATCTCAGATTTTCAAAATATGCGTTACAGCCAACGCTAGACAAGCATTTGTGTAAGTTTATCATGGCATAATGCTATGCTAGGCTCTGCTGGCAGTAGGCAACATTTTCACGAAAATAAGAAAAGCAACCAAATTAAATCATTTACCTTTGAAGAACTTCGGATGCTTTCATTCAGGAGACTTCCAGTTAGATAGCAAAAGTTTCTTTTCTCCAAAAATATTATTTTTGTAGGCGAAATAGCTCCCGTTTGTTCATCATGCTTGGCTGAGAAATCGACCGGAAAATGCTACCACTACAACGCCAAACGTTTTTCAAAATTAGCTCCATAATATCGACAGAAACACGGCAAACTTTGTTTAGGATCCAACCTCAAGGTGTTTTTAACATATATACTCGATAATATATCCGTCGAGGCAATTGGTTTCTCATAAGTAGCGATTGGAAAAATGGCTACCTAAGTATTTTACGCAAGATTTTCTGCGGGAGACACCATGTGACCACTTGCTATATATGGTCCCTTACGGCTATTCTTCAATGGAAATGCGTGAAAAGACGTCACAATGCTGTAGACACCTTGGGGAATACGTGGAAACGTTTTCATCCAAAACTTCATCCAAAATATTTAATAGCGCCCCCTAATGCTTAACTTTAAGAGGGTTACTTTTATTTTTACAATCTAAGTGATTGTAAAAGTAATTTTACTTAAGTACAGATTTTCAGTACTCTACCCACCTCCAATTATACATAACCTAACTATAAAACATGGGCGAACATCCACACTGGAGAAAAGCTTATACAGTAGGCCTACATCTGTCAATCAACTCATGGCCCAAATCAGCTCATCAACTCAGCCAGGGAAACAGTAGCCTATTATCGGTTTTCATACCTTTCATTATGTGACAATGGTTAGGCTAACGGTTATCCTACAAAATGTAGCCTATGTGTTATTTCTTACATTATTTGCCCAGAATTATTTTGTGTTATTACATACAACCGTAAATAACTTTTGAATATCAGAGCAGCATTACCAGCATTACGACCAGGAATATGACTTTCCTAAATTGAATCCTTTGTTCGTACCCCTCAGGACAATTGATCTGATTCCAGAGGCTAATCCAAAACACCGCCAGTGGAAGAGAGGTATTCGGAGTGGACTCCTAATCCGACTCGGAAGTGGAGGAGGCACACACACACCACCCTCCACTTCCTAGAATATTACTCAGTAATGTTCAGTCTCTGGGTAATAAAGTTGACGAGCTCATGGTGAGGATTTCCTTCCAGAGAGTTATCAGGGATTGTAACATACACTGTTTCACGGAAAATGGCTCTCTTGGGATATACTGTCCGAGTCCGTACAGCCAGTTTCGTTCTCAGTTCATCGCGTTGACAGGAATAAAGATCTCTGCGGAAACAAGAAGGGTGGGGGTGTATGTTTCATGATACATGGTGTGATTGAGATAACATACAGAAACTCAAGTCCTTTGGTTCACCCCACCTAGAATATCTCACAATCAAATGTTGTCCGTATTACCTCCCAAGAGAATTCTCTTCGATTATAGTCCCAGCCATGTAAATTCCCCCTCAAGCCAATACCACGTCGGCCCTCAAAGTACTACACTGGACTCTATACAAACTAGAAAACACATATCCTGAGGCCGGATTTATTGTAGCCTGGGATTTTAACAAAACTAATCTGAGGAAAATGCTACCGAAGTTCTACCAACACATTGACTGTAGCACTCACTCTGAGAAAACATTATAGACCCCTGTTACTCAGCTTTTCAATATGCCTCCTAAGATTGAAGAGTTGTTGTGCCTTCACCAAACTGGCTGTGTGGATGGACCATTTCAGATTGTTAGTGATGTGTACGCCGAGAAACTTTAAGATTTTCACCTTCTCCACTGCGGTCCCGTCGATGTGCATAGGGGGGTGCTCCCTCAGCTGTTTCACGAAGTCCACAATCAGCTCCTTTGTTTTGTTGATGTTGAGTTAGAGGTTATTTTCCTGGCACCATTCCGCCAGGTCCGTCACCTCCTCTCTGTCAGCTGTCTCGTCAATGTTGGTAATCAGCCCTACTATTGTTGCGTTGTCTACAAAGTTTATGATTGAGGTGGAGGTGTACATGGCCACGCAGTCATGTTTGAACAGGGAGTACAGAAGGGGGCTGAGCACACACCCTTGTGGGGCCCATGTGTTGATGATCAGCGTAGTGGAGGTATTGTTTCCTACCTTCACCACCTGGATGTGGCCCATCAGGAAGTCCAGGCCCCAGTAGCACGAGGCTCATTTGAACTTCTTGATGCAGCAGGAAAATTCTCCAAGACAAAAGAGTAATCAAGTTAAGATTCAACATCTATAAACACATGGGAATTTATTTGATTAGGCATTAATCCTTTAAAGTCTAGAGTAACATAATACAAAAATACCCATCACATTTGTCAGTTTAAGCTAGATATATCTTCTTGTAAGGGATGCGTACCACATCCGCCTATGTCAGACTTCCGCATCTGCAGTGGGAAGTGGCCGAGCAATAGCAGTGTTTGTCAGACCACAAGACATCCTGAAAATACGCCTTATCACGAAAATATCTGTATCATCCGAACGTTTGAACAGACTACACACACTATGGAAAGATGAGATTTTGATAAACACAATTGGTGTTTTCTGTTTACTCTACGACCCACACAAGTGTCACAGGACATGTCTGACGGTACAGTGCATTCAGAAAGTATTTAGACCCCTAGAATTTTCCGCATTTTGTTACATTACGTCGTTATTTGAAAATGTATTAAATTGTATTTTTTCCTCATCAATTGACATCCATTTTTGCAAATTTAGAGCATGGCGCTTGTAACGCCAGGGTAGTGGGTTCGATCCCCGGGACCACCCATACGTAGAATGTATGCACACATGACTGTAAGTCGCTTTGGATAAAAGCGTCTGCTAAATGGCATATATTATATTATATTATTAAGATGTAGAAACATCTAAAGGATGATCAATGGAAACAGGATGTACCTGAGGTCAATTTCAAGTCTCATAGCAAAGGGTATGAAGATTCATGTAAATAAGGTATCTGCTTTTAATTTGTAATACATTTGCAAATATTTCTAAAAATCTGTTTTCACTTTGTCATTATGGGGTATTGATTATGAACATGTTTTTATTTAATCCATTTTAGAATAAGGCTGTTATGTAACAAAATGTGAAGAAAGTCAAGGCGTCTAAATACTTTTAGAATACACTGTAACCTGATCACAGAAAAAGGGGCTATGTGTCGACAAAGTATATATTTCCTGAGCTTTCGTGTACTGCATCTCCTAGATATAGGACATACACTTCAAAACCTTTTTCTTTATGATAAATGTGTGTCACGCCCTGGCCATAGAGGTTTTAGAGGTTTTTATTCTCTATTTTGGTTAGGCCAAGGTGTGACTAGGGTGGGCATTCTATAGCTTCTTTATTTCTATATTTTCTATTGCTTTGTTTTTGGCCAGGCGTGGTTCCCAATCAGAGGCAGCTGTCTATCGTTGTCTCTGATTGGGAATCATACTTAAACAGCATTTTTCCCACCTGTGTTTTGTGGGTAGTTGTTTTCTGTTTCGTGTCATTACCTGACAGAACTATGCACTTTCATTTTTTTCTTCACTTTGTTATTTTGTTCAAGTGTTTTTTGGTAAATAAATAATCATGAACACTTTCCACGCTGCAATTTGGTCCACTCCTTCCGACGACAGGCGTGACAATATGTTTATTTTGACATATTTTTTTAATATAATGTTTACCTACAGGGGTAAAAAAATCTAATAGCTAAATTATCCATAATATGACCATCTTAAAAGCACTCCAATTAATAATGCAAACACAGTTGTATATTTTGACCACCATATAATTAACTACTTTTAGAGAGAGAGAGAGAGAGAATGAGAGAGGGAGAAGGTGAGAGAGAAAAGGAGAGAGAGAGATGTGTGGACTTTCTGCTATATAATTTGTATTTTGCGGAACATTTGCCTGTAGCTGTTGAGTGTCAGTATTGCAATGGCTCACAAGCCGATGGGAATGTCAGCTAATTCCGAGCGTTAAGTGCCATTACACATTACTTGCAAATTGTTGTGTTGCCATCTGTCACAGAATGAGATGTGCCTCTAACTACAATGCACAGTCCCTCATAGGAACACATTGTATATCAAATAAAGATATACCAGATGGGTCTTCTATTTTGCATTATTTTAAGGAGACTGGAGTTCCAATCCACCCTTTTTATGTTTATTTTTTTACAGGACAGATGTAATCAGAGATGGGAAGATGCAGACAATGGCACAGCCGTCAAACCCCCATCGCCGTCAAACCCCCATCGGGCATGCTTGGTCCAGCGTGTGAGCTTAGACCACTACAGCAGACGTCCGACCCAGATGGGTCTTCTTAACAAGATTAAAAGGAAATATTGGATTTAATTTCTTATTTTAGAAGGAATTATGTTCATGGCAATGTAAACATGTGATTGATATATCTAAAATAGCTATAAAAAAAAATTGGGGCAAACCAAATGACAAGTGCAAGGCATTCCCAATGGGAGAAAAAATGGCATGTGACAAAAATAATGATGTCATATTCTGCTGTCATGAAGACGGCAAGGAAAGAGGTCACATTTTGTTGTTAATGGGTCAGTTAACCAGATTACAACCAATTAAAATGTATCATTCTGGTTGCAAAGAAGTAAATGTTATTTTACAACCAGTATAACGTGACCATAGCGCAACCAAAGACATAATAATGACGTCATTGCAACCAGTTTTCCCAATGGGTTTTGATGTTGAGGTGTCATGCTTCCGTTTTGATTTCCCTCTATTCCTAATGATTCTATGGGGGTTATGCAAATAGATGTTTAATGAAATGAACTAATGATCCTCAGCCCATTGTCGTGGGAGAGCGAATAGGAACAGATCTCTATGTGTGAATCACATACCATTATATTGGAGTGTCCTTGAGCACTATGTAAATCTGTTGGGGATGTACAGTGTACAGTTTTACCACATGATAGACTAAACTTGAAAGCCATCATTCCTTCAATTCTGACCAGTTGCCAGTCCCTGGCAATGAAAAACATCCCCACAGCATGATGTTGCCACCAACATGCTTCACTGTGGGGATGGTTTCCTTGGGGTGATGAGAGCTATTGGGTTTGTACCAGACATAGCGTTTTCCTTGATGGTCAAACAAAAAGCTAAATTCTAGTCTCATCTGACCAAGGTACCTTCTTCCACATGTTTGGGGTGTCTCTCACATGCCTTTTGGCAAACACCAAATATGTTAGCTTATTTTTTTTCTTCAAGCAATGGCTTTTATCTGGCCACTCTTCCAAAAAGCCGAGCTCTGTGGAGTGTACGGCTTAAAGTTGTACAATGGACAGATACCCCAATCACCCCTGTACAGCTCCTTCAGGGTTATCTTTGGTCTCTTTGTTGCCTCTCTGATTAATGCCCTCCTTGCATGGTCCCTGAGTTTTGGTAGGTGGCCCTCTCTTGGCAGGTTTGTTGTGGTGCCATATTCTTTCAATTTTTTAATAACGGCTTTAATGGTGCTCCGTGGGATGTTCAAAGTTTTGGATATTTTTGTTATAACCAAACCCTGATCTGTACTTCTTCACAACTTTGTCCATGACCTGTTTGGAGAGCTCCTTGGTCTTCATGGTGCGACTTGCTTGGTGGTGCCCCTTGCTTGTTGCAGACTCTAGGGCCTTTCAGAACAGGTGTATATATACTGAGATCATGTGACAGATCATTTGACACTTAGATTGCACACAGGTGGACTTTATATAACTAATTATGTGACTTCTGAAGGTAATTGGTTGCACCATATCTTATTTAGGGGCTTCATAGCAAAGGGGGTGAATACATATGCATGCACCACATTTCCATTTTTTTGTTGTTGTTTTTTTAAACAAGTTTTTATTTTCCTTTCACTTCACCAATTTGGACTATTTTGTGTATGTCCATTACATGAAATACAAATAAAAATACATTCAAATTACAGGTTGTAATGCAACAAAACATGAAAAACGCCAAGGGGGATGAATACTTTTCAAGGCACTTTCCTCCTGTTGCGGAAACCTCTCTCTCTCTGTCTTCCTCCATCTCTCTCCCTCGCTCTCTCACAGTATGGGAGGAACACCCGTAGCTTCCATGTTATCTGTTCAACAGCAAACATCTGCTTCTCTCTGCCACATTGTCAGCTGGTGGTGAGGAATCCTCTCTCTTGTAGTCTTTGGGTGTTTGTGAGTGACACCACCCTCTCCACCTCATTTTCCCTTTATACTCTCTCCGGCCAATCTCCCCCAACCTCCTCTCAGCCACTAGCAACCTCCTCTCACCCCCTGTTTAGTCAGCAGGCTGCCGGCTCTCCACCAGTTGTTCAGGTTGGCCTGCAAGAGCCACATGATGCATCTCTGCTGACTGAGACAGAAGAGCAGATAAACTCGCCTCCACATAGGAAGGAGAGATCGTCATGTCTTTAGCAACACCCTGGTGGAGGAGAAGAGGGATCTTGGACACAGTAAACTTGAGCTGGAAGTTACTTTGAGATGTTTCGAGGTTGAAAAATATTTTCAAGGCCATCAAATATATGTTTTTATCATTGTGACTACAAAAATGGCCTAATCAAATACGGTATTTCCTTCTATTCTATTCTATTCTATCTATCCTTTTGACCAGAAAGAGCTGCAGAGAGTAGATCCCAAACAAAACCAAACATTGGTCACTTTGAAAGTTTGGAATTGATAATAATATAGGCTTCCCTATTGCAGTGATGACGATCAATGCTAACACAATGGGAAGACAAACCTCTCCAGAGCTGCAGAGGTTGCAACTCTCCAAACAATCTGCACAAACAAAAGCTAACCAAGCCCTCTCCGGCACTAATTGTTAATAAGAGGGTTCAGCGTAATTTCTTTTTCCTTTGTTTGTCTCTCCAATTTACCCTAGTGATTGTGTGTGAGTGTGTGTGTGTGTGTGTGTGTGTATGTATATGTGAGTGTCCTTGGGGTCCAATCCAATCTAACACTTCTGTTTCCACTGGAAGAGTTTTTCAGCAATCATTCCCAACAGGCATTGAGGCAGGCAAGATATTGAGAGACTCGAAAACACACAGTGTATTTCCATTTCCCACCTATTCCCTTCACTAACAGATGCGTTTCATATGTAAATGGGAGTGCACCTTCGAGACTTTGGGATTGAGCTGTCGGCGAGGCAAAGTTCGACTCAGTTTTTTTAATAGCTCTTGGTCGCTTTTGATGCAGCAGTAAAGTCATGGATTAGCATGGACATGGAACCACATGGAGTCACTACATTTGCATACTGAAATAGACAGCTGCCAAACGCAATTTCAGTCTTTGTTGGTGTCTCTTTCAGCCTTGAGTGTTACCATTTACTGTGTGTTTTTACCAAATACTACTTAGTATCCAAACTACCAGAAATCAGTCAATTTCGACGCTGATCTTGGGTCAGTTTTTAGCATTCTCCCCATTAATGGTTAAGGTTGGGGAAGGGGAAGCTGGTCCTATATCTTTACACCGGGGAACTTCACCCCAGAGTGTTTTCCATGGTGTTCAGAAGAAACACCCACAAGGTGTGATGCCTTACTACAATGTAGTGTGAAAATGCACTGTTATTCTATCAAACATTTATGGAATCAAAACTGTTACAGTAAAATATAGCAGAAATACGCTGAAGTTTACAAACACCTACTTTTTTTATGACAGACTGAGCAGGTGAAAGCTATGATCCCTTATTTATGTCACTTGTTTCATCCCCTGTAATCAATGAAGATGAAGGGGAGCAGATAGGTTAAAGAAGTATTTTTAAGCCTTGAGACAATTGAGACATGGATTGTGTATGTATGCCATTCAGAGGGTGAATGGGCAAGATAAAATATTTAAGTGCCTTTTGAAAGTAGTAGTTAGTAGGTGGTAGTAGGTGCCAGGCACAACGGTTTGAGTGTGTCAAGAACTACAATGCTGGTGTTTTTTTAAGCAGTTTCCCTTGTGGATCAAGAATGGTTCACCACCCAAAAGGATATCTAGCCAACTTGACACAACTGTGGGAAGTATTGGATGTCAACATGGGCCAGCATCCCTGTTGAATGCTTTCGACACCTTGTAGAGTCCCATGCCCTGACGAATTGAGGCTGTTCTGAGGGCAAAAGGGGTGCAACTCAACATTAGGAAGGTGTTCCTAATGTTTTGTACACTCAGTGTTTATTGTGCTTGACGTTTGGTTTATTTAATGCAGAGTTTTCTTGCCCAGGACTGAATTGTAGTACAATATGCCATTTACTGCTTTGCTTTCTATTCCACCATTATCTAATTGTTCTTGGTGCTGAAGATCGATTGACATCCCACTGTAGCCACCCTTTCATTTGATATCTTCTGTTTTGTTTAGACACAATGAAATTACCACACTACTTTAAATCTTATCATGTCAGAATCAAATTGGAATTAATCTGATTAGATTAGTAAATTAGCAGCGACTTGATTCATTCAATTAGCTGTCAAATCCTCAAAGCTTTTTTTATTCATGAAATACACAGAATAGCGAAGGTCTGCAAGCTTCTACATTTGATCTCTTCTCTTTAAAAATAAACTGTACTGCTGGGCAGAAAAATGCAGGGTTTTACCCATGGACGGACTCTAACACTGAATGTGAAGAGCAAAACCTCTGTTTACTGGAATCTGTGTAGAATTGTGTTTGAACTCTTCACTCTTAGAAAAAAATGTTATATCTAGAACCATAAAGGGTTCTTCAGCTGTTCCCATAGGAGAACCCTTTTTTGATTCCAGGTAGAACCCTTTCCACAGAGGGTTCTACTTGGAACCCAAAGGGGTTGTACCTGGAAACAAAAAGGGTTTTCCTATGAGAACAGCTGAAGAACCCTTTTTGAATCCTTTTCTATAAGAGTGTTTGATAGCACGGCAAAATATATGGACTCACAACTTATTCAAAATGGATTGATAGGCACGCTGCGTGGTGATAGGCACGCTGCATGCCTAGGCTACTGCTGCTTAGGGTTATCACGGCATCGCACGAGTGGGTTACATTTTTGTAATACTGGTTCACTTTACTCGTTTATACCGTATATACAGTAACTTTTGATTGCTGAGAGTCAGTCTCTGTTTTACTCACGCACACCCACACACTTGTGGAAAGTAAAACAACAAAACTTGGGTTGGCTTCTCTTTACAGGGGTATAATAGTATCTACCACTTGGCAGTATATGGTATTAAACCTAAGAGGACAGTTTTCACAAGATATCATGAACAACCTCTCCTTTTGTTTTCCAAAATTGGACCCACAGTGACTTTCTACCTTTATAACCCTGAGATTTCTTTCCCCCTTTTGCAGTTGTTAATGATTATTTCCTACGGGTCCACTTTACTTCTGTCCTACTTACACCATGAAAACGATTGGCTCTATCGCAAATTGTCTTTCCCCGATTCCTTGCTTCCTATCTCCTCTCCTCCTTATTGAAGGAGAAGAACTAAGGTCCCTCCCTCCTTCCCCAATGTGTTTTTCTTTGCGGAGGAGGCAAGGAGAGAGGGTGCAAGGAAATGAGGAAGGATGAATTGAGAAAGAGTCTATGTGTTGTTCCACAGCAGGTCAATCAATTCATTGATGGTGGCATGGTGGCATGGTGGCTGGCCAAAGGTAGCAATGATGTTATAAACTATGTGCACCATTTATTTGTTAATCACGAGGAAGGCAAAACAATGATTCATTTTCCATTGTGATTACTGAAGTGGCATGAATAAGAGAAAGTTAACAATCTCAACCACAAGGCACACCATTTCCTGATTGCTGGCCACACCCTGTTTGCTCCTGATTGATTCTTTGGCTTGATCAAAACATATCAGGAAGACTAAGTTGGATAATATATCAGACAATGGTATGGATAGTTTCATTGTGGATGGAAGTACAACATTTGACAAATATCTTAGAAGTAGTTTACTAAAATAAGTTGAACATTATGAAGAAGATGTTTAATGGTGGCGGAAAGCTATGACTGGCACACGCATCTTGCTCTGCACTCCCCCACTGCAACACATCAAGAAGTATCTGCACTTAAAGTCTGTGTGTGTGTGTGCATACATGTGTGTATATGTATAAGTAAGCCTACAAAGAATTTCTGAATCTCCAAGGTCAGTGTGGTGCAGCGTTATTTTCATTATGTTGAGGTGCTCTGTAGGATAATGTTATTTTGGGTGAGCAAAACCACTTAGTTCACACTGTCTGTTTGGAGCAATGTCCTTGGTAGGAGAACACGGCTTCGTACACAACCCAAAGGCAAATGCATGAAGCTGTTCTGTCTTTCCTAGCCGTGTATATTTTCTACAAACCAGCCATATTAGCAACCTACAATAATATCTGAGCCATCAGGTCGAGCCCTGCTTTTTCTCAATTTAGAGATCAACCCATAGCTGAATTAAAATAAAAAAATTATAGGAAATGTATCCTATAAAGGAGACACTTGTTCCCCTGTTACATGACTTTTAAACAGCATTCTACTCTACAGCACTCATGTTGAATTTTTGCAGCTCACTATGCTGAACACAGGGGATAACAATGTTTGGGACAACGAATGCGTTTTGGCAGAGAAAAAAAATCTCCCAAAGTGCAAAGTTCAAACGTTTCCTCTCGTGGCTAACCCAATTACACATGAACAACGGACGAAACTGAGGTGCAGGGAATTCCCTTAAGTGCTGTTAGATGAAACACAAGTGGAGACTTATTTTCTTCAGGTGGGCTCCTCTCGGAGCTTGTTATTCCTCGTGACACCATAAGGAGGGGTCAACCGATAGTTTAGGGCTGTGGAGCACCCTGCGGGGAGCTCGACACACCAAAGAACCTAAACAAATTCTCTCTCTTTCTCCTTCTTTTATTTATCAGCCATCTTCCCTCTCCAGGAAAGCAAAACTTAAATTAATGAATAAGCACCATTAATGAACTCCTCATCTGTGACTGAGTCTGAAATGTTTCCCATACAAAACCAGGGAGGTGGGTTGTTAAAATCATATTTAATAGTTAGTTCAGAACCATCATTTAATAACCAAATTAGTTCAGAAGCAAACACACAAGCAATTATCTCACCTTTTGACACAGGCCTGTTTTAACTACAACTAATTAAAAATGTGGACCAGAATGAACTTGACAGAGAAAAACACTGACACTGACACGATGAGATCTACTGTAATTACAGTATATGGTATTAGCTGGGGTTACTTCAGCATAATGTGTTTTGCATCAGAAAGTCGCACTAGCTTGACACTTGGTTTGTTAAAGCTGCGTTGGTTTCTTGACTGTGTAAAAGTCCCCTGGTGACAGTGTCTGAGTCCCAAATGGCAACCTATTCCCAATGTGGTGCGTAGGTTTTGACCAGGGCCCATAGGGGAAAAACACTCTGGGTCAAAACTTGTGAACATTAGAACAAGTTTAAGCATCAGCCAATATAAATTGTTGCCGCAGTTGCACGTGAATATAGGCTGGCTACATGTGAGCTGTAATGCCTGGGGAAGGAACCAAAGGGAGTGACATATATAGGGAAGGTAATCAGGGAAGAGATGTAGTCCCGGTGAGTCTGATGACACGCAGGTGCGCGTAACGATGCTGACAGGTGTGCGCCATAACGAGCTGCCTGGTGACCTAGAGGCCGGAGAGGGAGCACACCTGACAATATCCCTCTGTTGGCCAAGTTGACCTATTTCAAATCAAATCAAATCAAGAAATGCCATTGGTTTGTGGAAAAATGTTTAAGATCTTTCATAGGATGATGCGGAATTTGTTACAGGAAATAATCACTGCCACCTGGTGAGGTGAGGATAGCGTAGGGATAAATGTGCCAGTTTATATAATGGGAACAGCTAACATGTAGCCTTTGATCACATACAACTCTACGTCAATGTTTATAATTGGTTGATGCCATAACTAAAACAAACCTTTTCTAATATTCGCAGGTATGGACTCACAGTGCCTACTCCACTAGTTAGCCTGTCACGTTCGTCGTAAAGAGGAGACCAAAGCGTGATTAGAATACATGTTATATATTTTAATAAAGACGGACACTAAACAAACTACAAAAACAACGTGACGCTATACTATAAATGTGCATACACAGGCAACTAGACATAGACAATAACCCACGAAATACCCAAAGAAGATGGCTGCCTAAATATGGTTCCCAATCAGAGACAACGATAAACACCTGCCTCTAATTGAGAACCAATCTATGCAGCCATTGACATATATAAACACATAGATGATAAACAACACCATAAACCTAGAAAACCCCTAGACAGTACAAAAACACATACATCACCCATGTCACACCCTGACCTAAAGAAAACAAAGAATACTCAGGTCAGGGTGTGACATAGCCAATTGGCAGATTACACTGAGATCAAACAAATCTGTGGCATGTCAATTTTGGCACTACTAAACCTATGGTAAAAAAAAATGCATGAATACTTAGATAGATACCACATGTAGTGATTAATGTTTGAGAGATATCCACATACAGGTATGTGTATCGATATGATATACGCACACTCAGTTTTCTTTTGAAATGAGTCTCAAAATAATTCTGAGAGACTCTCAGAATATTCTCTCATTTTGTTTTTGTCTCTTTTTGTTTTTGTTGTTGTTTAGGACAAGCCCAATTGTGGGCTTCCTCAAAAGTGCTGCTGGGTGGCAAACCGGAGCTAGCGCATGGTGTTTACAGCCTAGCATGGAGTTCCCCTCCTTGTCATATGTGGTGCCATTAATCATTCCTCATCAAAGGTCTCGCCTCCCTCAGGGATAAACACACACCGGGGGCCCCATCTTCAAAGGCCCCTCCAACTTTTTAAAGAACCTTTATGCCTCGCCAATACGTGGAGTTTGCATGAATTACCTCTTCAACACAGACCCCTGGACTCCCTGCTCCTTTGGAGTATGGCTTCAAATATTTAGGAGGAATTGTGAGGAATCTGGGTACATTATTAGCGTGAGGATGAGCTAATGCACTCTATGTTGCCCAGTGTCGGTCGCTAAATTGGCACTTTAAAGAGCATTGATTGATTGGGTTCTGCCTTAACTTGATGCTAAGCACAGCGAGCAACCAAGTCAAACAGGGGTCATCTTGAACCCCCAACTTGAGTTGTTGATGTATTCCGGTTCCTATTTGTGTCTGTTATGCATCTCCCACCCCAGCATGTATCATCCACAAACCTTAGACAGATGACACCCATGTATTCAATTAACCATAGCCTCCACAGCAATAAATCACCATGTTGCCTTACGATTTTCTTTGCCCATATTAGCAGTAACACACAAACGCTTGCAGACAAAAACAAACTAAGCAGATGGTTAACCATTCCTCACCTTAGGATATGGGAGAAAGACAATGTTTGGTTTATTATGTAGCATCTTGTTTGCAATTGGCTTTAGATTGTCAGCATTCTATACTACTTTTGAGCTTTTTTCACAATATTCTGATATTCTGTTTCAGCTCGACCTCAAGCCCAGGAGCTGAGAGGTCGACGCCCTCCTCAGAACTTGTTAAAGAGATGAATACCAGTTACCATGGCAACTCGACAGGTTGGCTGAAGTCAGTTTAACCTTGAATAGCCTTCCAGAGAGGGAGGACAAAAGCTGTGCACGACTGAAAACAAACTATTCGTCCTGCTAGTGAGCAGTAATTCTCTCCCTTTTGTGTGTCTTCTTTTGACTCAATGTCTCAATCAATGTCTCAATCAATAATATATCCATATTTTGAAATGGAATTTCTTCTGTGCAATGTCCATCCCAAAACAAAACAACAAATATTGACAATGCAAAATGCAATGCTACTGTGTGATTGGCTTATGATGTTTTTCCTTGTAGTCTGGAGAGTAGTCTGCATAAAAACTGAATCTGTGTTTTGAGTTCGTCACATGTAAATGTTGGGCAACACAAGAACAAATTAAGTATATTGTTGTATGCCAATTATGACTAAGACCGACGAGGCATTAGCCAAATAATTTAAAAGTCCATTATAAAATCATGTTTGCATATTTTTGTCTGTGTGAAAGTAATGACATATGAGACCATATTTTAAAACCTGCACTGTGTTTACGACTGAGAAGTCTGTCAAAAACAATATCTGGTGATTTTAAAATACAATGATGGACTCAATGTATAGTTAGCTAGTTAATTTGACATGAATTCACATTGGTGCAAACTGCAAAACACTTTTTACTTGATATAACCACAAAAAAAACAAAGCACAATGATTTTAACAGCTTTTGAAAAACTCTCTATCAACGAGATATACATGTATTACAATGTAATATCTGCATAGTCTACATCTTCCAATTAACGTTTCTCAATTTAATAGTAGGAAACCACTGAAAAATGCACTACACTGTAAATAAATTCCTGCAAATAAATCCCTCCTTATTGCGATCCATTTGCTTTTCATTACGACTTAGTTACGAGGATTTTTCACCTTGGAAGCCAAGACTCCATTTTACTGCGGTTATAAGCAACCCTGTGCATCCTCTCACTCATGTCTAAAGGCAGCTAATCTCCCCTTCCTGTGAGCAGAGAGACAGGATTACGGCGACGCTTTGTGTGCCTGTGTGGTGATTTCGGGGCGAGAGTGAGACCCGAGAGTGGGGCTAATCCTCTCTGTGTTCTATTAGAGAAAATGGCAGATCCTATTACAAGGGTTGATATTCTGGCCAGGGCCAGGGCTGTGTCCCATATGGCCCCTATTCCCTCCATAATTCACTACTTTTGACCAGGTCTTATTGGGCTCTGGTCAAATCTACTGCACTATGTAGGGAATAGAGTGCCATTTGGGATGTACCCCTGGGCCATGGTAGTGTCCAGTGACCTTGCTGAACCCAACCAATCTCCTGTGGCAGATCAAAGTCAATAACTAGTTTAGTGTTGGTGTTGTTGTCGTTCGGAGTTGGTGTCTTTATGGCTTGAGATGGTGTCATTGTCGCTTGGAGTCGTTGATGCTTGGAGTTGGTGTTGTTGTCGCTTGAAGTACAGTAACTTCAGAAAGTATTCATACCCACATTTTTGTTGTGTTAGACTGAATTCACAATAGTTCAAATACAGTTTTTTCTCTCACCCATCAACACACAATATCCCATAATGACAAAGTGCTAACATGCTTTTAGACATTTTTGCAAATATATTAAAATAGTGTTCAGAAATATCAAATTTACATACGTATTCATGTTAGGATTAACTTTGGAAGAGATTACAGCTGTGGGTCTTTCCCTGGTAAGTATTTAAGAACTTTGCACACCTGGATTGTACAATATTTGGACATTATTCGTAAACAAATTCTTCAAGCTTGGTTGTTGATCATTGCTAGACAGCCATTTTCCAGTTTTGCCATAGATTTCCAATATGATATAATTCAAAACTGTAACTAGGACACTCAGGAACATTCAATGGTGTCTCGGTGAGCAAACTCCATTGTATATTTGGCCTTGTGTTTTAGGTTGTTGTCCTGCTGAGAAAGGTGAATTTGTCTCCCAGTGTCTGTTGGAATGCAGACTTAACCTGTTGCGACGAGCAATCCCGTATCCGGGATCGTAATTATAGCCTCAAGCTCATTACCATAACGCAACGTTAACTATTCATGAAAATCGCAAATGAAATAAAATAAATATATTGGCTCTCAAGCTTAGCTTTTTGTTAACAACACTGTCATCTCAGATTTTCAAAATATGCTTTTCAACCATAGCAAAACAAGCATTTGTGTAAGAGTATTGATAGCTAGCATAGCATTAAGCCTAGCATTCAGCAGGCAACATTTTCACAAAAACAAGAAAAGCATTCAAATAAAATAATTTACCTTTGAAGAACTTCAGATGTTTCAATGAGGAGACTCTCAGTTAGATAGCAAATGTTCAGTTTTTCCAAAAACATTATTTTTGTAGGAGAAATTGCTCCGTTTTGTTCATCACATTTGGCTGAGAAAAAAAAACAGAAAATTCAGTCATCAAAACGCCAAACTTTTTTCCAAATGAACTCCATAATATCGACAGAAACATGGCAAACGTTGTTTAGAATCAATCCTCAAGGTGTTTGTCACATATCTATTCGATGATAAGTCATTCGTGGCAGTTTTGTTTCTCCTCTGAATCACATGGGAAAATACATGCACCAATTTCGACGGAGGACACCAGGCGGACACCTGGTAAATGTAGTCTCTTATGGTCAATCTTCCAATGATATGCCTACAAATACGTCACAATGCTGCAGACACCTTGGGGAAATGACAGAAAGTGTAGGCTCGTTCCTGGCGCATTCACAGCCTTATAAGGAGACATTGGAATACAGCGCCTCAAAAATCTGGCTCACTTCCTGTTTGAAGTTTCATCTTGGTTTCGCCTGTAGCATTAGTTCTGTGGCACTCAGACAACATCTTTGCAGTTTTGGAAATGTCAGTGTTTTCTTTCCAAAGCTGTCAATTATATGCATAGTCGAGCATCTTTTCGTGACAAAATATCTTGTTTAAAATGGGAATGTTTTTTTATCCATAAATTAAAAGAGCGCCCCCTATATCTAGGTTTTCCTCTAGGATTTTTCCTGTGATTAGCTCTATTCCATTTATTTTTATCCTAAATAAAGCTTGCCGATGACAAGCATAGCCATAACATGATGCAGCCAGAACCACGCTTGACAATATGAGGAATGGTACTCTGTGATGTGTTGTGTTGGATTTGCCCCAATCATAACACTTTGTGTTCACAACATAAAGTTAATTTCTTTGCCACATTCTTTGCAGTTTTCCTTTAGGGCCTTATTGCAAACAGAAGGTGTCACGCCTTGGTCATAGTGTTTTGTGTTTTCGTTATATATTTGGTCAGGCCAGGGTGTGACACGGGTTTATATGTTGTGTTTCGTATTGGGGTTTTGTAGGCATTGGGATTGCGGCTGAGTAGGGGTGTAGCATAGGCTTGGCTGCCTGAGGCGTTCTCAATCAGAGTCAGGTGATTCTCGTTGTCTCTGATTGGGAACCATATTTAGGTAGCCGGGGTTTCACTGTGTATTTCGTGGGTGATTGTTCCTGTCTCTGTGTTAGTGTTCACCAGACAGGCTGTATAGGTTTTCACGTTTAGTTTTGTTGTTTTGTATATTTATTAAGTTATTTCATGTATCGCTCTTCTACATTAAAGATATGAGTAACCACCACGCTTGCATTTCGGTGCGACTCTCTTTCGACAAACGAAGGCATGTTTTGAATATTTTTTTATCTGTACATGTGTCCTTCTTTCCACGCTGTCATTTAGGTTATTATTGCAGAGTAACTACAATGTTGTTGATCTATCCTCAGTTGTCTCCTATCACAGCCATTAAACTCTGTAACTTTTTTAAAGCCACCATTGGCCTCATGGTGAAATCCCTGAGTGGTTTCCTTCCTCTCTCACAATTGAGTTAGTATGGATGCCTGTATCTTTGTAGTGACTGGATGTATTGATACACCATCCGAATGGTAATTAATAACTTCAACATGCCCAATGGGATATTCAATGTCTGTTAGATTTTTTTTACCCATCCACCAATTAGTGCACTTCTGTCTGAGGCATTGGACAATCTCCCTGGTCTTTGTGGTTGAACCTGTATTTGCAGTGGTGGAAAAAGTATCCAATTGTCATACTTGAAGTAAAGATACCTTAATAAAAAATGACTCAAGTAAAAGTGAAAGTCGCCCAGTAAAGTACTACTTGAGTAAAAGTCTAAAAGTATTCAGTTTTAAATATACTTAGCATCAAATGTAAATGTAATTGCTAAAATAAAAGCAAAAGTCTACATCATTTCAAATTCCTTATATAACCAAACGGCACCATTTTCTTTTAAACATTTGTTTTATTTACAGATAGCCAGGGGCACACTCCAACACTCAAACATAATTTACAAACGAAGTATGTGTGTTCAGTGAACCCGCCAGATCAGAGGCAGTAGGGATGACCAAAGATGTTCTCTTGATAAGTGTGCGAATTGGACAATTTTCCTGTTCTGATAAGCATTCAAAAACTATTTTTGGGTGTCAGGGAAAATGTATGGAGTAAAAAGGACATTATTTACTTGTGGAATGTCGGGAATAAAAAGTTAAAGTTGTAAAAAAATATGAATAGTAAAGTACAGTAAAGTGTTTACTTAAGTACTTTACACCACTGTGTGTTTGAAATGTACTGCTCGACTGAGGGACCTTACAGATAATTGTATATGTGGGGTACAGAGATAAGGTAATCATTCAAAATGTTAAACACTATTATTGCACACAGAGTCCATGTAATTTATTATGTGACTTGTTACGCAAATGTTTACTACTGAACTTATTCAGGCTTGCCTTAACACAGGATTTGAATACTTATTGACTCAAGACATTTCAGCAGTTTTATTTAATTAAAATGTTTTACAAATTTTTATTGACATAATTACACTTTGACATTACGAGGTATAGTATGTTGGCCAGTGACACAAAATCTCATTTCAATCCATTTTACAATCAGGTTGTAACACAACAACATGTGGAACAAGTAAATGGGTGTTATAATACTTTCTGAAGGCACTGTAAGTGAATGCAATAAGTGACTCCTTTCCTCAATGTGTGACTGTCCTACTATGGACACCGTACTCATAATTAATTATCTCGACAGATGGAACCCAATTGACACATGAAAGAGAAACAGGGAATGTAAATGCAAATGAGATCTGATATGGCTGCTTCGACAGATCAGTCTCATCATCATCAGATCAGATATAGTGTATAGTGAATGAACATGACACATAGCTGACTAGAATGGACGAGCTTTATTGACTTCTATTCTATTTTGTATTTTTGCACTGAATCTGTGCACACTCATAGGACTCTATACACTCACTCATACACAAACTCACACTGACACTCCAACAAACACTCACACACACAATTCATTTGCTCACAAACATAACATGCACACACATTCATACTGACTCTGCACACATGCATACACACTCATCATCATCACGCCATCACCTCACATTACATTTACATTTACATTTAAGTCATTTAGCAGACGCTCTTATCCAGAGCGACTTACAAATTGGTGCATTCACCTTATGACATCCAGTGGAACAGCCACTTTACAATAGTGCATCTAAATCTTTTAAGGGGGGAGGGTGAGAAGGATTACTTTATCCTATCCTAGGTATTCCTTAAAGAGGTGGGGTTTCAGGTGTCTCCGGAAGGTGGTGATTGACTCCGCTGTCCTGGCGTCGTGAGGGAGTTTGTTCCACCATTGGGGAGCCAGAGCAGCGAACAGTTTTGACTGGGCTGAGCGGGAACTGTACATCCTCAGTGGTAGGGAGGCGAGCAGGCCAGAGGTGGATGAACGCAGTGCCCTTATTTGGGTGTAGGGCCTGATCAGAGCCTGGAGGTACTGAGGTGCCGTTCCCCTCACAGCTCCGTAGGCAAGCACCATGGTCTTGTAGCGGATGCGAGCTTCAACTGGAAGCCAGTGGAGAGAGCGGAGGAGCGGGGTGACGTGAGAGAACTTGGGAAGGTTGAACACTAGACGGGCTGCGGCGTTCTGGATGAGTTGTAGGGGTTTAATGGCACAGGCAGGGAGCCCAGCCAACAGCGAGTTGCAGTAATCCAGACGGGAGATGACAAGTGCCTGGATTAGGACCTGCGCCGCTTCTTGTGTGAGGCAGGGTCGTACTCTGCGGATGTTGTAGAGCATGAACCTATAGGAACGGGCCACCGCCTTGATGTTAGTTGAGAACGACAGGGTGTTGTCCAGGATCACGCCAAGGTTCTTAGCGCTCTGGGAGGAGGACACAATGGAGTTGTCAACCGTGATGGCGAGATCATGGAACGGGCAGTCATTCCCCGGGAGGAAGAGCAGCTCCGTCTTGCCGAAGTTCAGCTTGAGGTGGTGATCCGTCATCCACACTGATATGTCTGCCAGACATGCAGAGATGCGATTCGCCACCTGGTCATCAGAAGGGGGAAAGGAGAAGATTAATTGTGTGTCGTCTGCATAGCAATGATAGGAGAGACCATGTGAGGTTATGACAGAGCCAAGTGACTTGGTGTATAGCGAGAATAGGAGAGGGCCTAGAACAGAGCCCTGGGGGACACCAGTGGTGAGAGCGCGTGGTGAGGAGACAAATTCTCGCCACGCCACCTGGTAGGAGCGACCTGTCAGGTAGGACGCAATCCAAGCGTGGGCCGCGCCGGAGATGCCCAACTCGGAGAGGGTGGAGAGGAGGATCTGATGGTTCACAGTATCGAAGGCAGCCGATAGGTCTAGAAGGATGAGAGCAGAGGAGAGAGAGTTAGCTTTAGCGGTGCGGAGCGCCTCCGTGATACAGAGAAGAGCAGTCTCAGTTGAATGACTAGTCTTGAAACCTGACTGATTTGGATCAAGAAGGTCATTCAGAGAGAGATAGGCGGTCTTATTGTGGCTTACAATATGAACCGAGACTTAGCGTGGGGTCACCAAGCCGTCGTCACCTATTCAGGGACCCTTGTCATAGAAACTAATGCACCGTAATGCTTTTGTCACAACAACATTGTGTCTCGTGAAATTAGCCAACGAGTCAATTTATCCCGGATTAATGCTACTCACAAATACAAAAGGACTCCCTTAACCCCCCTTCGGCGTTTCTCATTCCCTCTGCCATGTATGCGACCCAAATGGTACCCTTTTTCCAATATAGTGCGCTACTTTTGACTGGGGCCCATATGGCTCTATAGAGGGAATAGGGTGCCATTTTGGATGCAGATCCTGTTTTATTTTGGATACACTGCTGTACTGTATACAGTGTGTGTTTGAAATAGTACTCCAAGCACATATACCATTTGTCTACTGTATATGTGGTTGCTGTTATTGGGGCTGTTTGGAATTTAATTCGGTGTTGGCCTGACATCTGCCTTGTGAGCAGCACTCTCCAAAAGCTATTGCATACAATGGAAAACTAAGATAATTGACTTCAGTCAGAATGACTGAACGTCGATGGGGAAAGAGAGAGAGAGCAAATGGATGCAGATATGGAGGAGAAAAAAATAAAGATGACTATCACACAACAGGACTCTCAGCGAGACATGAGTATCACGCACCGATAGGCATCTGGGTTGTTTGGGTGAGAGATGGGCTGGGAAACAACAAGAGTGCCCTGTGTGTGTATGTTTTGGAAGCTCCATCCATCCATGTGTGTGTTTCGCGTGTGTGTTTTGGTGGGAGGCATGAAACAACATGAGCTCCCTGTGTAAACTCATACTGCCACGCTGAAAGATGTGTGGTACACCGCAGAAGATCTTAGGTACGCCTGGATTCCTGAAAGATGGCCGACACACAACGGGACCCTGTGAAGCCTGGCGTGTAGTGAGAAATGGGGGTATAAATGGGTGAGTTTACAGGGGGTATAATTTTACATTTGGTGTAGTGAGGGGGGATATGTGTGTGTGTGTAGAGAGCTGTGATAGACATCTTGAAGATGGAAGTATTTTTTCCTGTGCGTGTGTGTGTGTGTGTGTGTGTGTGTGTGTGTGTGTGTGTGTGTGTGTGTGTGTGTGTGTGTGTGTGTGTGTGTGTGTGTGTGTGTGTGTGTGTGTGTGTGTGTGTGTGTGTGTGTGTGTGCGCGTGCCTGCGTGCGCGCGTGTGTGTGTGTGCATGATCAAAGTAACCTAGCTGACTGACTAGATATTGTATTTTTACAATGATTCATGATTGTCCCTAAAGGACGGTTAGCAATGACTCGTGCAGGCTACTGTGCAACGTACAACAGGGTGGTATTCATTAGTTTAGATAGAAAACAAAAACAAGCATTTCTCATTGAACAAGTTCAGGTAGCCACTACCTGTTTGTCAGTTTTCTTCTGTTTGGTGCCAAGTGAATAAAACCCTGATTTACAGTATATTCTACCTACCTGAATTGTAGTTTCGTTTGATGATCTCCCTGGCACAATTCAGTTGCAGGCTAAAACTATCCTAACTGGCCATCTATACATCCCTCTCACGCCAAACACTGGTCAGCATAACTCATAAAACTAATTTAACATAACTCAAACCATATGGTGTACATTTTAGGACAGTCTCATCCATGGAAATATGGACACTGTACACCGAACAGTGATTTCTTTTAATTGAGTGAACGTATGGCAGGGACAGCCACCTGTCCTGTACATATGCATATTAATATTCTCAATAATAAAGATGCAGATGTTTACTAACGAGATCAGACTGCTGTAACGAGTGGTGGCTAGAGCTGGTAGCTGGTGCCCTCATGTTTTCCTTTTGACTAGCTTAGCATGGGTCCTTTTCACTTGACTCGGTGGTACAGATACCCCTCACAGGTTGCCTTTTCTGCCTTTCATGGGTGGTTCTTTCGTAACAAAAGGCTTGCGGATGTAATTTAAAAAAATAATAACAAGTCTTTCAGGGTTTGCCGAGTGCCTCTACACCCAGTGGGCTGAAAAAATTATATTGTGGATTAATTATTTTACATGCTCACACACAAGCAAACATCGGTGCGCACACACAAACACACTTTTTTCTTTTACAAATAAACTTTTAACCTAAATTCAATGACATGGTGAAATGCTTTGTTGATTTCCTGTTGTTTTCATGTTAGTTGACGACTCAACCAAATATATATCAAATATAGACGTTGAACTGACGTCTGTGCCCAGTGGGAACATACACACACACACACACACAAAAGGCATAACTAATCCACCACTCCCATAAAGCATATGTTGGGTCTCAGCGATGCATCTGTCACTCTGATGTCCACTAGCGTGGTCTGGACACGCCAGGCCTAATCCATCTGTGGTCTTCGGGGATGCTCTCCCTGCCAACTGGATCTATCCCTAAACCACAGCAGAAGCTTTTGGATCCAATCCGAAGCTTCCAACAGCATGCTTTAATAAGTGTTTATTTATGATTTTGACGAATGTGTTCTCTGATGAATCGGAAGCCTGGACGGCTGGTTCTTTGATGTCGTTGGTTGAGCTTGATGTTCCAGCGAGAGATGGAGTCTGGAAAACTTTAATCCCAGACACCAAAGGCAGAATAGGAGGCCCTCCGCTTTGATCTCGCTCATGTGAGAATTCCGTAATTTTCCACTGCTACGCCACCGTGGTAGTCATATTGGATTGGAAATATCTGATGTTCCTTTTTAATCCTTCCTGTCCACTCGTGTATGGCCCGAGGTGTCGACGGCCATGGCCCGTTGGAGAAACCTCATCCCGGTACGGACGATAGCGAGAGGGGAGAGCGAGAAAGAGAGGGAGAGGGAGAGAATCTGTTTTTGCTGTAAAATGTGAAACTTTGTTGCTCCTTTCTGACACAAGCAAGGTGTTGTAACAAACAAGTCTTCGGTTGCCTAGGTATCTCCGCCCTCTGCAGCAGCAGCAGCACATGCAAGTCAGGAGCGGAGGAGAGGATAAAATGTTAAAATAATATATATAAAATGCTATTCGGTTATAATGGTGACTGTGGTCATTTGGCTGAGCAATAACCATCATCCAAAATTCCATGACTGTCATAGCCCTAGTATTGATATAGTATATCCTCATGAAGAAAAAGGTACCACAGCCATTCCATAGGCCCCGTGACAGACTAGTGTCTGGTCTGTTTGGACAAGTTTTGCTTTTACTTAAAGCAATTGTTGTGGGTGTGTGTGTGTGTGTGTGTGTGTGTGTGTGTGTGTGTGTGTGTGTGTGTGTGTGTGTGTGTGTGTGTGTGTGTGTGTGTGTGTGTGTGTGTGTGTGTGTGTGTGTGTGTGTGTGTGTGTGTGTGTGTGTGTGTGTGTGTGTGTGTGTGTGTGACTGGCGGCCTCACACACACACTATCCAGGTCTGTAACTTGCTATGGTAATGCAGAGAATGATCAAACATCATTTAATACATTGTGTAATATATTTGTGTTTACATATATGGATAAGTGTGTATTCAAGTTGATTGGAAAAAAGAGTAGTGGATAGTGTTACTGCTGTTATGCCCAGTCCCATAGTGATGACATGTGTGTACAGCCAAAGTGAAGGATACAAGATCCGCTGTATCTGTCATGTTTTGTCATTTATTATCTTGTCTTGTCCCTGTGCTTCCCATTCTATTCGTTTCCCTCTGCTGGTCTTATTAGGTTCTTTCCCTCTTTCTATCCCTCTCTCTCCCCCTCCCTCTCTCACTCTCTCGCTCTCTCTTCTCTCTATCGTTCCGTTCCTGCTCCCAGCTGTTCCTATTCCCCTAATCATCATTTAGTCTTCCCACACCTGTTCCCGATCCTTTTCCCTGATTAGAGTCCCTATTTCTCTCCTTGTTATTCGTTTCTGCCCTGTCGGTTCCTTGTCTAGAATTCACCGTGCTGTGTTTGTGTATCGCCCTGTCGTGTCGTGTTTTCCTCAGATGCTGCGTGGTGAGCAGGTGTCTGAGTCTGTTTGGTTCAAGTGCCCTCCCGAGGCAACCTGCTGTTCACCTGCTGTTCAAGATCGAGTCACCAGTTTGTCCTCGTCATTTCGAGTGAAAGTTGTGTTTTTTGATTGTATTTACTTTACTGGATTAAAGACTCTGTTTTCGCCAAGTCGCTTTTGGGTCCTCTTTCACCTGCATGACAGAAGGAACCGACCAAGGAATGGACCCAGCGACTTCAGACGCTCGTTACACTGCCGTCAAGATCCAAGGAGCCATGCTCGGCAGACACGAGCAGGAATTGTCTGCTGCTCGCCATGCCGTGGAGAACCTGGCCGCTCAGGTTTCCGACCTCTCTGGACAGTTCCAGAGTCTTCGTCTCGTGCCACCTGTTACTTCCTGGCCTGCCGAGCCTCCAGAACCTAGGGTTAATAACCCACCTTGCTACTCCGGGCAGCCCACTGAGTGCCGCTCCTTTCTCACGCAGTGTGAGATTGTGTTCTCTCTCCAACCCAACACATACTCTAGAGAGAGAGCTCGGGTTGCTTACGTCATTTCACTCCTTACTGGCCGGGCTCGAGAATGGGGCACAGCTATCTGGGAGGCAAGGGCTGATTGCTCTAACAAGTACCAGAACTTTAAAGAGGAGATGATTCGGGTTTTTGACCGTTCAGTTTTTGGTAGGGAGGCTTCTAGGGCCCTGGCTTCCCTATGCCAAGGTGAACGGTCCATAACGGATTATTCTATTGAGTTTCGCACTCTTGCTGCCTCTAGTGAGTGGAACGAGCCGGCGCTGCTCGCTCGTTTTCTGGAGGGACTCCACGCAGTGGTTAAGGATGAGATTCTCTCCCGGGAGGTTCCTTCAGATGTGGACTCTTTGATTGCTCTCGCCATCCGCATAGAACGACGGGTAGATCTTCGTCACCGGGCTCGTGGAAGAGAGCTCGCATCAACGGTGTTTCCCTGCTCCGCATCGCAACCATCTCCCTCCTCTGGCTCAGAGTCTGAGCCCATGCAGCTGGGAGGGATTCGCATCTCGACTAAGGAGAGGGAACGGAGGATCACCAACCGCCTGTGCCTCTATTGCGGAGTTGCTGGACATTTTGTTAATTCATGTCCAGTAAAAGCCAGAGCTCATCTGTAAGCGGAGGGCTACAGGTGAGCGCAACTACTCAAGTCTCTCCATCAAAATCCTGTACTACTTTGTCGGTCCATCTACGCTGGACCGGTTCGGGTGCTACATGTAGTGCCTTGATAGACTCTGGGGCTGAGGGTTGTTTCATGGACGAAGCATGGGTTCGGAAACATGACATTCCTTTCAGAGAGTTAGAGAAGCCTACGCCCATGTTCGCCTTAGATGGTAGTCATCTTCCCAGTATCAGATTTGAGACACTACCTTTAACCCTCACAGTATCTGGTAACCACAGTGAGACTATTTCTTTTTTGATTTTTCGTTCACCGTTTACACCTGTTGTTTTGGGTCATCCCTGGCTAGTATGTCATAATCCTTCTATTAATTGGTCTAGTAATTCTATCCTATCCTGGAACGTTTCTTGTCATGTGAAGTGTTTAATGTCTGCCATCCCTCCCGTTTCTTCTGTCCCTACTTCTCAGGAGGAACCTGGCGATTTGACAGGAGTGCCGGAGGAATATCATGATCTGCGCACGGTCTTCAGTCGGTCCCGAGCCAACTCCCTTCCTCCTCACCGGTCGTATGATTGTAGTATTGATCTCCTTCCGGGGACCACTCCTCCTCGGGGTAGACTATACTCTCTGTCGGCTCCCGAACGTAAGGCCCTCGAGGATTATTTGTCTGTGTCTCTTGACGCCGGTACCATAGTGCCTTCTTCCTCTCCGGCCGGGGCGGGGTTCTTTTTGTTAAGAAGAAGGACGGTACTCTGCGCCCCTGCGTGGATTATCGAGGGCTGAATGACATAACGGTTAAGAATCGTTATCCGCTTCCCCTTATGTCATCAGCCTTCGAGATTCTGCAGGGAGCCAGGTGCTTTACTAAGTTGGACCTTCGTAACGCTTACCATCTCGTGCGCATCAGAGAGGGGGACGAGTGGAAAACGGCGTTTAACACTCCGTTAGGGCATTTTGAGTACCGGGTTCTGCCGTTTGGTCTCGCCAATGCGCCAGCTGTTTTTCAGGCATTAGTTAATGATGTTCTGAGAGACATGCTGAACATCTTTGTTTTTGTCTATCTTGACGATATCCTGATTTTTTCTCCGTCACTCGAGATTCATGTTCAGCACGTTCGACGTGTTCTACAGCGCCTTTTAGAGAATTGTCTCTACGTAAAGGCTGAGAAGTGCTCTTTTCATGTCTCCTCCGTTACTTTTCTCGGTTCCGTTATTTCCGCTAAAGGCATTCAGATGGATTCCGCTAAGGTCCAAGCTGTCAGTGATTGGCCCGTTCCAAGGTCACGTGTCGAGTTGCAGCGCTTTTTAGGTTTCGCTAATTTCTATCGGCGTTTCATTCGTAATTTCGGTCAAGTTGCTGCCCCTCTCACAGCTCTTACTTCTGTCAAGACGTGTTTTAAGTGGTCCGGTTCCGCCCAGGGAGATTTTGATCTTCTAAAAGAACGTTTTACGTCCGCTCCTATCCTCGTTACTCCTGACGTCACTAGACAATTCATTGTCGAGGTTGACGCTTCAGAGGTAGGCGTGGGAGCCATTCTATCCCAGCGCTTCCAGTCTGACGATAAGGTTCATCCTTGCGCTTATTTTTCTCATCGCCTGTCGCCATCTGAGCGCAACTATGATGTGGGTAACCGTGAACTGCTCGCCATCCGCTTAGCCCTAGGCGAATGGCGACAGTGGTTGGAGGGGGCGACCGTTCCTTTTGTCGTTTGGACAGACCATAAGAACCTTGAGTACATCCGTTCTGCCAAACGACTTAATGCCCGTCAAGCTCGTTGGGCGTTGTTTTTCGCTCGTTTCGAGTTTGTGATTTCTTACCGTCCGGGTAGCAAGAACACCAAGCCTGATGCCTTATCCCGTCTGTTTAGTTCTTCTGTGGCTTCTACTGATCCCGAGGGATTCTTCCTTATGGGCGTGTTGTCGGGTTAACAGTCTGGGGAATTGAAAGACAGGTTAAGCAAGCACTCACGCACACTGCGTCGCCGCGCGCTTGTCCTAGTAACCTCCTTTTCGTTCCTGTTTCCACTCGTCTGGCTGTTCTTCAGTGGGCTCACTCTGCCAAGTTAGCTGGTCATCCCGGTGTTCGAGGCACTCTTGCGTCTATTCGCCAGCGCTTTTGGTGGCCGACTCAGGAGCGTGACACGCGCCGTTTCGTGGCTGCTTGTTCGGACTGCGCGCAGACTAAGTCGGGTAACTCTCCTCCTGCCGGTCGTCTCAGACCGCTCCCCATTCCTTCTCGACCATGGTCTCACATCGCCCTAGACTTCATTACCGGTCTGCCTTTGTCTGCGGGGAAGACTGTGATTCTTACGGTTGTCGATAGGTTCTCTAAGGCGGCACATTTCATTCCCCTCGCTAAACTTCCTTCCGCTAAGGAGACGGCACAAATCATTATCGAGAATGTATTCAGAATTCATGGCCTCCCGTTAGACGCCGTTTCAGACAGAGGCCCGCAATTCACGTCACAGTTTTGGAGGGAGTTCTGTCGTTTGATTGGTGCGTCCGTCAGTCTCTCTTCCGGGTTTCATCCCCAGTCTAACGGTCAAGCAGAGAGGGCCAATCAGACGATTGGTCGCATACTACGCAGCCTTTCTTTCAGAAACCCTGCGTCTTGGGCAGAACAGCTCCCTGGGCAGAATACGCTCACAATTCGCTTCCTTCGTCTGCTACCGGGTTATCTCCGTTTCAGAGTAGTCTGGGTTACCAGCCTCCTCTGTTCTCATCCCAGCTTGCCGAGTCCAGCGTTCCCTCCGCTCAAGCGTTTGTCCAACGTTGTGAGCGCACCTGGAGGAGGGTGAGGTCTGCACTTTGCCGTTACAGGGCACAGACTGTGAGAGCCGCCAATAAACGCAGGATTAAGAGTCCAAGGTATTGTTGCGGCCAGAGAGTGTGGCTTTCCACTCGCAACCTTCCTCTTACGACAGCTTCTCGTAAGTTGACTCCGCGGTTCATTGGTCCGTTCCGTGTCTCCCAGGTCGTCAATCCTGTCGCTGTGCGACTGCTTCTTCCGCGACATCTTCGTCGCGTCCATCCTGTCTTCCATGTCTCCTGTGTCAAGCCCTTTCTTCGCACCCCGTTCGTCTTCCCTCCCCCTCCCCGTCCTTGTCGAGAGCGCACCTATTTACAAGGTACATAAGATCATGGACATGCGTTCTCGGGGACGGGGTCACCAATACTTAGTGGATTGGGAGGGTTACGGTCCTGAGGAGAGGAGTTGGGTTCCGTCTCGGGACGTGCTGGACCGTTCACTCATTGATGATTTCCTCCGTTGCCGCCAGGATTCCTCCTCGAGTGCGCCAGGAGGCGCTCGGTGAGTGGGGGGTACTGTCATGTTTTGTCATTTATTATCTTGTCTTGTCCCTGTGCTTCCCATTCTATTCGTTTCCCTCTGCTGGTCTTATTAGGTTCTTTCCCTCTTTCTATCCCTCTCTCTCCCCCTCCCTCTCTCACTCTCTCGCTCTCTCTTCTCTCTATCGTTCCGTTCCTGCTCCCAGCTGTTCCTATTCCCCTAATCATCATTTAGTCTTCCCACACCTGTTCCCGATCCTTTTCCCTGATTAGAGTCCCTATTTCTCTCCTTGTTATTCGTTTCTGCCCTGTCGGTTCCTTGTCTAGAATTCACCGTGCTGTGTTTGTGTATCGCCCTGTCGTGTCGTGTTTTCCTCAGATGCTGCGTGGTGAGCAGGTGTCTGAGTCTGTTTGGTTCAAGTGCCCTCCCGAGGCAACCTGCTGTTCACCTGCTGTTCAAGATCGAGTCACCAGTTTGTCCTCGTCATTTCGAGTGAAAGTTGTGTTTTTTGATTGTATTTACTTTACTGGATTAAAGACTCTGTTTTCGCCAAGTCGCTTTTGGGTCCTCTTTCACCTGCATGACAGTATCCCCCATCTTGTCAGGGCTTACGTCTTTATTGCGCTCTCTATTTCACACACACATACGCACACACACATGCAGGTGCCCTCACGCACACACACAAGAACACACTCTCTTTCCCCGACACACACACTTTCAGGAGAGCTCCCTTGGACACACTCATTCCTGATATCTGGGCTATTAAAATGGCCTGTCCATCAAGGGTATTTGTGTCTGAACCCCGCACATCTCCACTAGAGCAGACACCTCTGCCCAGAAACCACGGTGACCAGAAACCATGTTAACACTTTAAGGGGGATGAAAATACAATAAAGTACTGTGACTCCATTGAACTCACTCAATTGGCTACTGTGCAGTAAAGTCCAGTATTATAGAACACTGCCAAGGTTTTAATCTGGCATGGCGTATAATAATACATGACCCTAGCACACCCACACCGCCCCAATGCTCTGCATTACGTGACATGTTGATGATACGGTATGTGCCGGTCTATATAAATAGATAAATAAATAAATGTTTCTCTGCCCACTAGAATATGTCTACGTCCCAAAGGGCTCTGGTCTGAAAGTAGTGCACTACCCAGCAAACAGGGGACGTCCTGAGGACATTCGGTAACAGTCCCATTAGGTCCCTTAAGGTTTTCCGCAATACATTATTCCACTGACGTCTTGAGAACGTTCTAAGAATGTTGCGTGATGGTCCCAAAGGGAATGTTGAAGACAGCTTGTCTGTCAAAACGTTGGTTATTAGGTTATTAAATTATTACATCTGAACTACTAGAATGTGTGGCTCTCCTTTTCTTTTTCAAGTGTTCTACTGCGCTAGCCAGCACCTCGCATTAACAGGTTAATGTTGTCTGTTGGACCTTCGTTTAGTTCCCTGTACATTCCCAGGACGTCACTGAGGACCATGTCAGGACCTTTTTAGGATGTTCTCAGGCCTGAATGTCCCAGGGGGACGTTCTCTAGGGGACTGTTTTATAGTTCTCGGTTTGTCCTGGGGATGTTTTAGGACATTCTTGGGACACTGTGTCATGGTCCCCTGGAAGTTTTTGCCACATTATGGTCCCAGGTGTCCCAAACCATTATAGGTAAAGTAATTAAATGGTATAGGGGATTTAAGTGGTACACTGCACAGCTAAAATAGTGAACCAATCTTTAATTAACAACATTAAGATTATATTTGACATGATCACTTAGTACTGACTTTTCAATTTTATCCCACCTGAGATTTGAACTCAGGATCTCTGGATTTTAGGTATGCTTATCTTTCTGCTGTGCTGAAAAGTCTGCAGAATTACAGAAGTCCCCTACACATTCATTACCTATAATACATTTCTGCACTTAGCAAAATAATAATAATAATAATTACTTTGCGACCATCAGGTGACGTCAAAATGGGAACTAGACATAATCCTTAAGGGAACCATGACCCAACAATCCAAGAAAGTTTGTAAAACGTTACTGGGACAAACCAGGAACTACACAACACCGCCAGGGGACCATGACACAATGACACAAACTCATTATTGCTTGTTGGGTACATAGAGAATAGGGTGCCATTTGGGATGCATACATACGCAAGCGCGCACACACACACGCACGCTCACGCACGCACGCATGCATGTCACTTTTAAATAGCACCCGAGCTATACGTGCTCTGGTGGAAAAACCAAAACGTGTAACATATTGAGTACATCCCATCCCATTGTCCTTGAGTCAGGAACTGTCCATGTTTCTGGACTGACTCAATCACTGCCACCATGCAGCCCTTATAGCCCTTTTAGCTCTCGGCTTAGTAGCCTACTAGCTGGTGCAGGTAAATACATGCTCCAGAGGAAAAACTAATGAGCTTCATGGCTTTTGGACTGTGTAATGCAATGGCAATAATACACATAAATAGCCAATACTAATTCCAATATAATTTGCTATACGGTCGCTAAGGAACAAACAAAAAAAGTATTGGTCTTGTAATTTACACAATTTACACAAATGTATTTAAGTTTAATTTAAACCTCAGCTTGATCATGCTGCATAATCAATAAAAGGAGAGTCACTTTCAGACAGGGAGTCGTAGCTGAGTGTAGTCTGAAAAATATGTTGTCTTTGCTTTAAAAAAAAGTAAGGCAACTTTAAAAGAAAAAAATGCATATATTTATTGCTTTAAGTCCTTTTTTGCATGAATAACATTTTCCAATAGGGTTCTAGCGGTCTTGTGGTGCAGGTTGGGTGTTGGCATCCCTCACTCTCCCTCTATGGGGGTAGGAGAGAGAAAAAGAAGAGGAAAGGGGAAGAAAACAAAGGGAGAGTAAGACAGAGAGAGATTGGGAGACAGAGAGAGATTGGAAAGAAGAGACCAAAAGAGAGAAAGTGAAAAATAAATGGGCAGTTCATTTTTTCAGCAGCAGCAGTGGAGGGTTGTTGGTGGAGAACCCAGCTCCAGCTCACTGGAGACTGTCGGTACATGTTTGCTTGGAGGTAATAAAGCTTGGTTGATCTGTGATCTGTGTAGGCGACTTGCAAGACTTTTTGGCCAGGGCCTGTCAAACAAACAGATTCATCTCTTCCCTTCTGTCAAAATGAGACCCGCTAAGACTGAAGGAGAATCCACCAGTACATATCATAAATCATATAGGTGTGTGGGTGATGTGTGTGTGTGGGGGTTCCTGACATTTAATCCCAGTAAGAATTCCCTGTCTTAGGTCAGTTAGGATCACCACTTTATTTTAAGAATGTGAAATGTCAGAATAATAGTAGAGAGAAGGATTTATTTCAGCTTTTATTTATTTCATCACATTCCCAGTGGGTCAGAAGTGTACATACACTCAATTAGAATTTGGTAGCACGTTTAAGATAGCCTTCCACAAGCTTTTGGCCCAATTCTCCTGACAGAGCTGGTATAACTGAGTCAGGTTTGTAAGGCCTCCTTGCTCGCACACGCTTTTTCAGTTCTGCCCACACATTTTCTGTAGGATTGAGGTCAGGGCTTTGTGATGGCCACTCCAATACCTTGTCTTTGTTGTCCTTTAGCAATTTTGCCACAACTTTGGAAGTATTGTCCATTTGGAAGACCCATTTGTGACCAAGCTTCATCTTCCTGGCTGATGTCTTGAGATGTTGCTTCAATATATAAACATAATTTTTCAACCTCATGATGCCATCTATTTTGTGAATGCACCAGTCCCTCCTGTAGCAAAGCACCTCCTCAACGTGTTGCTGCCACCCCTGTGATTCACGGTTAGGATGGTGTTCTTAGGCTTGCAAGTCTCCCCCTTTTTCCTCCAAACATAACAATGACTCAAATGATGTCAATTAGTCTATCAGAAGCTTCTAAAGCCATGACATCATTTTCTGGAATTGTCCAAGCTGTTTAAAGGCACAGTGAACATTTGAACTTCTGACCCACTGGAATTGTGATACAGTGAATTATAAGTGAAATAATATGTCTGTAAATAATTGTTGCAAAAATGTCTTGTGTCATGCACAAAGTAGATGTCCCAACCGACTTGCCAAAACTATAGTTGGTTAACAAGAAATTTGTGAAGTGGTTGAAAAACAAGTTTTAATTGCTCCATCCTTTGAATGGGGTATGGCCCGGCGCACCAGTTTGAGTTTTTCAAGAACTGTAAAGCTACTGGGTTTTTCACACTCAACAGTTTCCCGTGTGTATCAAGAATAGTCCACCATCCAAAGAACATCCAGCCAACTTGTTTTGTACACTCAATATATGTTTGGAGTTTGCATGTGTTGGAGCGAGCGGTCGCATCGACACTTCGCTCTGCAGGTAGTATAACTTTTTCATTACATTTCATTACATTTCATTATAGCACAACGGTTTGATTTGTCTAAATCTTAGCAATTTCTTCTTAGCTAGCTACATAGCCGTCTTTGTATCAAAGATACGTAATTATCGTATTTCGCCATCCTAACGTAGTCTTCACTAGCCAGCTAGCTAACGTCCACTGATTAGCTGCACTGGAAAAACTATTACACTCAACTGAATGACTTGATTAGTGTAGTGTTAGCTAGCTACATAGCTGTCTTTGCTGTCTTCGTATCCAAGATAATTGTGTAGTTTAGAGTGTGTAGTCTTAGAGTGATTATCTTAATTTACAGAGGTTAGCTAGCCAGCTATTTGTCGTCCTTAACGTAGGAGACTCTGCTAGCTAGCCAACAGCTAGCCGACAGCTAGCCAACCGCTAGCCAACGTCTTCTGAATAGACTCAACAACCCGGTCGCATTCACAGGTAGTATCACATTTTCATTTTATTTCATTACAGTATAACGGTTTGATTTGTTTGCTCGTAGCTAGCTACATAGCTAGCTACATAGCCGTCTTTGTATCAAAGATAATTGTGTACTCTAGAGCGATTTTCTAGGTTAGCTAGCCAGCTATTGTCGTTCTTTTAACGCAACATAACGTAAACAACACTACTAGCTAGCCAGCTAGCCCCCGAATAGCAGCACTGTCGAAACTATTACACTCAACGGAACGACTTGATTAGTGTAGTGTCAACAACGCACCCACTGCCAGCTAGCCTACTTCAGCAGTACTGTATCATTTTAATCATTTTAGTCAATAAGATTCTTGCTACGTAAGCTTAACTTTCTGAACATTCGAGACGTGTAGTCCACTTGTCATTCCAATCTCCTTTGCATTAGCGTAGCCTCTTCTGTAGCCTGTCAACTATGTGTCTGTCTATCCCTGTTCTCTCCTCTCTGCACAGACCATACAAACGCTCCACACCGCGTGGCCGCGGCCACCCTAATCTGGTGGTCCCAGCGCGCACGACCCACGTGGAGTTCCAGGTCTCCGGGTAGCCTCTGGAACTGCCGATCTGCGGCCAACAAGGCAGAGTTCATCTCAGCCTATGCCTCCCTCCAGTCCCTCGACTTCTTGGCACTGACGGAAACATGGATCACCACAGACAACACTGCTACTCCTACTGCTCTGTCTTCGTCCGCCCACGTGTTCTCGCACACCCCGAGAGCTTCTGGTCAGCGGGGTGGTGGCACCGGGATCCTCATCTATCCCAAGTGGTCATTCTCTCTTTCTCCCCTTACTCATCTGTCTATCGCCTCCTTTGAATTCCATGCTGTCACAGTTACCAGCCCTTTCAAGCTTAACATCCTTATCATTTATCGCCCTCCAGGTTCCCTTGGAGAGTTCATCCATGAGCTTGATTGCTTGATAAGCTCCTTTCCTGAGGACGGCTCACCTCTCACAGTTCTGGGCGACTTTAACCTCCCCACGTCTACCTTTGACTCATTCCTCTCTGCCTCCTTCTTTCCACTCCTCTCCTCTTTTGACCTCACCCTCTCACCTTCCCCCCTACTCACAAGGCAGGCAATACGCTCGACCTCATCTTTACTAGATGCTGTTCTTCCACTAACCTCATTGCAACTCCCCTCCAAGTCTCCGACCACTACCTTGTATCCTTTTCCCTCTCGCTCTCATCCAACACCTCCCACACTGCCCCTACTCGGATGGTATCGCGCCGTCCCAACCTTCGCTCTCTCTCCCCCGCTACTCTCTCCTCTTCCATCCTATCATCTCTTCCCTCTGCTCAAACCTTCTCCAACCTATCTCCTGATTCTGCCTCCTCAACCCTCCTCTCCTCCCTCTCTGCATCCTTTGACTCTCTATGTCCCCTATCCTCCAGGCCGGCTCGGTCCTCCCCTCCCGCTCCGTGGCTCGATGACTCATTCGAGCTCACAGAACACGGCTCCGGGCAGCCGAGCGGAAATGGAGGAAAACTCGCCTCCCTGCGGACCTGGCATCCTTTCACTCCCTCCTCTCTACATTTTCCTCCTCTGTCTCTGCTGCTAAAGCCACTTTCTACCACTCTAAATTCCAAGCATCTGCCTCTAACCCTAGGAAGCTCTTTGCCACCTTCTCCTCCCTCCTGAATCCTCCTCCCCCTCCCCCCCCTCCCTCTCTGCAGATGACTTCGTCAACCATTTTGAAAAGAAGGTCGATGACATCCGATCCTCGTTTGCTAAGTCAAATGACACCGCTGGTTCTGCTCACACTGCCCTACCCTGTGCTCTGACCTCTTTCTCCCCTCTCTCTCCAGATGAAATCTCGCGTCTTGTGACGGCCGGCCGCCCAACAACCTGCCCGCTTGACCCTATCCCCTCCTCTCTTCTCCAGACCATTTCCGGAGACCTTCTCCCTTACCTCACCTCGCTCATCAACTCATCCCTGACCGCTGGCTACGTCCCTTCCGTCTTCAAGAGAGCGAGAGTTGCACCCCTTCTGAAAAAACCTACACTCGATCCCTCCGATGTCAACAATTACAGACCAGTATCCCTTCTTTCTTTTCTCTCCAAAACTCTTGAACGTGCCGTCCTTGGCCAGCTCTCCAGCTATCTCTCTCTGAATGACCTTCTTGATCCAAATCAGTCAGGTTTCAAGACTAGTCATTCAAATGAGACTGCTCTCCTCTGTATCACGGAGGCGCTCCACACTGCTAAAGCTAACTCTCTCTCCTCTGCTCTCATCCTTCTAGATCTATCGGCTGCATTCGATACTGTGAACCATCAGATCCTCCTCTCCACCCTCTCCGAGTTGGGCATCTCCGGCGCGGCCCACGCTTGGATTGCGTCCTACCTGACAGGTCGCTCCTACCAGGTGGAGTGGCGAGAATCTGTCTCCTCACCACGCGCTCTCACCACTGGTGTCCCCCAGGGCTCTGTTCTAGGCCCTCTCCTATTCTCGCTATACACCAAGTCACTTGGCTCTGTCATAACCTTACATGTTCTCTCCTATCATTGCTATGCAGACGACACACAATTAATCTTCTCCTTTCCCCCTTCTGATGACCAGGTGGCGAATCGCAACTCTGCATGTCTGGCAGACATATCAGTGTGGATGACGGATCACCACCTCAAGCTGAACCTCGGCAAGACGGAGCTGCTCTTCCTCCCGGGGAAGGACTGCCCGTTCCATGATCTCGCCATCACGGTTGACAACTCCATTGTGTCCTCCTCCCAGAGCGCTAAGAACCTTGGCGTGATCTTGGCCCGTTCCTGTAGGTTCATGCTCTACAACATCCGCAGAGTACGACCCTGCCTCACACAGGAAGCGGCGCAGGTCCTAATCCAGGCACTTGTCATCTCCCGTCTGGATTACTGCAACTCGCTGTTGGCTGGGCTCCCTGCCTGTGCCATTAAACCCCTTCAACTCATCCAGAACGCCGCAGCCCGTCTGTTGTTCAACCTTCCCAAGTTCTCTCACGTCACCCCGCTCCTCCGTTCTCTCCACTGGCTTCCAGTTGAAGCTCGCATCCGCTACAAGACCATGGTGCTTGCCTACGGAGCTGTGAGGGGAACGGCACCTCAGTACCTCCAGGCTCTGATCAGGCCCTACACCCAAACAAGGGCACTGCGTTCATCCACCTCAGGCCTGCTCGCCTCCCTACCACTGAGGAAGTACAGCTCCCGCTCAGCCCAGTCAAAACTGTTCGCTGCTCTGGCCCCCCAATGGTGGAACAAACTCCCTCACGACGCCAGGACAGCGGAGTCAATCACCACCTTCCGGAGACACCTGAAACCCCACCTCTTTAAGGAATACCTAGGATAGGATAAGTAATCCCTCTCACCCCCCCTTTAAGATTTAGATGCACTATTGTAAAGTGACTGTTCCACTGGATGTCATAAGGTGAATGCACCAATTTGTAAGTCGCTCTGGATAAGAGCGTCTGCTAAATGACTTAAATGTAAATGTAAATGTAATATGACATGCTATCCTATTGTCACGCCCTGGTCGAAGTATTTTGTGTTTATCTTCATGTATTGGGTCAGGCCAGGTTGTGGCATGGGGTTTTTGTATTGTGGTGTGTTTTGGCTTGGGGTTTTGGTGTGTATGTATTGGGATTGTAGCTAGTGGGGTGATCTAGCAAAGTCTATGGCTGTCTGGAGTGGTTGTCAATCAGAGGCAGGTGTTTACCGTTGTCTCTGATTGGGAACCATATTTAGGCAGCCATATTCTTTGAGTTTGTCGTGGGTGATTGTTCTTAGTGTCCTTGTTCCTGTCTGTGTTAGTTTTCACTAGTTTAAGCTGTTTCAGTTTTCGTTACGTTCTTTGTTTTGTAGTGTTTGTATTTTAGATTCGTGTTACGTTTTTTGTTCATTAAACATGGATCGCAATCTATACGCTGCGTTTTGGTCCGACTCTCCTTCACCACACCTAGAAAACCGTTACACCTATAAAATCCTTTCTCTGTAATTAATATTACCTGAATGAGCTAATCATGTAAATGTAATTAACTAGAAGGTCGGGGCACCACACAATAATATTTATAGAGCTGGGAGAAGGGTGTGTTTCATAGTTTATAACCCATGTTTCTTCACAGGGACCTAACCTTATGAAACCTCAAATCTCTAATTTGGAAGCTAAAATTGCATTGAATCTTTTTATTGGATATTTCAAACTTTTTTTAACAAACGCCCAATTTTTAAGTTTTAGATTTGTTAAAAAAGTTTGAAATATCCAATAAATGTCGTTCCACTTCATGATTGTGTCCCACTTGTTGTTGATTCTTCACAAAAAAATACAGTTTTATATCTTTATGTTTGAAGCCTGAAATGTGGCAAAAGGTCGCAAAGTTCAAGGGGGCCGAATACTTTCTCAAGGCACTGTAACTCAACAGATTTATCTAGTTTGGAGTGGACTGCATCATATTTAGTTTTGGCTAAATCGAGTTGTTCCTGGAGACAACGATTTTGTTGAAGAGTTTGTGCTCGTTCATCGTCATAAGTATTTGCAATGACTTTTAATTGTTCAGATTTCAAACACAGTTCTTCGACTAGCAGAATGTTTTCATTTCTTGCTCAGTTCTCTCCACCTGTGTCCTCATGTTAGCCATGTCTTGCATGTGCTTCAGCTGTGCACTGTGGTATTGGACCGATGCTAACCTTTGATGGCGATGCATGAGTGCTAAAGTGGAGAGAACCGTCACAAAGCCTGTGTTTGATGGTTGATTTTGGAAAGCGTTCGCAATTTCGGCTGTTTTTTTGCTAATGGCATAATTAGGGTTGGTATCACTGCTGAGGTCAGAGATCAATCCTTTTATTTAATTAGCAGAGGAGGGGTGACCACCTCCTTTGATAGCTTGCACATTATTAGAACAATTTAGAGGAAAAATGTTCCTAACATTTTATTTCAAAGATTGGGTTTGGAATTCATTGGACGCTGCAAAGAAAAGTTTCATCTATTTATCGATGTTGACGAACCATCAGTACTATACCAGTAATGTGGAAGTTGGACGTGAATGAATTTGCAAAAGCAAATTGAATTAATTAATCAATGCCAATGATTAATCATACCTGGGTAAGCTATCTAGGTATCAAACTTTAATTAACCTAAGAGGTTGCTTCATCCAGGTTAATATGAGAAGTGTAAAAGTGTCTCATTTGATTGGGAAGAACATTAAGGTATGTTCAACAATTCAACGTATTAAATTGAATGAGACGATAATTCATGCAAACTCCATTGATTGGATATCATAAGTGTAAACAGTAGATCAAATGTTGGGAACATTCACCACTATGGTACACTTATGGATTACTGAATTTTACTGATTGATAAATCAAACCTGTTTAGGCTATTTGTGAATTAAACTTGCTTCATCTAGGTTAGTTTGGAAAAAGTCTACAATGTCTTATTTAGAAAATTCATCCATTTGGATATTATTTAAAAGATCCATTTGAGAATGTAAATCTGGCAATTTCACTTATTAGTTCAATTGAATGAGACATTGATATCCGTCTGGATATCATAAGTAATGACTTGAGTGTGACCTGAATAATTCTTGAAGGAATGTACAGTCACACACTTCAGCCGTCACTGATTGCACAAGCTGAAATCAAACGGAAGTACCCGGGGCGGGACTTCCGTTTTGCAAGACGGAGGAATTACAATCTGGCACAAGAAAACAAAATGGCTATTTTCCCTTTGTTAGCTTAGCAACTTGTGCAAGCTAATCCTACTTTATGCATGAAAAATGCACAATATAGGATTCCCTTGGCAAGGGAAAGGTTTTACTCATAACATATTCTGTTCAAACCCTTTTCGGCGTTATTTGACAATGTTTTAACCGGAACTCGCGGCAAGCAACTAAATGCACCGTGGTCTACTAGCGTGTAATCGCGAGAGAGACAGAGAGATAATTATCGCTGGTCAAGCTAATATCTCCTGAATTTCAATCGGCTGGCTCTTTGTCCTCGCTCAAGAAATTAATAATGACCAAGCCTACATGCATCTGAAACGCACGAGGCAGAAATAGCCCTTCGTTTGGCCAAACGATTGAGCTAATCATGTAATTGTAATTAACTAGAAAGTCGGGGCACCACGAAAGAATATTTATAGAGCTGTTATCTTCCGAATAAACTCTTAATTCTTGATGCGACCCATCCCGGATCCGGGATCGTGACTACGGCTCAAGCTCATTACCATAATGCAAAATGCTAAAAAATATTCTTAGAAATATTTAACCTCCACACATTACCAAGTCCAATAGCTCAAATGAAAGATAAACACCTTGTTCATCTACCCAGCAAGTCAGATTTCTAAAATGTTTTACAGCGAAAACATAGCACATATTTATATTAGATCACCACCGAAACAAAAGACGAGAGGCAGCCATTTTGTCCCAGAAAATATAAATTTATAAAAGCAGGATTAAAAAATAAATCATTCACTAACCTTTTGAAAATCTTCATCAGATGACAGTAATAGTACATGTTACACAATACATTTTTTTTTCAATAATATGCCATTTATATCCATAAATCTCTGTTTACAATGACAACATTTTCAAAAAATGCTACTCAAATGTCCGGAGAAATGATGATAGCTCCGACAGATAACGTCAGATAACAAGCAATAAACATGACTAAATATACATGTTCTACATATAGTTACAAAGATACACTTCTTCTTAATGCAACCGCTGTATTACATTTATTTTTAACGTTACAGAATTCGTTCACTGGGTTATACAATGAGACGGCGCTCAGATATTAGCAGTATGTCTCCTCTACGTTTGGAGTCCACAGAAACCCAAAATAACCACATGAATATTCCCTTACCTTTGATGTTCTTCGATCAGAAGACGTAGAAGGAGTCATACTTACCCAATACATCGTTTGGTTTCAAGTTGTGTGTCTCTGTATTAGCATATGCTAACAGCTTCAGCTGAAATGCACCCAAAATGACATTACATTTACATTTAAGTCATTTAGCAGACGTTCTTATCCAGAGCGACTTACAAATTGGTGCATTCACCTTATGACATCCAGTGGATGTCTGGTCCCGCACTCTTGCGCATCAAAACTTCAAAATTACATATTATATGTCGACTAAACTGGTCAAACTATGTGCAGAATCGAGCTTTATGATGTTTTTAACATGTAAAACAATGATCAGCGCGAACAGACAAACCGACTTCAATTGGTGTTTATTGGAAAAGAAAGTGCCCCAAATCGGCCGCGCGCAATAGAGTGCATGTATTTTCGAGTGACACGAACATTTTAGCCCGCCAAAGGACGAGGGCTCGCGAGATTCTCACAATGAACGCGCCATTTGAAAGCAGACATCGCGCTGAACACATACATACTCTTCCCAGATCGGTAGCTGCCTGGGAAGGGTGGGGGCGATGACGTCAAAGTTGACCCAACTTTTCTCTTGACAAGAGAGAGTTTGGAGGAAAGGCTGCCCTGAGAGTTCTGCTTTACATACAGACATAATTTAAATGGTTTTAGAAACTTTAGAGTGTTTTCTATTCAATAATTATTATTATATGCATATGTTAGCAATTTTGGGAAAAAATATTTTCAGTTTACTATGAGCACGCACTTCCTCCAAAGGGGGCAGTAATTGAGCCCTAGTCTTAAGAGGTTAAAGACCTAGTAATATTTTACATCAATAGCAGTCAATAAGCTCATCTGAATGTTATGTTATGTTATGATATCAAAAACTGTCTGCTCAAACGATGCAATGTTAACACCTCTTCTTATAGAGTTAGGGAATAATACTGTATAATCACAAACATAAGGAACTCTGGATCCAAGTTCCACCAACATGTCTTTGACAGATAAACAGATTTGCTTTTGTTTGTCACTTTGTATTTTATTTTCCATCGTAGGATTACCATGCTCTAAAATTAAAAGTGCTTGTGTCTCACTGAGGGCACAAATAAATGCAGGGCTCGGCTGCAGTCAAGATGATCTCCCCGGTGCTACACTCCTGCAGCCGGGCACGCCTGCAGCCAGGCGTGAGCTGCAAGATGCAGCCAGAGGAACGGAACATACCTCCCCCTCTATAATTAGGAAGTGGTTATCTGCACGTGTCCCTCCAGGGCCACTGACCTCCCCCTCCTCCTTCTCTCCCTCCTCTCCCGTTATCAGAGGTAATGCGAGCTTCAGGATAACCCCCGCAGCATTGTGGGAGATTCTGAAAGCATGAAGATTAAGGAGGGGAGCACCTGCCAACAGGCTTACAGGATTTGCTCATGTGGCGTAGAGTTTGGGGAGGCCTCTCCACACTTCAGGAAAAGTCTGACTCTGTGTGTGTGTGCGCGTTTGTGAACCTGTGTGTGTAAGTGTGTGTCTATGTGTGCATGCTTGGTTGTGTATTTGTAACTGTGTATGCCTGCCTGTGTGCATGTGTGTGTGTGTGTGGTAAGTCTATGCAACAGTGACATTAACTATTCCCTTGCAAACTTCCCAGAGTTCTCTCATTGTGCGGATTAAAGTGCTGTCAGCATCATGGGAGATTCTGGAAACAGGGAGATTAGGGGGAAATGTACCTGGCTGAAAGCTCGCTGAGACATCTGTTCATGCAGAGGAGGACATGAGACAGAGGAAGTGGGTGTGTGTGTGTGTGTGTGAAAGATAGAGAGAGGGGGGGGGGGTGGAGAGAAAAGAGAGTCTGTGTATATCATCGTGTTCACTTATGAAATGCATAAAACAGCAGTTTATCCTTTATAGCCTAGCCATAGGTACCGTGTCATGCACTCGGAACACAGAGACCTTCCTCGCTGTCGTTGGCCCAACTGAACACACCCAGTAATTGACATATTGTCATAGAGCACACCTCCCTGTAGCCCCAAGACCATCTGCTGTCTTTCATTGCTTCCCAATGGCATAGCCATTATTCTTTATCAGGGCCCTGCACTTTGTAGGGAATAGGGTGTCATTTGGGAATCAACCTATCACTCACTCACTCACCCACTCACTCACTCACTCACTCACTCACTCACTCACTCACTCACTCACTCACTTACTCACTCACTCACTCACTCACTCACACAAAGAGTACACTGAGTATACCAAAGAATTGGATCACCTTCCTAATATTGAATTGCACCCTCTACCGACAATCTACAAGGTGTAGAAAGCGTTCCCACAGGGATGCTGGCTCATACTGGCTCATTTGGGTGGCAGGTAGCCTAGTGGTTAGAGCGTTGGGCCTGTTCAAATCCAGGCTGTATCACATCCGTCAGTGAGTGGGAGTCCCATAGGGCGGCGCAAAATTGGTCCAGCATCATCCGGGTTTGGCCGTCATTGTAACTAAGAACTTGGTCTTAACCTGTTGAATCTAGGAGCCATTTTTTAAATAAAAATAACGTTCCCAAAGTAAACAGGCTATTCTTCAGGGCCAGAAAATAGAATATGCATATAATTGACAGCTTAGGATAGAAAACACTCTAAAGTTTCAAAAACTGTAAAGATATTGTCTGTGAGTATAACAGAACTGATATTGCAGGCAAAAGAATGAGAAAAATCCAATCAGGAACGCAGCGGTTTCTAAATAAGAGTCCCTTCCTATGCTTCCATATTGAGCAGTGAAAAGGATATCAACGAGATTCCTTTTTCTATGGATTCCTGAATGTGTCTAGTATCACAAGACATAGTTTCAGGCTTTTATTTTGAAAAATGAGCCTGAGGGACAACATTGCGTCAGTGTCCACCTGATGGCTCTTTGTGTATCTCTCGCGCAAAAGACAGAGGTAGCCATTTTTCCACCCGTGTCTTACTGAAAAAAGCTCTGAACCGGTTGATATATTATTGAATAGATATTTGAAAAACACCTTGAGGATTAATCATAAACGTTTGCCATGTTTCTGTCGATATTATGGAGCTAATTTGGAATATTTTTCGGCATTGTCATGACTGTAATTTCCGGTCGTTTTCTCAGCCAAATAATTTTTCTGGAAAAAATGAACATTTGCTATCTAACTGGGAGTGAAAGTGAGTGAAAACATCCAAAGCTCATCAAAGGTAAACGATTTAATTTGATTGCTTTTCTGATTTTCGTGACCAGTTTGCCTGCTGCTAGCTAGGCATAATGCTATGCTAGGCTATCAATAAACGTACACAAATGCTTGTCTTGCTTTGGCTGTCTTTTCAAAATCTGAGATGACAGGGTGATTAATAAAAGGCGAAGCTGTGTTCGAATATACAGTGCCAAGTCAAAGTCCAGACCTGAATCCAATCGAGAATCTGTGGAAAGAACTGAAAACTGCTGTTCACAAATGCTCTCCATCCAACCTCACTGAGCTCGAGCTGTTTTGCAAGGAGGAATGGGAAAAAATTTCAGTCTCTCGATGTGCAAAACTGATAGAGACATACCCCAAGCCACTTACAGCTGTAATTGCAGCAAAAGGTGGCGCTACAAAGGGGGCTGAATAATAATACAACTTAAGGGGGCTGAATAATTTTGCACGCCCAATTTTTCAGTTTTTGATTTGTAAAAAAAGTTTGAAATATCCAATAAATGTCGTTCCACTTCATGATTGTGTCCCACTTGTTGTTGATTCTTCACAAAAAAATACAGTTTTAGATCTTTATTTTTGAAGCCTGAAATGTGGCAAAAGGTCGCAAAGTTCAAGGGGGCCGAATACTTTCGCAAGGCACTGTATTTGACTTGTGATTTCATGAATATGAATATTTTCTAGTAAGATTTTTTGTCAGTTGCGTTATGCTACTTAGTGTCAGTTGATGACAATTCTCCCGGATCCGGGATGGGTAGTTACAAGAATTAACTGACTTGCCTAGTTAAATAAAAAAAATAAAAAATGCAGTTCTTGACACAAATCATTAAAATGATGAACACTTACCTGGCACCTACTACCATAAGCCATTCAAAGGTACTTAAATATTTTGTCTTGCCCATTCACCTTCTGAATGGCACGCATACTGTAACGAATGTCGTCGGGAGAAGGTGAGTACCAAGGTGCAGCGTGGTAAGTGTTCATCATTTTAATGGTAAAACTGAACACTATCAAACAAGCAACAAAAGAACAACCGAAACAGCTGCGTCAGGTGCAAAACACACTAAACAGAAAATAACTACCCACAAAACCCATGTGAGCAATAGCTACCTAAGTATGGTTCTCAATCAGAGACAACAATAGACAGCTGCCTCTGATTTGGGAAGAATACCAGGCCAAACACAGAGATACAAAACATAGAACAAAACATAGAATTCTCCCCCAACTCACGCCCTGGCCAAACCAAATTACAGATATAAAAAAGGTACTAAGGTCAGGACGTGACAGTACCCCCCCCCCAAAGGTGCGGGCTCCGGCTGCAAAACCTGAACCTTTAGGGGAGGATCTGGGTGGGCATTTCACCTCGGTGGTGGCTCTGGTGCGGGACGTAGACCCCACTCCACCTTAGTCTTAGCCCACTTAGGTGGCGCCTCTGGAGTGGCGACCCTCGCCGCCGACCCCGAACTGGGGACCCTTACAGCGGGCCCCGAATAGGAGGTAGACTCTGGCGGCTCCGGAGTGAAGGGTGGCTCTGGCTGCTCCGGACAGACGGGCGGCTCTGGCGGCCGTCTTTTTCAACAGTTTGACTTGAATTGATGAATTCAGTAATTCACATAGAAGTAGCCCATTTCACTGTTGCGGACAATTTATGTTTGAGGCTTTACTGAGCCGGACAACTTCTCTCTATGAAAGCCCAAGCACTTCCCCAGTGTTTCTGCAGATCAAGTATGCGGACATTTGCGCAGTCAAGCACAAACCTTTCCCCCCTGGGCATTTTCTGGCTGGCACTCACATTGCCTTCATTGTCGTTTTCCTTACAAATAATAACTTTGGACATGTGTGTGTTCCTATCGAAGTAAGTGACTTATGTTCTTTATATTGCATTGTCGTTTCTACTGTAGCATACAGTATAATGTATTTACAGTTTTATTCACGTGTTTTCAAGTACTGGTGACAAATCAGGCACTCAAATTATTGCATACATTGTAATGGACACCTATGATGTCTGTAAAATACTTGTTTGAGGGTTGTACTGATTATGATGAGCTAATGCTAAGCTATTTGCCAGCTATGTGTGGTGCCATGTTTGTTGTCACAAACCGGTGCGCCTGGCACCTAGTACCATACCTCGTTCAAAGGCACTTAAAACTTCCAATAGGGTGGCGCACAATTGGTCCAGCATCGTCCGGGTTAGGGGAGAGTTTGTCCTGGGTAGGCCGTCATTGTTAAATAAGAATTTGTTCTAAACTGACTTGGTGAAATCTTTTTTTATATATATATATCACAGAAACGTCTGACAGACCAAAGATGTTATAACAAAATTAGGTCATGGAATGGTTCACTCATCTTTTGAGTAAACTTCCGGAAGTGAATGATCGTAGACGACACCCCCTTCAACATGCCTACTGCAAACAGACCAACCTCATCTGGTCTCCTCTTCTTATCTTTGGTTGACACGAAAAAACTAACATGGTGGCACGCACAAACTACCCCGTCGTCAGATTACTTTTGATTTTTAGAAAGTGTTTTACTAAATTATTTAGATCAATTGTAAATGGTAGCTACGTGCTATTAACTAATTCATATTGTGGTTTCTGTTAGCAGAGAGTTAGCTAAATTTGATCGCTTGTCAATCTTTCCTCAGTTAGCTCTAGGACTAAATGTAGCCTACATTTTATGATTTGCTGATTGTGTTATGCTTTCGCTACTTCTGTAGGATATACTGCTTTCTCGGGAACAGGCCCAGCCTTCTGAGAATTTGTAGGCGAGCGAGTAAACTCCAACTGCCATTCGTTCTATTGGCCAATGTGCAATCATTGGAGGAAAAAGAAACGATGACCGCCGATCAAGATTATCCTACCAACAGGACAATAAAAACTGTAATATCTTATGTTTCACCAAGGCGTGGCTGAACAACAACATGGATAATATAGAGCTAGCAGGATTTTCCATGCACCAACAGGACAGAGAAGCTAAGTCTGGTAAGACGAGGGGTGGGGATGTGTCTATTTGTCAATGACAGCTGGTGCACGATGTCTAATAATATAGAAGTCTCGAGGTATTGCTTGCCTGAGCTAGAGTTCCTATTCCTCACTAATTGCTGTTCTGATGTCCAGAAGTTCACTCAACATCAACAAAACAAAGGGATTGTAGACTTCAGGAAACAGCAGAGGGAGCACGCCCCTATCCACATCAATGGGACAGCAGTGGAGAAGGAATACGTTTTAAGTTCCTCGGCGTACACATCACGGACAAACTGAAATGGTCCACCTACAGAGACAGTGTTGTTAAAAAGGCGCAACGGCGCCTCTTCAACCTCAGGAGGTTGAGGAAATTTTGCTTGTCACCTAAAACTCTCAAACTTTTACAGATGCACAATTGAGGGAATCCTGTCGGGCTGTATCACCGCCTGGTACAACAACTGCACCGCCCACAACCGCAGGGCTCTCCAGAGGGTGGCGCACTCTGCACAACGCATCACTGGGGCAAACTACCTGCCCCCCAGAACACCTACGGCACCCGATTGTCACAGGAAGGCCAAAAAGATTATGAAGGACAACAACCACCCAAGTCACTGCCTGTTCACCTCACTACCATCCAGAAGGCAAGGTTAGCACAGGTGCATCAAAGCTGGGACCGAGAGACTGAAAAACAGCTTTGATCTCAAGGCCATCAGACTGTTAAACAGCCATCACTTACACTGAGGGGCTGCTGCCTACGTGCAGACTTGAAATCATTGGCCACTTCAATAAATGGATCACTAGTCACTTTAATAATGCCACTTCAATAATGTTTACATATCTTGCATTATTCATCCCATATGTATATACTGTATTTTATACCATCTATTACATCTGGCCCTTGCCGCTCAGTCATTGCTCATCCATACATTTATATGTATATATTCTTATTATTTTTATTTAACCGTTATTTAACTAGGCAAGTCAGTTTAGAACACATTCTTATTTATAATGACGGCCTGTGTTAACTGCCTTGTTCATGGGCAGAATGATGACACAAGCTCAATCGCTCTCCACACTGCCCTTTCCCACATGGACAAAGGGAACACCTATGTGAAAATGCTGTTCATTGACTAAAGCTCATCGTTCAACACCATAGTGCCCACGAAGCTCATCACTAAGCTAAGGAACCTGGGACTAAACACCTCCCTCTGCAACTGGATCCTGGACTTCCTGACAGGCTGCCCCTAGGTGGTAAGGGTAGGCAACTACACATCTGTCACGCTTATCCTCAACATATGCCCTCAGGGGTGTGTACTTTGTCCCCTCTTGTACTCCCTGGAGGTGGGCCGAACATGCCCCCATTAACATTGACAGGGCTGGATTGGAGCGGATCGAGAGTTTTAAATTCCTTGGTCCCCAGAACTTCAAATAGTTCTACAGCTGCACCATCGAGAGCATCCTGATGTGTTGCACCACCGACTAGGATGGCAACTGCTCATCATGTGACCGTAAGGTCCTACATAAGGTAGTGCGTACAGCCCAGTACATACTGTGGCCAACCTCACTGCCATCCAGGACCTATATACCAGGCAGTGTCAGAGGTAAGCCCAAAAAACTGTCAGAGACCCCAGCCACCCAAGTCATACACTGTTTTCTCTGCTACTGCATGGCTAAGTCAAGGACCAAAAGGCTCCTTAACAGCAGCCCCCAAGCCATAAAACTGCTGAACAATTAATTAAATGGCCACCGGACTACTTTACATTGACTTCCCCCAATTTGTTTTGGACACTGCTGCTACTCACTGTTTATTATCTATGCATAGTCACTTCACCCCTACCTACATGTACAAATTATCTCGACAAACCTGTACCCCCGGACATTGACTCGGTACCGGTACCCCCTGTATATAGCCTGGTTATTGTTATTTTATTGTTACTTTTAAAAAACTTTAGTTTAGTCTTTCTTGAACAGTACCGTTAGTTAAGGGCTTGTAAGTAAGCATTTCAAGATAAGGTCTACAATTGTTGTATTCGGTGCATGGGACAAATAAAGTATGATTTTATTTACAATAGGCCAGCATAGACTAAATATTGATCAACATGATCACTCATGAATAATAAAGGTGCGAAATAATGGGGAGACATCATTTGACATAAAAAATAATTAGAACCATAAGCCTAATATAGCCTGTAATATTTTTGAAAAGGGAAATGTTTGTTAAATGGTTAGTGAATTTGATTTCCTTTAATTTACTGTTCAGTTATGACCCTATCAATATGTTGATGTAGTGATCGATTCATTCTATGAATGAATAACTACAGTATGTTAGATCTGTCTTTACACGCTTCACAGCATATCCCCCTTCGTTTGCCATGGGAAAGCTGGTTTTATATCACAGAATTCAATCTGCGGTGGTTGCCTGGGAAGCTGTGCTGTGACGACCCTCCCACTCTGTCTCTTTGCTCTTGTTTTCCTTAATAGGATGTTGGCAGGCGGAGCTGGGAGGGTCGTCAGCTAAATGGGATACACCTGGGCTCGGGTGTGTCCCAGGATAAATACACTCTCTCCATGCAGACACACTTACAGATTTTGGTTGTGGCATTTTTTGTGGCCGGTTGTTTACTTTGTCACTTTTTCACAGCCCTCATTATCACATTTATGCATGCAAACACTCACACTACTGATTACTGACCACACACCATTGTTAATTGTATTTAGTTTACTTCAGTTAATAAATATGTTTTGTTATTCCTTATTTCCAAGTTGTCTCCCTTTTTGTTATGTGCTGACAGAGTAGATGTTGAATTTTCTAAAATGTCTATCATTACAGTTTGGTGATAGTGGAAGGACAAAAGGAGATGGCAAAATATGATTTTCAGAGGTAATTTACAAATACTATACACACCGCAACTCCTTTTGGGGACTACATTCCTTCATGCCAGCTGTGTGCTAGCAGTTCTAAGACTCAATGTAGGGACTTAGGGATGGAAGAAAAAAAACTATATAGTGACTATCAGGTACAGTGAGGGTAAAAAGTATTTGATCCCCTGCTGATTTTGTACATTTACCCACTGACAAAGAAATTATCAGTCTATAATTTTAATGGTAGGTTTATTTGAACAGTGAGAGACAGAATAATAACAAAAATGCATGTCAAGAATGTTATAAATTTGATTTGCATTTTAATGAGGGAAATAAGTATTTGACCCCTTCTCAATCAGAAAGATTTCTGGCTCCCAGGTGTCTTTTATACAGGTAACAAACTGAGATTAGGAGCACTCCCTTTAAGAGTGTGCCCCTAATCTCAGCTCGTTACCTGTATAAAATACACCTGTCCACAGAAGCAATCAATCAATCAGATTCCAAACTCTCCACCATGGCCAAGACTAAAGAGCTCTCCAAGGATGTCAGGGACAAGATTGTAGACCTACACAAGGCTGGAATGGGCCACAAGACCAGCGCCAAGCAGGTTGGTGGGAAGGTGACAGCAGTTGGTGCGATTATTCGCAAATGGAAGAAACACAAAAGAACTGTCAATCTCCCTCGGCCTGGGGCTCCATGAAAGATCTCACCTCGTGGAGTTGCAATGATCATGAGAATGGTGAGGAATCAGCCCAGAACTACACGGGAGGATCTTGTCAATGATCTCAAGGCAGCTGGGACCTTAGTCACCAAGAAAACAATTGGTAACACTACGCCATGAAGGACTTAAATCCTGCAGCGCCCGCAAGGTCCCCCTGCTCAAGAAAGCACATGCATGCCCGTCTGAAGTTTGCCAATGAACATCTGAATGATTCAGAGGACAACTGGGTGAAAATGTTGTGGTCAGATGAGACCAAAATGTAGCTCTTTGGCATCAACACAACTCGCCATGTTTGGAGGAGGAGGAAGGCTGCCTATGACCCCAAGAACACCATCCCCACTGTCAAACATGGAGGTGGAAACATTATACTTTGGGAGTGTTTTTCTGCTAAGGGGACAGGACAACTTCACTGCACCAAAGGGACGAAGGACGGGCCATGTACCGTCAAATCTTGGGTGAGAACCTCCTTCCCTCAGCCAGGGCATTGAAAATAGGTCGTGGATGGGTATTCCAAGGCAACAAAGGAGTGGCTCAATAAGAAACACATTAAGGCCCTGGAGTGGCCTAGCCAGTTTCCAGACCTTAATCCCATAGAAAATCTGTGGAGGGAGCTGAAGGTTTGAGTTGCCAAACGCCAGCCCCGAAACCTTAATGACTTGGAGAAGATCTGCAAAGAGGAGTGGGACAAAATCCCTCCTGAGATGTGTGCAAACCTGGTGCCCAACTACAAGAAACGTCTGACCTCTGTGATTGCCAACAAGGGTTTTACCACCAAGTACTAAGTCATGTTTTGCAGAGGGGTCAAATACTTATTTCCCTCATTAAAATGCAAATCAATTTATAACATTTTTGACATGCTTTTTTCCGGATTTTTTGTTGTTGTTATTCTGTCTCTCACTGTTCAAATAAACCTACGTTAAAAATATAGACTGATCATTTGTTTGTCAGTGGGCAAACGTACAAAATCAGCAGGAGATCAAATACTTTTTTCCCTCACTGTATGTTACAGAAAATACACCGTTCACAAGTCAAAGCATCTACAGCCACAGTTGCATTATCTCACTTTAATGTTGGCTAACATGTCAGACTCCTCAAACGCTGATACTTACATTATGGTCAGCGCTTGCAAGATTCACTGCCAATAATGGTACAGCATCAGTCTTCAGGATTAGCTGCCTGGCAAGACATTTACATTTACATTTAAGTCATTTAGCAGACGCTCTTATCCAGAGCGACTTACAAATTGGTGCATTCACCTTATGACATCCAGTGGAACAGTCACTTTACAATAGTGTATCTAAATCTTAAGGGGGGTGAGAGGGATTACTTATCCTATCCTAGGTATTCCTTAAAGAGGTGGGGTTTCAGGTGTCTCCGGAAGGTGGTGATTGACTCCGCTGTCCTGGCGTCGTGAGGGAGTTTGTTCCACCATTGGGGGGCCAGAGCAGCGAACAGTTTTGACTGGGCTGAGCGGGAGCTGTACTTCCTCAGTGGTAGGGAGGCGAGCAGGCCAGAGGTGGATGAACGCAGTGCCCTTGTTTGGGTGTAGGGCCTGATCAGAGCCTGGAGGTACTGAGGTGCCGTTCCCCTCACAGCTCCGTAGGCAAGCACCATGGTCTTGTAGCGGATGCGAGCTTCAACTGGAAGCCAGTGGAGAGAACGGAGGAGAGGGGTGACGTGAGAGAACTTGGGAAGGTTGAACACCAGACGGGCTGCGGCGTTCTGGATGAGTTGAAGGGGTTTAATGGCACAGGCAGGGAGCCCAGCCAACAGCGAGTTGCAGTAATCCAGACGGGAGATGACAAGTGCCTGGATTAGGACCTGCGCCGCTTCCTGTGTGAGGCAGGGTCGTACTCTGCGGATGTTGTAGAGCATGAACCTACAGGAACGGGCCACCGCCTTGATGTTGGTTGAGAACGACAGGGTGTTGTCCAGGATCACGCCAAGGTTCTTAGCGCTCTGGGAGGAGGACACAATGGAGTTGTCAACCGTGATGGCGAGATCATGGAACGGGCAGTCCTTCCCCGGGAGGAAGAGCAGCTCCGTCTTGCCGAGGTTCAGCTTGAGGTGGTGATCCGTCATCCACACTGATATGTCTGCCAGACATGCAGAGATGCAATTCGCCACCTGGTCATCAGAAGGGGGAAAGGAGAAGATTAGTTGTGTGTCGTCTCCATAGCAATGACAGGAGAGACCATGTGAGGTTATGACAGAGCCAAGTGACTTGGTGTATAGCAAGAATAGGAGAGGGCCTAGAACAGAGCCCTGGGGGACACCAGTGGTGAGAGCGCGTGGTGAGGAGACAGATTCTCGCCACGCCACCTGGTAGGAGCGACCTGTCAGGTAGGACGCAATCCAAGCGTGGGCCGCGCCGGAGATGCCCAACTCGGAGAGGGTGGAGAGGAGGATCTGATGGTTCACAGTATCGAAGGCAGCCGATAGATCTAGAAGGATGAGAGCAGAGGAGAGAGAGTTAGCTTTAGCAGTGCGGAGCGCCTCCGTGATACAGAGGAGAGCAGTCTCAGTTGAATGACTAGTCTTGAAACCTGACTGATTTGGATCAAGTCAGGTCAACAAGACCTATCGTATGTTCTCTCCAACTGATAAAGCAATTCTGCTCAAAATGTAATTTTCTGTGCAGCCCTTCCACCCAAAATGCAAAGCAGCCACTGATTTCGGATGTCTTCATTCTTTGGGAAATAGTGTAAGGTAATTTTTACACTACGGCATCCAGTCACAACACAGTGTGCTTTTTTCCGGCATGCTGGTAAGTAGCTTTCTAGCTAACAGTCAAACCCCAGATGAAACGTTACCAGTATCTTTGGTAGTACGTTCTGCTTGAGATTTACGGTTTAAAAACGAGGCCAAAGCAAGGTAAAGGTGCACAAATGATAATGGTACATATTTAAATGATTTAAGATGAGAAGAGGCTACTATTGGTGTATAACATTTCTGTCTTTATTGCATAAAGCTGGAAGTAAATCCATGTTAATGCCTGCCTCCTGAATCCAATTGTTTGACAAGGAGGGAGGGGAGCAGTAACCTTCTGATCAAACTTGATCAATGTACCAGTTAGTCATTTTTCATATTTGGGTCACCCTACTTTGAACTGGTTTCAGACAAATATCATCCAATTTGGTGAAAAGTCCGTTGACATCGAGCAATAACAGAGAGAAGCCCTCAAAGCCAAATCAAACCATCAGTGAACAGTGCCCTCTCATAGTGAAAACAGAGCAGCGAGCAGTGCGAGTACATGTTATCTATAAACTTAAAATGAGGTTTGAAGAGGGGGCAACTTAGTTAGAAAACACTTCAGTTCTCGTTGTCTCTCATTTTGAACCATTTGGAGCCGTTTGAGCTGAGCTCTAAGTTTTTTTAGTGTAAAATATCGTTAATATCTCACCTCGTGGAGTTCTCTTGAAATAGAATCGAGTTTAATATCCGAGGCTGACTGATATGGTTTGGAAGCAACCTTGGTGCGATTGAGATTTATTTACAAATATGCACTTACTGACTTTGCTTAAAGTGCAAAAGCATGCTGATAAATGGTGTCTTTGGAATATTCTCAGTTAAAGTACTATTTATTGTATTTCAATTACGTTCGCATACATTTCAAAGTGAGTATTTGAATATTTTCTCTTTGAAAATACAAGTAGTTGAATAATGGAATGTATCTGGAAATACTCCAATACAAAGAAAATAAATATTTAAAATACAAATGCTTAAATACAAATGTATTTGAACCCAGGTCTGACATTGAATCAATTCCCATTCAAGTTTTGTGTTGCACCACTACACCCGGTGCCCTGTATGAGGATATATGTGTCCCAAATGACACCCTATTCCCTATATAGTGCACTTCAGTATACCATTGGGGACATCCCCAGTTATTATTTTTTTCTCCTCACGTGGGTCACCAAATGTAGTAAAATCAAAACCAAGATAAAAGACAAGATGAAACCTCCTGAATGGCCGACTCCCAGGACATGTTTATTTACCAGGACATGTTTATTTACAGATGATAAAATGACAGGAGGTTTGTTACAGGGTGTTCCACAGGTTACGGCCACGTCGACAGTCTCCACTACCTGCGTAAGCACACTCAGTCCAGAAGGGGACAAGAGGGGGGGGGGGGACACACAATCCACGAAGCTAGAAACACACCAGTACTCGCTATGGAGACAGAGACGGAGTCCGAGGGGGAGAGATTTGGGAGGAGGGAATGGGGAAAAAGACTCATATTCAAATATAAAATAACATGTACAAATCTCATGGCCATCAGGCACTGTGCTCCCTATTTACAGTTGTCTTAACAGGCTACAGAGCAACTCCAAGATTGCAGGTACAGTTTACACATCGTGCTTTGGGGGAGAAAACAAAGTCACTTTTATGGGGTAAAACCAATGCAGCAAAAAGGGGTAGAGGGGATTCTCAGACACACATGCAAGAGCGCTCCACCCAGAGAATTCATGACAGCGATATACATGATAATCCGTTTTTTAATTCAGTGTAAGACACATACAGCACACGCACACAGCACATATGGACTTATACTTACATGTACAGGCACGCACACACACATTTCAGTGCTCAAATACTGTATGCTGCCTGTGCTAAAACCCTAGTTACCCTAGCAGAGTCCACCTAGCTCTCAAGCAGTGGCATATACTACATTCCCCAGCATTCACAGCACCACTGTATAATTAACAACAGGGTAATTACAAACTAATGGGCAGCACGTCGGTATCCGTCATGTCGACTCTGCAAGGAACAGTCCAGTCTCCAAAGATCATGTGCGCCGCTCCCTCGGCTAATGGCAAACAAGCCTATTAAATTTTTATTTAATGGTTTACACTGTTGCCACTGCAGCAAGGGACCAGGGGGACAATGGGCCGTGGGAAAACCAAGGCATGCTATTATCTTTATTAGAGCCTCCATTGAAATGATATGAAGTAGCCTAAGGGCCCACTGTGTGTGTGGTTTCTTGAGGGTAAAGTGATGAATAGTAAAGACCACTGTCACGTCGTCACTGAACTGTCGGACCAGAACTAAAATAAGTGTTTTTTTTTCAGCTGGAGAGCGTTCACACAAGAAAGCCTGTTTTTGCTTTTGAAAAAAGACTCAAATTTTCCGGGTCTATTTACACGAGCTTTGTAAAATATCTTTTTTTTCTTTACCTATTTACATGACAACATCGGATACAGGAAATGAACAAAAAAAGGTATTGGTTTTTGATCATTAATATTGGCATGAAACTAAAATCAGCTAAAATGTAAGTGTATCTAAATAGCATGACTGAAATACTTTATGCCCGTGTGTTGGAGTCTAGTCTTTAGCAGTTGAGAACAGAACAATTCGACATTCATTGGTTTTTGCCTTTAGCCAATAGAATGGTGGCACAACTTTCAAATGAAACAAACAATATCGGGCATGACCGTCTTTTCCTTTTTATAGACTACTTTTTTCCCAATAACTACTCACAGAACTGTATGACAACCACATTATTTTCACATTTCAATTTCATGTCAACATCAATTGCAAAAAATGAAATAAAATAACATTCAATGTAAAGCAGAGTAACCATGAAATAACACAAAATGGTCTCTGTTGTTTATTGTTGTGTGATATAACAAGCGCTGTAGCCTGGTTACGGATACACCATGAAGACGGTTAACATATACACAGGAAACATTACCTATAACTCTAAGGGCTCGGTACAGATGAATTTTCTGCCAAAAAACAGCAGTACTCTGTTTTTGACATTATTGGTCATGGCATCACATCAAAACCAGTGCTAAAACACAGCCTTGCACAATCCCCTACAATGAAGCCAGCTCATTGGTCAACAGTGGCAGGTGTAACGATGTTCATATTCTGTTCAAAATATTTAAAATTTCCTGGCTTACTTCCTGACCACACAGACCATGTGTACTGACCATGTAGTCCTCCCAGATGTAACCACCTAGAACCATAATGGATCTTGGGGGATTCTTTCCGACTGGCTAACAAATAGCTGTTATCATCAGAGATTTTTTTTCCTGTCATGCTGTCACCTTATGGAAATACATGGTACACTAGTAAAATAATGGAGACAGACGGTAGTTAACGCAAACGATTTTGATCAAATATGCTGAATATATTTACGCAAAAATAGCTCTCACACTTATAACAGCAGACACACGCTTCAGTGGAAGCTCTCATTCAGACACACCAAGACGAATATCACTACAATGTGCAAAGGTACCTTTACAGTACCTGTTCATTTTTTCATCTTCTTTAAAAAAATAAAATTTAAAAAATGGTCGCATAACCGATGAGCAAGCTCAACTTTCTCTGAGCCGGAAGCTCAAAGAGGAGTGGGCATACTCAGGCATACAGGGGCGAATGTAGCGTAGTACACAAGCATTAGACAGGACAGCCCAGACATCACATCTTAGACCAGAGCCGCAATAGAATACAGACGAGACTGCTGCAGTGACGGTAGGGTAGCTTACTCTGTAAATGCTACTGTTGGAGATCTGTTTACCAGGCACAGCAGACTTGAGTGGGAGTTGATAGTGGCGGTACTTATCCGTGTGACAGAGAGCTTTGGTGTGTATGTGTGTATGTGTTTATGCATGTGTTTAGGAGCGGGTGTTTTCGCAAATGGGGATTGAATAAGAGGGGGAAGGAAAATAAATAAAAGCAACGGATAAGCAACGGCAAAGGTGTAAAAAACAACAACAAAACCAAAGTCAGAGGAAAAAAAGAAACAATATTACAATCACTGATCAACACAAAGTGTCCTTGACTGGAGCCATCTGGGATAGAAACAATATAATTGATTAGTCACATGTAAACGCTTGTTGTTGCGGTCTTCCTCTCTCTTTCTCTCTGGCTTGCTCTCTCTTATTTGTATTTACACACACTTTTCTTTTTCTCTGGGCCATTATGGACATATATTTTTTTATGTGTTGTGTTATTTTCTGTATTTTTGATCTCAGGGTAAGATGCTCCGAAATGTTCTTGTTTGCAGCGAGGGGCAAAAGGGCACACACGTTTTATGCTTTACTGTCGTCCCGCTTTGTGTGGATGCTGTTGTCGCTGTGCACTTTGATCTCGATCATGTCGGGCTTGAGCGTCTCCTTCCCGTTCTCCTCCTTCAGCGGTAGCTTCCTGTGGGAGAGAGACAAAGGAGACAGACATGTCTGAGTGAGAGACCTCAGATGAAAGGGTTAATTATAACTACATATTTCACTCAACCCAAGTCTCACTCATGACCATGAGTTCATTGTTAATTACGGAAACACTTCAGAGAAGACACTCATAAACAATCAATACGTAGAAATGTGGAATGGGAAAGGACTTTATCACCCTGTGAAATGTTTACATTTTGATATGACATTTAGCTAAATAATTTACATACACACATACAGAGCATGCATCCTTATTGGCTAACTATAAGAGGTGGGATGAGTGGTAGTTTCCAAGGCAGCATAGAGTGAGCACGATGGAGAATGATGCATCCATAACATAAGTAGCGGTACCTTACTGCTACTCAATGCATGTAATACATTCAAAGTTATCACTGTCCAATTAATACATTTACTTGATCAATATATTAATATGGTGGTTTATAATGTCAACAGTTTCAACAGCCCTCAAATTAATTACTGAACCTACACTACCATTCAAAAGCTTTTGGTCAGTTAGAAATGCCCTTGTTTTTCAAAGAAAAGCAATTTTGTTTTGTCCATTAAAATAACATCAAATTGATCAGAAATACAGTGTAAATATTGTTAATGTTGTAAATGACTATTGTAGCTGGAAACGGCTGATATTTAATGGGATATCTACGTAGGTGTACAAAGGCCCATTATCAGCAACTATCACTGTTGTGTTCCAAAGGCACGTTGTGTTAGGTAATCCAAGTTTATCATTTTAAAAGGCCAATTGATCATTAGAAAACCCTTTTGCTGAAAACTGTTGTTTCTGTGTTATTTTGCCCATCTTAATCTTCTATTTTTATTGGCCAGTCTGAGATATGGCTTTTTCTTTGCAACTCTGCCTAGAAGGCCAGCATCCGTAGTCGCCTCTTCACTGTTGCCGTTGAGACTGGTGTTTTGCGGGGCGTTTGTTTCTCAAACTGGACACTCTAATGTACTTGTCCTCTTGCTCAGTTGTGCACCGGGGCCTCACACTCCTCTTTCTATTCTGGTTCGTCAGCTTGCACTGTTCTGTGAAGGGAATAATACACAGCATTGTACGAGATCTTCAGTTTCTTGGCAATTTCTCAATGGAAATTCTCAGAACAAGAGTAGACTGACGAGTATAGGAAGAAAGTTATTTGATTCTTGCCATTTTGAGCCTGTAATCGAACCCACAAATGCTGATGCTCCAGATAATCAACTAGTCTGATGAAGGCCAGTTGTTATTGCTTCTTTAATTAGAACAACAGTTTTCAGCTGTGCTAACATAATTGAAAAATTGGTTTCTAATGATCAATTAGCCTTTTAAAATGATAAAGTTGGATTAGCTAACACACCGTGCCATTGGAAGACAGGAGTGATGGTTGCTGATAATGGGCCTCTGTACCACTATGTAGATATCGGGGTGGCAGGGTAGCCTAGTGGTTAGAGCGTTGGACTAGTAACCAGAAGGTTGCAAGTTCAAACCCCCAAGCTGACAAGGTACAAATCTGTCGTTCTGCCCCTGAAAAGCCAGTTAACCCACTGTTCCTAGGCCATCATTGAAAATAAGAAGTTTTTCTTAACTGACTTGCCTAGTTAAATAAAGGTTTAAAAAAATCCTTAAATAAAAATCTGCCGTTTCTAGTACTCATACAAACTCAGTCGATTAAAGACAACACTACAACTATCAAATCTAGTAGCGTTCAACGATCCCATCGGCAAGGTACACCCTTGTGTTGAAGAGGCATGTTATAAGATGGAATAAACCTAGACTTTGGCCCCTGGCTGTTGAACCATATACTATAGAAGGCTCTTCACTGACAGGACACGGTCGTGGCCTGAATTGACCATACTAAAGCACATTTCCACCACTATATGTCTAGTCCACTACTATAACCATGTCCATAAATTATATCAGTTAAGTGAGTGCAAGGGCAAGACCTAGAAAAAACACCAACTTGCTTCTTTTCAACTAAAGTGCCCTTTTCTATTAATATGGCTGCATATTTGGGTTAGGGTGGGGTTACATTATGCTGCATTTAGACGAGGGACGCAAAAAACATCATACCAGTAAGCATAGCTGGACATGAACTCAAGTAAGAGGGGGATGGCAAAAGCAAGCCAGCACGCTCATATGCGTTGCTATGGTGATTTCAGTAAACAATCACTGTAAATCACTGTAGAAAACAACGCTACGGTAAGAGTTTAAATATTTGAACTGGGGGCAAGTCCCTTCTACAGTCGCAACTGACGGGAATTCACAGCCTGCCTCAATGGCATTTACCGTCGTGCTGTCATTGAAAACAATGACATCCGGATTGTCGTCTACCTCGTATCATCTAAATACAGCATTAGGGTGGACAGGGCCTTAGAATCCTAGTGGTTCTGGTTCCTTACTCTGGCTCTGTGAGAGGTGTAGTCTCGTTGGGTTCGTGCACTGGGCTCCCATCGTGGTTAGTTATTCTCTCCTCTTCCGTTCTCATCTCAACGATAGGATCCTTGGACCCATCGCCCCTACGCACAAACACACACACACACACACAGGCATGAGCATGCACATGCGTGCACACACAGTTACACACAAACTTCAGCAAATCCATTTGTTACACAAAGCAGACAGAAGCAGCGCTTTCCTGTTCTCATCTCTCCTCTTCTATGATATCTCCAGCGCCATGTCTCCATGCAACCTTCACACAGAATGCTGAGGCAATATCTCAGTGTGCCTGCCTATAATCTAACAGAGCCTCCAAGTGACACCAAAGCACAGTGGGGAAGCCTCTCTCGTTCCCTCGCTTGCTCTTTCCTACAACAATGTTAATCGCGCCAATAAGGCTATCCACACCAGTGCTTTGGGGCTTGCTGACAATCCAAAGGGATTGAATTGGGCTGAGTCGGGGGAACCTGGTTGGCCCTGGGTTCAACCACTTCCTATCTCAGAGGTTTTGGGTGTTAAGCTCCACAGTATGTCAGTAGTGACTCTGAGGGGGCCGATGTCCTATAATAAGCCCGAAAAATCCATAATGCCGGGCATACACTGCTCAATATTCTGCCACAAATTCGCCACGTTTTTGCCGTCCCAGACAAATTTCTATGATCGGGGTGAAATCCTATGAATTAGGGCTAGGATTAGTATGTTGGGACGTGTCAAGGACACACTGATGATGGCTGTTCCGTTCTCCAGACCCCTGTCGGTTGTCTGAGAATTTTCTGACATTTTGGTCGTACATCTTGTAGTATGTGCAGTACTACGATGCAATTGGGCAAGGACTGCTGACAATAGCCAATGAGTACTCAGCATGTGAGACCAACAATGATGGCGAAGAAAAAAGCAACAGCAACACACACATGGATAGAGATAGATAGAGACCAATATAGATTGGTGGAGCTGTGGAGAGAACGCAATGCCTTTCAATGGCAAGTTCATTTTACATGGCCTGGTGACCCGGATGAGCGGAGTTTGCTCATTTTAGACCATTCCGTTGGTTCTTCAGTGAAATCTCCACCCACCAGGGGCACCAATGTTACATCTGCATCCTACCGTGTTAGAAACCAAAAAGATAATTTCAGATTATCATTTTTATTTCATATTAAGTCCATAATCTGCTCTTCTGTCTCTTTTTTAAAATGTTTCTGCACATAATAATGTACACACTAATAAACCAGCTCACTGTTTACGTGTCAGAATTGTTTTCCTATGACAACCGAGAAACTCAGGGCAAGATCAACTAGGGAATCATTGTGTAACGTGAGCAACCTGGGGTTGAGGAGGGACAGAATGTAATATTTGGGACAAGGAAATTGGCGCACGTCCAAGTTGTTAAGATTTTAGAAGTGTGTAGTGTGCCAAGTATAAGCTTCATTCCTCAAACAGTCTGAGAAGGCAGAATATAAACATCTAAAGACAATTGACAAGTACCATCCACATTAAAGCAGCTTGCCTTTGGCCCCACTTGTAGTTTGAGACCCCTGCTTTAAATACAAGGGAAAATGAGTCCAAGTCCTCTAAACAGCATGTAGGAAGCACATATAAACCATGCTTTATACGAAGCAAAAGTGCAGTCCCACCAGACCTTACATATGCAATTATAACCTAAAAACATAAGATAACACTCCTAAACCAAAGATGACTCAATTACTATTTTCCTCTGAGATGCAGAACTAGTCTTACAAACCTAAAAAAAACCTGGTCAGTTACTTTGCCACTATATTTCCCACTTAGTGAAAAGTGTACAGTGCTTTAAATGCTAAACAATAAGTATAGGAGATTACCTGTACATTTGTCTCTGTAGAAGACATAAATGGGTTAATCAATCATGTTGGGTGTTCATAGTAATTCACAGTAGTATTAGGTCCCTAAATGTATTTCTCTCTATTTTAACATGTGTTCATTTGTTTTTATAGCGCTGTGCTTGTTTATTTCGTTTTTTAAGCACTTTGAGATTATTTCTTTGTACTGAAAAGCACTATACAGTATAAGCTAAATAAATAATTCTAATTATGACTTATCTCTGTGTTTCTATACAATGTGAATCTATTAAAAAGGACAAACTGTTTATTACCACCTTTTCCACATAAGCACGTCATTGCTCAATACAATATTAATTATGGCAGGCAAAAACACATCAAATATGCAACTAAATAATTATACATTGCTAATTTACATTTGTATGCATAGTCACCTAAAATTGCTGAAAGCATGCATTCCTGAAATCAATGAATAGTTAATTAGCCAGTGAATTAAAGTTATTTTAATTTAATCAAATTGTTTAGTGATAATGTGATTCTTTGGGAAAAAGAAAGTGGGCCGCTATTGTGCGGGCAGGAGAGGGTAATAATGTCCCTTTCCCTCTGCCCTTGTTCAACCACCCTGCAGATCTGAGACAATTGAGTTGGTGTAAGCAGTAGCTCTAGCTATTTTCTTCTATTTTGCTTATACTGATTTTAATCAGATCTAGCGAGGCTGCAAAAAAGGGAACAACGTTTTTGGATTGAGATGCTGCCCAAAGCAAACTGGTAAAACACGCTTTATGCTTCCCGTCAAAGACATGACCGGCACAACCATACACGAATTACGAATCACAACCCTACCCAAGTCAACTCCATCAGAATCTAATGTTACTATACATACGGTATCATCTCTTTCCATTCACCACTTACTGTCATGAGTAGGTGGACCATTTACATGTAAGTGTCTTACATAACTTATACAATCCTACAAAACAATCAACACATCTCTAAGACTTAGAATCCCATCTTAGCACCACTTAAGCACCGTGGTGGATCTGAATTAGCATCTTAAACTTAAAGCATCTCCTACTTTCCATTAATCTTAATCACCCAGATGTGTTGAAAGGCGTAAATCAGAGGCAGTCTGCAGTCTCAGCAGGAAGATATAGTGGCTTGCAAAAGTACCCCCCCCCCCCTTGGCATTTGTCCTATTTTGTTGCCTTACAACCTGGAATTAAAATAGTTACACAACATGCCTAAAACTTTGAAGATGTAAAATATGTTTTATTGTGAAACAAAGCATGCATAACTATTCACCCCCTCAAAGTCAATACTTTGTAGAGTCACCTTCTGCAACAATTACTGCTGCAAGTTTCTTGGGGTATGTATCTATAAGCTTGGCACATCTAGCCACTGGGATTTTCATCCATTATTCAAGGCAAAACTGCTCTGCTGGTGTACAGCGATCTCTAAATCATACCACAGATTCTAAATTGTATTGATGAATGGACTTTGACTAGGCCATTCCAAAGACATTTAAATGTTTCCCCTTAAACCACTCAAGTGTTGCTTTAGCAGTATGCTTAGGGTCGTTGTCCTCCAGTCTCAAATCTCTGAAAGACTGAAACAAGTTTCCCTTAAGAATTTCTCTATGCTTAGCGCCATCCATTATTCCTTCAATTATGACCAGTTTCCCAGTCCCTGCCGATGAAAAACATCCCCACCGCAAGATGCTGCCACTACAATGCTTCCCTGTGGGGATGGTAATTCTTGGGGTGATGAGAGGTATTTTTCCTTGATGGCCAAAAAGCTCAATTTTAGCCTCATCAGTGCAGAGTACCTTCTTCCAAATGTTTGGGGAGTCTCCCACATGCCTTTTGGCAAACACCAAACGTGTATGCTTATTTTTGTCTTGAAGCAATGGTTTCTTCCTGGCCACTCTTCCGTAACGTCCGGCTCTGTGGAGTGTACGGCTTAAAGTGGTCCTATGGACAGATACTCCAATTTCCGCTGTGGAGATTTGCACCTCCTTCTGGGTTATGTTTGGTCTCTTTGTTGCCTCTCTGATTAATGCCCACCTTGGCTCTTACAGGTTTGCTGTGGTGCCATATTCTTTCCATTTAAAAAAAATAATAATTACCCCCCTTTTTTGTGGTATACCAATTGTTAATAGTTACTATCTTGTCTCATCGCTACAAATCCCATACGGGCTCGGGAGAGACGAAGATTGAAAGCCATGCATCCTCCGAAACACAACCCAACCAATCCATGCGCACTGCTTCTTAACATAGCGCGCATCCAACTCGGAATCCAACCGCACCAATGTGTCGGAGGAAACACAGTGCAGCTGGCGACCTGGTTAGCATGCACTGCTCCCGGACTGCCACAGGAGTCGCTAGTGCGCGATGAGACAAGGATAACCCTACCGTCCAAACCCTCCCTAACCCAGACGACGCTAGGCCAATTGTGCATCGCCCCATGCTGCGACAGAGCCTGGGCCCGACCCAGAGTCTCTGGTGGCACAGCTAGCACTGCGATGCAGTGCCTTAGACCACTGCACCACCCGGGAGGCACCATTCTTTCCATTTTTGAATAAAGGATTTAATGGTGCTCTGTGGGATGTTCAAAGTTTTGGATATTTTTTTATAACCCAACCCTAATCTGTACTTCTTCACAACTTTGTCCCTGACATGTTTGGAGAGCTCCTTGGTCTTCATGGTGCCAACCCCACCTCTTTAAGGAATACCTAGGATAGGATAAGTAATCCCTCTCACCCCACCCCCCCTAAGTTTTAGATGCACTATTGTTAAGTGACTGTCCCACTGGATGTCATAAGGTGAATGCACCAATTTGTAAGTCGCTCTGGATAAGAGCGTCTGCTAAATGACTTAAATGTAAATGTTAAATGTTTGATTGTGCCCCTTGCTTAGTGGTGTTGCAGACTCTGGGGCTTCTCTATCCAATTGAGAATTTGTGGTATGACTTAAAGATTGCTGTACACCAGCGGAACCCATCCAACTTGAAGGAGCTGGAGCAGTTTTGCCTTGAAGAATAGGCAAAGATCCCATTGACTAGATGTGCCAAGCTTATAGAAACATACCCCAAGAACTTGCAGCTGTAATTGCTGCAAAAAGTGACTACAAAGTATGGACTTTGGGGGGTAAATAGTTATGCACGCTCAAGTTTTCATCTTTTTTGTCTTATTTCTTGTTTGTTTCACGTGAAAAAGTACTTTGCATCTTCAAAGTGGTATGCATTTTGTGTAAATCAAATGATACAAACCCCCCCCAAAATATAATTTAATTCCAGGTTGTAAGGCAACAAAATAGGAAAAATGCCAAGGGGGAGAATACGTTCGCAAGTCACTGTATATACTGAGATCATGTGGTCCTTCTGTAGCTCATTTGGTAGAGCATGGCGCTTGTAACGCCAGGGTAGTGGGTTCGATCCCCAGGACCACCCATACGTAGAATGTATGCACACATGACTGTAAGTCGCTTTGGATAAAAGCGTCTGCTAAATGGCATATATTATTATTATATATTATGTGACACTTAGATTGCACACAGGTGGACTTTATTTAACTAATTATGTGAATTCTGACGGTAGTTGGTTGATCCAGGTCTTATTTAGAGGCTTCATAGCAAAGGGGGTGAATACAAATGCACCCACCAGTTATCCGTTTTACATTTGTATTTATTTTTTAAACAAGTTATTTTTTTCATTTCACTTCACCAATTTGGACTATTTTGTGTATGTCCATTACATGAAATCACCAAAAAAAATCATTTAAATTACAGGTTGTAATACAACAAAATAGGAAAAACGCCAAGGGGGATGAATCCGTTTTTTCTTTTTTTTCTCCACAATTTCGTGGTATCCAATTGTTAGTAGCTACTATCTTGTCTCATCGCTACAACTCCCGTACGGGCTCGGGAGAGACGAAGGTCGAAAGTCATGCGTCCTCCGATAAACAGCCCAACCAAGCCGCACTGCTTCTTAACACAGCGCGCATCCAACCCGGAAGCCAGCCGCACCAATGTGTCGGAGGAAACACCGTGCACCTGGCGACCTTGGTTAGCGTGCACTGCGCACGGCCCGCCACAGGAGTCGCTGGTGCGCGATGAGACAAGGATATCCCTGCCGGCCAAGCCCTCCCTAACCCGGACGACGCTAGGCCAATTCTGCGTCGCCCCACGGACCTCCCGGTCGCAGCCTGGGCTCGAACCCAGAGTATCTGGTGGCACAGCTGACACTGCTGTGCAGCGTGAGGATGAATACTTTGAAAAGTTCTGTATCACCTACCCACCCACACGCAAGCACACACACACACAAACACACTGTAGACTCCATTACACCTCCTTGTAAATCAGCACAATGTTAGTTTAGCTACACGCTGTCTTGTTAACCTCTTCGCTTCCTTTGCCTTGGCTGAGAGACAGCACGCCCACTCTATCCATCCCTCTGTTCCTCTCTCCTCTTTCACTCTCTTTATCTCTCGCTCTCCCTAACCTCTCTCTCTCTTTCCATCTTTCCCAAGCTCTATCACTCTTTCCATCCATTCTGCTGTGCTAGAGTCAGTCCTATCTTGCATTTATTAATTATTCATGCTCTTTCAATTTAAACTCCAGTTCCATGGAATGAGAGTGGAGGTAAATAGTAATAGCTGTGGTTTTGTAATGGCATGCTCAGTGAATCCTGAACACATATAAGCATACACTGTAACCTAGATTTAGACACCCCGAACAAACACATAGCCTTGTATTTCCCCTCTTTCACATATACAGATTTTTTCACGTACACATGTATGTGCACACACGCCACAAACATTGCTTGTAGCAAGCTTACAAGCAAAAATTATAGCAGGAGGCACCAGTGACTAGATCAATAACAAAGTGGTCAGATGAATGAGCTGCAGGACTATTTTGCTAACACAGACTAAATATGTTCCAGGATTCCTCCGATGGCATTGAGGAGTAACCCACATCAGTCATTGGCTTCATCATTAAGTGCATCGGTGAAGCCATCCCCACAGTAACTGTACGTATATACCCCAACCAGAAGGATTGGAATACAGGCAGCATCCGCACTGAGCTAAAGGCTAGAGCTGCCGCTTTCAAGGACCGGGACTCTAACCCGGAAGCTTATAAGAAATCCCGCTATGCCATCCGACGAACAATGAAACAGGCAAAGTGTCAATCCAGGAGTAAGATTGAATTGTACTACACCGGCTCTGACGCTCGTCGGATGTGGCAGGGCTTGCAAACCATTACAGACTAGGAAAGAAGTACAGCCGAGGGCTGCCCAGTGAAACAAACCTACCAGACAAGCTAAACTACTTCTATGCTCGCCATGAGGCAAATAACACTGAAACATGCATGAGAGCACCAGCTATTCCAGTAAACAGTGTGATCACGCTCTCTGCAGGTCAACATTCACAAGGCCGCAGGGCCAGACAGATTACGAGGACGTGTACTGCGAGCATGCAGTGACCAACTGGCAAGTGTCTTCGTTGTCAACCTCTCCTTATCCGAGTCTGTAATATCAACATGTTTTAAGCAGACCACATTACATTACATTTAAGTCATTTAGCAGACGCTCTTAGTGCCTGTGCCCCAAAACACTAAGGTAACCTGCCTAAATGACTACCGACCTGTAAGCACTCATGTCTGTAGCCATGAAGTGCTTTGAAAGGCTGGTCATGGCTCGCATCAACACCATTATCCCAGAAACCATAGACCCACTCCAATTTGCATTCCGCAACAGATCCACAGATGATGCAATCTCTATTGCTCTCCACACTGCACCTTTCCCACCTGGACAAAAGGATCACTTAGTATGTGAGATTACTAGTCATTGACTACAGCTCAGAGGTCAATGTCATAGTGCCCTCAAAGCTCATCAATAAGCTAAGGACCCTGGGACTAAACACCTCCCTCTGCAACTGGATCCTGGACTTCCTGACGGGCCGCCCCCAGGTGGTAAGGGTAGGTAATAACTCATCTGTTACGCTGATCCTCAACATAGGGGCCCCTCAGGGGTGTTCGCTCAGTCCCCTCTTGTGTCCTCCCTGTTCACTCATGACTGCACGACCAGGCATGACTCCAACACCATCATTAAATTTGACGATAACACAACAGTGGTAGGCCAGATCACCAACATGGATGAGACAGCTTATAGGGAGGAGGTCAGAGACCTGGTCGTGTGGTGCCAGGACAACAACCTCTCCCTCAATGTGATCAAGATAAAGGAGATGATTGGGGACTACAGAAAAAAGAGGACCGAGCACACCCCCATTCTCATCGACGAGGCTGCAGTGGAGCAGGTTGAGAGCTTCAAGTTCCTTGGTGTCCACATCACCAACAAACTAACATGATCCAAGCACACCAGGACAGCCGTGAAGAGGGCACGACAAAACGCAATCCCTCTCAGGAGACTGAAAAGATTTGGCATGGGTCCTCAGATCCTCAAAAGGTTCTACAGATGCACAATTGAGAGCATCCTGAATTGTTGCATCACTGCCTGGTATGGCGACTGCTTGGCCTCTGACCGCAAGGCACTACAGATGGTAGTGTGAACGGTCCAGTACATCACTGGGGCCAAGCTTCCTGCCATCCAGGACCTCTATACCAGGTGGTGTCAGAGGACAGCCCTTAAAATTGTCAAAGACTCCAGCCACCCTAGTCATAGACTGTTCTCTCTGCTACTGCACGGCAAGCGGTACCGGAGAGCCAAGTCTAGGTCCAAGAGAATTCTTAACAGCTTCTACTCCCAAGCCATAAGACTCATGAACATCTAGTAAAATGGCTACCCAGACTATTTACATTCAACCCCCCCCCTTCTTTACACACCTGCTACTCTCTGGATGTCATCTATGTATAGTCACTTAAATAACTATCTACATGTAACATACTACCTCAACTAACCGGTGCCCCCGCACGTTGACTCTGTATTAGTACTCCTCTGTATATAGTCTCACTGTTGTTATTTTACTGCTGCTCTTTAATTACTTCTTACTTTTATGTCTTATTGTTATCCGTATATTTTTTTAACTACATTGTTGGTTAGGTAAGTGAGCATTTCACTGTAAGGTCAACCAACACCTGTTGTATTCGGCGCATGTGACTAATACAATTTGATTAGATTTGACACACATGCACGAACGTGCAAACACCAACACGAGCGTGCATACACACCAAACATACCACATACAAGTTCATATGAAAAGACAAACTGTGCCAAGTATATTTCTGCAGAATGAAGTGTGAGCATTAAATGATTGAATGAGTGATTTACATATTTTGACAGTGGGGAGTGTCCGGGTGAGATATAAACTGCCTTTGTGTGTGTCTAAATAGTCTAAATTGGCTTACTTTCCATCATCTGCAATTATATGTAAAGTTTGGACAGGTGAAAATAAATATGTCAGAAACAAAATGGAGGATTAACTTTCACCTATCCAATTCTTCCAGATCAGAAGGGTAATGAGGGAAAAGGGAGTAGAAAGAATTGAGATACACTCTGAGTGAGTGAGGGAGCGAGGGGGTGAGTGAGTAAGCAAATGACTGAGTGAGCAGGTGAACAATCACTTGCGAATAACTGCGTGATAATGTCATATCACACATTCTATGACACAAGGTCAGTCTTCACAATTCAAAGGTCCACTCACAGGTAGGCGGCCTTGCCCTCCTCCATCTCCTTGCTCTTGCCGCTGGTGGTCGTCTTCTTGCTGCAGAGCTTGCGCGTGATACACATGAGCAGGCCACACTGGCGCAGGAAGTAGCAGCTGACGTCCACCACTACGAGGACCAGGAGGACGCCGACCAGGCCCAGGCCCACCACAGGCCCCAACCCTAGGCCGCTGAACAGGGAGTCTGCTGGATGGAGGCCGGACAGAGAGAGAGAGTACTGTCACTCAATGAGTTACAGAGAAAGAGTAAGTGACACACATCTTATTAACATAACCCTGGCCACCCACAGGCCTGAGTCCAAGGCCCCTGAACAGGGAGTCTGCTGGATGGAGGCCAGACAGGGAGAGTATTGTCACTCAACAAGTTATATACCGAGTCACCACTGCCCCCAGGCCCAAGCTGCGGAACAGCGAGTCTGCTTAGATGGGAGAAACAGAGAGAGCCCTGTGGGAAGCTGCTATAGACCACCAAGTGCTAACAGTCAGTATGTGATATCAACAGTGGTATATTTTCTGGATGATTTAAATATTGACTTGTTTTCATCAAGCTGCCAACTCAAGAAAAAGCTTCAAACTGTAACCAATGCCTGCAACCTGGTTCAGGTTATCAGTCAACCTACCAGGGTAGTTACAAACAGCACAGTAATTATATAATCAACATGTATTGATCACACCTTTACAGATGCTGCAGAATTGTGCTTTAAAGCAGTATACAAATCCATCAGATGTGGTGATCACAATACAGTAGCCATATCTAGGAAAACCAAAGTTCCAAAGGTTGGACCTAATAGAGTGTGTGATAGGTAATACAATACGTTTTGTATTGATTCCTATGTTGCTGATGTAAAAAATATTTGTTGGTCTGTGCTGTGTAATTAGGAGCAACCAGACACCTCACGTGACACCTTTATGAAATTGCTTATTCCAGGTACAAATACTCATGCAGACATGAAGAAAATCACTGTAAAAAAGGTTAACCTTTTCGTACGTGAGTTCCAAATATCTCTAACGGTCGCACCAGCGTGAGTTGTTTTATGCACTTGACGTCAGAATGCACTCACTGTTCCAAATATATTTACAGTTTTGTTCACGTTTTAAAGTACTGGTGACAAATAATGCATTCTGGTTATTGCATAGATTGTAATGGACACCTATTATGTATGTAAAATACTTTTTAGAAGGTTGTACTGATTATGACGAGCTAAGCTAATTCCAGCTATGTGTGGAGCCATGTTTGTTGACATACAATGCATTTTGAGTTTCACATAATCGTCTGTCGGACCAAAAATGTTATAACAAACCGAGGTGAGTAAGGGTTACTTATTTTTCGAGAACTTCAGGAAGTGAATGGTGGGATGTGAACGATGGTAGATGACACACCCCCCTTCAACATGGATACTATAATCAGACCAAACTCATCTTGTCTCGTCTTATTATCTTTGGTTTATGCGAGAGAAAAACATGGCGGGGCGCACAAACTACCTAGCATCGGATTACTTTTGATTTCTAGAAAGTGTTTTACTCAATTATTTTGATAAATGGTGAGCTCACCTGTGATGTAATTAATTATACATACTAATTGCTATTAGCTAATTCATATTGTAGTTTATGTCAGCCAAGAGTTAGAAAAGATGACCGCTTGTGTTATGTCAATCTTTCCTCAGTTGGCGCTAGGACAAATGGTGCCTACATTTTTCCGGTTTGGATGATTGTTTTATGCTGTAGTTACTTCTGTAAATGTCTGAACATTGCATCCAAAAATAAACTGCTCGCATTCTGGACATAACTTTGTAAGGAGTTTGTGTAAATAGTTTCTGAAAAAAGTGTGGCGTCATTCGAAACTGGCCTGTTCTAAATAAGCATTCTAAATAAGAGATTATGAATATGAATATGTTAACAAAGAGGTGCAGCTGGTTTCAGAATGGGTGGAAAGGAATAAGTTATTCCTAAACATTTCAAAAACTAAAAGCATTGTATCATTAAGTAAACCGTGAACCTCAACTAAATTTGGTAATGAATAATGTGTAAATTGCGCAAGTTGAGGTGACTAAACTGCTTGGAGTAACCCTGGATTGTAAACTGACATGGTCAAAACATGTTGACATAAAGCGCTGCTCTGCCTTCTTAACAACATTATCAACAAGGCAGTCCTACAGGCCCTTGTTTTGTCGCATCTGGACTACTGTTCAGGTGTGGTCAGGTGCCACAAAGAAGGACTTTACAATTGGCTCAGAACAGGGCAGTATGGCTGGCCCTTTAATGTACATGGGGAGCAAACATTAATAGTATGCATGTCAATCTCTCATGGCTCAAAGTGAAGAGATTGACTTCATCACTACTTGTTTTTTAAAGAAGTGTTGACAAGATGAATGCACCGAGCTGTCTGTTTAAACTACTAGCACACAGCTCGGACACCCCTGCATACCCCACAAGACATGCCACCAGAGGTCTCTTCACAATTCCCAAGTCCAGAACAGACTATGGGAGGCACACAGTACTACATATAGCCATGACTACATGGAACTCTATTCCACATCAGGTAACTGATGCAAGCAGTAGAACCAGATAAATACATCAGATAAAAAGACACCTTCTGGCGTGGACTGTGAAGAGACACACACAGGTACACACACACACATATACACACACAAACGCTATAGCACTCTACACACACATCATTTGAAATAACTTTGGATGATGGTATTATACATGTTTTTATTGTAGATACAGTGCATTCTGAAAGTATTCAGACCCCTTGACCTTTTCTCCAAAAAATGTACGTTACAACCTTATTCTAAAATTGATTAAATCGTTTTTTCCCCCTCATTAATCAACACACAATACCCCATAACGACAAAGCAAAAATTATTCGTAGAAATGTTTGCAAATATATAAAAAAAATATCCCCGGAAATAACATATATACCTAAGTATTCAGACGCTTTACTCAGTACTTTGTTGAAGCACCTTTGGCACCGATTACAGCCATGAGTCTTCTTGGGTATGACACTAGCTCGACACACCTGTATTCAGGGAGTTTCTCCCATTCTTCCCTGCAGATCCTCTCAAGCTCTGTCAGGTTGGATGGGGAGCGTCGCTACTTTCAGGTCTCTCCAGAGATGTTTGATCGGCTTCAATTCCGGGCTCTGGCTGGGCTACTCAAGGATATTCAGAAACTTGTCCTAAAGCCACTCCTGTGTTGTCTTGGCTGTATGCTTAGGGTTGTTGTCCTGTTGGAAGGTGAACCTTTGCCCCAGTCTGAGGTCCTGAGCACTCTGGAGCAGGTTTTCATCAAGGATCTCTCTGTACTTTGCTCTGTTAATCTTTTCCCCGATCCTAACTAGTCTCCCAGTCCCTGCCACTGAAAAACATCCCCGCAGCATGATGCTGCCATCACCATGCTTTACAATAGGGATGGTGCCAGGTTGGTGGTCGTGACGCTTGGCATTCAGGCCCAAGTGTTTAATCTTGGTTTCATCAGACCAGGAAATCTGATTGGTGGAGTGCTGCAGAGATAGTTGTCCTCCTGGAAGGTTCTCCCATCTCCACAGAGGATCTCTGGACCTCCCTGACCAAGGCCCTTCTCCCGATTGCTCAATTTGGCTAGGCGGCCAGCTCAAGGAAGAGTCTTGGTGGTTTCAAACTTCTTCCAATTCAGAATGATGGAGGCCATTGTGGTCTTGGGGGATCTTCAATGCTGCAGTTAACCCACTGTTTCGAGGCCATCATTGTAAATAAGAATTCGTTCTTAACTGACTTGCCTAGTTAAATAAAGGTTAAATAAAAATAAACTATTAAAAAAAAATGTTCCGGGTAGCCTCAGAGAATAATATCAATTTATACGCTGATTCGGTAAGTGAGTTTATAAGGAACTGCATAGGAGATGATGATGTGAATATCATTAATGTGTTGACTGTTATTTTATCAAATCAATGAACTATGTTTAATTATTATGTGATTAAATTAATCATGTAACAATTAACTCAGTAGCAATCTTGGGGCACTACAGGAAGAGTTATTTAACAAGTTACTATCTCCCAACTTAAACTCTAAAGATACAAATTTCTTACATCAATCACAGTCAATTATTAATCATTACCTCATCAGTCTCATTCTGAACGTCGCACAATTCTTGGATATCTGCACGAACACTAACCTAACGTATAAATCAGTAATACACAAAATGGCTTAATTATCTATTTACATACTCACTAAATAATCACACAGAAATACATAAACACACAGTATAGGCTGAATTGATTATTAACATAATGAAATGAAAAGTCCCTAGTGGACTAACCCAATATGGCGGATAGTTACACAATGGAGAGGGGGTGGGGACAGACAAAGGTTTTGGGAAAGACATAAGGGGACCCATCATACATACAGTTGAAAAACTATGATCATGGGAATGTGAATACTTCGCACAAGAATGACCACTCATTCGAAAAGAAATGCAATGTACACTACCGTTCAAAAGTTTGAGGTCACTTAGAAATGTCCTTGATTTTGAAAGAAAAGCTATTTTTTGTCCTTTAATAACATAAAATGATCAGAAATACAGTGTAGACATTGTTAATATTGTAAATGACTACTGTAACTGGAAATGGCAGATATTTTATGGAATATCTACATATGCGTACAGAGGCCCAATATCGAATCTCCCATTCCTCTCAAAGATTTTTAGAAAAAGCTGTCACTGCCTTCCTGAAGACAAACAATGTATACGAAACGCTTCTGTCTGGTTTTAGACCCCCTCATAGCACTGAGACTGCACTTGTGTAGGTGGTAAATGACCTTTTAATGGCATCTGTCCTCGTGCTCCTACACTTTAGTGCTGCTTTTGATACCATCGATCACTATATTCTTTTGGAGAGATTGGAAATCCAAATTGGTCTACACGGACAAGTTCTGGCATGGTTTAGATCTTATCTGTCGGAAAGATATCAGTTTGTCTCTGTGGATGGTTTGTCAAATCAACTGTAAATTTCGGTGTTCCTCAAGGTTCTGTTTTGGGACCACTATTGTTTTCACTATATATTTTACCTCTTGGTGATGTCATTCGGAAACATAATCTTAACTTTCACTGCTATGCGGATGACACACAGCTGTACATTTCGATGAAACATGGTGAAGCCCCAAAATTGTCCTCGCTGGAAGCCTGTGTTTCAGACTTAAGGAAGTGAATGGCTGCAAACGTTCTACTTTTAAACTCGAACAAAACAGAGATGCTTGTTCTAGGTCCCAAGAAACAAAGAGATATTCTTTTAAATCTGACAATTAATCTTAATGGTTGTACCGTTGTCTCAAATGAAACTGTGAAGGACCTCGGCATTACTCTGGACCCTGATCTCTCTTTTGACTAACATATCAAGACTGTTTCAAGGACAGCTTTTTTCATCTACGTAACATTGCAAACATCAGAAACTATCTGTCCAAAAATTATGCAGAAAATGCTTTTGTCACTTCTAGGTTAGACTACTGCAATGATCTACTTTCCGGCTACCCTGATAAATCACTACATAAACTTCAGTTAGTGCTAAACACAGCTGCTAGAATCCTGACTAGAACCAAAAAATGTGATCATATTACTCCAGTGCTGGCCTCTCAACACTGGCTTCCTGTTAAGGCAAGGGCTGATTTCAAGGTTTTACTGCTAACGTACAAAGCATTACAATGGCTTGCTCCTACCTATCTTTCTGATTTGGTCCTGCAGTACATACCTACACTTACACTACGTTCACAAGATGCAGGCCTCCTTATTGTCCCTAGAATACCTAAGCAAACAGCTGGAGGCAGGGTTTTCTCCTATAGAGCTCCATTTTTATGAAATGGTCTGCCTACCCATTGTGAGAGACGCAGACTCGGACTCAACCTTTAAGTCTTTATTGAGGAACTCTTCAGTAGGTCCTATGATTGAGTGTAGTCTGACCCAGGAGTGTGAAGGTGAATAGAAAGGCACTGGAAAAATGAATCGCCCTTGCTGTCTCTGATATGATACCTGTCTCTGATAAGATAGGTAGGAGCAAGCCCATGTAATGCTTTGTAGGTTAGCAGTAAACCCTCTCTCCACTGGGATTCTCTGCCTCTAACCTTATTATGGGGGCTGAGTAACTGGCTTACTGGTGCTCTTCCATGCCGTCCCTAGGAGGGGTGCATCACTTGAGTGGGTTGAGTCACAACCCCTTGGATTGTGCGGTGGCGGAGATCTTTGTGGGCTATACTCGGCCTTGTCTCAGGATGGTAGGTTGGTGGTTGAAGATAGTGGTGTGGGGGCTGTGCTTGGCAAAGTGGGTGGGGTTATATCCTGCCTGTTTGGCCCTGTCCCAGGGCATCGTCGGATGGGGCCATATTGTCTCCTAACCCTTCCTGTCTCAGCCTCCAGTAGTTTGTGTCGGGGGGCTAGGGTCAGTCTGTTATATCTGGAGTATTTCTCTCTCTCTAAGGACCTGAGACCTAGGACCATGCCTCAGGACTACATGGCCTGATGACTCCTTGCTGTCCCCAGTCCACCTGGCCGTGCTGCTGCTCCAGTTTCAACTGTTCTGCCTGTGGCTATGGAACCTTGACCTGTTCACCGGACGTGCTACCTGTCCCAGACCTGCTGTTTTCAACTCTCTAGAGACTGCAGTATAGATACCCAGCCAATGTGATCGGCTACGAAAAGCCAACTGACATTTACTCCTGAGGTGCTGACCTGTTGCACCCTCGACAACCACTGTGATTATTATTATTTGACCCTGTTGGTTATCTATGAACCTTTGAACATCTTGGCCATGTTCTGTTATAATCTCCACCAGGCACAGCCAGAAGAGGACTGGCCACCCATCATAGCCTGGTTCCTCTCTAGGTTTCTTCCTTGGTTCTGGCCTTTCTAGGGAGTTTTTCTAAGCCACTTTGCTTCTACACCTGCATTGCTTGCTGTTTGGGGTTTTAGGCTGGGTTTATATACAGCACTTTGAGATATCAGCTGATGTAAGAAGGGCTTTACAAGTAGATTTGATTGGATTATAAGCAACCATTACTCCTTTGGCACATTGTGTTAGCTAATCCAAGTTAATCATTTTAAAAGGCTAATTGATCATTACAAAACCATTTAGCAAATCTGAAAACTGTTGTCCTAATTAAAGAAGAAATAAAACTGGCCTTCTATAGAGTATCTGGAGCATCAGCATTTGTGGGTTCGTTTACAGGCTCTAAGTGGCCAGAAACAGACTTTCTTCTGAAGCTCATCAGTCTATTCTGTTTCTGAGAAATTAAGGCTATTTCCTGTGATAAATTGCCAAGAAACTGAAGACCTTGTACAACGATGTATACTACTCCCTTCACAGAACAGCGCAAACTGTCTCTAACCAGAATAGAAATAGGAGTGGGAGGCCCCGGTGCACAACTGAGCAAGAGGACAAGTACATTAGAGTGTCTACTTTGAGAAACATATGCCCCACAAGTCCTCAACTGGCAGGTTCATTAAATAGTACCCGCAAAACACCAGTCTCAATGGCGAAGAGGCGACTCCGAGATGCTGGCCTTCTAGGCAGAGTTAAAAATAATAAGCCACATCCCAGACTGGCCAATAAAAATGTAAGATTAAGATGGGCAAAAGAACACAGACACAAGACAGAGGAAGATTGGAATTTTTTTATGGACAGATAAATCTAGGTGCTCACAAAGGTGCTCACAAAGAAGAACATTCGTGATACGCAGAAAAAATAAAAAGATGCTGGAGGATTGCTTGATGCCATCTGTCAAGCATGGTGGAGGCAATGTGATGGTCTGGGGGTGCTTTGGTGGTGGTAAAGTGGGAGATTTGTACAGGGTAAAGGGATCTTGAAGAAGGAAGGCTATCACTTAATTTTGCAACGCCATGTCATACCCTGTGGACGGCACTTAATTGGAGCCAATTTCCTCCTACAACAGGACAATGACCCAAAGCACAGGTCTAAACTATGCAATAACTATTTTAGGGAAGAAGCAGTCAGCTGGTATTCTGTCTATAATGGAATGGCTAGCACATTCTGTCATGCAGGTGAAAGAGGACCCAAAAGCGACTTAACAGAAACAGAGTTTATTTAAATCCAAACAGGGAATAACAAAAATCCTCTAGTCTGTAGAGGGGAATAACTAGAGAAGCGGCCACAGACTGCAGGTCGCTTCGGGTAGGCGCAGGCCGTAGTTGATAGAGCCACCTGCTCACACGCAGCATCTGATGAAGGCAAAAAACACGACAGGACAGGGCGAAACACAATCACAGCATGGTGAATACAAAACAAGGAACCGACGGGACAGGAACGGATCACAAAGGAATAAATAGGGACTCTAATCAGGGGAAAGGATCGGGAACAGGTGTGGGAAGACTAAATGATGATTAGGGGAATAGGAACAGCTGGGAGCAGGAACGGAACGATAGAGAGAAGAGAGAGCGAGAGAGTGAGAGAGGGAGGGGAGAGAGAGGGATAGAAGGAGGGAAAGAACCAAATAAGACCAGCAGAGGGAAACGAATAGCATGGGGAGCACAGGGACAAGACATGATAATAAATGACAAACATGACAGTACCCCCCACTCACCGAGCGCCTCCTGGCGCACTCGAGGAGGAATCCTGGCGGCAACGGAGGAAATCATCGATGAGTGAACGGTCCAGCACGTCCCGAGACGGAACCCAACTCCTCTCCTCAGGACCGTAACCCTCCCAATCCACTAGGTATTGGTGACCCCGTCCCCGAGAACGCATGTCCATGATCTTATGTACCTTGTAAATAGGTGCGCTCTCGACAAGGACGGGAGGGGGAGGGAAGACGAACGGGGGTGCGAAGAAAGGGCTTAACACAGGAGACATGGAAGACAGGATGGATGCGACGAAGATGTCGCGGAAGAAGCAGTCGCACAGCGACAGGATTGACGACCTGGGAGACACGGAACGGACCAATGAACCGCGGAGTCAACTTACGAGAAGCTGTCGTAAGAGGAAGGTTGCGAGTGGAAAGCCACACTCTCTGGCCGCAACAATACCTTGGACTCTTAATCCTGCGTTTATTGGCGGCTCTCACCGTCTGTGCCCTGTAACGGCAAAGTGCAGACCTCACCCTCCTCCAGGTGCGCTCACAACGTTGGACAAACGCTTGAGCGGAGGGAACGCTGGACTCGGCAAGCTGGGATGAGAACAGAGGAGGCTGGTAACCCAGACTACTCTGAAACGGAGATAACCCGGTAGCAGACGAAGGAAGCGAATTGTGAGCGTATTCTGCCCAGGGGAGCTGTTCTGCCCAAGACGCAGGGTTTCTGAAAGAAAGGCTGCGTAGTATGCGACCAATCGTCTGATTGGCCCTCTCTGCTTGACCGTTAGACTGGGGATGAAACCCGGAAGAGAGACTGACGGACGCACCAATCAAACGACAGAACTCCCTCCAAAACTGTGACGTGAATTGCGGGCCTCTGTCTGAAACGGCGTCTAACGGGAGGCCATGAATTCTGAATACATTCTCAATAATGATTTGTGCCGTCTCCTTAGCGGAAGGAAGTTTAGCGAGGGGAATGAAATGTGCCGCCTTAGAGAACCTATCGACAACCGTCAGAATCACAGTCTTCCCCGCAGACAAAGGCAGACCGGTAATGAAGTCTAAGGCAATGTGAGACCATGGTCGAGAAGGAATGGGGAGCGGTCTGAGACGACCGGCAGGAGGAGAGTTACCCGACTTAGTCTGCGCGCAGTCCGAACAAGCAGCCACGAAACGGCGCGTGTCACGCTCCTGAGTCGGCCACCAAAAGCGCTGGCGAATAGACGCAAGAGTGCCTCGAACACCGGGATGACCAGCTAACTTGGCAGAGTGAGCCCACTGAAGAACAGCCAGACGAGTGGAAACAGGAACGAAAAGGAGGTTACTAGGACAAGCGCGCGCGACGCAGTGTGCGTGAGTGCTTGCTTAACCTGTCTTTCAATTCCCCAGACTGTTAACCCGACAACACGCCCATAAGGAAGAATCCCCTCGGGATCAGTAGAAGCCACAGAAGAACTAAACAGACGGGATAAGGCATCAGGCTTGGTGTTCTTGCTACCCGGACGGTAAGAAATCACAAACTCGAAACGAGCGAAAAACAACGCCCAACGAGCTTGACGGGCATTAAGTCGTTTGGCAGAACGGATGTACTCAAGGTTCTTATGGTCTGTCCAAACGACAAAAGGAACGGTCGCCCCCTCCAACCACTGTCGCCATTCGCCTAGGGCTAAGCGGATGGCGAGCAGTTCACGGTTACCCACATCATAGTTGCGCTCAGATGGCGACAGGCGATGAGAAAAATAAGCGCAAGGATGAACCTTATCGTCAGACTGGAAGCGCTGGGATAGAATGGCTCCCACGCCTACCTCTGAAGCGTCAACCTCGACAATGAATTGTCTAGTGACGTCAGGAGTAACGAGGATAGGAGCGGACGTAAAACGTTCTTTTAGAAGATCAAAAGCTCCCTGGGCGGAACCGGACCACTTAAAACACGTCTTGACAGAAGTAAGAGCTGTGAGAGGGGCAGCAACTTGACCGAAATTACGAATGAAACGCCGATAGAAATTAGCGAAACCTAAAAAGCGCTGCAACTCGACACGTGACCTTGGAACGGGCCAATCACTGACAGCTTGGACCTTAGCGGAATCCATCTGAATGCCTTCAGCGGAAATAACGGAACCGAGAAAAGTAACGGAGGAGACATGAAAAGAGCACTTCTCAGCCTTTACATAGAGACAATTCTCTAAAAGGCGCTGTAGAACACGTCGAACGTGCTGAACATGAATCTCGAGTGACGGAGAAAAAATCAGGATATCGTCAAGATAGACAAAAACAAAAATGTTCAGCATGTCTCTCAGAACATCATTAACTAATGCCTGAAAAACAGCTGGCGCATTGGCGAGACCGAACGGCAGAACCCGGTACTCAAAATGCCCTAACGGAGTGTTAAACGCCGTTTTCCACTCGTCCCCCTCTCTGATGCGCACGAGATGGTAAGCGTTACGAAGGTCCAACTTAGTAAAGCACCTGGCTCCCTGCAGAATCTCGAAGGCTGATGACATAAGGGGAAGCGGATAACGATTCTTAACCGTTATGTCATTCAGCCCTCGATAATCCACGCAGGGGCGCAGAGTACCATCCTTCTTCTTAACAAAAAGAACCCCGCCCCGGCCGGAGAAGAAGAAGGCACTATGGTACCGGCGTCAAGAGACACAGACAAATAATCCTCGAGAGCCTTACGTTCGGGAGCCGACAGAGAGTATAGTCTACCTCGAGGAGGAGTGGTCCCCGGAAGGAGATCAATACTACAATCATACGACCGGTGAGGAGGAAGGGAGTTGGCTCGGGACCGACTGAAGACCGTGCGCAGATCATGATATTCCTCCGGCACTCCTGTCAAATCGCCAGGTTCCTCCTGAGAAGTAGGGACAGAAGAAACGGGAGGGATGGCAGACATTAAACACTTCACATGACAAGAAACGTTCCAGGATAGGATAGAATTACTAGACCAATTAATAGAAGGATTATGACATACTAGCCAGGGATGACCCAAAACAACAGGTGTAAACGGTGAACGGAAAATCAAAAAAGAAATAGTCTCACTGTGGTTACCAGATACTGTGAGGGTTAAAGGTAGTGTCTCAAATCTGATACTGGGAAGATGACTACCATCTAAGGCGAACATGGGCGTAGGCTTATCTAACTCTCTGAAAGGAATGTCATGTTTCCGAACCCATGCTTCGTCCATGAAACAACCCTCAGCCCCAGAGTCTATCAAGGCACTACATGTAGCACCCGAACCGGTCCAGCGTAGGTGGACCGACAAAGTAGTACAGGACCTTGATGGAGAGACTTGAGTAGTTGCGCTCACCTGTAGCCCTCCGCTTACAGATGAGCTCTGGCTTTTACTGGACATGAATTAACAAAATGTCCAGCAACTCCGCAATAGAGGCACAGGCGGTTGGTGATCCTCCGTTCCCTCTCCTTATTCGAGATGCGAATCCCTCCCAGCTGCATGGGCTCAGTCTCAAAGCCAGAGGAGGGAGATGGTTGCGATGCGGAGCAGGGAAACACCGTTGATGCGAGCTCTCTTCCACGAGCCCGGTGACGAAGATCTACCCGTCGTTCTATGCGGATGGCGAGAGCAATCAAAGAGTCCACATCTGAAGGAACCTCCCGGGAGAGAATCTCATCCTTAACCACTGCGTGGAGTCCCTCCAGAAAACGAGCGAGCAGCGCCGGCTCGTTCCACTCACTAGAGGCAGCAAGAGTGCGAAACTCAATGGAATAATCCGTTATGGACCGTTCACCTTGGCATAAGGAAGCCAGGGCCCTAGAAGCCTCCCCACCAAAAACTGAACGGTCAAAAACCCGAATCATCTCCTCTTTAAAGTTCTGGAATTTGTTAGAGCAATCAGCCCTTGCCTCCCAGATAGCTGTGCCCCATTCTCGAGCCCGGCCAGTAAGGAGTGAAATGACGTAAGCAACCCGAGCTCTCTCTCTAGAGTATGTGTTGGGTTGGAGAGAGAACACAATCTCACACTGCGTGAGAAAGGAGCGGCACTCAGTGGGCTGCCCGGAGTAGCAAGGTGGGTTATTAACCCTAGGTTCTGGAGGCTCGGCAGGCCAGGAAGTAACAGGTGGCACGAGACGTAGACTCTGGAACTGTCCAGAGAGGTCGGAAACCTGAGCGGCCAGGTTCTCCACGGCATGGCGAGCAGCAGACAATTCCTGCTCGTGTCTGCCGAGCATGGCTCCTTGGATCTCGACGGCAGTGTAACGAGCGTCTGAAGTCGCTGGGTCCATTCCTTGGTCGGTTCCTTCTGTCATGCAGGTGAAAGAGGACCCAAAAGCGACTTAACAGAAACAGAGTTTATTTAAATCCAAACAGGGAATAACAAAAATCCTCTAGTCTGTAGAGGGGAATAACTAGAGAAGCGGCCACAGACTGCAGGTCGCTTCGGGTAGGCGCAGGCCGTAGTTGATAGAGCCACCTGCTCACACGCAGCATCTGATGAAGGCAAAAAACACGACAGGACAGGGCGAAACACAATCACAGCATGGTGAATACAAAACAAGGAACCGACGGGACAGGAACGGATCACAAAGGAATAAATAGGGACTCTAATCAGGGGAAAGGATCGGGAACAGGTGTGGGAAGACTAAATGATGATTAGGGGAATAGGAACAGCTGGGAGCAGGAACGGAACGATAGAGAGAAGAGAGAGCGAGAGAGTGAGAGAGGGAGGGGGAGAGAGAGGGATAGAAGGAGGGAAAGAACCAAATAAGACCAGCAGAGGGAAACGAATAGCATGGGGAGCACAGGGACAAGACATGATAATAAATGACAAACATGACACATTCACTGGATTATAACCTTATTGAGCTGTTGTGGAAGCAGCTAGACCGTATGTTACGTAAGAAGTGCCCATCAAGCCAATCAAACTTGTGGGAGGTGGTTCAGGAAGCATGGGGTGAAATCTCTTCAGATTACCTCACCAAATTGACAACTAGAGTGCCAAATTTCTGCAAGGCTGTAATTGCTGCAAATGGAGGATTCTTTGACGAGGACAATTATTGTTTAAATTAAAAATCATTATTTACGTCTTGACTATATTTCCTATTAATTTTGCAACTCATTTCATGTATATTTTCATGGAAAACAAGGACATTTCTGAGAGACGCCAAACTTTTGAAAGGTAGTGAATATATTTACGCTTGTATGTCTTTGTTGTCTCTGTCTGTTGAAACCACTCGATCTGTCAATGGTGAGTTCGATGCAAGTCTCTGGTTGTCCACCAGAAGTCACAATATCCTTACAAGTTGTAGTAAACTTCTTTGTATCTGAGTGTTCGTTAGACTGGTTCCTTCAGCAGTACCCACGCGATTGTCCTTGGTCAAGTTTAGAAGACAACCGGTATTTAAACAGTTGCAGACGGAATGTTCCAGTATAGTCCCTATCCTCTTCGCTTGAGAGTTCCAGAGGGTCACACTATTTTCTGGTTTTGTAGTGTTAAACCATTTTTTATGTATTCAGCTCGCGCTGCACGTAGACTGGTCCCAATGGTTGATTATTCGGGTTAGAACTAGGACCACTTTACATACCGGTAGCAACCCAGCATGTTTTGGTCTGATATGTTAGTTCTTCAGCGAGTCATTTTAAGCACTCACCTTGGAGGGCGGTTTCATCACGTTGCCACAATTTCGGCGCTCACGTGGGCGTGGTTACTGACTTGGCAAAAGATTATATGAAAAACAATTATCTCAGTTAGATGGCTAAAATCACATTTCATCTTCACAAAAATATTCTTAATCACATAAGATTTACAACATTTAGATGCAACCCTGGTAAGTCGTACGTGTCTACTTTCAGAGTACATTTATCTTGTTATACTGTCCTTAACTACTTGGTGACTGGGGGGCAGTATTGAGTAGCTTGCATGAATATTCAATTTTACAATAAATCTGTAAGATAACAAAATGTGGAAAAAGTCAAGTGGTCTGAATAATTCCTGAATGCTCTGTATGTAGTGGTGTAATAATGTCATAGCATGTACTGTTTTATCTTGTGTTTTAATGTGTAATGTAAGTGCATTAATGTGTTCGGACCCCAGGAAGAAAGGAAAGGGAAAGGGGGATATCTAGTCAGATGTTCAACTGAATGCCTTCAACTGAAATGTGTCTTCCTCTTTTAACCCAACCCCTCTGAGAAGCTGCTGCCAATAACCCGGACAGACATAGTACAAATCATACAGTAAAACACCCCAGTTCCACAACAGAGACTGTTAAGGCAGGATAAGAGGGACAGAGAGAACACTGTCACTCACAAAGCCAGATATGCATAGTCTGAGATGCTTCACGCCCAGGATCCTGCACAGCGAGCCAATAACCAACCCAGACAGACACACACTTCATAGTCATATACCCCAGGCACAGGCTGTTGGAGATAAATGCAGGCCCAGGGAGGACAAGAGGACATAGAGAGCACCATCACTAAGCTAGACAGACATACAAACAGACAGACACACACACACTGTGAGCCATAACCTACGCCGTTAACCTGGACAAAGGTGGTCATAACCAAACTCATACGATACCCCTCACTGAAAGCTACCCCAGCTATTTCCACATAGATAGCAAAAATAGCAAAAATATCTATTTCATACATATTATGGGAAATACACACTCAAGCATTTAGCTCAGATTCCTCTCCTCGTCTGGGCTGTGTCCCACTACTGTAGTGCCATTCGGGACACACCCCTGCTGTTTTCTAATTGTGAGCACTGGTAAGCACCGGTAACTTTGTTGTTGATCAAATAGAGCCTGTGGTATAGGGTCAGATCCGAACACCTACAGACACACCTGAACGAGAACGAAAAGACGCTGGCGGCGAGAGCAATCAGTGGCAAGCACCGTTAGAGCTAACGAGCAGCTTAGCGCACGGAAGAGAGGGAATAGAGACAGAAGGAGAGAGGAAGATTGAGTGAATGAGAGAAAGAGAGAGGGAAAGCCTTGTAGCTAGGAATTTAAATTAAAGTAGTGGGTTTTTAGTGTTGCATCAGGGACGTGAGGCAGTGGCAAACCTCTTTGATTGGATCAATATTTCCCCTCCGCCATGGGGCTCTCTCTGTCGGCAAAATGTATCTGAATTAATTTGAAGGTAGATGAGCCAAAGCTTAGTAGGTGGTAACTACTTTCCTGTCTCCCATTAAGAATGTTAGCTTGCATCCCAAATGGCACCCTATTCCCTTTATTGCGCACTACTTTTGACCAGGTAAGCAGTAGTGCAGTATATAGAGAATTGGGTGCCATTTGAGATGCCTGCTTTGCAAGTAATCCTCAAGGGTAAACAGAACAATGATAAAAAATGTTTACCTTATTGACCTTTTCTCATCAAAACTGCGCAATGTTGTATTGAACTGTTTTGCTCTCAGAGTGCATTAAAACTCAGTTCAATTGTCTGTTTAAATATTTTGATGCAACACTCGTTTGTGTATAAAAACATATGTGTTCAGATTACTGATAACTGCTCTGAGTGCGAATCTTAAGGTTGGTCAGGGCAAATCTTTGTGAAAGATTCAATAGATTTAGACAATAGTAATAATAATAATAGACAGCCTATAATGTGGAGCTGTTTTCCTTTGGCGGTAGAGGTGAGGCCTTGAAGACCTTGAATGCAATCAATTCAGCATTGGTAGTAATAAAACAGTTAAACAAACATAGGATGAATTTAACTAAATCAATTCAAATCAATTGAATAAAATAATCACACAAAAGCCATTGTGTTATGAAAAGAGAACTATGGAATACGCATACAAAAACAAAACAGAACAATAATGGATGATTTCTAAAAAACCCATCCTGAACAACGGATATGGAGAAAATAATAATTTAAGGACATAGAAGAGCCACAAATTACCTTGATTTACTCCTAGTTACCTTCTAAATAGCACATTATGAGAATTTGGTCATAGCCATAGAAGGGTATTATACTGTTGTGCTGAGTCACATTCTGCACACATCCTGGTTCCTGTCCAATCCACTCCTTTGGTTTGGAGGCTGGTGGCTCTGGCCCTCTACGGCTTTAAACTTCTTGTTATAATTAAGGACACTTTTACCTGGTTGTAATCTGACATCTCTATAGAAACCAGTTTACAAAATTTGCCGACTGGGTATGATGGTTCACTGACTTCGGTTCAAATAGTGGAAAGGACATTGTCAAAGCATATATAGTAAATTAGAAATAGTTAGTGATTGAAAATGGGGCATTCCAAGGGAGAGAACCCATTAACAGTGTATTTTTTCCTTACAGTGGCACATACTCATTAAACCATATCAATCTTTCCTGAGCTACTAGCTCAGCAGTCGTTTGCCTTGCATTCCATTGCGAGCCTGGTTTGATCTCTTTATTATTGGAGGGAATCAATGGACGTGAAGCAACACATTTCAAATGGCTTCCTTCCTTCCAAGGATGGAAGGAAGCCAGGGGGAAATACATACCTCTTTTTTACTTTTTGCACCTCCGATTTTCAATTTGCTGAGCAATAAGGTGAAATGAAAAAGAATCCTCGCCAAGTGAATGTAATTCAAATCTTGACAGAGACAAATGTCTATTAGGTGCCTTACAATGTTCAAACGATGACAGCTGGGGTGTCTCAAGGTCTCGGGGTAGCTAGATCTCTCGACTGAAGACAATGAAAATAAAGAAAAAAGGAGGGAAAACGGAAAAGGGGAACAAGGAGAAGTCTTGTTCTGCTGTCAAGTGCCTCTGGGGTTAGCTGCTCTAGCTGCCTACCTTGTGTGTGTTCGAAATTCATTCCAATCTATTCCGCCAAATATATTACCTGGCTTCAAAACAAACTACTACTACTACTTCCTTTCGGAGTGCCGAATTATGTCTGAGGTCGTTGAGAATAACAGCGACCACATCAGTTTCAGAGCCTCAGTGAGAGGATAGAACTCTAAACCTTATAGCTTTTGATCTTACCCATATAATCCAAGCAGTGACAAATCAGCTCATAGTAGCAGAAAAGACCAGAAATGATAAAGTTTGTTAAAATTCGCTAATTGTGCGTCTTTCTGGTCTTCTATTCTATATCCTATCAAACCGATGGCGATGTATATCAATTTCCCTGTCTGCTTATTCCATGTGATTAATCTTGAAAGCACGTCCTATTGGCTCTTGATTTATTAGCCCATTAGCGGCTCAATTTGATAGTCTGTTAATGCTAGTCATCCTGCATCTCTCTCGGAGTGGGAGCCATCCGTATACAGCTACGTCTCTGACATCAACTCATTAGACCCGAGCACTCATTGAGTTGGACTTGATTACATCTGAGAGGTAGTCGGTCAATTAACGATGACAAAACGGGAGCCATTGATTGGGCGGAAACTTGCCGGGTGATAATGGTTTTTAGGGATAAACATCACTGTGAGTGGGTGTGTGTGTGACGCCATCATAGCTAGACTTGAGGGTCCAATTTGTGCTCTATGCCATGGGGAAGTATTGCTACTCCATTAGAGAAAGCCTTGGAATAGAATCAGCACACCCACACCAGATCCTCTTATTTAAGAGATAAGAGGAATGATGAGTCTCCACCATTACTAAGGCTGAATTAAAGAGCCTTAACATAGATAAAGTACACTTCAATAATCAGGAAATGGAAAAACCATCAAAGACTATTATTTTAACGTTGTTTAAAACTAGAGTGTTGTCCGGAGCAACATAGACTATGTTGTAAATCATGCCATTTCAAGCAAACTAAGAAGTGTATAACGCTTAATGCTTGAATTGCATGTAATATTATAATATCTACTCTATAATGTCCTTTTAAACATTCTCCATGCAGTTACGAGACATAATTGCCTTGACCAAAAGTTCACACTTTATCCCAGTGCATTTACAATGTTCCGTTTATACGGTATACTACATCTCTTCCACATCCAAGACCAAAGGTCACAGAAGTCCTTCTGTAGCTCAGTTGGTAGAGCATGGCGCTTGTAACGCCAGGGTAGTGGGTTCGATCCCCGGGACCACCCATACGTAGAATGTATGCACACATGACTGTAAGTCGCTTTGGATAAAAGCGTCTGCTAAATGGCATATATTATTATTATTATTAAACATTAGACACAGACGTTCAGGCACTTTCTCTCCTTAACCACTCTCCAACAATTCGTCTAGAATGATGACTCATGAAAAGGCCCCGAGATCTGGCCTGCACGCAACTCCAAAATGGCGAGCCCAAACGAAGCGTTATCGCCGAACACACTTTTAAAGAGCAAAGTACCCTCGTTGCCGCTAGGGTTGTGGAACGAAATGGGGCCGGTTAGTTGGGCTCAATGGTGTGGTGATTGCTGTAAAGCACAGCCAAAAGTGTTCCTGGGAAGGGAGAGTGATAGGGCCTAGAATCAGCCACTTGTTAAATCACAAAGCTCAAATGGCTCAAAATGGCCGCCTAAATGGGACGCCTGACAACCAAACGACTGTAATCATAGTGACTTGACATGGTCTGTCCTTTCGGAGAGTTTCTGTCATAATCAGAGGCTCCAGCAAGGATTATTGCCTATAAATGTTAGAGAAAGTATGGAGCCCCTTGGGGGTCATGCCGGAGAAGAAATTAAACAGCCAGGTTAATCTGTTCCCTCTGTTAATCTGTTCCCTTTGATTTTGTATTTGTCCCCTCTTCTTTTTATGTAAGCTATCATGACGGTCCCACGTGGCCAACAACATATTGCAGCCTAAATGCTTCAAATGGTGGTGATCAATGACCATTCAATAGCTTATTTTCATTTTCCTCCAAATCATAAGGGCATATTAGTAAAGCGGCATTTAAAATCACTCAAGGTGCAAATATGGTGCAATGATGCACTCTCATCCCTAGGCAGGAATTCTGACTGGCTCTGCTTCATGACCTTAGCTGTTCTATATCTATATTCTATATTATGTTCTTTCACAACCTACTCTAGCCTGGCAATTAGCTCATTTCCAGGTGAATGTATTGTCATTGCAACAAAGCAAATAGCTATCAGTTTTAGTTATGAACAAAGAGCCATCTATCTGTGCCTGGTTGGCTACGTCACACAATACACACCTGCCTAGCGCAGGGATGAGAGCGCATAACTGCACATTTTACTCCCGAAGCCTCTTGGAATTTGATGCACAATACATTTGTATGCCTTTCCTTTCTGCCTTAGATGAGTCATATGCACAATTGTAAACAACATAAACACATCCAGGTGCTTGGATGCACCATTTTTTACTGGACTTATATATGGCCCTAACTTTATGTATGAGGGGTAAGCACACAAAATTGACAACTGTTCATGTTGTCCAAGTTGAATAAATACGAGTTTGCACAAAGTGTAAACATACAGTACCAATCAAAAGTTTGGACACAACCATTCATTCAGGGGAATTTTCTACATCGTAGAATAATAGTGAAGGCATCAAAACTATGAAGAAACACATATGGAATCATGTAGTAACCAACATTTTTTTAAACTAATCAAAAATATGTTTTATATTTCAGATTCTCCAAAGTAGCCACCCTTTGCATTGATGACAGTGTTGCACACTCTAGGCATTCTCTCAACCAGCTTCACCTGGAAGGCTTTGCCAACAGTCTTGAAGGAGTTCCCACATATGCTGAGCACTTGTTGACTGCTTTTCCTTCACTCTGCGGTCCAACTCATCCCAAACCATCTCAATTGGGTTGAGGTCAGGTGATTGTGGAGGCCAGGTCATCTGATGCAGCACTCCATCACCCTCCTTCTTGGTCAAATAGCCCTTACACAGCCTGGAGGTGTGTTGGGTCATTGTCCTGTTGAAAAACAAATGATAGCCCCACTAAGCACAAACCAGCGTAACGCTGCAGAATGCTCTAGTAGCCATGCTGGTTAAGTGTGCCTTGAATTTTTAATTAATCACAGACACCAGCAAGGCACCCCCACCATCACACCTCCTCTTCCATGCTTCACAGTGGGACCCACACATGCAGAGATCATCTGTTCACCTACTCTGCTTCTCACAAAGACACAGCGGTTAAAACCAAACATCTCAAAGTTATGTCCATTGCTCATATTTCATGTCCCAAGCAAGTATCTTCTTCTTATTGGTGTCCTTTAGTAGTGGATTCTTTGTAACAATTCGACCACGAAGGCCTGATTCACGTAGTCTCCACTGAACAGTTGATGTTGAAATGTGTCTGTTACTTGAATTCTGTGAAGCATTTATTTGGGCTGTAATATCTGAGGCTGGTAATTCTAATAACTTATCCTCTGCAGCAGAGGTAACTCTGGGTCTTCCTTTCCTGTGGTGGTCCTCATGAGAGCCAGTTTCATTATAGAGCTTGATGGTTTTTGCACTTGAAGAAAAGCTCAAAGTTCTTGAAATCGACTGACTTTCATGTCTTAATTAAAGTATTGATGAACTGTCTTTTCTATTTTCTTATTTGAGCTGTTCTTATCATAATATGAACTTGGTCTGTTACCAAATAGGGCTATCTTCTGTATGCCACCCCATACCTTGTCACAACAAAACTGATTGGCTCAAACGCATTAAGAAGGAAAGAAATTCCACTAATTCACTTTTAAAAAGGCACACCTGTTAATTGAAATGCATTCCAGGTGACTACCTCATGAAGCTGGTTGAGAGAATGCCAAGAGTGTGCAATGCTGTCATCAAGGCAAAGAGTGACTACTTTGAAGAATCTCAAATATATATATATATTTACACTTTTTTGGCTACTACATGATTCCATATGTGCTATTTCATAGTTTTGATGTCTTCACTATGATCCTACAATGTAGAAAATAGTAAAAAATAAAGAAAAACCCTTGAATGAGAAGGTGTGTCCAAACTTTTGACTGGTACTGTCCATCATTCAGTTATGACTGAAATTACTTTGGTTAATTGAGGGGGTTTTCACACCCGTTACCTATTATTTGCCCTTATGATTTGGAGGCATATGAAAACACTGAAACTGGAAATAAGCTATTAAATGTTAAGTAATCATCACCATTTGAAACATGTAATTTACTAAATATAATGATATATATGCTATATATATATGCTGCCATATGTTTTCGGCAAGTAGGAACAACATAAAACATCTGAGGGAATGGATTAAAAAAAACTAGGGAACGGATTTGCCTGCCAGTCTTTTTCTCCACCATGATCCCTAAGTGGCTCCGTAAGAAAGTAGACATTTTCACAGCATTTCTAGGCTGCTTCCCCAACATAGTTCATTTCCAAACTGAAATTACTCTTGATGAAAAAATGTATTGCAACATTGTTGAATGTTTTGTATGTACATGCTTGTGAGGTTTTTTTGGAGGGGGGGGGGTAGGACGTGTTCAAGATAATTGGCTGTACATCACCTTGTCTTGTTTTCCCCTGAAAAAAAAACGGAATTCATGAGAGCTGCAGTTACATTAATGGGCATAATAGCAACAGTAGCGTTGTACTACAATAGTTTAAGCATGCATATGTTGTATTCTTCCAAAATCAAGGGGAATATTTTAGAAGTTTACATTACCAGTGAAGAGTGGTTCAACTTACAACTTTAATGATCCTTTAAAGGTGTTATAAGGAGCAAATAGTTTGCGGGCGTTTCTGTTATGTTCTTTTCAATGTATTTAAACCAGCACCATTGGTGTGTGTTAGAAGTGAGTAGTATATGATATTGTACAGGAGAATGATTACCTCTTTGGTAACTTTAAACAGAGACAAACACTCGCCATATCATTCAACATACAAAATGTTCCGTTCCATTCACATCCATCAGGCCATATGATAAACACATAGGGGGCATAAAACCAAGATGGATGCCAAAAATCCTACAGAAGGTAGATCATTCAAAAAGACACAGCCGGGAAGAGACAGGATTTAGGAGGGAAATAGGGAAGACTCTATAATGATTCAGGAGGTCTAAAGTGAGTGGTGCTATGATTTAAGAAGGATAGAGGGAAAGGAACCAAGGGCAGAGTGGCAATCAATGACGTTTTTCAAAGGGGAGTTCATGGATGGAAAAAAAGTACGGGAGAGAGGAGGTGTAGTGGCAAGACAATCTAGGAGAGAGAATGAAAGGGAGGAGGGGCAGAAAAAAGAAAAGCAACCATTTCAGACCCAGGGAATGCATAAATGCACAAAGAGGGAGAATTGAATAGAGATGGTTTAGAAAAGAAACACAGAGAGAGGCATATAGTAGATCCTTTGAGGTTATACAGCATATCAGATACACTGCAGGTAGGCATCTTAATAGTGTCACTACAATATCAAAAGTCAAACAATTTGGATGTGTTCAGTGGAGGGAACTATTCAGAAGGTTGCAGTAATAAATATAATGAATAGAGCTGTCACGAATCCCTATTCAACAGACAACCATATATATTCTACATAATACATTTATCTTATTTTTCTTTAACATTTCAACCTCCTGAATAGACCCCACGGATGGCGATTAATGACGAATACTGACAGGTGACAGGACTCCATTGTCATTGGTCAATTTTGGCCACTCCTTTCCCTCTAATTGGACACTTCAACAGGAAATAAACTGGGATTAAAAGTAAATGATTTGTTGTTGTTCTTTTGCCCCCGGTCTCTCTCACCCTCTGTTTGCTATCGAGAGGAGACAGACATTCGAAGTGACTCGGCTTCAGCACTGTGTTCGCAGCCTTGTTTTCCATTTAAGGAGCAACACACACAAACACACACACACAGGCAGTTTAGCCACTCCAGTAATGAGAGAGGCAAACAGTCGCTCCTTCATGAGCAGCAGTAGAAACAACCTAAGCAACAAAAAGAATCAGGCTCCACAGTGGGGCATATATATGGAAGTGGTGATTCACTGTAAACTGTTCCCTTTGTGATGGTTTGTGTATGTGTGTGGTCTTACATAAAACTCTGGGGACTGTTTGATAATGATAATGAATAATGAATAATGAAGCATCCTACAGTCGGCCTCTTCTCTCCCAGGAACATTGAGAGGCCCAAACAGATATGCTTATCAAACAGCATGGCCTAATCAAACCAACGCTCTCTGCGTTTGATCCTGCTCCCTTTGCCCACACATAACCCCAATAGAAGATGATTTGAGTGTGTGCTCATAACTCTACAGTGGGTTTACCTGGGTGACTAGGTACAGTACAGTGCCTTCAGATAGTATTCGGACCCCTTGACTTTTTCCACATTTTGTTACGTTATAGCCTTATTCTACAATTGATTCAGTATTTTTTCCCCTCATGGATCTGCACACAATACCCCATAATGACAAAGCAAAAACAGGGTTTAGAATGTTTTTCCCATTTATAAAAATGAAAAACTGATATATCACATTTACATAGGTATTCAGACCCTTTTCTCAGTACTTTGTTGAAGCAACTTTGGCAGTGATTACAGCATTGAGTCCGTCAGGTTTGATGGGGTGTGTTGCTGCACATCTATTTTGAGGTCTCTCCAGAGATGTTCGATCGAGTTAGTCTGGGATCTGGGATCTGGCTAGAGAGGACATTTAGAGACCTTTCCTGAAGCCACTCTTTCGTTGTCTTGGCTGTGTCATTAGGGTCATTATCCTGTTGGAAGGTGAACCTTCGCCCCAGTCTGAGGTCCTAAGCGCTCTGGAGCAGGTTTTCATCAAGGATCTCTCTGTACTTTGCTCTGTTCATATTTGCCTCGATCCTGACTAGTTTCAGAGTCCCTGCAGCTGAAAAACATCCCCACAGCATGAGTCATTGAGCTGACCGGGCTATCTGCATTGTGTCCCGCCACCCACCAACCGCTAACCCCTCTTTTACGCTACTGCTACTATCTGTTCATCATATATGCATAGTTACTTTAACCATATCTACATGTACATACTACCTCAATCAGCCTGACTAACCGGTGTCTGTATGTAGCCGTGTTACTTTTATAGCCTAGCGACTGTATATAGCCTGTCTTTTTACTGTTGTTTTATTTCTTTACTTACCTAATGTTCACCTAATACCTTTTTTGCACTATTGGTTAGAGCCTGTAAGTAAGCATTTCACTGTAAGGTCTACAACTTTGATTTGCTGCCACCACCATGATTGGTGGATTGCTGCAGAGATGGTGTTCCTCCTGGAAGGTTCTCCCATCTCCACAGAGGAGCTCTAGATCTCTGACAGAGTGACCACCAGGTTCTTGGTCACCTCCCTGACCAAGGCCCTTCTCCGCCAATTGCTATGTACAGTGTGTGCAAATGTAGAAGAGTAGAGAGAGAGGCAATAAATAAGCCATAGAGGTAATTGCTCAGTTTGGCTGGGCGGCCAGCATTAGGAAGAGTCTTGGTGGTTCCAAACATCTTCCATTTAAGAATGAACTGTGTTCATGGGGACCTTCAATGCTTCAATACATTTTTTGGGTTCCCTTGCCCTGATCTGTGCCTCGACATAATCCTGTCTTGGAGCTCTACGGACAATTCCTTCAACCTCATGGCTTGGTAGTTGCTCTGACATGCAATGTCAAATGTGGGACCTTATATAGACGGGTTTGTACCTTTCCAAATCATGATCAATCAATTGAATTTACCACAGGTGTACTCTAATCAACTTGTAGAAACGTCTCAAGGATAGGATGATTAATGGAGGCACCTTGGCTCAATTGTGGGTCTCATAGCAAAGGAGCTGAATACTTATGTAAATAAGGTATTTCTGTTTTTATTTTTAATACATTTGCAAACATTTCTAAAAACCTGTTTTCGCTTTCTCATTATGGGGTATTGTGTGTAGTTTGCTGAGCATTTTTAAAATATTTTTTAAATCCATTTTAGAATAAGGCTAACATTATTTTTATTTTCTAAGTCAGGGGGTCTGAATACTTTCCGAAGGCACTGTATGTCACAGGAGGCTGGTAAGGGGAGGACAGCTCATAATAATGAATGGAATGGTATTAAACACATGGAAACCAGCTGTGTAATGTGTTTGAGACCATTCCATTAATTCCATTCCAGACATTACTATGAGCCCATCCTGCCCATTTAAAGTGTCACCAGCCACCACTAGTATGTGTGTCTGTGCGTGCGTGCATCTGTGAGTGTCAGTGAATATAAACACAACTTTGTGTCTGTCTGTGTGCAGAACTGTCTTTGTGTGTGTGTTTGTCTAAGGATTTTTGTCAGTATGTGTGCACATGATGGTCTGTGTATGCATGCTTGAACATGCAGGTCCCACAACTGTGTATACCTATGATGTCGGGTTTCTGGGGCATGAAGAACTGGTAGAAGGTGGGCTCCGAAAGGCCCTTGACGTTGCGAGCTGTGATCTCCACCTCGTAGCGCATGTTCCACTGCAGCGGCTGCAGCAGGGCAAAGTCATGCTGCCCCGACACCAGCTTCGTCATCCACTGCTCCTCCTTGTCCTATGGAGAAGGGTGGACAGAGCAGAGGGAGAGAAGCAAAGAGAGAGAAAGGGGGAGGGGAATATGGAAGGGAGAGAGAGAGATAGAGGGTTAGATGGGGAACGGGGTATTGAGGGAGGGAGGGGGAAAGAAGAAAGGATGAGAGAGAGAGAGAGAGAGAGAGAGAGAGAGAGAGAGAGAGAGAGAGAGAGAGAGAGAGAGAGAGAGAGAGAGAGTTAAAGACAGTATGAGAACAAGTATGCTCAATAAGTTACAGCCTTTGTATACACTTCATCTTTATATGTTCAAATTCAAATCAAATATAGATCAAAGTACACTACATGGCCAAATGTAGGTGCACTCCCCTTAAAATGTGTGGATTCAGCTATTTCAGCTACAACCGTTGCTGACAGGTATTTTAAACTTGAGCATGCGATCTCCATAGACAAACACTGACAGTAGAATGGCCTTACTGTGACTTTCAACGTTGCACCGTCATATGATGCCATCTTTCCAACACGTCAGTTTGTCAAAGTTCTGCCCTGGTCAACTGTAAGTGCTGTTATTGTGAAGTGGAAACATCTAGGAGCAACAACGGTTCAGCCGCGAAGTGGTAGGCCACACAAGCTCATCACAACCAAGTTCCAAACCGCCTCTGTAAGCAACGTCAGCACAATAACTGTTTGTCGGGTGCTTCATGAAATTAGTTTCCATGGCTGAGTAGCCGCACACAAGACATCGGCCGGAGTGGTGTAAAACTTGCCGCCTTTGGACTCTGGAGCAGTGGAACACGTTCCCTGGAGTGATGAATCACACTTCACCATCTAGCAGTCCAACAGACACAACTGGGTTTTGCAGATGCCAAGAGATTGCTGCATAGCGCCTAATGTAAAGTTTGGTGGAAGGGGAATAATGGTCTTGGGCTCTTTTTCATTATTCGGGCTAATCCTCTTAGTTCCTGTGAAGGGAAATCTTAATGCTACAGCATACAATTACATTCCAAACAATTCTGTGCTTACAACTTTATAGCAACAGTTAGGGGGAAGGCCCTTTCCTGTATCTGCATGACAATGCCCCCGTGCAAAAAGTGAGGTCCATACAGAAATGGTTTGTTGAGATCAGTGTGGAAGAACTTGACTGACCTGCACAGAGCCCTGGACTGAACCCCATGAAACACCTTTTTGGCTGAATTGGTACACTGACTGCGAGCCTGACTAATGCTCTTGTGGCTGAATGGAAGCAAGTCCCCTCAGCAATGTTCCAGCATCTAGTGGAAAGCCATTCCAGAAGAGTGGAGGCTGGCAAAGGGGGGGACCAACTCCATATTAATGCCCATGATTTTGGAATGAGATGTTCGATGAGCAGATGTCCACATACATTTGGCCATGGCCATAACGTAATTACATTGTGAGTGTTCCTAACCTTTATGTTCGTCTGAAAAATCAGAGAAAATATTATTTTGAGCCAGAGTCAAGAACATCGTTGTAATAGATCCAAATCAAATCCAGTTTTATTTGTCACATGCTTAATAAACAACAGGTTTAGACTAACAGTGGTATGCTTTGTTTGTTACTTCTGAGCAAAGCAGAGAGAAAAATGTGTGAAGAGCATGTGTGATGAGTCAAAAGAGTTAGTGCAAGAAGTGTCAATGCTAGTCCAGGTAGCAATTTGGTTAACTATTTAGCAGTCTTATGGCTTGGGGGTAGAAGCTGTTCAGAGTCGTGTTGGTTCCAAACTTAGTGCATCCGTGCCACTTCCTATGCGGTAGCACAGTCTATGACTTCGGTGGCTGGAGTCTTTGACAATTTTTAGGGCCTTCCTCTGATACCGCATAGTATAGAGTTCCTGGATGGCAGGAAGCTCGGCCCCAGTGATGTACTGGGCCGTAATTACTAACCTCTGTAGAGCCTTGCAGTCGGATGCCAAGTAGTTTCCATACCAACTGGTGATGTAGCCAGTCAAAATGCTCTCATTGGTGCAGTTGTAGATCTGAGAGCCCATGCCAAATCTTTTCAGCCTCCTGAGGGTGGGGAAGAGGCATTGTAGTGCCTTCTTCACAATGTGTTGGTGTCCTTAGTGATATGGACACCGAGGAACATGAAGCTCTCGACCCGCTCCACTACAGCCTCATCAATTTGAATGGGGGTGTGCTCATCCCTCCGTTTCCTGTAGTCCACAATCAGCTCCTTATATAATAGTAGTGTCACAGCTCTTATTGAGGGAATTTGACGACCCTATTTCATTGATCCACAATCCAAAGGTAAGGCTGTACAATGCAATATGAATGTCCAATAGGATACACATAGTAGGTTGACTGAAGCTTACTATGGCCCATTTCACAGTGGTTTCAGAGTCCTGCAATATGAGATACAACGCTAAAAGTTGTGTTCTGTGGGTGTCACTGAGTAGACCGCACATGAGCTTGGCAAAAGAGGGCATGATTTGTTGACATGTTTTGAAAGGGATTAGTTGGCTTATAGGGCCAGTTGCTCTTGAAAAAAACGTTTTTACTTTTTTCAGCACAACATGAAGGAATGCACAGGAAATGGCTTAGTGATGCCCTACTAAGAATGCAGGTAAAAACACATTTGCAATTCTCATAGCAACCTGAGGGCCCAGGAAAAATATTTTCAGCATCCTGAGGGGGGAAGAGACATTGTTGTGCCTTCTTCAAGACTGTTTTGGTGTTTGTGGACCATGTTAACTCCTTAGTGATGTGGACACCAAGGAACCTGAAGCTCTCGACCATCTCCTCTACAGCCCTGTCAATGAGGATGGGGGCATACTTGGCCCTACATGTCTTGTAGTCCACGATCAGCCCTTTCGTCTTGCTGACATTGAGGGAGAGGTTGTTGTTCTGGAAACACACTGCCAGGTCACTGACCTCTTCCCTATAGGCTGTCTCATCGTCTTAAGTGATCAGGCCTACACCCGTCATGTCGTCAGCAAACTTAATGATGGTGTTGGAGTTGTGCACGGCCATGCAGTCGTGGGTGAAGAGGGATTACAGGAGGGGACTAAGCACGGACCCCTGAGGGGCCCCCGTGTATGAGGATCAGCGTGGCAGATGTGTTTTTGCCTACCCTCGGATGTGGCAAGCTCTGCCACATCCGATGAGCATCAGAGCCGGTGTAGTACAATTCAATCTTAGTCCTGTATTGACGCTTTGCCTGTTTGATGGTTCGTCGGTGGGCATAGCGGGATTCCTTATAAGCTTCCGGGTTAGAGTCCCGGTCCTTGAAAGCGGCAGCTCTAGCATTTAGCTTAGTGCGGATGCTGCCTGTGAATGCTGCCACAGCCTCTGACTGTGGTGGTATGTAAACAGCTATGAAGAATACAAATGAAAACTCTCTCAGTAGGAAGTGTGGTCTCCAGCTTACCATGGCTTCTGGTTGGGGTATGTACGTACGGTCACTGTGGGGACAACATCAGAAATGCACTTATTGGTGAAGCCAATGACTGATGTGGTGTACTCCTCAATGCCATCGGAGGAATCCCATAACATATTTCAGTCTGTGCTAGAAAAACAGACCTGTAGCTTAGCATCTGCTTCCTCTGACCACTTTTTTATTGATCTAGTCACTGGTGCTTCCTGTCTTAATTTTCGCTTGTAAACAGGAGTCAGGAGGATATAATTATGGTCAGATTTGAAAAATGGAGGGCGAGGGAGAGCTTTGCATGCGTCTCTGTTTGTGGAGTGTAGGTGGTACGGGGTTCTTTGTCCTCTGGTTGCACATTTCACATGCTGATAAAAATTTGGTAAAACGGGTGTAAGTTTCCCTGCATTAAAGTCCCTGGCTACTAGGAGCGCCACCTCTGGGTGAGCATTTTCTTGTTTGCTTATGGTGGAATACAGCTCATTCAGTGCTGTCTTAGTGCCAGCCTCTGACTGTGGTGGTATGTAAACAGCTATGAAGAATACAAATGAAAACTCTCTCAGTAGGTAGTGTGGTCTCCAGCTTATCATGAGATATTCTACCTCAGGCGAGCAATAGCTTGAGACTTCCTTAGATATCATGCACCAGCTGTTATTTACAAAAATACATAGTCCTTTGCCCCTTATCTTAACAGATGCCGCTGTTCTATCCTGCCGGTACATCGTATAATCAGCCAGCTGTATGTTGATATTGTTGTCGTTCAGATGTTACCTGTTTTTAATGTCCTGTTGGTAGTTTAATCTTCCTCGTAACTCGGCGATTTTATTCTCCAAGGACTACACGTTTGCTAGCAGAATGGAGGAAAGTGGGGGTTTATTGGAGTGCCTACAAATTCTCAGAAGGAAGCCCACCCTTTGGCCCCTCTTTCTCCGCCTTTCTCCGCCTTTTCTTCACACAGATCCCTGGGATCGGGGCCTGTTCCTGAGGAAGCAGTATATCCTTCGCGTCGGGCTCGTCAGAGTTGTGAAAGGAAAAAAGGAATTCTGCTAGTCTATGGAGTGTAACGGTTTTCTAGGTGTGGTGAAGGTGAGTCGGACCAAAACGCAGCGTGTAGATTGCGATCCATGTTTAATCAAACAAACGTAAACACGAAATAACACAAACACTACAAAACAATAAACGTAAAGAAAACCGAAATAGCCTATACTTGTCAACTAACACAGCGACAGGAACAAAGACACTAAGGACAATCACCTACGACAAACTCAAAGAATATGGCTGCCTAAATATGGTTCCCAATCAGAGACAACGATAAACATCTGCCTCTGATTGAGAACCACTCCAGACAGCCATAGACTGCTAGATCACCCCACTAGCTACAATCCCACTATATACCAAAACCCCAAGACAAAACATACCACAATACAAAAACCGAGGACACGCACAGGAAGCCTGGTGCGGGGAGCTGCTACCGGAGGGCTGGTGTGTGGAGGTGGCACAGGATGGGCTAGACCGTGAAGGCGTACTGGAGATCTTGAGAGCAGTGCTGGCACAGGACGTGCAAGGCTAGGGATGTGCACAGGAGGCCTGAAGCGTGAGGCTGGCACCAACTTCACCAGTCGACTAACACGCACCTCAGGACGAGTATGGAGCGCTGACCCAGGTGCCATCAAATCCCGACACGTTCCGTCGGGCGAATTCCATGCTTAAAGCACCAACACAGCAACTCCCTCATTTCTCTCTCCTCCAATTTCCCCATTAATTCCTTCACAGTCTCTGCTTCGCTCACCTCCAACACCGGCTCTGGTTCTGGTCTCCTCCTTGGCTCCTCACGATAAACAGAGAGAGTTGGCTCAGGTCTGACTCCTGACTCTGCCACACTCTCCCTGAGGCCCCCCCAATACATTTTTGGGGCTGACTCTCAGGCCTCCATCCGCGTCACCGTGCTGCCTCCTCATACCGGCGCCTCTCCGCTCTCCCCGCCTCTAGTTCTTCCTTGGGGCGGCGATATTCTCCAGGCTGAGCCCAGGGTCCTTTACCGTCCAGTTCTTCCTCCCATGTCCATTTCTCCAGGTGGTGCAGCCTCTCCCACTGCAGCTGCTGCTGCTCCTGCTGCTGCTGCCTCTGTTGTCTCTCCTGTGGCTCCTGCCTGTTAACATGCTGCTTGGTCCGTTTGTGGTGGGTGATTCTGTAACGGTTTTCTAGGTGTGGTGAAGGAGAGTTGGACCAAAACGCAGCGTGGATATTGCGATCCATGTTTAATCAAACAAACGTAAGCACGAAATAACACAAACACTACAAAACAATAAACGTAACGAAAACCAAACAGCCTATACTTGTCAACTAACACAGCGACAGGAACAAAGACACTAAGGACAATCACCCACGACAAACTCAAAGAATATGGCTGCCTAAATATGGTTCCTATTCAGAGACAGCGATAAACACCTGCCTCTGATTGAGAACCACTCCAGACAGCCATAGACTCTGCTAGATCACCCCACTAGCTACAATCCCACTATATACCAACACCCCAAGACAAAACACACCACAATACAAAAACCCCATGCCACACCCTGGCCTGACGCAATACATAAAGATAAACACAAAATACTTCGACCAGGGCGTGACATGGAGAGTAATCTCAGTCCTGATGTCTCCAAGTTATTTTCGATCATAAAACACGGTAGCGGCAACATTATGTACAAAGTAAGTAAAAAAACAAGTTACAAACAATGCAAATAAACAAACAAAAAAACACAATCGGCTCGGGATACGTAAAACGTATGTCTTCTTCTTTGGCGCCATAAGCCCACAATCTGGTTTGACCTATCTCTGTCCCATGAGGTGTTCCACCATTCATGTGGATCTCTCTTCTCCTGTAGCTCCAAGGCATAGTGATTGGTCTCCTCCATTATGTTTCGCACCAGCTCCTCTGTAAGAAACAGCTTGAAGCATTCCGCCTCGGAGGGAGAGGGCAAGCCGGCTTTGCACTCCAGACTGGGACACATCAAAGCCAACTGCAGGGCCAGGAGGGGTGAAATGGCTGGCGGCCTTCCAATTACCACAGAGTTCCAGCACCAACAGCATCAGAGGGGGGGCCTTGGACTTCGTCAGTGGGCAAGGAGTCCTCAGATTCAGGGTTCAACAACCAGAAGGTTGGGGGGCGGGCAGCTCCTCACTGTCACAGTATGATTCCTCACTTTCATACTCAGACTCATTGTCAGAATTCACCAAAATCTCCAGAACTTCTGCATTTGTGAGTTGGCTGCTTTTGAAGGACATTGCTAATGCCACAGCTTAGCCTACTAGCTACATACATAAACAACAACACTGAATGGCTCTAAGTGCATGTCAGTGGTGATGTGATTGGCTGTCGGTGTGGTGATACAGATGATTTGTCTCCACAGATAGTTTGTCAGGTATATTAGCGTGGCAGGTTAGGGCAGGGGTGAGCAACTCCAGTCCTCAATGGCCTGATTGGTGTCACACTTTTTCTCCATCCCTAGCAAACACAGCTGATTAATCAAATTGCATTCTAATCTGAAGATCACAATTAGGTGAGCATTGGAGTCAGGTGTGTTAGCTGGAGCTAGGGCAAAACTGTCACCAATCAGGCCCTTGAGGACTGGAATTTCCCACCCCTGGGTTAGGGGAACTAACGCATCAGGTTAGGTGAATTTAAGTAGGAGTATAAGAGAATAATGTTAAGGTTAACGTAAAAGGTTAGGCTTAGGCTTAGTTACAATGCTAACTGTTGTCCCCGATGTGACCACTAGATTGAGTTGCTGTAGGCCTAGCTACTCCATCTAGTCGCAACTGTAGAAATGCAAGCAAACCATCTGTGACGACAAATCATCAGTATCATAACACCGGCAAGCCCAACTTCGTTCATGGAAAATTGGTTGTCTGGCGATAATTCAGTCATTTTTATTCACAGATTTTCAAGTACTGGTGACAAATCATGCATTCCGATTCTTGCATAGATTGAAATGGACACATACAGTGCATTCTGAAAGTATTCATGACTGTAAGTCGCTTTGGATAAAAGCGTCTGCTAAATGGCATATATTATTATTATTATTATTATTATTCAAGCCCCTTGACATTTTCCTTTTTAAAATTATTTTTTTACAATACAGCCTTATTCTAAAATTGATTTTTTTAAAGTTATCAATCTACACACAATACCCCATAATGACAGAGTAAAAACATGTTTTTAGATTTTTTTGGCAAATATATACAAATAAAAAACTGAAAAAACTTATTTACATAAGTATACAGACCCTTTGCTATGAGACTTGAAATTGATCTCAGGTGCATCCTGTTTCCATTGATTATCCTTGAGATGTTTCTGCAACTTGATTGGAGTCCACCTGTAGTAAATTCAATTGATTGGACATGATTTGGAAAGGCACACACATGTCTATATAAGGTCCCACAGTTGACATTGCATGTCAGAGCAGAAACCAAGGCCTGAGGTTAAAGGAATTGTCTGTAGAGCTTGGAGACAGGATTGTGTCGAGGCACAGAACTGGGGAAGGGTACCGAAACATTTCTGCAGCATTGAAGGTCCCCAAGACCACATTGGCTTGCATCATTCTTAAAGGGAAGACATTTGGAACCACTAAGACTGTTCCTAGAGCTGGCTGGTTGGCCAAACTGTAAATGAGAATTGTTTCTCAACTGGCCTACCGGGTATAAAAATCAGGGGTGAAAGGCTTTGTTCAGGATGGTGACCAAGAACCCAATGGTCACTGACAGAGCTCCTCTGTGGAGATTGGAGAACATTCCAGAAGGACAAACATCTCTGCAGCACTCCAATTAATGTTTTTATTTATTTAACTAGGAAAGTCAGTTTAGAAAAAAATTATAATTTACAATGATGGCCTACCCCGGCCAACACTGGGCCAATTGTGCACACCCCTATGGGACTCCCAAACACATCTGGATGTGATGCAGTCTGGATTTGAACTAGGTACTGCAGTGATGCCTCTTGCACTGGGATGCAGTATCTTCGACCACTGCACCACTCAAGGAGCCTAATCTGGCATTTATGGTAGAGTGGCCAGACGGAAGCCACTCCTCAGTAAAAGGCACATTACAGCCTGCTTGGAGTTTTCCAAATGGCACCGAAAGGACTCTCAGACCATGAGAAACAAGATTCTCTGGCATGAATGCAAAGTGTCACATCTGGAGGAAACCTGGCACCATTCCTAAGGTGAAGCATAGTGGTAGCAGCATCATGCTGTGGGGATGTTTTTCAGTGGCAGGTACTGGGAGACTAGTCAGGATCGAGGGAAAGATAAACGAAGCAAAGAACAGAGAGATCTTTGATGAAAACCTGCTCCAGCGCTCTTGGGACCTCAGACTGGGGCGAAGATTCACCTTCCAACAGGACACTAAGCACACAGCCAAGACAATGCAGGGTAGCTTCGGGACAAGTCTCTGAATGTCCCTGAGTGGCCCAGCCAGAGCCCGGATTTGAACCCGATTGAAAATCGAGAGAGAGACATGAAAATAGCTGTGCAGCAAAAAAATAGTTTTTTCTTTGTCATTATAGAGTATTTTGTGTAGATTGATGAGGAGAAAATATAATTTAATCCATTTTAGAGTAAGGCTGAAACAACAAAATGTGAATACTTTCCGAATGCACTGTACGATGTGTGTAAAATACTTTCTTAGAAAGTTGTACTGATTATGATGAGCTAATGCAATGCTATTTTTTTGTTGACACCATCCAATGCATTCTGGGTGTCACGTAAATGTTTGTCAGACCAAAGATGTTAGCGCAAAATTAAGTGAAGGGATGGTTCACTCGTCATTTGAGTAAACACCCGGAAGTAGTATTATGCATACTGGATGGACCGGTTACCTTATTCTATGCTCCAAACTTTCTATCCATGAGTCTGGGAGAGAACATATGCAATGCTGTTGGTTCATTGATTGTGCAGGGCGGCTTAAATAGTTAGCCTTCAAATTATAGTGATTTTATATTTGATTTTGAATAGCCTAATAGAAAGGCATTTGTTAATATTTTCATAATTATAAGGTTGACATGATCTTTAGCTACAGAATGTCTCACCACCGTGTGTTTCCATCTCCTCTCTCTCACTGTTGTCGCCTGCTACCGACACCCCTCAGCTCCCAGCTGTGCCCTGGACACCATTTGTGAATTGATCACCCCCCATCTAGCTTCAGAGTTTGTTCTGTTAGGTGGCCTAAACTGGGATATGCTTAACAACTCGGCAGTCCTACAATCTAAGCTAGATGCCCTCAACCTCACACAAATCATCAAGGAACCCACCAGGTAAAACCCTAAATATGTAAACAAGGGCACCCTCAAAGACATCATTCTGACCAGCTGGCCCTCCAAATACACCTCCGCTGTCTTCAACCAGGATCTCAGCGATCACTGCCTCATTGCCTGTATCTGCTACGGATCCGCAGTCAAACGACCACCCATCATCACTGTCAAACGCTCCCTAAAACACTTCTGTGAGCAGGCCTTTCTAATCGACCTGGCCCGGGTATCCTGGAAGGATATTGACCTCATCCCATCAGTTGAGGATGCCTGGTCATTCTTTAAAAGTAACTTCCTCACCATTTTAGATAAGCATGCTCCGTTCAAAAAATGCAGAACAAAGAACAGATATAGCCCTTGGTTCACTCCAGACCTGACTGCCCTCGACCAGCACAAAAACATCCTGTGGTGGACTGCAATAGCATTGAATAGTCCCCGCGATATGCAACTGTTCAGGGAAGTCAGGAACCAATACACACAGTCAGTCAGGAAATCAAAGGCCAGCTTCTTCAGGCAGAAATTTGCATCCTGTAGCTCTAACTCCAAAAAGTTCTGGGACACTGTGAAGTCCATGGAGAACAAGAGCACCTCCTCCCAGCTGCCCACTGCACTGAGGCTAGGTAACACGGTCACCACCGATAAATCCACAATTCTTTTTTTGTTGATTTTTTTTGTTTTTGTTGAATTTTACCCCTTTTTCTCCCCAATTTCATGGTATCCAATTGTTGTAGTAGCTACTATCTTGTCTCATCGCTACAACTCCCATACGGGCTCGGGAGAGACGAAGGTTGCAAATCATGCGTCCTCCGATACACAACCCAACCAGCCATACTGCTTCTTAACACAGCGCGCATCCAACCCGGAAGCCAGCCGCACCAATGTGTCGGAGGGTACACCGTGCACCTGGCAACCTTGGTTAGCGCACACTGCGCCCGGCCAGCCACAGGAGTCGCTGGTGCGCGATGAGACAAGGACATCCCTACCGACCAAATGCCTCAAATGACTTGCCAGCTTACATAAATAAAAAAAATGTATTATTTAGCATAGCTCTGTTCTGCCCCCTTGTGGAGCTCAAAAGTTACTGTTTCTTACTGTTATAACTCAAATTTGTGATTTTGTCAATGCAATAAACTGTATTTTTTATAGCAGTGTTTTATGTTACTTCTTTGTAATATTGTTTTATTACTATATCCTAATTACTAATAATTCCTCTTTAATCCGTACTTTCAGAAACCACAAACAGTATTTGCCAATATCATAATTGGAACTGAGGCTGGACATCTTTGGAGCTGAAGATTGAGGCCAGTTTTTCTATGCTTAGCGGACACTCCTTAACAGTTTTACTGGATGAAAACACAGCAAGAAAACACACAGGCCAATATGTAATAGATGTCTATTTTATTGCAGTATTGGTGGTGGTTGGTTGAAAAACAATAGCAAAAACTTGTTTTACTGGGGGGGGGGGTGGAATATGCATAACCCATATTTCATATTGATGCATTGACTGAACAACAACTGCATTTCCACCCCCCACCTCTAAAGGCAAAGTATCATGGCAGGTCACCTGTCAAGTCACCTGCCAGGTCAATCAGTCAGTAATTGCTGTAGATGTGCTCAATGGGGCTTGAGCATATGATACTCTCCAAAGCATGGTGAAATACATGGAGGTGTATCACAAGCTAAACACATGTATTTTGAAAACTTCCTCTGCTTCCTTCTCCTGGTGCCAGACAGGCAGACTTTGCAGTGCCTCCGTGTGCGACTAACTTAAGCAGCAGTTTGAGGGACTTTGCAGGGGAGATACCGTTAGTGAGGCGTAGGGGATTGTCTGCAGCAGGACGACCCCAAGTGGATGGGCACTGAGGGGTGTGGTGCTCCTCCAGCAGCTCTCAGGTTTTCTCTGTACTTTTGGTCGGTAATTACTTTACCTTTGAGGGAGTGGGGAGGATGATGGAAGGGAGAGGATGATGAGGCAGTGGGTAGGTGGGTGAGATATTGTCACTATAATTGCATAATTATGTGTATGTGAACTGTACATCCAAATAAAACCTTGTTCATTAATCATTTCACCTGTTAGTTGGCAGTGAACTATGTGGTCATTGGGCAGCAGTGTCGATCAGATGGAAAAATATCTTCTTATACCACTTGGTCGTTTTCCGAGTTCATCCCACAAAGCTGTTTATCATGTCTACCTTATCTACTGCCCCCATTTTGAGGTTATAGTCAAGCACACAGTCTGGTTTGATGTTTCTCTCTCCCGTCAGGTGGTCCAACCTCCCTGTGGCCGACATGGTTACTGTATGGACGTCTCGTTTGTCATGCCACTTTACTGCCATCTGTTGACCGTTCTCCTTGAACTTCCACCTCCTCTCTCTGCATCTTCCTGCATCCGAATGCCGGAATATATTGACGTAACGCCAGCCTACCTTTCCATAACATCAGCGACTCATCAATGCATAGGTCCTTGTATGGCACAAAGACCCAACCAAATGCTGATGTCAGGCTGGTATGAACATTTCTTATTTTGAATAACGGGTCATTTAGGTTGGCAGTAGCATTGTTGACGAAATGCAGGCATGCAGCAGAACTAGGAAGAGGTCTTGAGAAAAAAGGGAATTGCAAACATAGGATTTGTGCTCCAGTATACTCTTCGGGAGTTCTTCTTTACTATTCCCATGAGAAAGACTGTCACCAGGAAGGTATACATTTCACAAATTATGGTTGTCACCCATTTAGCGAGTTTCCCCATCACTCCTGGCTCTCTTTTCTCCTGTAGCTCCAAGGCATAGCGATTGGTCTCTGCTATGTCTCCCACCAGCTCCTCTGTCAGAAACAACTTGAAGCACTCTGCCTCAGATGGAAATGCCAAGGGGCTTTGCACTCCAGACTGGGACTCAACAAAGCCAAACAACAGGGCCAGGAGGGGTGAAATGGTTGGCGGCCTTCCAGCTACCACAGAACTGAATTTCCGCAGTTGTGGGTTGTCTCCTTTTGAAAGACATTGCTAATGCTACAGCTTAGCTCACTAGCTACATACATAAATAACAACACTGCATGGCTCAGAGAGGGAGTGAGAGGTTACGTGATTGACTGCCGGCACGCGCCATTTGTATCAATAAATCACTATCAGAAAATGTTTTGTTTGGTAATTATTTATGTATTTGCTGTTTTATTCCCGTCTTCAAGTACTGTGACCAAACATGCATTCCAATTCTTACATTATATTGTAATGAACACATTATGTGTGTAAAATATTTTTCTGAAGTTTGTAATGATTATGATGAGCAAAGCTAATTCCAGCCTTGTGTGGACACATGTTTGTTGACATACAATGCATTTTGGGGTTCACATCGTCTGATCACAGAACTGTTTTGGTATGTGTGAAAAAGTTAAATAGGCTACACACCTACGCACTGTAAGGACCTGTATTTATTTTCTTCGTCAACCTTGTGTTCTGTTTCGTTGTGTTCTTGAATGTAGCCCTGTTTCTTTATGTTCTTGAACATAGCCCTGTGTTCATTTTTGTTCATTGTTTTCACCTGTGTTAGTTACTCACCTGGTCTCATTAGCTTCTTATTTAGTTCAGTTCATTCTGTTTGAGCCTTTGTGAGGTATTGTTCGTTCTGACTCTACAAAGCCTTTTCCTAGCTTGTTTGTGAGAACAATTTATAGCCTTCAGTCCTAGTTCTGATTCACCTGCCTGTTTGCCTTCCTGTGTATGACCATTGCCTGCTTGTGACCACAATTCCTGCCTTCTGGAAGGGGAAATACATTACATTACATTACATTTAAGTCATTTAGCAGACGCTCTTATCCAGAGCGACTTACAAATTGGTGCATTCACCTTATGAAATAAACACCTGCCGTGCTCTGCACGTGAATCTAAACCTTTTTTCTCCCTGAGTATTCATTACACGCACATTTCCACAATGACAGAGAAGGAGAAATTCACTTTTTGTGTGTTAAAAACAACTGTTCAGATCACCACTGCCACATTGCTTCTTTTTATTTATCCTATTATCTCTCCTTTTCTTTCCTCTCCGTACCCCTCCCAGGTATTTTTTTCCCTTTTCCACTCATTTGCTTTCTTTTCCTTTCTTAAATAAACTTTTTATCTCATCATAGGAGAACAGAGTGAAGTGTCACAGTGTGAGGCCTTTGCTTTGACAGCATGACAAATGCATATGCAACCATTTAACCTCCTTGGATTCTTCCACAAAATGTCAAAATAGAAGAGAGAGAGATAATAGTGTGGAATGGGCTTTCGGAAATGGGCCATGGTTTTATTTTTCAGAGTCATGGAAGGTGGAATAAAGCTAAGGCCAGCCAAGCATTGGAAAGCAGTTTGATACGGGTGACTGTGTGTGTTAATACAAATATGTGTGTGTGTGTTGCGTGTGTGCATACTGTATGTGTGTGTGTAAGAGTGCATATTCACTACCATTAAAAAGTTTGAGGTCACATAGAAATGTCTTGTTTTTGAAAGAAATACATATTTTTTGTCCATTAAATTAACATCAATTTGATCAGAATTACAGTGTAGACATTATTAATGTTGTAAATCCCTATTGTCGCTGGAAACGGCAGATTTTTTTATGGAATATGTACATTTATCAGCAACCATCACTCCTGTTACAATGGCACATTGTGGCTAATTCAAATGTATATTTTAAAAGGCTAATTGATCATTAGAAAACACTTTTGAAATTATGTTAGCACAGCTGAAAACTGTTGTTTTCATTAAAGAAGCAATAAAACTGGCCTTCTTTGGACTAGTTGAGTATCTGGAGCATCAGCATTTGTGGGTTCGATAATAGGCTCAAAATGGCCAGAAATAAAGCACTTTCTTCTGAAACTCATCGGTCTATTCTTGTTCTGAGAAATGAAGGCTATTCCATGTGAGAAATTGCTGAGAAACGGAATATCTCGTACACCGCTGTGTACTACTCACTTCACAGAACAGTGCAAACTGGCCCTAACCAGAATAGAAAGAGGAGTGGGAGGCCCCGGTGCACAACTGAGCAACTGAGTGCTTTGTTTCTGGCCATTTTGAGCCTGTAATCGAACCCACAAATGCTGATGCTACAGATACTCAACTAGTCCAAAGAAGGCCAGTTTTATAGCTTCTTTAATTAGAACAATATCTACATGTACGCCTATGTAGATATTCCATTTAAAAAAAAACAGTGATTTACAACATTAATCATTGTCACGCCCTGGTCGAAGTATTTTGTGTTTTTCTTCATGTATTTGGTCAGGCCAGGGTGTGACATGGGTTTTTGTATGTGGTGTGTAGCTTAGTGGGATTGTAGCTTAGTGGGATTGTAGCTTAGTAGGGTGTTCTAGGAGAGTCTATGGTTGTCTGAAGTGGTTCTCAATCAGAGGCAGGTGTTTATCGTTGTCTCTGATTGGGAACCATATTTAGGCAGCCATATTCTTTGGTTGTATTGTGGGTGATTGTCCTGAGTGTCTTGATGGCCTTAGGCTGTGTTAGTTTGCACCGGTTAAGGATGTTTCGGTTTTCACTACGTTTATTGTTTTGTAGAGTTTGTGTTTTGGATTCGTGTTACGTTGTGTGATTAAACATGGATCGCAATATACACGCTGCAGTTTGGTCCAACTCTCCTTCACCACATGAAAACCGTGACAATCATGCCACCACTGTATTTCTGATCAATTTGATGTTATTTTAATGGACAATGTGCTTTTCTTTCAAAAACAAGGACATCTCTAAGTGACCCCAAACTTTTGAACGGTAGTGTATGTGCACACATGCATCTGTGTATGAACACCAGCCTGTGTGTGCTTGCCTGAGTCAGGGTCACAGTGTGAGACAGAGGAGGATGGATGGTGTAATTACTGGGGTGTGGAGGATTGTCCTATTCCTCCCCTCGTTCCCCTGCCTTTGGCCTTCAAAGGGCCTGCTGGAGAGTCCCTGACCTTCTCTCCACACACACACTTTCATCTGCTATAGTATAACTACACATCGCTGTCAGCCTCCCAATGAGACAGAGACACACCTGTATGGACATGTTAGATTTGGTTACATCAAATCCAACAGATCAATGTGTGTATGTGCGTGTGAGTGTGAGAGAGAGTGTGTCTATGTGTGAGAGAGAGAGATTGTGTGTATGTGTGTGAGAGAGGGGGGAGAGAGACTGTGTGTGAGAGGGAGAGGCGGAAAAGGAGAGACTAGGTTAATATGAATGTTTGTTTGTGGATGAGTATGTACATTTGTAAGAATAGTATATCTGCAAGCATGTCTATTAGTATGTAGGATCTGAGACATAGTGAATGGCCGTGTCCGAATAGTTGTACTAGCATTCTAAATAGTAGGTATTTTGGGTATGCAAATGTTATAGTATGTGACAGGAAATTTAGTATGCTTTAAATGCCAGGATGTCATAATTTTGGCTTCCAGTAAAATTCACACTATTGAGGAAGAGAAGTGTCTCTACCTAAATGAACGAATGGTGGGATTCAACACAATTGTTCATTAGATGACACCTTCGCAATATGGATGAGCCTATTATATTGATATTTGCTTGTACTACATACATTTTTAACGAAACAGTGCAATACAAAATTAAATGTTTTTTTACCCCCTTTTTCTCCCTGATTTCGTGATATCCAATTGCTATCCAACTACGATCTTGTCTCATCGATGCAACGCCCCAACGGGCTCGGGAGAGGCTAAGGTCGAGTCATGCGTCCTCCAAAACATGACCTGCCAAACCACACTTCTTTAACACCCACTCGCACCAATGTGTTGGAGGAAACACCGCTCAACTGACGACCGAAGTCAGCCTGCAGGCTCCTGGCCTGCCACAAGGAGTCACTAGAGCGCATTGAGCCATATAAAGCCCCCCAGGCCAAACCATCCCCTGGGCCAATTGTGAGCCGCCCTATGGGACTCCTGGTCACGCCCGGTTGTGACGCAGCCTGGGATCAAACTCGGGTCTGTAGTGACACCTTAAGCACTGCAATGAAGCGCCACTCGGGAGGCTAAATAGTACATTCTGATTAGTGTTTAGTACGATTAGTTCACAGTGTGTAGTTTAAGTAAGTAATAGGCAAGCCATATTTTGGACACGGCCTTAGTCCATACTAGTCTCTCCACAGAATAATATACAGTATTTACCCCCATAGTTTCACTGCCAAAAACACTTCAAAACAGACATAAACAAAGGGGGTGTACTTATTATTTTTAGGCATTGAGTGTGTGTGTGTGTGCATGTCAGCATGAGGACAGAAAAATAGAGCATGAGCCTTGTGCGCACACACAGTCAAAGTAATGTGATTGTCACTGCTATTTGCTATTACCTTAAGTGGAGGTATGCAACATTATCTACTACCATTAAACTAGAACAAAAACTACTTGTGGTCCGGTGATTGTGTTTTACGAGAGTGCCTTAGGGTAGAAGTGGCCATCTTGACTCGGTGGTAATTGTGTGGTTGAAAATGCTTGGACCAAATTGGCCTTGTTCAGGAGCACTGGCAGTCCGTAAATACTGTGGTTCTTAGCCGTGGCCATGGACTCTACAAGGTGTCGAAAGCGTTCCACAGGGATACTGGCCCATGTTGACTCCAATGCTTTCCACAGTGGCTGGAGGTCCTTTGGGTGGTGCACCATTCTTGATACACACGGGAAACTGATGAGCATGAAAAACCCAGCAGCGTTGCAGTTCTTGACACTTAAATTTTTTGTCTTGCCCATTCGCCCTCTGAATGGCACAACATACACAATCCATGTCTCAATTGTCTTTAACCTGTCTCCTCCCCTTCATCAACACGGATTGAAATGGATTTAACAAGTGTTATTAATCCAAGCTTTCACTTGGAATCACCTGGTCAGTCTATGTCATGGAAAGAGCAGGTGTTCTTAATGTTTTGTACACTCAGTGCATGTACTGTATTGCCATAAACCATATGCAAATAAAGCTAGCTGAACAGTTCATGGAGGGTTCTAAGAAGAACCCTTAAAATATAAAAAGGTTCTTGGAAGAACCCTTCATAGAAGGTTCTATGTAGAACCTTCTGCAACGGGTTCTACCGAGCACCAAAAAAGGTTCCCCAATTGGGACTAATTGAAAAACCTTATGGTTCTACTAAGCACCTTTTTTTCTAAGAATGTATGGTTGTATTTAATGGAAATCCTGACATCCAGCTACTCACTGTCTTGTACTTGACAATGTACTCCACGATGGGCATGCCCCCGTCGTCTTGCTTGACAAGACCCAGCCGGTAGGTCTTTCCCATCCCTCTCTGGCCATGCACTGCCGGAGGGCTGGGCTCACGTATGGGTAAAGTCTGGAAGGACTCCGTGTGACTGAACTCCCCCTGGCCCTTCCCATTGACTGCAGCCACTCTCACTTCGTAGGTGGTGTTGGGCTCTAGGCCTGTCAGCAGTACTATCGCTGTAGGAGGAGAACCAGAATGAGAGCGTCAGTTAGCACATTATCATGTTGTTAGCTTGTTCACAGAGAGACAGAGAGTTAGAGGGATAGAGACATACAGAAAGACAGAGAGAAGAGAAAAGACAGAGACAGAATAAGAGAGAGATTCAAAGAGAAAAATAGAGAAATACAAAGAAACGTAGAAAGTCAGAGGGATACAGACAGACACAGATTTTTGTGGAGTGACAGCGAAATGGATAGCTGCGAGAGTGAAACCTCTCACGCTGTGTGTGTATGTATGTGAGAGACGCCTACCACCTCTCACTCCTCTCTGTTGAATCCCACTAATCCACCCCAGCTCCTCTTTGTTCCACCTGGTAAACAAGCTGGCTTAACACACTAACAGCATCAGTTAACAGTGCCACAAACACCACTATCTGTCAATGGGAGTGGCGGGGTCGCCAGCTACCCTAAAGCTAATCGCTAACAGAGCTACTAACACCACTATGTGTCAAAGGGGGGACCGCAGCATATGGTAAAACTAATGCTAGTGCCACAAATCCCCTGTTCCTATCAGGTCCACTCTCTTGTCAATACAGGGGGTGGGACGTACCATAGTGGAGTGACACAGGGGGATCTGTGTACCTAGCTGTGTTGGGTGATTATTCCACTGCAGCTGAGCTAGCCAGCATTCTTCCTCCTTGCCTCCTTCCATTCATGGACAGAGAGAAGGTATAGAAGGTAAAGCTGTAAGGGCTCAATGCCAATATGTGGGAGTGCTGTTTGTGTGGAAACAGTCTGAAAACAGTAGTACTCCTTTGTTGATTCTCTGGGATCAGTAGATAGTAAAGCTTCAGCATCAATGTTCGGAGTCGGACAACATGTCTTTGGAACTCTTAAACTCTACCAAAATACTATGTGACAACTTCACAGTGTGCAGTGAAATGATACGCATCTGTCAATAACATCTTGAACATTTTCAAATGTAATGATATTGAATATCAGCCTACAATATTGGCCATCGGCTCCTCAAAAAAAACGGTATCGACATCGACCCTACAAAATCCATATTGGTCGTTCTCTAACAAAGCCATTAGATCATACAACCACTCCTAAAATAGCAATATAATAATCAGTAGAGCTTAATAACATTTTCTCAGCAGTCAGCTCAAAATCATAGATTTCTATGTAAATTCTACAATAAAGTAATTTACATAGTTCATCATGCGGAATTTACAAAAGGACATTCATGCCTAGTTAGGTATCCAAGATGGAGTAGCAGTGCAGACGTGGTTTGTCGTCCTCTCGTGTACTTTTTATTGTTCGTCTTTTTTTGTATATATTTCAATTAATTTCAATCTCTTTTCCATTTTTCATTAAATATATCTTCCGGTAGCCGGCCTCACACAATGTGACACGGATCCGCAATTTTTTAGACATTATAGCCAAGAACCTCCATCAGAAGCTAGCCAGCTAATTAGCTACTAGCTATTTAGCCATTGTTAGCCACTGCTAGCGGCCTTTCCTTCTGCACAGACACCAGCCATTTTTTTTGCCTGGATAATACTTGCCAGCATCGAATTGTTTTCTCCACTACAATGCCGGATTCCTGCCGTAAACCCTGGACAATTACTCCTGATCATCACAGCTAGCTGCCACCGAGTGACCCAGCCCTGAAGCTAGCCCTGAGCCAGGCCCACCTCCCGGCCAACTCTGTGATCACAGACGCAGGCGCATCTCCTGGCTAGCAAACTAAATGACTACAACTACAATTACCTCTTTCGCCATCTGGTCTGGATCCTTTGTCGACACGGCGCCCAGCCGTGCCACCACGACTGGTTTGCCAACTTAACTCCATCCGCTGTGCCCTCAATCGGCCTTCACCGAATGTCGGAGCAGACGCATCTACGTACCCCGGCCTGCTAAATTTAAACGCTGTGTCTCCCGTGTGCTAGCGTAGTAACGACTACCCCGCGGCTTCCCTGTTCCATCTATTGCTGTTCACTGGACGTTATTATCCCTTGGCTACATAGCTGATGCCTGCTGGACTGTTCATTAATCACGGTACTCCATTTTGTTTATCTGTCGATCCCAACTCAGGCCCGTGTGTGTAGTTAACCGACCCTCTCTGCCCATTCATCGCCATTTTACCTGTTGCTGTTGTCTTAGCGGAATAGCTGTTGTCTTACCCGTTGTTAACTTAGCTAGCTCTCCCAATCAACACCTGTGATTACTTTATGCCTCGCTTTATGTCTCTCTCAAATGTCAATATGCCTTAAACACTGTTGTTTAGGATAATTATTATTGTCTTAGTTTACTGCGGAGCCCCTAGTCCCACTCAACATGCCCCAAATACCTCCTTTGCCCCACCTACCGCACACATGATAACCTCACCCAGCATAACTAGCCCGTCCAGAGATGCAACCTCTCTTATCATCACTCAGTGCCTGGGTTTACCTCCACTGTACACGCACCCCACCATACCCCTGTCTGTACATTATGCCCTGAATCTATTCTTCCATGCCCAGAAATCTGCTCCTTTTATTTTCTGTCCCCAATGCACTAGACAACCAGTTTTGCCCTATTTATTGCCTTGCCTCCTCACGCCATTTGCACACACTGTATATAGACTTTATTTTTTTCTATTGTGTTATTGACTAAGGTTGTTTATTCCATGTGTAACTCTGTGTTGTTGTTTGAGTCGCACTGCTTTGCTTTATCTTGGCCAGATTGCAGTTGTAAATGAGAACTTGTTCTCAACTAGCTTACCTGGTTAAATAAAGGTGAAATAAAAAAATAAAATAGGGATTCGCTGAACATGGGTGAAGGTTGTTGTTTTGCAACTTGCACAGCTGTAAAAGTGCACTAAGGATAATGGCTGCTTTGCAATTGAATAATGGGGGATCTAAATGCTAAATGAGCTAATTGCTAACATTTTGGCTGTACCAGGGGTTTGACGAGACCTTTAGTGAGCGCCAGTGGCATTCAGATGAGCAAATTATGACAACTCATTATACACAGAGCTGTTTTATAGTGTAAAGTGCATCATTACTATTAAGTCCCTGAAGTGGCTCCAAATAATATTTGCAACTGGTAATTAGTTGATTTGGCTATCTCCGTTAACGCGCTCACCTCGAGACAAGGGAGGTGGTGAAACAAGTGGGGATTGGAACACAAGAACTAACACCATTTAAGAATTCATACAATATACTTCACAACCTTGATTTCTTACTCACTGTACATCTCTCTCGAATATCTCCCTCTCCCAAATCTCTCTCTTTCTCTCTAAAATCTTATTTGTTTTTTTTTCTCTCCATCTACTTCATATTTTCTCTTTCATTCTATCCTCTTTAACTCCGTCTGTCTTTCTTTCTGTTCACATTGCCTGTATATGTCACTTTGTTCTCTCTCTATCCCTCAATGCTTCCATGCTTCTCAGCATTCTCGGCCTTCCATCTCACTATTGTAATAGACTCCAAAATGAGGGATATTAGCGATAAGCCCTTCAGGTTTGTCAGACCTGCTTATCGTCTGAGAATTCGTCCTTCTGAGGTGATCTTTTTTTGAAGTCCTCCACATTACTCACACCCACTCCCCTGAGTGCCTCTAAAATCAATTTTGAGTCGTGGAGCCAGAGTGGAAAGGGAAAGACAGTTGCTTTTCAGACCTGCTGGTTAGCTGCCCTCCCCCCCTCTCTCCCTACCCCTCCCTTTCACAGGCTTTATAACCAAAGAGTAGGAGGCCTCTTGATCTTGTGGAGGCTTGCCGCAGAGAGACGGTTCGCAGCGCGAATCAAGGAGCAACGGCTTCCTGTTCACGCTTGTTTGTCTGGTTCACTGGTTCGACATGTTTGTGTGAGGACGGGGACTAATGTGCGGAAACAAAGGTTCATCAAGGACCTTAGTCTGGCTTAGGTGAGCAGGACCTTGCAGTGAAAGACCTAACCTTACGGCAGCTTTTTGTAAAGCATGTACAGTGGGGCAAAAAAGTATTTAGTCAGCCACCAATTGTGCAAGTTCTCCCACTTAAAAAGATGAGAGAGGCCTGTAATTTTCATCATAGGTACACTTCAACTACGACAGACAAATTGAGAGAAAAAAAATCCAGAAAAACACATTGTGGTCCTTCTGTAGCTCAGTTGGTAGAGCATGGCGCTTGTAACGCCAGGGTAGTGGGTTCGATTCCCGGGACCACCCATACGTAGAATGTATGCACACATGACTGTAAGTCGCTTTGGATAAAAGCGTCTGCTAAATGGCATATTATTTTTTATTTTTTTATTTTTTATTACATTGTAGGATTTTTAATGAATGTATTTAGAAATTATGGTGGAAAATAAGTAATTGGTCAATAACAAAAGTTTATCTCAATACTTTGTTATATACCCTTTGTTGGCAATGACAGAGGTCAAACGTTTTCTGTAAGTCTTCACAAAGTTTTCACACACTGTTGCTGGTATTTTGGCCCATTCCTTCATGCAGATCTCCTCTAGAGCAGTTATGTTTTGGGGCTGTTGCTAGGCAACACAGACTTTCAACTCCCTCCAAAGATTTTCTATGGGGTTGAGATCTGGAGACTGGCTAGGCCACTCCAGGACCTTGAAATGCTTCTTACGAAGCCACTCCTTCGTTGCCCGGGTGGTGTGTTTGGGATCATTGTCATGCTGAAAGACGCAGCCACGTTTCATCTTCAATGCCCTTGCTGATGGAAGGAGGTTTTCACTCAAAATCTCACGATACATGGCCCCATTCATTCTTTCCTTTACACGGATCAGTCGTCCTGGTCCCTTTGCAGAAAAAGAGCCCCAAAGCATGATGTTTCCACCCCCATGCTTCACAGTAGGTATGGTGTTCTTTGGATGCAACTCAGCATTCGTTGTCCTCCAAACACGACAAGTTGAGTTTTTACCAAAAAGTTATATTTTGGTTTCATCAACTTAGCATTCTTTGTCCTCCAAACATGACAAGTATTTTGGTTTCATCTGACCATATTAAATTCTCCCAATCTTCTTCTGGATCATCCAAATGCTCTCTAGCAAACTTCAGACGGGCCTGGACATATACTGGCTTAAGCAGGGGGACACGTCTGGCACTGCAGGATTTGAGTCCCTGGCGGCATAGTGTGTTACTGATGGTAGGCTTTGTTATTTTGGTCCCAGCTCTCTGCAGGTCATTCACTAGGTCCCCCCGTGTGGTTCTGGGATTTTTGCTCACCGTTCTTGTGATCATTTTGACCCCACGGGGTGAGATCTTGCGTGGAGCCCCAGATCGAGGGAGATTATCAGTGGTCTTGTATTACTTCCATTTCCTAATAATTACTCCCACAGTTGATTTCTTCAAACCAAGCTGCTTACCTATTGCAGATTCAGTCTTCCCAGCCTGGTGCAGGTCTACAATTTTGTTTCTGGTGTCTTTTGACAGCTCTTTGGTCTTGGCCATAGTGGAGTTTGGAGTGTGACTGTTTGAGGTTGTGGACAGGTGTCTTTTATACTGATAACAAGTTCAAACAGGTGCCATTAATACAGGTAACGAGTGGAGGACAGAGGAGCCTCTTAAATAAGAAGTTACAGGTCTGTGAGAGCCAGAAATCATGCTTGTTTGTAGGTGACCAAATACTTATTTTCCACTATTATTTGCAAATAAATTCATTAAAAATCCTACAATGTGATTTTCTGGATTTTATTTTTCATTACATAGTTGAAGTGTACCTATGATGAAAATTACAGGCCTCTCTCATATTTTTAGGTGGGAGAACTTGCACAATTGGTGTCTAACTAAATACTTTTTTGCCCCACTGTAAATGTGAGAAAACATGAGATATGTTGCTATAATGGAGATGGTCATCTAGAATGTCCGTACCATTGTTGATAATGATTGTACATTTTTATGACGATAATGACGATGATGATTGATGGTGACAAAAATGTTGTTGACGATTATGATGATGATGAAAATGATGTCCATTTTGATGTAGATGATAATGATGGCAATGAAAATAACAATGATGATGACATAATGACAGTGACAATGATCAGAATAGGGATAATGAAGAACAAAACAGAGGAAATAGGGGAACACGCTCACTCTGGACGCCATGTGACTTGACGTCTCTCCAGTCCTGCGAGCCCACTTCTTTGTAGTTGACCAGGTAGTGGCCAATGGGTACACCGCCATGTGAGTCGGGTTTCATGAATGTCACCGTGGCGATGCGCTGTGACACGGCCGACAAGCGCACCGAGTACGGGTTGGAGGGCACGTCTACAAAAAAAGCAGAGAAATAAGTGTCACACTCATAACCGTCCCCCACTGAAACAACACACATCCAAACATCAGTTCCGCTAACCCTTCAGAAACATTAAATTGATGTCTCTATTTGTTTGGAAACATAATATCGTTGGTGTGTAGTTATTGGCAAATGAAAAAACTCTCACAAGTGATACAAAGATGTCGCTATGGCAACTCAGCCTTATTGGGTTTTACAACGCAGAATGCTTTGTGTTAACCCACATACAGTGTTCAGGCGTAAAAATAAAAAAAAGCCAAGGCCATTATATTTATCAGCGGTTGAGTCAATCCCGTTATCACACAAACACTTCCCTTTTATCTGGTGGAGCCACAGGGCTTTGAGCAAATCAAAAGAAACCGTTGCTGTCCTACAGAGCCTCTCTTTTATAAGACCAGGAATACATTAAGTAGAGAGAGGCCTTTCAGCATGATTGTGGGGCTACACACAATCGGCACACACATGCACACAAGTACAAACACCAGCATAAGCACACACACGTACACACTGATATGCAGCCTGCACGCACACTAGTATAAATGCATGCACGCACGCACGCACGTACACACACACACACACACACACACACACACACACACACACACACACACACACACACACACACACACACACACACACACACACACACACACACACACACACACACACACACACACACACACACACACACACACACACACACACACACACACACACACAGGAAAGGCCATGTGAACACACACACACAGACTCAAAGGGAAACCATCAACCATATGGATAAAAGCAAAGATTGAGCTATGAATGTGTATGTACGAAGCCTGATTCAACAATTGATTCTGAGAACCCAGTGGATTCCTTCTAAATAAGTCATACACGTTGGAAAAGTTGCATAGTTACAATGTGTATCTAACGACAAGTTATTATTTACACATAAACTGTATTTCTTTCAATCTCTGTTGCTATATGACAAAGTTAGAGTGGGAAGGGAGACTAATTTAACTATCTTTGCTAACACTGTGGGTATAGGCAGTTCAGCCATCAGAGTCAATCCTTAACAGTCTTATAATACTGCATTTTTAACTTGGCACAACCCCATGGTATCTTGAGTAATACATCAAAGACCATATTCCCGATGCATCTCAGAGTAAGAGTACTGATCTGATTTAACCTTTTAAGTCATAATGAATAAGAGGGTGAACCTGATCCTACAGTTGTTCAGTACTCTTACTCTGAAAGGCTTTGTGAATTCAGGCCCAAAACTTCTTAACATCAGGGATAATGCATGACTTTTCAACTATGACCTGCCATTTACTTGCATCAGTAACATTCATAATATCATTCAAGTTACATAAGGAGTTGCATAAGTGGGTTAGTGCTGCGACACGGTTTCCATAGGAATGAACTGATCATGAATCAAGTGTTAGCATATAGCGGGGTAGTTGGCTCACAGTCTTCAATCTAGAGTTGTCACACTAGACTTTCCTCTCTCTTTAATGATCAGACTTTGAAGCTGAATCCAACTGATGGGCGGGAGAGTGTGTATGAAGGACCCATTGTTTCACTTCATGGATCCCCAAACCTCAGTTTTAGTCTTTTGGTTTGTTAATCACAATGTGGCGACACTCCATTCATTGCGATAAAGGGAAAGAGATCTGAATCTTAATTGAGCGAAGACTTGTTCACTTTCCTTTAGTGATTGTGTCTGTGTGTGTGACAGAGAGAGAGTTTGTAAAGGTGTCTCTGTGTGTTTGAAAGGTGTATTCCGACGTGTGTGTGCATGTATGCGAATATGGATATATGGGTGTGTGTGTGTGTGTGGAATAATATCTCTTAAAACTACATTGTAAGTCCTTTTTCTCAGAATTCTACTTCTAAGAGGCCCTGTGTTTGAAGTAATTGAATCTGGACTAAAGTGAATTGGACTGTGTTATTTTATATTAGCCAGCTCTATGCACCATAAATTAGGGGGTACTTTAGTAAATAGAGGGAACTACGTTAAATCAGCGAGCACTATTTGAGATTAGGTTAGGCTAAATAGAGGTTGGGGGGTGGTTGTGTGGGGGTTTAGTGGATTTACTGCCATGGAAATGGCAAATAAGTAGGTTATCAACAACAAAACAGAGCGAGAGGGGTGCAAAACAGTTGGAAAACGCTATCTGGGCAAGCATAAACGCACACACAGCAATGCACGTACACACTGATATGCAGCATACACAAAAACACGGAGCTGTGAGGGGAACGGCACCTCAGTACCTCCAGGCTCTGATCAGGCCCTACACCCAAACAAGGGCACTGCGTTCATCCACCTCTGGCCTGCTCGCCTCCCTACCACTGAGGAAGTACAGCTCCCGCTCAGCCCAGTCAAAACTGTTCGCTGCTCTGGCCCCCCAATAGTGGAACAAACTCCCTCACGACGCCAGGACAGCGGAGTCAATCACCACCTTCCGGAGACACCTGAAACCCCACCTCTTTAAGGAATACCTAGGATAGGATAAGTAATCCCTCTCACCCCCCTTTAAGATTTAGATGCACTATTGTAAAGTGACTGTTCCACTCGATGTCATAAGGTGAATGCACCAATTTGTAAGTCGCTCTGGATAAGAGCGTCTGCTAAATGACTTAAATGTAATGTAATGTAACACACGAGTATAAATGCATGCGCGCGCACACACACACACACACACACACACACAAAGGGAAGTTTGAGCTATGAAGGTCTGTGCACAAAACCAGATTCAACAATTGATTCTCAAACGTTCCAAATAAGTCGTACAAGTCGCTAAAGTTGAATAGTTAGAATGTGTATTATCTCAACTTCTACAGATGCACAATCGAGAGCAGAGCTGTATCACCGCCTGGTACGGCAACTGCTCCGCCCTCAACCGTAAGGCTCTCCAGAGGGTAGTGAGGTCTGCACAACGCATCACCGGGGGCAAACTACCTGCCCTCCAGGACACCTACACCACCCGATGTTACAGGAAGGCCATAAAGATCATCAAGGACATCAACCAACCGAACCACTGCCTGTTCACCCCACTATCATCCAGAAGGCGAGGTCAGTACAGGTGCATCAAAGCTGGGACCGAGAGACTGAAAAACAGCTTCTATCTCAAGGCCATCAGACTGTTAAACAGCCACCACTAACATTGAGTGGCTGCTGCCAACACACTGTCATTGACACTGACCCAACTCCAGCCACTTTAATAATGGGAACTGATGGGAAATGATGTAAATATATCACTAGCCACTTTAAACAATGTTACCTTATATAATGTTACTTACCCTACATTATTCATCTCATATGCATACGTATATACTGTACTCTACATCATCGACTGCATTCTTATGTAATACTTGTATCACTAGCCACTTTAACTATGCCACTTTGTTTACTTTGTCTACATACTCATCTCATATGCATATACTGTACTCGATACCATCTACTGTATGCTGCTCTGTACCATCACTCATTCATATATCCTTATGTACATATTCTTTCTCCCCTTACACAGTGTATAAGACAGTAGTTTTGGAATTGTTAGTTAGATTACTTGTTGGTTATCACTGCATTGTCTGAACTAGAAGCACAAGCATTTCGCTACACTCGCATTAACATCTGCTAACCATGTGTATGTGACAAATACAATTTGATTTTATTTGATTTGAACATAAACCGTACTTAGGCGGTACTTTAGTAAATAGGGGGAGCTACAGTATGTTAAATCAGTGAGAACCATATGAGATTAGGGTAGGCTAAATAGAGGTTGGGGGGTGGTTATGGGATTTACTGCCATGGTAACAGCAAACAAGGAGGTTATCAACAACAAGAGAGAGAGAGGGGTGCAAAACAGTTGGAAGATACTATATGAAGTGGCATTTTGTTGCTTTGGTCAGCACTAGATATTTAATTGAATGATTGGGGCGATATTTGGTCAATCATGCCACATGGATGATACACAGTTGGAACTATTTGATTGATGAATGAACTTTGATATGTTGAGGTGCATGGTTTACCCGATTCCATATGTATGATATCAAAAAAGTCCAATGTGCTATAATGAGGGAGGATTGGTTACTTTATGGAGGCCAGCACTTACCTGCCTGGGCCAAGATGAACTCCTGGTATTTCACTCCGATGTTGTTCCGGGCCGTGCAGTTGTAGCGTCCGAAATCCCTGTCGGACACTGGGGTGACCTAGGGACAAACATTTGAGTGAGCACAGAGACCAGAGCTAAGTCAATACAATAACACTGGCATTACACTGAGTGAAGACTTTGGGTCACACTAGTTTAGCCATTATAAATAATTGTTTCTTTCATTCAACCCTTATTTTTGGCAATGACCTAGGGAAGAGATGCAGAGGAGAGGAAAGGAGTTGAATAGACCACTTGGAAGCTGGGGATGATTTTTATTTCTGAAGTTAGATTGTTACCGGCGGGTGCCCTGTTGCTTCCTATACCCACCTCTAGCAGGGACTTGCTGTCGGTCGTGTGGATGCGTGTGTTGGCAGTGCCCTCGGCTGAGATGGTGAGGCGTTCTCTCCTCCACAGCATGGTGGCGGGCGGGTTGGACTTGACGTCACAGCTGATGTTTACTGGGTTGCCCTCCCACGAGTAAAAGATGGTTTGGTTGGTCTGGAACTTGGGCATGTCTATCCAAGACACAACATGATTGGTCGGTTAGCTTCCAAGTCGTGCTTAACCAGTCAAATAAGAAACAGCCAGAAAATCTGAGATGAAAAATCCAAAAGATGGGTTGTTGGGTGAGTGAAAAGGGTGTCTCATCAATACACTCTCGCTAAAGTTAAAAGGAAGCTTCAACTTAATTGAAGACACCTCATGCTGAGCGAGAGATCTCCATTACGATACTCTTTCCGAGTGTGTGTGTGTGTGTGTCGTTGTGTGTGTGTGTGTGTGTATGAATCTGGGGTGACGAGCTGGATGGGCTCTAATGAACAATCCCCCCACTGCATTGAGGGGCCGTTTGCCATCACTGCTCGATGCTGCATTCATCCAGTAGTCAGTAGAGTGGCATTATGGTCTGTTTTATGCTTGCTCGCAGTATTCCATTAGGGAGATTGATGCTTGGCGCTTTGTCACAAAGGAGGATGTGCCTCTACCTCCTTTCGTCCCGCCACAGACTAAATAAATGAGCTAATTAGCTCTGCGGTGACAGTTGGCCGCTGCTACGCTCAGTCACACACCTCTTGGGCCTATTTTGTCCATCTACTTTCTGACTGTCATGTGTTGAGGGAGGACTTGATGGGTCACTGCTCTGAGGGTGGCGTGGGAAAAGTGATGGCAGTGTTGTCATGCATGCTCACCTCAAAGGGTGCCACTTATAGCAAGTTTGTTAGAAAAGACAGACACCTGTTGTCTATATAGTTGCTTATTGCATCTCTACTTGAGGTGCAGTGTGTGTTTCATGCCATTAGCCTTTCACGCGAGTTCCAAATATCTCAAATGGTCGCTCCAACGTGAGTTTTTTATGCGTGTGATGTCAGAATCCACTCACTGTTCCAAAATGTGGTTGTTATGCAACAAGACAGTTAACCTACACTGCCCTCAAATCAAGGCATGCTGCCTGATAATTATCTATAGGCTGTTTCAACTTGTCAAATTTTTTGTATTTTCTAACAAGTTTTATTTTCTAACAACAGATTGAATGGAGGTGCAGTACGCCTCATCATTCCTTCACATAAGAAGTAGCCCATTTCAATTTTAGTGACAATTTATGTTTGAGACTGAGCCGGACAAACTTCTCTCTTCAACGAGAGCCCAAGCACTTCCCCAGTTTTCCCCCAGATCAAGTATGAAGACATTGCACATCTCTAGGCAGAACAGGTCTTGCACAAACTTTTCCCACCTGGCACAGTTTCTGGCTGGCGCGGGCATTGCCTTCGTTGCTGTTTATTCGCAGATAATAACTTTGGACGTGTGCATTCCTATCAAAGTAAGTTCCTTATTTTCTGTATATTGTGTTGTCATTCCCGCTGTAGCATACAATATGTATGTAATGTAATGTATTTACTGTTTTATTCACGTTTTGAAGTACTAGTGACAAATCATGCATTACAACTCTTGCATAGATTTAATGGACACATATGATGTGTAATGATTATGATGAGCTAATGCTAAGCTATTTGCCAGCTATGTGTGCCGCCATGTTTGTTGACAATGCATTCTGGTTGTCACGTAAGCATCTGTCAGACCAAAGACGTTGTAAAAAAAATTAAGTGAGGGCATAGTTCACTCGACTGACTTATGGTGCTTTCAAGATAACTGGGAACTGGGAAAAATACGAGATCAAATCATGACATTAGTGATTTTCAGGTAAGAAAGTTGGAGCTTTATAAAGAGGCCCAATTTCCCAAGTTGGACGACTGTTCAAAACTAGTTTTCCCAAGTCGGAGATAGTTTTTTTCAGACTTCCCAGTTGTCTTGAACGCATTGAAATCGGAAGTCGGAGATTTCTGAGTTCCCAGTTGTTTTGAATGCGGCATCAGATTGTAACTACGGTAACTCATGGTTGCCAGCTCAGACCCCCCATTTCAAGGGGTTTTACTTTTATCTAGCGTATAAACTTCTCCTGTGTTTGCTCCCCATTTATTGATAAATCCCCCATTATAGTAGTATTTTCTGCTTCATATCTCCACACAATACCTTCCCCCATTTCTACAGCCCATGGACTTGAAAACCCCTCTAAAATAGTTTCGTCCCTGTCTAGCTTTCGCGCTACGGCTAGGCTAGGCAGTAGGCTTGTATTTGGGGTGATCATCTGTGTCCTTTGTGATTTGTTAAAAATGGTAAACAACTTGTCAAGTCATGTGCTTCTATTTTTTTCAGGCAATAGGCGCAGCCTTCTTTGACTATGTTTGTTTGTGTCTTATAATGAATGGCATTCTGGGATTACGGAGTTTTCGCTTGTCAAACAAACAAACATGGCTGCCATCATAAAGTATTTAGCTGCTGTTAGCTTAGCTGACACACAGCTATTTTCTAAACAGTATCACATTTCTCCCTTGTGCTCACCAGAGATGTGGTACATTGTAAACAAATCTAACTTTTAGGTCGCTAACTTATGTTTTGTTTTTTCGTTAGCGTAACCTGTTATTTAGACTAGTTTATGGAATGAGTTTGGCTGTCGATGTGTTTCGTGTGATGTTTGGATGATGAAGATCGCATTTATCTTTTACAATAAAAAGTGAAATTGAGAAATAAAGTTGTGAAGACATTTATTTCCCATCAGTACAAAACATTTTTTAGATGCTTTCAGACAAATGTTTAGACACGTTTGTTGCATCAGATGTTCTGTTGCTACTGTTTACAATCACATATTTGCAATGGTACACTGCAGGGGCCACTCAACAATGATCACAAATATGTGATTGTATGCATCAAATGTTTAAAGCACCATTGGATTGAATTGAACTGTGTTCTGAAATGAGATGGTGAGATCTTTAGCTTTAATCTTATTATTAAAGAGTACTTGAGGAAGCAGTTATTTCACCAGGAAGTGTGTGTGTGGTGGGGGGATAAATAATGCAGCAGGATATCCTCCTACTACTTAGCCTTTCTGGGGGGCAGGCAACTCTGTTGTGATTAATCTAGCATTTGCTAAAAAGGGAAAACAGAAACACTGTTTAACAATGGAATATTACAAGTCAACAGATTTGTGTGTGTGGTTTTGATGCTTTGCTTGTGCAAACAGGTTGTATTGGTTTTAGATGTAATAATGAAGAAGCTTTTTTAAAATTAAATTCCATTGTCCTCCAATAGAGAATCTTATCTCTACTTCAGTTTGAGCCTCAATTCATGCACCTTGGTTAAAAAGCGAGGTAGCGGCTGTGCACCATTCCCATTGTTTGTATACTGTGCAGATGTGCAAACTTGTGTGTGTATACTGTAACTGTGTAGGCATGTGTGTTTTTGTTCTCAAACTGTACTTACACTCGATATCGAGGAACATGCTCTTTTGGTGGCCCCCGATCCTGCTGAGGGCCTCACAGTCAAAACGGCCTAAGTCAGTTAGCTTCACCCCACTGATGGTCAACATGGACTTGCCATGGCGGCCCCGCACGTCCACACGCCCATCCTGGCTCTGTGCAGGCACACATGCATGCGCGCACACACACACACACAGAAACAAACACACACACACAAACAAATGGATCGTGAATGTATTGCATACTGTACATCTCATGTGAAGAATTTCCTTTATCCACTCCATCCACACACATACACTTTTTTCTGTTGACCTTTTACTCCATAACAAACTCACACACCTTCAAACCTGTTAAATCCCCCTGACACTCAGTCAAACCAAGTATCTGATGTAAAAGTCAGTTTTACGCCTCAAGCTAGGATTAATGTGATTGACTATCAATTGATTTGCAATAATTAGATAGAGAACTGTGAAGACAGATGGTCTCAATTTGATGCCAAGGGTCAATTAGATTGGGGGCAGCAATCATTCCTTGTAATCATCAGTGATACTTAACAAAGACAAACTGGCTCAGCATGATCACTTAGAAAGGAGATATTTTGGGTTCTTCAAATACTTTGAGAGTTTGATCAAGCCTGTCTGGTGTGCCAGATGGGTGGGGTTTGCACTTTTGGGACTAGTCCATTGGTGATTTTAATATTTGAAAGAAAACAAATACTATTTGAACTCAGCTGTGCTAGCTGTGTTGACTCCGTAAGCAGATATTAACTGCAATTGATTAATCAAGTCCTAGGGTTAGAAACCAGCAGGACTGGGCCCAGTATTCATAACCCCTGGAGTTCCCATGCCAATTTGGCCGATAGATATCTCTCCACCCTCTGGGACCCATCTCTGTGTCCTTTTCCTCCCTTCTCCTTTAGTTTTGAGCCTTGGTGTCTCTTGAGAGCTCGCCCCTGCAGTGTGCAGATGTGGCAGACTCACACTGACTCCGACGCCCACTCTATAGATCTCCCTAAACAATCGATGCATATCCAGCCCCAGCTGTTAATGCCGATTATAATGCCTCAGTCAGTGAATCGTCACTTACATTTAAGTCATTTAGCAGACGCTCTTATCCAGAGCGACTTACAAATTGGTGCATTCACCTTATGACATCCAGTGGGACAGTCACTTAAACTTAAGGGGGGGGGGGGGGTGAGAGGGATTACTTATCCTATCCTAGGTATTCCTTAAAGAGGTGGGGTTTCAGGTGTCTCCGGAAGGTGGTGATTGACTCCGCTGTCCTGGCGTCGTGAGGGAGTTTGTTCCACCATTGGGGGGCCAGGGCAGCGAGCAGTTTTGACTGGGCTGAGCGGGAGCTGTACTTCCTCAGTGGTAGGGAGGCGAGCAGGCCAGAGGTGGATGAACGCAGTGCCCTTGTTTGGGTGTAGGGCCTGATCAGAGCCTGGAGGTACTGAGGTGCCGTTCCCCTCACAGCTCCGTAGGCAAGCACCATGGTCTTGTAGCGGATGCGAGCTTCAACTGGAAGCCTTGTGTAGATTAAAGTTGGTTTGATCCTATTTTACCTTGAATGTAATTATTTTTAATATAATTGTGGTTGGCTATGAAAGTGGTGCATTCAGTAGGATGGTCACAGTGTGCTACTGCACATATACAGCAGGTGCCCTCCACAGTCCATTTGAACAATTCAGGAGTGGAACTGGACATTGCATTTGGAGTGCATAGAAACACTGTCAAATAAACAGGGGGGGTGCAGAAAGCAAATCTGCCAGAGGAAGAGAATGCTGACTCTGGGCTTTATGCATTCTCTATCTCTCTTGCTCTCTCTCCTAGATGTGGGTTATTTATTCCCAGGTTCCACTGGCTGAGGAAGGGATGCTCTCTCTAGGGAGAAGGAGGGATGCGATGGCGGGAGAAAAGGGAGGAGGGAGAGAGAGAGGGAGGGAGGGAGGGACTGAGACACTAGCCTGTTTGATATGCAGTGCAGAGGAGCTGACATGGACAGGTGGCACTGCAGGAGCACACACTCAGACACAGACAGACAGAAGGAGGGAGAAAGAGAGAGAGAATGAGACATCAAGCCCACATAGCAAGAGGAAAAGGGGAGAGATCGGTAGAGAGAGAGAGAGGTAAAGGGAGGTGGAAGATGAAAGATGGCGAGCAGAGCAGATCAGTGGAAGCCCTCTCTGGACATGCCCTGCTACACCCTGCAATGATCACACATGATCTTAAATAAGATATCTACAAAGCTGAACTCTAAGTAACCCCATGCAAATCTCTCCGATGGTATTAGTGCTGGCTCTGGATCAGTTAAAACAAGATGCATCATCTTTCCTTATCCTCTTCATTCAGTTAAGATACAGTGGCTGTGGCTGTTGACCTTGGGAGTGTCGTCTCTCTGTAAGACCTTATTAAGCTGTCGTGAATGGGGAGCTGTAGTGGCTCGCTGCTAGTGCTAGCATAACCTCGCCAGTGGCATTGAGAAGAGAAAACAGGTTAAACAGAAACCCACAATGCTGTGTTACTATGTATCATTGACTTTCAGTCAGCGTACACTGTTTCTCAGCTAGTTTGCTTGGTTTGTATTTGCTTTAATGAGAAACAAATGCGCTAGTTGGCTAGCGACATGGCAAAAAGGAGACAAAACAAAACCGACATAAAAGTAGTGGAGTTACGTTTTATGGTACTGGATAAGAGAATAGAGAGCAGCACGCTGGCTGTGTCTGGATATACAGATTGAAAGAAGCGGCGACTAGCTTTTCACCGAAATGAACACGGCCATCCATCAAGGAAGCAGTATACACAAAGCCCAAGTTTGTTCGGCACTCACATTTCCATAATTTCATTTGCCTCAACGTGCAAAGAAGTATTTACTCTCATTCGGTGCCTTGATTTATCAAGTTGAGCGGATTACGCCAACGCACACATTCATTTATCTCAGCCATTGACCTTTTTCCCGGGGAAAGCAGAAGCCATCTTTGCTAATGCAGCGCCTCTCGAAAAGCATTAGTGCTCGGCGGCTACTGAGACAATGACAGAAAAACACATGGTAGCTGTCTGTTTACTCTGAGCCATGATTAGAGCATTTCTTTAACCTTCGTATGTTGAGGCACTATGTTTCACAATGTATGCTCCGAGAATCTCAGAGATGAATGGTCTTCATTGAAAACATCCTAGTCGTATACAACATGGTTTTGTTTCAAATGAGTCACCAATGGCATCGAACCATGATACACTGTTGAGTATAACCAATCTTTGGATGAGGTAGCTTACCCTTATGGCCTACCTTTTCTCTCTTTGTTCAGTAACACAATTAACAATCTTTTACTTCACATATACCTTATTGCATGGTGGATATAACGTAGTGCCTCTAAAGAGCTCTAGGAAGGAGATGTTGGAATTACTGGGCCCACAAAACGTATACTCAAAAAATGTCTCGGTACTGAGAATTACTCTATGATCCAGTCACATCCATCCTCAAAAGGTGAGCATTCTCCTCAGACGTGCTCTTTGTTAATACCGGCCATCTGGTCTGTGCAAGAAATAAAGGGTGAGAGAGGGTTGAGGACGGTACTTTGTGTGACTGCAGGCAGAATGCAGTAAGTGGAAGGTGGACAGTAAAAGCATGGACAACAGGGTTACCTTGTCTGTGTGTGTGTGTCTCTCTCTGTGTGTGTGTGTGTGTGTCTATGTGCATGCTTGCTTGCGTGGGACTGTATGTGTCTAGAAAGGGTGATACGGGTACCAGTAGAGTGCAACAGTAGGCAACATACAATGAAAAGGAGGGTGGAAGTAAGAGCAGGTGACAGCCCAGGGTTACCTTGTCTCCATCGGCAAAGCTCTGACCGTCACTGGCTCTCCTCCAGGAGATCTCAGGGAGCGGCTCCCCCTCAGCCACGCAGGAGATCATGGCGGCACTGCCCTCTACCGCCGTCACGTTACGCAGCTGGGTGATGTGTGGCTGGACTGGAGGGACAGAGAGATAGAAAGAGAGAAATTTAAAAAGAGGGAGGTAGAAGGGGGGAGCGTCCAAGATAGATAAAAGAGAGATAAATAGAGAGAGCAGGAGAGGGACCAAGAGAGATAGAGGGAAAGAGAGAGGAGGGATGAAAGAGAGAGAAAGATAGGGAGTCAGAGTGAAATTAAGAAAGTGAGATGAGGAGAAAGAGAACTACAATAATTTTAGACAGACGCCTAGTGCTAACACCATGTATTGGAGGATAGACGACTTTGGGCTTGACTATTGAGGCCCTACGATCTAAATCTTCTGCTCAGAATCATACTTTTCCACTTCTGAAAGAAGGGGTGTGCATCACAGTTTATAGCCTCGAGAAAAAGTAGTCCTTGGTACAGTCGAGTCCCCTGTCCACACCGTGCCAAGACTGACAACCAGACAGACAACCAGGACTTTGAGTTAAGTCTCCCTACTCCCTTACAACCTCTTTCTCCCAACACCTATACTCCTCCTTTTCTCTTCAAAATCGTTTTTTTCCCCAGACAAACCATTTTTTAAATGCTGAGCGCCCCCGATAAACAGCATTAAGGAGTGGGGAATTGTGGCTATGGTGTAGAGATCCGCTCACCGTTAAGTCAATCTCTCAGACATGGCCGTCTAAGCTAGCGCCCGAACGTCACGCGTGTCATTGGCAAATAGTTCGCAATATTAAAAAGAAATGACAACCTGTACAAGTAAAGTAGCAAGGGCTGTAAACTGTGAAGAAGTGGAAGTGAATGGAGAAATAGGCCAAAAGTGTGTCTGGTTTTTAAAGCTATCTTGGCGAGATCAAGAAGTTGTTTGTAATTTCAAAAAGAGTGAACCTTAGGGTGGATGAGCCATCTAAGGGGATTGAGAGCTTGTCACGTAACAGGGTCATACACACACATATGCCTATATGCACTATCACACAAACGTACATGCACATGTACGTACGTACGCACGCACGCACACATACAAGCACAAAATCAATTATTTTCTTAATTGATAGTCTTAGTAGTTAAATTAGCTCAGTCCTTGAAGAGCCAAAAATGGAAGCATAAACAATTATCTTTTGACAGAAATAAGTCAGTAATATTTTAGTGGATATTTTTTTTCTCAAGGTAAGCTAAATACTTTCAAACACGGCCTTGAGACCTGATTCAAGTACTACAACACATTTTTATTTACACCCAGAGACCCTAGTGGGAACCAAGCAGCGATACACAGATGAGGCCTATGATTCACTCCAGGGTGGGAAAGTTGCTGTAAAGGATGAAAAATATCTTACCCCCTTCAAATGAAATATGATAGTATTTATCAATATGATATGGGAATGGGCTTAAGCTTGGTAAAGAGATGGTAAATTCTGTGCAAGTGTGACTTCTCCTTTATAGACGAATAACTGCTCAGTGGAGCAACCTGAAGATTAAAAGATATTAAGCAACTCTTGGTAGCACAATGGAATGCATTTAGCCAATAGCTTCATCAAGGTCTTCTCTTATACACATTATTTTGTAAAATAAGCTTTTGCTTCAAGTTTTTTTAACATGAAGATTTGATTCCCATTTCAATATTGCCTACAGTGGTTCCTCCTTTAAAAGTTGCGAGATACCCAATGCTATGGCTTCATTGCTCCAGACCACCACAAGGGGGAGGTAGAGTACTCATTGTGCATTTTGGGTCCCAAGGTTTATATTTGACCAATCATATTGAGTGGTTCCAAAGAATAATTTGACGCGAGCCACCAGTCGCTGGTGACTTTCTTCAGCAAAGATGGCTGACAAAACATTACGGTGGAAGCAAATGTAAGTAATAATGTCACAACGAGTCAATAAAAAAATGTATAATTCAGAGGAATATGTTAGTAGAGACAAATAAATGATCTATTTTTTTTGTCATAAAGTTAATTTACGAAAATCGCTATTTAGCCAGTTTTTTTCCGGTCATATCCAATACCAGGTGTATCAAACTGCTGTGCTGTATGTATGTATTACAATTATACACTTCAACAGTGTTTACCACTTCTGCTCCTGGGACATCAATGATTACACATTGTAACTATGTAATAGACTAGAAACATGATTTAAGTAAAGAATGATTTGTAATTCATATATACAGAAGAAAAAAAAACAGTACACTACACTTCCTATGCATATCTAACTCCCTTCATCTGCATTAATCTGAAGAGGTTCCCCCAGCCATGTGGACGACTGAAAACAGGGCAGAAAAGTTTGTTTGTCACCAGAGCGGTTAAGAGCATATTACTATTTGCCTGTGAATAACCAGACCTTCATACAAACTTTCTATGCTGAATACTTGACGCATAACTGAAGGTGCTGCCATATCCTGCCAGAACGCCGACAAGCGAGCCACTTCAGGGGGAGAATGATGCGTGGAATAGGGAGAGGAACGAGATGGGAGTAACAATCCAGGCTATTTGCTCTGAGACCTGCATAATAATGTCATGAAATAAGCAGGGAGCATATGTCTGACCGTGATTGGAAGTGCTATAGAGCAGCGCACAATTGACCAAGTGTCATCCAGGTTTGGCCACGAGTGGAGCAGCGATCTAAGACACTGCATCTCGGTGCAAGCGGCTTTACTACAGTCCCTGGATCGAAAACAGGCTGTATCACATCCAACCATGATTGGAAGCGCCATAGAGAAGCACACAATTGGCCCAGTGTCACCCGGGTTTGACTATGGTAGACCGTCATTGTAAATAAGAATTTGTTCTTACCTGACTTGCCTAGTTAAATAAAGGTTACATTTAAAAAACAACTGGCAACCGCAGCACAATCAATAGGAGGTGAACAGTGGCTGGTGCTGAACATATAACTAACTTATGTAAATGTTGCACACCAACAGATGGAGAAGACCTACAGCAGTCAAACAATTCATTTCAACCATAATCTTCATTTTAATTTGACTTTACAAACAACAAGAGGGTTTAAATGGAGTCTAGTTCTTTGGCGCCTAGACCTATATAAAATAACTTTACTGGCTCAGGTAGGCCATGAGGCTTAACAGACTTCTAGAAGTAGGGTTTTCTATATTAGGCCTACATACAATTGCAACTGGTCAAAAATGTAGCATCCTAAATAAAAGCAATCATTCAAAGAAAAAAGTCTAAAACAATGTAACTAATAATGAAAAGCAAACATTTGTAAATAGCAAACTCTAAAAGTAATTGGAAAGGTAGATAGAAATGACAAATTATACAAATTATTTTGTATCTTTATTGTGGTTACAATAAAGAATGTAAACAAGATGGTGTTTTTATTTACTGTAGTGATGGTCAACTGGAGTCATTTTGAAAACAGGTTTTCAAACACTTGTTTTCCACAAGTGTACTTTAGTACTGTAGCAGGTGTAGCCCATCATGCAAATGTTTCCTATTAGCAGGACAATATACTTTTTATAGCCCGGCTACTATTGTGAAAATCCCTCAACTTGCAATGTATTTGATGCTTAAGTACTCTCAACTGTTACATTTCTAACTCAAAACAGCAGTACAGTATTTATTCATCAACATCTTTATGCTTTCGTTAATAAAATAACGAGAAAAAATACATTCAAATGCAGATGTTTATTGAAACTACATTTTAGTCGTACTTTCACCCAGCTCCATGACCACGGGTGAGATGATTGATGAGATGATCAGTGTATTTGTTGCATTGTTGTATGATCAATTTCTCTAGCCAAAACATCTTGATGGCCTTGACCAGTTTATCTTTGCATGTCGGCTTGGCAGTTACGGATTAATGTTTTCAGTTGATGCCAAACAAGTTCGATCAGGTTTAAGTCAGGAGACCTACATGTAGAGAAAGAAAGAAATACAGTTGCCACTAAAGTAATATTTTATATATTTATTTATTTATTTCACCTTTATTTAACTACATGAAGCTCTACTTACTCTTACTCGCTGGCGTTTTGACCCAGTTTATGCCCTCATTTGTAATGCAAACCCGGGCGGCAATGCGTTTTGGGCCATTGTCTGCATTTGGAGAAGATGTTTTATTTATTTAGCCTAACAGCCAACATTAGGTACAATAATACAAATATACAGGTAAATAGGCCTAAATATAACAACATATTAGTATAATCCTACCTTGAAAGAAACGATGTGGTCCCAGAAACACCACTCTGACATAGGGTCTAGCATATCTCTTGATGATTTGTTCCTCACAAAGAAATCTCGAGCAACGATACCTGAAAAAGGAGGCAAGAGTGAATTATTATACATAACTGTCCGTGAGGTGTAGGCTACAATATTTTATATACCTTTTGCTTTGTAAATAGCCAAACTTACCATCAAAAATCAAATATGGGCCTGGTCCCTGGCGAGAAAATGTCAGCCACACATGGAGTTTGAGCGGACGGACACTTGGGACTTGGCTTGCTTCATCTTCTTCCTTATTTTCTGTAGCAATTTTGAGCATATTGCTCACGGGCCACAGTTGGTTGGACTGTGAAGATGACGTCATTGAATGCCTTGCCAGCTTTGATCCATGCCTGGGCCTGCCGGACGCGAGGGTCTTTGTTCGTCAGACGAATCATTGGGTCGAAACTACAGAACATTATGGCTATTAGCAGGGCTATATTTTGTCCTTTATAAATATTATTTTGGCCTTTATACAGATTACAATTGCTCGTTTTTCTGAATACAAAATCATCTCCAAAATATTGTTATAAATAGCCTTCTTACTCTTGACATCTATTTCAGCACCGTTTCACGCTGCTCTGAGACAAGCATGGAGAAACGAAAATGTTCAATTAATATTTCATGATATTCTTAAGATATATGTGTTGACTGAATATAAGTAAGTGATGTCTGCTAAATAATCAAGTTAGGTTTCTCCAGAAATAAATAATTATGAATAACAAACTGGCTTTAGTGAGAATGTCTCACCCCATGTTCAAGAAGGGCCTTTTTCTCACTCACTCCAGGTTAAATGAAAACAAAATCTTCAAAATATTTTTTTATTATTATTATTAATTCATTTTGAAATATATAAAAGCCCCTTAGATATTCTCAGATATTCTCACAGATCCTAATGGAAAATGACCTTTAGATATTAATTTAGAATCCTCCAAATGTAATTATTGGCGGCTTTATATACAAATGAGTGAGAATGTCTCACCCCATGTTCAATAATTGCCTTTTTCTCGCTCACTCTAGGTTAAATGAAAATTAAATCTCCAAAGTATCGTTACTTTTTAAACAAAGCAATTATTATTATTAATAAATTAAAAATTATATAAAAGACCCTTATATAAATTGATGTTTCATGGTAGACCAGATGTCAGCCAGTGCAGCGCTCTGCGGGCTCTCTTCTCTTCATCCCCTGCTCTCTCAACTGTCAGGGGTAATAAAACTACCTTACAACTGTGTTTCACGCCGCACTTTGCGAAACAAAACTCAAGCCCTCTGCTAACTTGTTAATTTAAAATGTGCATTTTGAAGAACAACCGGATCCTTGGCCTTGAAAGGATCTTGATGACTACTAGATCACAAATCCCCACATATGTTCTTAAAGAGGAAAGAGCTCCATCAGAATAATCAGGGAGGAAATATGCTGGCAGTTTTATGAAAATCTAAATGTAAACGTTTATGAACAGGGTGTCACCGACTGTACAATAAACCTGGAATTGTATTAGATTCAAGTTGTTGGAAGATTGGTTGAGGTAGTGGCAACTGTATGGTTGGTAGTGGCAACTGTATGGTCATATATGCATAGTCACTTTAGCCATATCTACATGTACATACTACCTCAAACAGCCCGGCTACTTTTATAGCCTCGCTACTGTTACTTTTCACTGTCTTTTTACTGTTGTTTTTATTTCTTTACTTACCTATTGTCCACCTAATACCTTTTTTGCACTATTGGTTAGAGCCTGTAAGTAAGCATTTCACTGTAAGGTCTACACCTGTTGTATTCAGCGCACCGTGACAAATAAACTTTGATTCGATTTGTATGGTGAATGTTTTCCTCTGAAATAATATTTTTCCTTGGTGAATAGGAATTGGCTGTTTGTTGCGCTCAAGACGAAACACCTTATATTCAAATCAATATGTATTCATAATAACACAGATAGAACAATGAGCCAGATATTTCACCAGATGTATAATTGTGAAGCATCTGGTTGCCGTTTCCACTCAATGACAAATATGGTGATACGAAGAAGCCCAGTGGCCGGCAGATGGAACAAAATGGATTTTGGCCGACATTATGCAAATGTTCTCATCGTTTAAACATTTGATCGCAATATAGTTTTCTGTTCCCAAAACTAGAATCTTTTAAGAACAGAGTGGACTAAATTAAGTTGATTTTACCTTTAGCAAAAGTAAAAAAAAGGGAGGATATAGTTATTACACACATGCTCTTCACAGAGTACGTGTTCCCCCTAACGGAAATATGGAAATGCATTCTAGAAAAGGGCTCTCCAACCCTGTTCCTGGAAAGCCACCCTCCTGTGGGTTTTTCGCTGTAACTCCAGTTGTAACTAACCCATCAACCAGCTAATAATTAGAATCAGGTGCGCTAGAATAAGGTTGGAGCGAAAACCTACAGGACGATATCTCTCCAGGAACAGGTTTGGGGAGCCCTGTTCTAGAACGCTCATGCTTGGTTCTGCCCCCTCCATGCTTGTTCTGCTCACTATGACTTATTTGTTCTCATTGGAAACAACAGGCTGTGGTCTATCTTGGGTTATTTATAAAATATCTTTGGTAATACTCAGGAATATGTAGCTTATGTTGGAATATGTTGCTTATAATGCACAGGAAACATGTAGATTATTATAGTGCCTACTGCCTATGGCGGAATTTGCAGTTTGTAACGCTCAAGACGCAGCATCTTTCATTCCAATCCATTATTCATAGAGAGACGTGCAAAAGGTCCAAGACTTTACACTTCCGAGGAACATCAAGGAATACACAGTAAACATGTTAAAAGCATTCTATAGTGCCTAATTCCTAAAAACTTTAGATTTCTATAGGCAAAAGTAAATGGGTATGCTAAAATGACATCAACTATAGGTCCAATTCTGGTTCTGGTCGAATCAAATAACCAGATAAAATCCAGGTACAGTAGCAGGACGACATTAAGATGGCTGAGAAGGACATTATATGTTGGTTGTAATTATTAAATGTGACGCAAAACCATTTGACATGTTTACTTCAATTTGAGAGTGTCATACAATAAGTATGGATGCCCACGAAGAACATGCTGCTACACTCACCGAACACTTTGAGGAAGAGCTCCCTCTCCTCTGCCCCGGCCTTGTTGGTGGCTCGGCAGGTATAGTCGCCCCCGTCCCCCTGGATGATGTTGCGGATGGTCAGGGTACTCCTGCCTGCCTCCATGGTGTTGAGGACATATTGCTCTGACCTTTCCAACTGCTGGCCCTTCCTGTGTGCAGAGAGACAGTACAGGTAGAGATGATTAATTCGTACAATACACATAAAAACATATAGGCTAGAGGTGCACAACCAATTCAACTACACACACATGCAAACATAGAGATCAAACACGTATATCTCTACCCCCCCCCCTCCACCACCATCACCACCAAAACCACCGTCACCCTGATACGATAAGCATAAAATAGCTTTACTGCATTTCACAATAAATTGTTTGTCACACGCACACATCCCCACACATGTTATAATGATGTTAAAACTCCGTCTCTCAAGGAAAGAGAGAGCGAGAGAGAGGGAGGATAATTGAAAGTGGACTGGGAGAAACACTGAGGTATAGTAATAAGGCTGGAGGGAGCCAGGGAGGAAATGAAGAACTGTGTGTGTGTACGTACAAGCTGGTCTGTGGAGCGGGCAGGGCGCTAGGCACAGGAAATTACACTGGCCGTATCAGAGTCTATGACTGACTGAAAGCAGGCACAACCAGCCAGCCAGGTGGAAACACCACACACCACAACAGGAAATGTAACTGAGGGAGGAGGGGAAGGACGGTGTATGAGAGAAAGAAGATGAGAAAGAAAGAGGTGTCCTCTAGCTCCTTAATACCATTAATACCAGAATGGTTATGAGTGCAGTCTTGCAAACCAGTGTGAGGTGCAGGGAGGGTGGTATGGTTATGGTGGCACAGTGGTCAGATTGCAGTTGTCATGATGACGAGAACACAATGGACATAGTTGAGTTGTGGTCAGTGATGACTTGTGGTCAGCGTGTGAAGCAATGTTCAAAGTGTTAGGGTGAAGCTGCAGTCAGGATGGAGTTACGGTCAGAGTTGAGTTGTGGTCAGTGTGGAGTAGTGTTCAAGGTGGAACAAAGAGGGCAGTACACTCTTAAGGGTTATTCGGCTGTTCCCATAGGAGAAACAATTTTGGTTCCGGTTAGGACCCTCTTTGGTTCCAGGTAGAACCATTTTTGGTTCCATGCACAACCCTGAGTTTTACCTCAGAAAGGGTTATACCTGCAACCAAAAGGGTTCTACCGGCAACCAAAAAGGGTTCTACCGGCAACCAAAAAGGGTTCTACCGGTAACCAAAAGGGTTCTACCGGCAACCAAAAGGGTTCTACCGGCAACCAAAAGGGTTCTACCGGCAACCAAAAAGGGTCCTTCAAAGGGGGATCAGCTGAAGAACTCTTGAAAGCATATTTTTTTCTAAGAGTGTACGATGATGTGGTCACATGCGGCCACAGTACAGAGTCAAGCTTGGTTGTCAGGATGGTTAAAAAACAGAGCTTTCTAAACCATTTATTTGAACTCAATACAGTGTGACAGTCTACATGGAGCAATTAGGCAAGCCAGTGGTGCAAGGCGAGGCACATCGAGATATAATTTTCACAGGATAAACCTAGACTTAACATTTCAATTGCTTTCCGTAATTACATGGCCAATTAAAACTCCATCTTTCCCATTGATAGAAAAGCTATTACAAGAGTGAATTTGAGGCGGGGGAACAAAAAAAATTGTCAGTCAAAATCCTTCCCACAGCCAATACAAAAACGGTTATATTTGGAGCCACTCCAAAGGTTATATGCACAGTTCAGACTTTTCTTCTGAAAGTTGAAAATGACCTTTGACATACACACAACATTTATGAATTCCTCCCACACAACTGTATCAGCATTTGAAAGAGCAGCATATACATGAATGCACATTTGGGAGACCCTCTAAAGTTTAATTTCTCTCCTCAAGTATTTCTAGTCACTCCACTTATTACATCTATTCCAGCACTAGCACACATGATTGAACTAATCAAAGGCTTGATGATTAGTTGACCAGAACAATCCGGTGTGCTAGCACTGGAATATACATAATAACGGGAAAGGCTGGGGATCTTTTGCGAAAGAGAGGAAGGGAAACACAGATCTAGAAAGAGAAAAGGGGGTTGTCTTGCTGTGAAGAGGGCAGAACAAGCCATTAACTCACAAAAGTTACAGGCGTAGGATCTGTTGCAGATGAGTTTTATGATTTACATAAATTCATTGAAAACCTTCACTAACACAGTAACAGTATTGCACATTTGACTTTTGTCCACCTAATCGCCTAGTCACCGGACAAGCAACATTATGGACTAAACACTCAAATTCCGTTGCTGCAGGATTATTTTGCTACAACAATACTGGTCAAATTAAGATCCTACATCTGTAACAGGATAACAGTGTTGTGTTAATTAGGGCATACAATGAAAAGTGTTTTAAAGTGTTTTGCAATGGAGGAAACATTTGCATTTCTCATTGGACAAGCTCAAGTGGTTCCTCCTTGTTTCAGAGTGTTTTCTTCCATTTGGTGCCTAATGAACACAATCCTAATGAGTGTGTCACTCAGGTTCAGGATATATGCAACAGCTGTTGTATGAATGAATGAGTGTGTTAGATGTAAACATGTTAACTGATGCAGGTATGACTATTGTGACACATGTTAACGATGGCGGCACATTCTAGATGGACATGTCACAGTGTCAACGAGATGTCATCATTTACAGTGTCTGTCGACAGCACTGGCTTGTGAAGAGTGTGTGTGTGTGTCATTTAGAACATTGGGACATTGAAGAAAGCACTAGTCTGTAACAGTGATATACAGTTGAAGTCGGGAAGTTTACATACACTCAGGTTGGAGTCATTAAAACTTGTGTTTCAACCACTCCACAAATGTCTTGTTAACAAACTACAGTTTTGGCAAGTCGGAGGTGTACTTGTGGATGTATTTCAAGGCCTGACTTCTTGGGAAAATCAAAAAGTCAGCCAAGACCTCAGAAAAACATTTGTGGACCTCCACAAGTCTGGTTCATCCTTGGGAGCAATTTTCAAATGCCTGAAGGTACCACGTTCATTGGTTTAGAGTGTGTAGTCTTAGAGTGATTATCTTAATTTACCGAGGTTAGCTAGCCAGCTATTTGTCGTCCTTAACGTAGGAGACTCTGCTAGCTAGCCAACAGCTAGCCAACGCTAGCCAACGTCTTCTGAATAGAACTCAACAACCCGGTCGCATTCACAGGTAGTATCACATTTTCATTTCATTTCATTACAGTACAACGGTTTGATTTGTTTGATCGTAGCTAGCTACTTAGCTAGCTACATAGCCGTCTTTGTATCAAAGATAATTGTGTAGTCTAGAGCGATTTTCTAGGTTAGCTAGCCAGCTATTGTCGTTCTTTTAACGCAACGTAACGTAAACAACTCTACTAGCTAGCCAGCTAGCCCCCGAACAGCAGCACTGTAGAAACTATTACACTCAACGGAACGACTTGATTAGTGTAGTGTCAACAACGCACCCACTGCCAGCTAGCCTACTTCAGCAGTACTGTATCATTTTAATCATTTTAGTCAATAAGATTCTTGCTACGTAGCTTAACTTTCTGAACATTCGAGACGTGTAGTCCACTTGTCATTCCAATCTCCTTTGCATTAGCGTAGCCTCTTCTGTAGCCTGTCAACTATGTGTCTGTTTATCCCTGTTCTCTCCTCTCTGCACAGACCATACAAACGCTCCACACCGCGTGGCCGCGGCCACCCTAATCTGGTGGTCCCAGTGCGCACGACCCACGTGGAGTTCCAGGTCTCCGGTAGCCTCTGGAACTGCCGATCTGCGGTCAACAAGGCAGAGTTCATCTCAGCCTATGCCTCCCTCCAGTCCCTCGACTTCTTGGCACTAACGGAAACATGGATCACCACAGACAACACTGCTACTCCTACTGCTCTCTCTTCGTCCGCCCACGTGTTCTCGCACACCCCGAGAGCTTCTGGTCAGCGGGGTGGTGGCACCGGGATCCTCATCTCTCCCAAGTGGTCATTCTCTCTTTCTCCCCTTACCCATCTGTCTATCGCCTCCTTTGAATTCCATGCTGTCACAGTTACCAGCCCTTTCAAGCTTAACATCCTTATCATTTATCGCCCTCCAGGTTCCCTCGGAGAGTTCATCAATGAGCTTGATGCCTTGATAAGCTCCTTTCCTGAGGACGGCTCACCTCTCACAGTTCTGGGCGACTTTAACCTCCCCACGTCTACCTTTGACTCATTCCTCTCTGCCTCCTTCTTTCCACTCCTCTCCTCTTTTGACCTCACCCTCTCACCTTCCCCCCCTACTCACAAGGCAGGCAATACGCTCGACCTCATCTTTACTAGATGCTGTTCTTCCACTAACCTCATTGCAACTCCCCTCCAAGTCTCCGACCACTACCTTGTATCCTTTTCCCTCTCGCTCTCATCCAACAACTCCCACATTGCCCCTACTCGGATGGTATCGCGCCGTCCCAACCTTCGCTCTCTCTCCCCCGCTACTCTCTCCTCTTCCATCCTATCATCTCTTCCCTCCGCTCAAACCTTCTCCAACCTATCTCCTGATTCTGCCTCCTCAACCCTCCTCTCCTCCCTCTCTGCATCCTTTGACTCTCTATGTCCCCTATCCTCCAGGCCGGCTCGGTCCTCCCCTCCCGCTCCGTGGCTCGATGACTCATTGCGAGCTCACAGAACAGGCCTCCGGGCAGCCGAGCGGAAATGGAGGAAAACTCGCCTCCCTGCGGACCTGGCATCCTTTCACTCCCTCCTCTCTACATTTTCCTCCTCTGTCTCGGCTGCTAAAGCCACTTTCTACCACGCTAAATTCCAAGCATCTGCCTCTAACCCTAGGAAGCTCTCTCCTCCCTCCTGAATCCTCCTCCCCCTCCCCCCCTCCTCCCTCTCTGCAGACGACTTCGTCAACCATTTTGAAAAGAAGGTCGACGACATCCGATCCTCGTTTGCTAAGTCAAACGACACCGCTGGTTCTGCTCACACTGCCCTACCCTGTGCTCTGACCTCTTTCTCCCCTCTCTCTCCAGATGAAATCTCGCGTCTTGTGACGGCCGGCCGCCCGCCCAACAACCTGCCCGCTTGACCCTATCCCCTCCCATCTTCTCCAGACCATTTCCGGAGACCTTCTCCCTTACCTCACCTCGCTCATCAACTCATCACTGACCGCTGGCTACGTCCCTTCCGTCTTCAAGAGAGCGAGAGTTGCACCCCTTCTGAAAAAACCTACACTCGATCCCTCCGATGTCAACAATTACAGACCAGTATCCCTTCTTTCTTTTCTCTCCAAAACTCTTGAACGTGCCGTCCTTGGCCAGCTCTCCCACTATCTCTCTCTGAATGACCTTCTTGATCCAAATCAGTCAGGTTTCAAGACTAGTCATTCAACTGAGACTGCTCTCCTCTGTATCACGGAGGCGCTCCGCACTGCTAAAGCTAACTCTCTCTCCTCTGCTCTCATCCTTCTAGATCTATCGGCTGCCTTCGATACTGTGAACCATCAGATCCTCCTCTCCACCCTCTCCGAGTTGGGCATCTCCGGCGCGGCCCACGCTTGAATTGCGTCCTACCTGACAAGTCGCTCCTACCAGGTGGCGTGGCGAGAATCTGTCTCCTCACCACGCGCTCTCACCACTGGTGTCCCCCAGGGCTCTGTGCTAGGCCCTCTCCTATTCTCGCTATACACCAAGTCACTTGGCTCTGTCATAACCTCACATGGTCTCTCCTATCATTGCTATGCAGACAACACACAACTAATCTTCTCCTTTCCCCCTTCTGATGACCAGGTGGCGAATCGCATCTCTGCATGTCTGGCAGACATATCAGTGTGGATGACGGATCACCACCTCAAGCTGAACCTCGGCAAGACGGAGCTGCTCTTCCTCCCGGGGAAGGACTGCCCGTTCCATGATCTCGCCATCACGGTTGACAACTCCATTGTGTCCTCCTCCCAGAGCGCTAAGAACCTTGGTGTGATCCTGGACAACACCCTGTCGTTCTCAACCAACATCAAGGCGGTGGCCCGTTCCTGTAGGTTCATGCTCTACAACATCCGCAGAGTACGACCCTGCCTCACACAGGAAGCGGCGCAGGTCCTAATCCAGGCACTTGTCATCTCCCGTCTGGATTACTGCAACTCGCTGTTGGCTGGGCTCCCTGCCTGTGCCATTAAACCCCTTCAACTCATCCAGAACGCCGCAGCCCGTCTGGTGTTCAACCTTCCCAAGTTCTCTCACGTCACCCCGCTCCTCCGTTCTCTCCACTGGCTTCCAGTTGAAGCTCGCATCCGCTACAAGACCATGGTGCTTGCCTACGGAGCTGTGAGGGGAACGGCACCTCAGTACCTCCAGGCTCTGATCAGGCCCTACTACACCCAAACAAGGGCACTGCGTTCATCCACCTCTGGCCTGCTCGCCTCCCTACCACTGAGGAAGTACAGCTCCCGCTCAGCCCAGTCAAAGCTGTTCGCTGCTCTGGCCCCCCAATGGTGGAACAAACTCCCTCACGACGCCAGGACAGCGGAGTCAATCACCACCTTCCGGAGACACCTGAAACCCCACCTCTTTAAGGAATACCTAGGATAGGATAAGTACCCCCCCCCCCTTTAAGATTTAGATGCACTATTGTAAAGTGACTGTTCCACTGGATCTCATAAGGTGAATGCACCAATTTGTAAGTCGCTCTGGATAAGAGCGTCTGCTAAATGACTTAAATGTAATGTAAATGTACAAACAATAGTTCACAAGTATAAACACCATGGGACCACGCAGCCGTCATACCGCTCAGGAAGGAGACACGTTCTGTCTCCTAGAGATGAACGTACATTGGTGCGAAAAGTGCAAATCTATCCCAGAAAAACAGCAATGGACCTTGGGAAGATGCTGGAGGAAACAGGTACCAAAGTATCTATATCCACAGTAAAACGAGTCCTATATCGACACAACATGAAAGGACGCACAGCAAAGAAGAAGCCACTGCTCCAAAACCACCATAAAAAAAGCCAGACTACGGTTTGCAACTGCACGAGGAAAAAGGGGGAAGCTTGCAAGCTGAAGAACACCATCCCAGCCGGGAGTGGTAGCATCATGTTGTGGGGGTGCTTTGCTGCAGGAGGGACTGATGCACTTCACAAAATAGATGGCATCATGAGAGAAGAAAATGATATGGATATATTGAAGCAAAATCTCAAGACATCAGTCAGGAAGTTAAAGCATGGCCGGAAATTGGTCTTCCAAATGTACAATCCAAAGCATACTTCCAAAGTTGTGGCAAAATGGCTTAAGGACAACAAAGTCAAGGTATTGGAGTGGCCATCACAAAGCACTGACCTCAATCCAATAGATAATTTGTGCAGAACTGAAAAAGCATGTGCGAGCAAGAAAGCCTACAAACATGAATCAGTTACACCAGCTCTGTCAGGAGGAATGGGCCAAAAATCACCCAACTTATTGTTGGAAGGTTGTGGAAGGCTACCTGAAACACTTGACCCAAGTTAAACAATGTAAAGGCAATGCTACCAAATACTAATTGAGTGTATGTAAACTTCTGACCCACTGGGAATGTGACGAAATAAATAAAAGCTGAAATAAATCACTCTATAGTATTATTTGACATTTCACATTCTTAAAATAAAGTGGTGATCCTAACGGACATAAAACAGGGAATTTTTACTTATTAAATGTCAGGAATTGTGAACAACTGAGTTTAAATATATTTGGCTAAGGTGTATGTAAACTTCCGACTTCAACTGTATAAACCAGACTACATTTGGTGACATCGCCATAATATGAATCAACACATACCCCAAATGTGGTTGAGCTAGTGGTCTGGTTGGCTAATAGTTTTGTCAACGAATGGGTGGATTGCATTTGGTTTGCCAAGCCACAAGCGTATGAAGAAGATTAGATGTATGAATAGGACACATTAATCATGTATATTAGGTCACAAGGTTGCAAATCGTTTTGCAATGTAAAACGAAATCAAGGGCTTCTTATTGAAGTTCAGGTAATGCATACTCTGTGTTCTTCCATTTTGTACTTAATGAACACAACCCTGACGTAGTGTGTAGGGGGCTAACTGTACCTGTGCCAGGTGACCTTGGGGTTAGGGGATCCTGATGTGATGCAGGTGAAAGTCACTGACTCCTGGTAATCTGCTGTGGCATTGAATGACTGCTGTAGTACCGACAGCACAGGAGGAACTATAGGAACAAGACAAAGATGACAGTTAGTGGTGAGAACTTCATCAAATTACACATGCGAGAGCAAAACAGTGGCAGTGAAACAATATGCACACAGGCAACTAGCATTTTCACCTTCCCCACCCCATCTTCAAATTAAGATTAATGACGTCATTGTTGTGACTTAAGAACAAGACAGATCAACACGAATGTCGGCCGTGCACAGTGGTTGTGCAGAGAGTGGTCATGCTATTGCTTCTGACCATAGAATATCAGCCATTTTTTCAAATTTCCAAACGATTCTACATGTTAATTCGCCACCGTTCATCAACACCAAGTGATTTACTGTGCATGGTCAATGCTCGTGTTGGACTACTGTCTTGTCCTTAGAGGGGCAATGGGACATTGTAATGTAACTTTGCAGTCTTCCAAGGGACAGGTAGGCAGGTAATCATGCTAGCAATGGTAGTTCGCATTTAGCCTGTCATCCCAGCTAGTTAACCAGGCTAACATTGAGCTAGAATTTAGCCTGTCATCCTAGCCTAGCTGGTTAACCAGGCTAATAGTGTTAGCCAGCATGTAGCAAGTCAACCAAGCCGAGCTAGCTAACCAGGCTAACAGTGGTAGATTGCATTTACCCTGTTATCCTAGACCTAGCTGGTTAGCCTATATGAAAGCAGTAGGTGTATTCTTGTTATTATTGTTCTCTAAGCATTTGTATTATATATATAAAATAGCATAACTTCTTTGGGGTAGGGGGCAGTATTTTCACGTCCGGATGAAAAGCATGCTCAGAGTAAATGCCCTGCTACAAAGCCATAAAAGCTAGAATATTTGAATGATGTCTGTGAGTATAACAGAACTCATATGGCAGGCAAAACCCTGAGAAGAAATCCAACCAGGGTAGTGGGTTCAATCCCCGGGACCACCCATACGTAGAATGTATGCACACATGACTGTAAGTCGCTTTGGATAAAAGCGTCTGCTAAATGGCATATATTATTATTATATTATTATATTATTATTATTATATTATTATTATTATTATTATATTGGTAACGTTGCACTTCCTAAGGCTTCCACTAGATGTCAACAGTCTTTAGAACCTTGTCTGATGCTTCTACTGTGAAGTGGGGACGAAGGACAAGGGAATGAGTAAGGTCTGCCATGAGCTGAACATGCTCTGACCATGCGCATTCACATGAGAGGGAGCTCTGTTCCATCACACTTCTGAAGACAATGGAATTCTCCAGTCCTAAAGATGGATTCAAGACATCGTTTGACATGTTTCTACTGACTGTTACGGAACTTTTTGACATTTCGTCTGCTTTTAGTGACGTGCTTCGTGACTTTGGATTTGTTTACCAAACGCGCTAACAAAAGTAACTATTTGGACATAAATGATGGACATTACCGAACAAAACAAACATTTATTGTGGAAGTGGGAGTCCTGGGAGTGCATTCCGATGAAGATCAGCAAAGGTAGGTGAAGATTTATACTGCTATTTATGACTTTTGTTGACTGCATAATATGGCGGATATATTTGTGTCTTGATTGGGCTCTGAGTGCCGACTCAGATTGTTGCATGGTTTGCTTTTTCCGTAAAGCTTTTTTGAAATCTGACACAGCGGTTGCATTAAGGAAAAGTGCATCTAAAATTCATGCATGACAGTTGTATCTTTCAGCAATATGTATTATGAGTCAATTGATGTGGCTCTCTGCAAAATCAAAGGATGTTTTGGAACTTTTGAACGTAAGGCGCCAATGTAAACTCAGATTTTTGGATATAAATATGAACTTTACCGAACAAAACATACATGTGTAACATGAAGTTCTATGAGTGTCACCTGATGAAGATCATCAAAGGTTAGTGATTAATTTTATCTATATGTCTGCTTTTTGTGAATCCTCTCTTTGGTTGGAAAAATGGCTATGTTAGGCACTCACCTAACATAATCTTTTGGTTTGCTTTCGTCGTAAAGCCTTTTTGAAACACTGTGGCTGGATTTACAAGTGTATCTTTAAAATGGTGTAAAATACAGTGAGGCAAAAAAGTATTTAGTCAGCCACCACAGTTCAACCATGACAGACAAAATGAGAAGAAAATAAATCCAGAAAATCACATTGTAGGATTTTTAATGAATTTATTTGCAAATTATGGTGGGAAAATAAGTATTTGGTCAATAACAAAAGTTTATCTCAATACTTTGTTACATACCCTTTGTTGGCAATGACAGAGGTCAAACGTTTTCTGTAAGTCTTCACAAGGTTTTCACACACTGTTGCTGGTTGTTTATGAACATTTGAAAATCTTGGCCATGTTCTGTTATAATCTCCACCCGGCACAGCCAGAAGAGGACTGGCCACCCCACATGTGCTCTCTCTAATTATCTCTTTCTTTCTCTCTCTCGGAGTACCTGAGCCATTGGACCATGGGTTTCTGTACAGGACTTTGAGATATCAGCTGATGTACAAAGGGCTATATAAATCAATTTGATTGGATTTGATTTAGGTATTTTGGCCCATTCCTCCATGCAGAACTCCTCTAGAGCAGTGATGTTTTGGGGCTGTTGCTGGGCAACACGGACTTTCAACTCCCTCCAAAGATTTTCTATGGGGTTGAGATCTGGAGACTGGCTAGGCGACTCCGGGACCTTGAAATGCTTCTTACGAAGCCACTCCTTCGTTGCCCGAGCGGTGTGTTTGGGATCATTGTCATGCTGAAAGACCCATCCACATTTCTTCTTCAATGCCCTTGCTGATGGAAGGAGGTTTTCACTCAAAATCTCACGATACATAGCCCCATTCATTCTTTCCTTTACACAGTTCAGTCGTCCTGGTCCCTTTGCAGAAAAACAGCCCCAAAGCATGATGTTTCAACCCCCATGCTTCACAGTAGGTATGGTGTTCTTTGGATGCAACTCAGCATTCTTTGTCCTCCAAACACGACAAGTTGAGTTTTTACCAAAAAGTTATATTTTGGTTTCATCTGACCATATGAAATTCTCCCAATCTTCTTCTGGATCATCCAAATGCTCTCTAGCAAACATCAGACGGGCCTGGACATGTACTGGCTTAAGCAGGGGGACACGTCTGGCACTGCAGGATTTGAGTCCCTGGCGGCGTAGTGTGTTACTGATGGTATGCTTTGTTACTTTGGTCCCAGCTCTCTGCAGGTCATTCACTAGGTCCCCCCGTGTGGTTCTGGGATTTTTGCTCACCGTTCTTGTGATCATTTTGACCCCACGGGGTGAGATCTTGCGTGGAGCCCCAGATCGAGGGAGATTATCAGTGGTCTTGTATGTCTTCCATTTCCTAATAATTTCTCCCACAGTTGATTTCAAGCTGCTTACCTATTGCAGATTCAGTCTTCCCAGCCTGGTGCAGGTCTACAATTTTGTTTCTGGTGTCCTTTGACAGCTCTTTGGTCTTGGCCATAGTGGAGTTTGGAGTGTGACTGTTTGAGGTTGTGGACAGGTGTCTTTTATACTGATAACAAGTTCAAACAAGTGCCATTAACTTCTTCGAGATAGGGCCGCTCTTTTAATTTTGTCACGAAAAGATGCTCGACTATTCCATGTAATTGACAGCATTGAAAAGAAAAAACTCTGACGTTTCCAAAACTGCAAAGATATTATCTGTGAGTGCCCCATAACTAATGCTACAGGCGAAACCAAGATGAAGTTTCATACAGGAAATGCCCCAGATTCTGAAGGTGCTGTGTTCCAATGTCTCCTTATATGGCTATGAATGCGCCAGGAATGAGCCTGCCCTTTCTGTTGTTTCTCCAAGGTGTCTGCAGCATTGTGACGTATTTGTAGGCATATCATTGGAAGATTGACCATAAGAGACTACATTTACCAGGTGTCCGCCCGGTGTCCTGTGTCGAAATTATTGCGTAAGCTCTAGGTCCATGCGCGTTCCATTTCTTCAGAAGAGAAAGTCAACTGCCACGAAGGATTTATCGTCGATAGATATGTGAAAAGACCTTGATGATTGATTCTAAACATCGGTTTGCCATGTTTCTGTCGATATTATGGAGTTAATTTGGAAAAAAGTTTGCGTTTTAATGACTTAATTTTCATTTTTTTTTCTTACCCAAACGTGATGAAGAAAACGGAGCGATTTGTCAACACAAATAATATTTTTGTAAAAACTGAACATTTGCTATCTAACTGAGAGTCCTCATTGAAAACATCTGAAGTTCTTCAAAGGTAAATTATTTTATTTGAATGCTTTTCTGGTTTTTGTGAAAATGTTGCATGGTGAATGCCAGGCTTAATCCTATGTTAGGCTATCAATACTATTACACAAATACTTGTTTTGCTATGGTTGAGAAGCATATTTTTGAAAATCTGAAATGACAGTGTTGTTACCAAAAGGCTAATCTTGAGAGCAAATATATTTATTTCATTTCATTTGAGATTTTCATGAATAATGACAACTAGCTCAGTCCGTGATGCTGTGACACACCACCCCAGTTATGCTAATGAGCTTGCGGATAGATTTACACAATCCTGGATACAGGTTTTTTTCGTAGCCAAACATAACGCAGAAAACGGACCGATTTCTCCTGCACAAATAATCTTTCAGGAAAAAACTGAACATTTGCTATCTAACTGAGAGTCTCCTCATTGAAAACATCCGAAATTCTTCAAAGGTAAATTATTTTGTTTGAATGGTTTTCTGTTTTTTGTGAAAATGTTGCCTGCTGAATGCTAACACTAAATGCTAACGCTAGCTATCAATAGCTGTCAATACTGTTCCACAAATGCTTGTTTTGCTATGGTTGAGAAGCATATTTTTGAAAATCTGAGATGACAGTGTTGTTAACAAAAGGCTAAGCTTGAGAGCTAGCATATTGATTTAATTTAATTTGCGATTTTCATGAATAGTTAACGTTGTGTTATGCTAATGAGCTTGTGGATAGATTTACACAATCCTGGATACAGGTTTTTTCTTAGCTAAACGTGACACACAAAATGGAGTGATTTCTCCTAAACAAATAATCCTTCAGGAAAAACTGAACATTTGCTATCTAACTTAGAGTCTCCTCATTGTAAACATCAGATGTTCTTCAAAGGTAAATGATTTTATTTGAATGGTTTTCTGGTTTTTGTGAAAATGTTGCCTGCTGAATGCTAACGCTAAATGCTATGCTAGCTATCAATGCTGTTACACAAATGCTTGTTTTGCTATGGTTGAAAAGCATATTTTTTAAATCTGAGATGACAGTGTTGTTAACAAAAGGCTAAGCTTGAGAGCTAGCATATTTATTTCATTTCATTTGCTATTTTCATGAATAGTTAACGTTGTGTTATGGTAATGGGCTTGAGGCTGTAGTCACGATCCCAGATCCGGGATGGCTCGATGCAAGAAGTTAAAAACAACTAACCATAATTCCAAATTATGACGTTACTAACCTGCATAAATCTGCAGGTAGCTAACCAAACTGGTTCAATGTTAGCTAGCTAACATTAGGCTATAGCTAGCCAAGCAAATGGTTCTGAGATAAGAATAATAAGATCATACACGTAACGTTAGCTAGCGAGCCAGCTAGCTAGCTAACAGCATGCTTTATTTTGAAATGAAACCACTTTCTGTCAAAGTTAGAAATGTGTAATATCTGAAAATGTACCGAGATGGACTATACATCATTCATGGATGGACGTATGTCAGATGAAATGGCTGCCCTTAGTTTGAAAATGTATGTTTTCTCCATCTCCTTAGCTATCATACTCTAATTCCACTGATTTCAAAACTCGGAGCAACACTTATGCAGTTTTACAACACAATATATATTTTTTTAAAGCTGCATTAAACAGGATACTGACATACTGAGCTGCTCAAATTTACAGAAGCATGTTATATGGCAGACCAATCGAAACTCATCTCTCGGCATGTCCAGCCCACTCATTATCTCAGCCAGTCATGGTTAGTGGGAAGGTTGCCCGCTTTTTCTGTGGCTAAACCAACTAGGTTCGTAATTTAACAATTTTAGTAATATTTACAGATGGCATACAAGTTTATTATTAAGGCACATGTTTGAGAAGGTATTTGATTTTTAAAAAGTGAAGTAGTGACCCGCGACATACGCCTAGTTTCCTGAAAGGGGTCACATTTAATTAATGCTACTAATCATTCTGAACGGTTCATTTTCAGCTGCCAAAGAGAAGTGGAAAATTGGAAAGTGGTCAGAAATGTCAGTATAAATCATACCCGTATTAGCCACATTATTCAAATAATTTGTAAAAACATTATCAATAAGGGTGGCAGATGAACTGGTCACTCTTGTGGAATTATAGATGAGGGAATACAGATAGCTGGAGTATAAAGTATTTTTTTAAATCCGATGTCAGTGAGTGGTTCTCACTTTTAAATAAATGTACTGTATGTTGTAATCACCCAATTAAAAACAAATGTTATCTTCATTATTAATCAAATCCAAGGATACCAATGCCATAATCAGGTGGCCGATAGATGCATCAAATTATCACTTTCTTTCCACCTAAAAATGAACAGGAAGGAATTTCTATGAAAAGAGATCCAACATCAATGTTATCAGGTGTAAGTGCGAGGTCCTCTCTTACAAAGAATTGAAAACTTTTATGAACACAAATGGACACTTCTCCTTCCACTCTTGATGTTCTACGGTGGTGAACATTATTATAAGGAGACATGTCATAAAGCATGGTTGTCTCGTCAGCCAACCATGTTTCTGAAAGGGCAACAATGGAAAATTCATGACTGAGTAAAGACATAATGAACAAGATGGTCATGATTTTTAGGAAGACTGCAAACGTTCAACTGAAAAGGTAAAAAATAAGATCATCTTGTAATTAGATAAACTGCTATACAAGTTGTTAAATTGCTTAACATTATAGTAATCACAAGTGAGACTTATTTCTGGTAAATTTCAAGAAATTTGAATCAACACAATCATGATATTTATAATTTGCTTCATTAATATCTAATGAGTTAAAAACCATGTTATCATGGTTGATATCCTGCCCAACTAAGAGTGATACACAGTCAGATTCATCCACAGAGTGGAACGGAAAGATAGAATTGCATGCCTCACATGTCCAATACAACCACACATTTGTGTTAGTTTTATCAATATGGGTGCACTTCCTATGGAATACACATTGACACAGTCCACATAATACCACTGAAGACTTCAGAGGGTTATGCCATTTAGAGCAATGTGTGTTTTTGGTAATGAGGTTAGATGACACACATGAACAAAGTAGATTCAATATGTTTGTCTACAGTATATGTGGGTGTGTGTGTGTCAAATCAGTGGACGATAGTGGAGTCCCTTGCCATAGTCCTACGAAAGAGGGGGTGAACGACCAGCTGATCATTTTCCAGGTATGCGATGTTGCCAGTTTTTTGTTCTTCAATTAGTCGTGACTGCAGGTCCTTTCTTTTGAGGCGTAAATGTTTTGGAGAAGTCTTCATTGATTTTGGTTCCAATCAGGCACTTGTCTCTCCACCTTGTCTTTGAACCTGAGTACTTTCACCACTACAGACCTGGGCCGTCCATCGGGAAGAAAGTGCCACGCCTATGCACTCTCTCCACCGCGATGAGTTTTGGGTCCATTTAGACTTGATCTGCCGTGTCATGCCACGTTTCAGTCTTTACGTCCTCAATTCCATCGATTAAAATGTTATTGTGCCTCGTTTGGTTTTCGAGGTAGTCTCCTTTGTAAGAGTTCTTATCAAGTGTTTTTGGGAAAATTGCAGCATTTTTCTATCTAGTATTAGCCAGGCTACAAGTTTGCTGTGAGCTAAAATTAGTTCGTACTCAAATCCACACTCCCAAAAACAAGCTCTGCCAGTGAAATGGCAAGCACACACAAGGAACGCAGACTTGACCACACATACACCAGTATGATAAACAGAGAGAAGGCAGAGGACTTACTCACTGCATGGAGCCTGGCTTCACTTTACTAAACGAGCAGGAGATCACCAACTTGCAAGTTAGTGCTGTGGATACAAGTAGTATGCTTGGGAGAGATAGTGGTAGGAGCATTCGCTTACCCACATGCTGTTTACGTGCTGTTGTTGGAGATCTGATCCCCTAGTCGTCTTGACTACTTTCTTACCAAAAGTTAAGAGTGTTGATATGGGACGGAAATAATAGGTCAGACCATCAAATAATTGGTATACACATAACTCTTACATAATTTCTGTGAGGGTGAGGATATTGGACATTTTAAATAAACCAAGACTAAAAATTACTTACGGTACAGCAGATCCCCTTATTGTATGGGGCACTTTTAAATGTGCCTTTAGAGGCCATGCAATTCAATGCTCATATTTAAAACAAGAACAATTTAGGTCAAAAGAGTTCATCCTAAAAAAGGAAATAGAGGAACTAACAGAATAAGTTTGAGGAAAAAAAAAAGAAATGGAGGAACTTATTCAAGAAAGCTAAAGTGTAATATATATATATCTCTTAAAGTGAACTGGATGGAATATGGAAAAACTTTACCCAATATATTTTTAATTTTCATAGGAACATAGAAATGAATTTACACGAACTTGTTACAAATTACAGTGTCATCAGTGATTCACCAAACACTATTTTGAAAGAAGAAGCAAAGTACTTTACCCATATATTTTCATTTCAGTCTCCTCCATTTCAAGTTAATTGTAAGGATGTTTGAGCTCCCCCTCTATACTGACCCTGTTGGAGAAAGTGCATACCCATAGTAAACTGAAAATATTTTTTCCCAAAATTGCTAATATATGCATATAAAAATTATTATTAAATAGAAATCACTCTAAAGTTTCTAAAACCGTTTAAATTATGTCTGTATGTAAAGCAGAACTCTCAGGGCAGCCTTTCTCCCAAACTCTCTCTTGTGAAGAGAAAAGTTGGGTCAACTTTGACGTCATGGCCCCCACCCTTCCCAGGCAGCTACCGATCCAGGAACAGTTTCTATGTCTTCAGCGCGATATCAGCTTTCAAATGGCACGTTCATTGTGAGAATCCCACGATCCCTGCACGTTTGGCGGGCGAAATTGCTCGTGTCCCTCTGAAAATCATGCACTCTATTGCGCGCGGCTGATTTGGAGTACGTCTTTTTCCATGATGCAGCATTTGAAACCGGATTGTCTGTTAGCGTTGCTCTTTGTTCTACATGCTAAAAACATCATAAAGCTCGATTTTGCACATCGTTTGACCAGTTTAATCGACATATAATATGTAAATTGGAAGTTTTGATGCGCAAGAGTGCTGGACCAGAAGTCATTTTTGACGCATTTCAACTGAAGCTGTTAGCATATGCTAATACAGGGACACACAACGTGAAACCAAACGATGTATTGGGTAAGTATGACTCCTTCTACATCTTCTGATGGAAGAACATCAAAGGTAAGGGAATAGTTATGTGGTTATTTGGGGTTTCTGTGGACTCCAAACGTAGAGGAGACATACTGCTAATATCTGAGCGCTGACTCATACTATAGCCCAGTGAACGATGTCTGTAACGTTAAAAATAAATGTAATACAGCGGTTGCATTAAGAAGAAGTGTATCTTTGTAAATATATGTAGAACATGTATATTTAGTCATGTTTATTGCTTGTTATCTGACGTTATCTGTCGGAGCTATCATCATTTCTCCGGACATTTGAGTAGCATTTTTTGAAATGTTGTCATTGTAAACCGAGATTTATGGATATAAATGGCATATTATTGAAAAAAAAATAAATGTACTGTGTAACATGTAATATTACTGTCATCTGATGAAGATTTTCAAAAGGTTAGTGAATTATTTATTTTTTAATCCTACTTTTAAATTTTATTTTTTTCTGGGACAAAATGGCCACCGCTTGCCTTTTGTTTCGGTGTCTGATCTAATATAAATATGTGCTATGTTTTCGCCGTAAAACATTTTAGAAATCTGACTTGCTGGGTAGATCAACAAGATGTTTATCTTTCATTTGAGCTATTGGACTTGTTAATGTGTGGAGGTTAAATATTTTTAGGAATAGTTTTTCGCATTGTGCGTTATGGTAATGATCCCGGATCCGGGATGGGGAGTCATTTAATAGTGTAAAATTAATGTTTACACAAAAAGTCTCATGAAGGCCTAATTACAGAAGTGCAACTTCAAGATGCAATTAAAGCCTTTGTGTCCAGGAAAACTCCAGTGATGGATGGCATACCAGTTGAGGTATATCACATATTTTTGATGTAATCAAAGGACCGTTATTAACATGTTTTAACAGCTCCAATAAAAATGGTAACTATCACATACTCAACAAGAAGGTATACAGTGGGGCAAAAAGTATTTAGTCAGCCACCAATTGTGCAAGTTCTCCCACTTAAAAAGATGAGAGAGGCCTGTAAATTTTCATCATAGGTACACTTCAACTATGACAGACAAAATGAGAAAAAAAATCCAGAAAAATCACATTGTAGGATTTTTAATGAATTTATTTGCAAATTATGGTGGAAAATAAGGATTTGGTCACCTACAAACAAGCACGATTTCTGGCTCTCACAGACCTGTAACTTCTTCTTTAAGAGGCTCCTCTGTCCTCCACTCGTTACCTGGATTAATGTTTGAACTTGTTATCAGTATAAAAGACACCTGTCCACAACCTCAAACAGTCACACTCCAAACTCCACTATGGCCAAGACCAAAGAGCTGTCAAAGGACACCAGAAACAACATTGTAGACCTGCACCAGGCTGGGAAGACTGAATCTGCAATAGGTAGGCAGCTTGGTTTGAAGAAATCAACTGTGGGAGCAATTATTAGGAAATGGAAGACATACAGGCCCCCTGATAATCTCCCTTGATCTGGGGCTCCACGGAAGATCACACCCCGTGGGGTCAAAATGATCACAAAAACGGTGAGCAAAAATCCCAGAACCACACGGGGGGACGTAGTGAATGACCTGCAGAGAGCTGGGACCAAAGTAACAAAGCCTACCATCAATAACACACTACGCCGCCAGTGACTCAAATCCTGCAGTGCCAGTACATGTCCAGGCCCGTCTGAAGTTTGCTAGAGAGCATTTGGATGATCCAGAAGAAGATTGGGAGAATGTCATATGGTCAGATGAAAACAAAATATAACTTTTTGGTAAAAACTCAACTCAAGTTGCATCCAAAGAACACCATACCTACTGTGAAGCATGGGGTGGAAACATCATGCTTTGGGGCTGTTTATCTGCAAAAGGACCAGGACGACTGATCCGTGTAAAGGAAAGAATGAATGGAGCCATGTATCGTGAGATTTTGAGTGAAAACCTCCTTCCATCAGCAAGGGCATTGAAGATGAAACGTGGCTGGGTCTTTCAGCATGACAATGATCTCAAACACACCGACCGGGCAACGAAGGAGTGGCTTCGTAAGAAGCATTTCAAGGTCCCTAGAGTGGCCTAGTCAGTCTCCATATCTCAACCCCATAGAAAATCTTTGGACTGAGTTGAAAGTCTGTGTTGCCCAGTAACAGCCCCAAAGCATCACTGCTCTAGAGGAGATCTGCTTGGAGGAATGGGCCAAAATACCAGCAACAGTGTGTGAAAACCTTGTGAAGACATTACAGAAAATGTTTGACCTCTGTCATTGCCAACAAAGTAACAAAGTATTGAGATAAACTTTTGTTATTGACCAAATACTTATTTTCCACCATCATTTGCAAATAAATTCATTAACAATCCTACAATGTGATTTTCTGGATTTTTTCACGCATTGTGTCTGTCATAGTTAAAGTGTACCTATGATGAAAATTACAGGCCTCTCTCATCTTTTTAAGTGGGGGAACTTGCACAATTGGTGGCTGACTAAATAGTTTTTTGCCCCACTGTATATAAATATCCAGTCTGCCTAAACAACTGGAGACCCCTTACACTTATGTTGTGATGCCAAATTCTTAGCAAAATGCATAGCGCATAGAATTAAAAAAGGTTTTGTCGGATATTATTCATCCTAATCAGACAGTTTTTTACATGGACGATACATTGGTGATAATATAAGTACTGGAAACAATAGAACACTATGAAAAACCAAGCCTGGTATTTATAGCTGCCTTTGATCAAGTTTGACTGGAATTTATACATAAATGCCTGGACTGTTTTAATATCGGAGAATCTCTTACACAATGTGATAAAGTTATATATAGTTAAACTAGGAGTAAAATAGTAAATAATGGCTACTTCTTAGAAAGTATTAAATTGTCAAGAGGAGAAAACCAAGATTGTCTGTCCACTATCAGCATATATATTTATTATGGCCATCGAAAGGTTAGCTATTACAATCAAATCAAATCAAATTGTATTTGTCACATACACATGGTTAGCAGATGTTAATGCGAGTGTAGCGAAATACTTGTGCTTCTAGTTCCGACAATGCAGTGATAACCAACAAGTAATCTAACTAACAATTCCAAAACTACTGTCTTATACACACAAGTGTAAGGGGATAAAGAATATGAACATAAAGATATATGAATGAGTGATGGTACAGAGCGGCATAGGCAAGATACAGTAGATGGTATCGAGTACAGTATATACATATGAGATGAGTATGTAAACAAAGTGGCATAGTTAAAGTGGCTAGTGATACATGTATTACATAAAGATGCAGGAGATGATATAGAGTACAATATATACGTATACATATGAGATGAATAATGTAGGGTATGTCAACATTATATTAGGTAGCATTGTTTAAAGTGGCTAGTGATATATTTTACATAATTTCCCATCAATTCCCATTATTAAAGTGGCTGGAGTTGTGTCAGTGTGTTGGCAGCAGCCACTCAATGTTAATGGTGGCTGTTTAAAACCTCTTAAGCCTAGCCCTGTTTACTGCCCCTAATGGAGGAATTGGGTACCCATATAAAACAGGATACATTTTTGTCAAAAGTTGCTAATATATGCACATAAAAAATATTATCGAATAGAAAACACTCTAAAGCTTCTAAAACCATTTAAATGTTGTCTCTATGTAAAGCAGAAGTCTCAGGGCATGCATTCTCCCAAAATCTCTCTTGTCATGGAAAAAGTTGGCCCAACTTTGAAGTCATCTTAAACGCCTTCCCAAACAACTACCGCTCTGGGAACAGTTCCTACGTGTTCAGCGCAAAGCCTGCTTTCAATGGGGCTTCTCATTGTGTGAATCACGCGCTCACGAGACGTTGAGCGTGCCGAAAGGTCTCGGTCACGTGAAAAAAAAGTGTACGTTTATGCGCGCTCTGCTCCCGCTCTCTCTTTTCTTCAGGATCAATTAAAAGACGTGTGTGTTTCGCTTCGTCCTCACAATTGCTGTACACCTTTATAACATGTTAAAGCTTAATTATGAACATAGTTTGACAAGTTTACTCGACATATAATATATAATTTCGACGTTTTGGTGCGCATCCACTTGAATTTTGCCTACATTTTGACCGAAAAGTGGCTATTTTGAGAACCGAAAGACGCAGACTTGAAAACTAAACGCTGTTTTGGTAAGTATAATCCCTTCCAGGTCTTTTGATGGAAGAACAGCAAAGGTAAAGGAATATTTATGTGTTAATTTTGGGTTTCTGTCGACTCCAAGATAGAGGAGGCATAATGATACATTTGGAGCGCCGACTCCTAGTATAGCCTAGTATAGCCGATTATAGCCGATTGCATTTAGAAGAAGTGTATCTTCCTATACATATAAAACATGCATATTTAGTCAAAGTTTATGATGTGTATTCCTTGTTAGCTGACGTTATCTGCCGGAGCTATTTCATTTCTCCTGACATTTTAGTAGCATTTTTTGAACGATGCGTCATTGTAAACAGAGATTTATGGATATATATTGCAGATTATTGAAAAAAAATGAATGTACTGTGTAACATGTTATATTACTGTCATCTGATGAAGATTTCAAAAGGTTAGTGAAATTATTATTTTTTTAATCCTGCATTTGTTGATTGCATATTTTTTCCTACTTGGCTATGCTAATGAGCTATGTCTGCGGTGGTGGTTTGACATAAATATGTGCTATGTTTTCGCCGTAAAACATTTTAGAAATCTGACTTGTTGCCTGGATTCACAATGAGTGTAGCTTTAATTCAATACCCTGCATGTGTATTTTAATGAACGTTTGAGTTTTAACTAATACTATTAGCATTTAGCGTAGCGCATTTGCATTTCCAGAGCTCTAGATGGGACGCCTGTGTGCCAGGTAGAAGCAAGAGGTTAACAGTCTGATGGCCTTGAGATAGAAGCTGTTTTTCAGTCTCTCTGTCCCAGCTTTGATGCACCTGTACTGACCTCGCCTTCTGGATGATAGCGGGGCAGTGGCTCGGGTGGTTGTTGTCCTTGATGATCTTTATGGCCTTCCTGTAACATCGGGTGGTGTAGGTGTCCTGGAGGGCAGGTAGTGTGCCGATGGTTGCGTTGTGCAGACCTCACTACCCTCTGGAGAACCTTACGGTTGTGGGTGGAGCAGTTGCCGTACCAGGCGGTGATACAGCCCGTCAGAAAGCTCTCGATTGTGCATCTGTAAACGTTTGTGAGTGCTTTTGGTGACAAGCCACATTTCTTCTGCCTCCTCCTCCTCTTCTTCACGATGCTGTCTGTGTGGGTGGACCAATTCAGTTTGTCTGTGATGTGTATGCCGAGGAACTTAAAACTTGCTACCCTCTCCACTACTGTTCCATCGATGTGGATAGGGGGGTGTTCCCTCAAGTCCACAATCATCTCCTTAGTTTTGTTGACGTTGAGTGTGAGGTTATTTTCCTGACACCACACTCCGAGGGCCCTCACCTCCTCCCTGTAGGCCGTCTCGTCGTTGTTGGTAATCAAGCCTACCACTGTTGTGTCGTCCACAAACTTGATGATTGAGTTGGAGCCGTGCGTGGCCACGCAGTCGTGGGTGAACAGGGAGTACAGGAGGGGGCTCAGAACACACCCTTGTGGGGCCCCAGTGTTGAGGATCAGCAGGGTGGAGATGTTGTTGCCTACCCTCACCACCTGGGGGCAGCCCGTCAGGAAGTCCAGTACCCAGTTGCACAGGGCGGGGTCGAGACCCAGGGTCTCGAGCTTGATGACGAGCTTGGAGGGTACTATGGTGTTAAATGCCGAGCTGTAGTGGATGAACAGCATTCTCACATAGGTATTCCTCTTGTCCAGATGGGTTAGGGCAGTGTGCAGTGTGGTTGAGATTGCATCGTCTGTGGACCTATTTGGGCGGTAAGCAAATTGGATTGGGTCGAGGGTGTCAGGTAGGGTGGAGGTGATATGGCCCTTGACTAGTCTCTCAAAGCACTTCATGATGACGGAAGTGAGTGCTACGGGGCGGTAGTCGTTTTGCTCAGTTACCTTAGCTTTCTTGGGAACAGGAACAATGGTGGCCCTCTTGAAGCATGTGGGAACAGTGTTTACGGAATATGTCCGTAAACACACCAGCCAGCTGGTCTGCGCATGCTCTGAGGGCACGGCTGGGGATGCCGTCTGGGCCTGCAGCCTTGCGAGGGTTAACACGTTTAAATGTTTTACTCACCTCGGCTGCAGTAAAGGAGAGGCCGCATTTCGCATCAAACAAGCGAAATGTATGTATAGGGACAAAGTGGAGTCGCAATTCAACGACTCAGACATGAGACGCATGTGGCAGGGTCTACGGGCAATTACAGACTACAAAAGGAAAACCGGCAAGTCACGGACACTGACGTCTTGCTTCCAGACAAACTAAACACATTATTTTCCCGCTTTGAGGATAACACAGTGCCAACATAGTGGCCCGCTACCAAGGACTGCGGGCCACCCCTCTCTTCTCCGTGGCCAACCTGTGTAAGACATTTAAACGTGTTAACCCTCGCAAGGCTGCCTGTCCAGACGGCATCCCTAGCTGCGTGCTAAGAGCATGAGGACATATTCAATCTCTCTCTATCCCAGTCTGCTGTCCCCACATGCTTCAAGATGTCCACCATTGTTCCTGTACCCATCTGGACAAGAGGAATACCTATGTAAGAAAGATGTTCATTGACTACAGCTCAGCATTCAACACCATAGTACCTTCCAAGCTCATCATAAAGCTTGAGGCCCTGGGTCTCAACCCTGCCCTGTGCAATTGGGTTGTGGACTTTGACGGGCCGCCGGCAGGTGGTGAAGGTAGGAAACAACATCTCCACTTCCCTGAGCCTCAACACTGGGGCCCCACAAGGGTGGGTGCTCAGCCCCCTCCTGTACTCCATGTTCACCCATGACTGCATTGCCATGCACGACTCCAACGCAATCATCAAGTTTGCAGAAGACTTAACAGTAGTGGGCTTGATTACCAAAAACAAAGAGACAGCTTACAGGGAAGAGGTGAGGGCACTTGGATTGTGGTGTCAGGAAAACAACCTCTCACTCAACGTCAACAAAACAAAGGAGATGATCGTGGACTTCAGGAAACAGCAGAGGGAGCACTCCCCTATCCACATCGACAGGACAGCAGTGGAGAAGGAGGAAAGTCTTGAGTTCCTTGGCGTACACATCACAGACAAACTGAAATGGTCCACCCACACAGACAGTGTGGTGAAGAAGGCGCAACAGCGCCTCTTCAACCTCAGAAGGCTGAAGAAATTTGGCTTGCCACCTAAAACCCTCACAAACCTTTACAGATGCACAATTGAAAGCAGCCTGTCGGCATGTATCACCGCCTGGTACAGCAAATGCATTACCCACAACCACAAGGCTTTCCAGAGGGTGGTGCAGTATGCACAACGCATCACCGGGGGCATACTACCTGCCCTCCAGGACACCTACAGCACCCAATGTCACAAAAAGATCATCATGGACAACCACCTGAGCCACTGTCTGTGCACGCTGCTACCATCCAGAAGGCGAGGTTAGTACAGGTGCACCAAATCTGGGACCGAGAGACTGAAAAACAGCTTCTATCAAAAGGCCATCAGACTGTAAAAAAGCCATAACTAACACAGAGAGGCTGCTGCCGACATACAGACTCAAAATCATTGGCCACCTTAATAAATGGATCACTAGTCACTTTAATAATGACACTTTAAAATGTTTACATATCTTATGTTACTCATCTTATATGTATATACAGCATTGTATACCATCCATTGTATCTTGCCTATGCCCATCGGTCATCACTCTTCCATATACAGTATTTATATGTACATATTCTTATTCCATCCCTTTAGAGTTGTGTGTATTAGGTAGTTGTTGTGGAATTGTTAGATTACTTGTTAGATCCTACTGCACTGTCAGAACTAGAAACACAAGCATTTCACTACACTCACATTAACATCTTCTAACAATGATTTGATTTATATGTTTAAGCTGGAAGTGGAATCCTAAGTATTGTTGTCCATTAGTTTACTCCAATTCGCGTGGTACAGTTAGTGGAAAATAACAAAAAAGGAAAATATATTTAATTATTTTTACTCCCAATTAGGGGATGGGTGGCAGGGTTAGGGGGAAAAAATAAAGAAGGAAAATATATATATAATATATACAGTACCATTCAAAAGTGAGGTAGTCACCCGGAATGTATTTCATTTAACAAGTGTACCTTGTTAAAAGTTAATTTGTTGAATAACTTTCCTTCCTAATGTGTTCGAATCAATCAGTTGTGTTGTGACAAGGTAGGGTGGTATATAGAAGATAGCCCTTTTTGGTAAAAGACCAAGTCTATATTTTGGCAATAACAGCTCAAATGAGCAAAGAGAAACAACAGTCCATCATTACTTTAAGACATGAAGGTCAGTCAATGTGGAACATTTCAAGAACTTTGAAAGTTTCTTCAAGTGCAGTCGCAAAAACCATCAAGTGCTATGATGAAACTGGCTCTAATGAGGACCGCCACAGGAAAGGAAGACCCAGAGTTACCTCTGCTGCAGAGGATACGTTCATTAGAGTGACCAGCCTCAAAAATTGCAGTCCAAACAAATGCTTCACAGAGTTCAAGCAACAGACACATCTTAACATCAACTGTTTAGAGGTGACTGCATGAATCAGGCCTTCATGGTCAAATTTCTGCAGAGAAATCACTTCTAAATGACTTCAATATTAAGAAGAAACTTGCTTTGGCCAAGAAACAATGGACATTAGAGCAATGGACATTAGTCCGGTGGAAATCAGTCCTTTGGTCTGATGAGTCCAAATTTGAAATTTGGACTCACCGCCATGTCTTTGTGAGAAGCAGAGTAGGTAAACGGATGATCCCCGCATGTGTGGTTCCCACCGTGAAGCATGGAGGGGGTGGTGTGATGTGTGGGGTGCTTTTATTTATAATTATAGAATTTATTTAGAATTAAAGGCACACTTAACCAGCATGGCGACCACAGCATTCTGCAGCTATACGCAATCCCATCTGCTTTTGCGCTTAGTGGGACTAACATTTATTTTTCAACAGGACAATGACCCAAGACATGTCCAGGCTCAAGAATCATTCTCACCCGACCTCAACCCAATTGAGATGGTTTGGGTTGAGTTGGACGACAGAGTGAAGGAAAAGCAGCCAACAAGTGCTTAGCATATGTGGAAACTCCTTCAAGACTATTGGAAAATATTCCAGGTGAAGCTGGTTGAGAGAATGCCAAGCTTGTGCAAAGTTGTCATCAAGGCAAAGGATGGCTACTTTGAAGAATCTCAAATATAAAATATATTTGGAGTTGTTTAACACGTTTTTGGCTACTGCATGATTGATTCCATGTGGTATTTCATAGTTTTGATGTCTACAACATTATTCTACAATGCAGAAAATAGTAAAAATAAAGAAAAACCATTGAATGAGTAGGTGTGTCCAAATGTTTGACTGGTATATGGGGGATTGGAAATTATGCAGACAATTACACTGATAGAATCCACAATGTAACTGCAATATTAAAGCTGACCTCCCCTACAAAAATAAATAAATAAAAATAAATCATTGATGACTCTTTTCAAATCCAATGTATTTTCCACGTCCATTCGAACAATGTTGATTCAACCAGTTTGTGTCCAGTGGGTTACTTCTGAGTTTTTCCTTATCTCAGTCGGACACACTCTATAGTGATGGCTGCGGTGGAATGTCCCATCTTCGTATCCGGATGGTGGGTGCCATGTTGCCGGGTGGATAATAGGACTCGCCTCATTGAGCAAGCGTATTGGATCTTCCTCACAACTATAAGTGGTGCTCTAAATTGAACACAATCCGTGTTTTTTTTCCCACCGAGTGCGTTTATTACATTAGGTGGGAAGAGCAAGATAGCCGAGACAATATTGTGGGCGCTCATGCATAACCGGTGCTTATAGCTCGCGAGAGATCACATTTCAATCACTCCCGAAACACTCTCAGGTGGTTTGCATTCCTGGCTTCACTGGGGCCTTCCTGAGGACAAATTATAGAATTAAAATGACAACCTTTCACTTTTTGGGCTACAAAGCCCCGAGCTGGCACTAATTGAAATCTTCAATCACAGAAACAGTGCGAATATAGAAGAAATCAAAGGAGCGGTGGCAGCTGCTCCTTTGATCATTAAGTAGCTCTATAATGAGCCTGTCTAGATCGGTGAGTCTGTTCTTTCTCTCAAACGAAGCCGATCTGAGGTGAATGCTCAGTTCATATGTTCAACACAGCACAATTTAGTGACTCTACAGTTCTAACTGCTGGAGTCACTGCCTTTGTAGCGGTGGTGGTTCAAAACTACACTTGCGTGATGAGTAACCTTGCTTGAGACCTGATGGACAGGTTCAATCCCCTGTCCATCACACTTCCACCTACGTCACAGGATGCTGCTGAGGGGAAATGGCTCATAATAATGTCCGGAACAGAGCAAAGGGAATGGCATCAAACACAAGGAAACCATGTGTTGGACGTATTTGACACCATTGAACTAATTCTGCTCAAGCCATTAACCACGAGCCCATTCTCCCCAATTGAGGTTCCCTCAACCTCCTGTGACCTACACAATTAACCAGATTCATTCTGAATCAATGACTCGATTCTTACACACCAGGTATGATTCTTTTCGTATCAATAACTCAAAACAGAACCTGCATTGAATCATATCAGAGAAAAATAAATGTTCCACCACGATTGACAATCTCTACCACCGGAGACAGAAGTTCCTTCTTTGTATGAGACCAAGTGTCTCTGGACCGATAAGCGTTTCATTTTGCCTGTGGTCCTGGGGTGCGATTGTTTGGGACCTGGCAACCCTGCAACTGTGTCAGTGCTGTGACTGTGGAGTGTCGGAGGGGAGAATGATTCTGCCTCACTAGGTGACTCTATTCTCACCCTGAGAGGAGCAACAATTTCTGTATGCCACTGATCGATACACCCCAGTGCCTGGCCTAAGAGAGCCTTTACACTGTGGCTCCGTAAGGGGCTTCTCATCCTTAACATCACTGCTGTATGGCTGCTATTGTAGAAGGGACCATTGTATATGGTTGGATAGGCTTTTGATATGTATAAAACGAGAGCAGGTGGACTAGTCTTCATAAGTCTGCTCTGAGATCAGGCCCAGCTGCTACAGTGAGAGGAAAAATATGTCTGGGTAGGGTTTTAATGATTCTGATTTGTTGAGCTTTGTTCCTTCAGAGAACCAAGGTTACATATATAACTGAACGTTTTGGTTATGATATTCAAGGGGAGATATGATATGCTAGCTAGATGGCTAACTCTTCGTTCACCACTGCATATGAATGGATAGGTATTAGCTAAGCTATAGCGGACTCTATAGTTTCTCACCATTCACCACCACCTCGATGTCGACAAAGTCGATTTCGCCGCGGGCCTCCACTCGCGCCTCGCAGCGGTACACGCCCTCGTCTGCCTTGGTCACCTTGTGGATCTGCAGGTTGTTGTTGGGCAGCACCTGGAACCTGCCTTCAGTGGGGGGGGGGGGTATAGAGAGAGCGATACAGAGTGACAAAGGGAGTGATAGAGAGGGATAGACAGAGAAAAGGGGGCAAGAATAGAGAGTGGGATAGAGCATAAGAAAGAAAGAAAGAAAGAAAGAAAGAAAGAGTTAGAAAGAGCCGTGTAATAAGGAAAGAAAGATACAAGGAAAACGATAGAAAGGAAAAATAGTAAAAGGAAGTACCATGACTCCAATCACACACTTGCTATCAAATAATATTTTCAGAAACCTTTATCACTTTTAGCTTTTTAAAATAAAGTTAGCTTAGAGAAGTGAGATAAATACTTTAGCAATTAGGTCTGCAGTTTACAAAAAGTTTCCCATCCTTCTTAATTGTTGTCACTGGCAGATAAGTGATAACCCTATCTTTCTCTGTCGAGCGCAAAGATATTTAAAACCTTGTCCTGTAATTAGCGTGGATTTTTTTAAAAGCGCCCCTATCTCTACCTTTAATCATTACTGCACAGTAAGGGGAGATAGTGCGTCGAAGGGAAGGGCCTTTGAATTTCAATTTAAAAACCTGACTACTTTCAAAGGATTCAAACAAATCATTTACCAAATCAGTAAGTCTGTCTATGTGATGGGTGAATGAGAGGGAAGGTGTCAGAGGAAAAGTAATGATGGGGTGAAAGAATATTGGTAAACAAGTCTGAACCTGCAAATTAACTTCTGTCCATCATGCAAGAGCCATGAATGTGTTCCCAATAGTCGAAGATACATTTTATTCCTTCTCCTTTCTTTCTCAGCCCCAAGATGTGTTCCAAAAATTGAAGATACTTTCTCTTCTCCTTTCCTTCTAAGCCATAGGATGTGTTTCAATCTAAGACACTGTTCTTTCCTTATCCTTTCCTCCTTTGTTACAGGATGTGGTTCCAATAGGGACTCAAATCCTGCAGTGCCAGACGTGTCCCCCTGCTTAAGCCAGTACATGTCCAGGCCCGTCTGAAGTTTGCTAGAGAGCATTTGAATGATCCAGAAGAAGATTGGGAGAATGTCATATGGTCAGATGAAACCAAAATATAACTTTTTGGTAAAAACTCAACTTGTCGTGTTTGGAGGACAAAGAATGCTAAGTTGCATCCAAAGAACACCATACCTACTGTGAAGCATGGGGGTGGAACATCATGCTTTGGGGCTGTTTTTCTGCAAAGGGACCAGGATGACTGATCCGTGTAAAGGAAAGAATGAATGGGGCATGTATCGTGAGATTTTGAGTGAAAACCTCCTTCCATCAGCAAGGACATTGAAGATGAAATGTGGCTGGGTCTTTCAGCATGACAATGATCCCAAACACAACGCCCGGGCAACGAAGGAGTGGCTTCGTAAGAAGCATTTCAAGGTCCTGGAGTGGCCTAGCCAGTCTCCAGATCTCAACCCCATAGAAAATCTTTGGAGGGAGTTGAAAGTCCGTGTTGCCCAGCAACAGCCCCAAAACATCACTGCTCTAGAGGAGATCTGCATGGAGGAATGGGCCAAAATACCAGCAACTGTGTGAAAACCTTGTGAAGACTTACAGAAAACGTTTGACCTCTGTCATTGCCAACAAAGGGTATATAACAAAGTATTGAGATAAACTTTTCTTATTGACCAAATTACTTATTTTCCACCATAATTTGCTACTAAATTCATTAAAAATCCTACAATGTGATTTTCTGGATTTTGTTTTCTCATTTTGTCTGTCATAGTTGAAGTGTACCTATGATGAAAATTTACAGGCCTCTCTCATCTTTTTAAGTGGGAGAACTTGCACAATTGGTGACTAAATATGTTTTTCCTCACTGTAAGAGGAAGAAGGAAGAAAGCATGGAAGCGAGCATCGGACCACCAAAAGACATTTGCATCCTCTACTCTAAATCTTCTAGGCAGGCTTGTTAACATGCTTTATTGTCCAACAATATGTTTAATGAAATCACATGCTTTGGCTTTTATTGCTAGAACTTACTATTTATAGCATCAAACCCCTGACAGAATCTGGGGAATACATTTTTCATAACAGTGGTTTGTTTAAATAGGTTACATCCCAAATGACACCCTTGTCACTAAACAGTGCACTGCATGTGAACAGGGCCCATAGGGCTACATAGGGAATAGGGTCCAATTTGGGACACACTCATGTTCTACAGTAAGCACATTTATTAAACTGATATGTCCCAAAATGGTGTGTGAAGCAAGCTGACATGTAAACTGAATTGATTAGATGTAAAAAAAAATGGATTCGCTAGCAAACCTGTTAATTGTCTTCTGATATCAATGATAATGTAATTATCAGCTGCTTCATTAAAAGCTGACTGTAAAATAACATCAAGGAGTGGGCCCATAAAAAAAATCCAATGACATTTTCACATGAAAATATCACTTGATTTCTATATGACTTGTACTGCTCAATAGATTACTTTTCATGAGTCAAGTTATGTTGCTATTATGGTAGCTACAGTAAGCACGTTACAAAGTTAGGCATATTAACTCAGCAAATAAGGTTTATCAACACATCAACAGAGGCAGCATGTATCAAATGACCATACGCAGACTTACTGTAGTGCTCCTCTGTGATCTCCATGCTCCTGAAGCCCTTTTGGTAGAACCAAGTGACCGCGGGTGCCGGGGAGGCGATGACATCACACACCACCTCTGCCGCCTCGTCGTGACGGAACTCCTGGGGGGACCTCGCGTTGCGGAACGTCAGCTTCTCTGTCACATAGGAAATGAGGTAACAGGAACTGAAGACACATTAGAGATGTCTTTCCAAGAGAGTTTATGTTACAATATTCACGCAAGTATACCATTTAGAATGCATGGCCAATACATCACCTCATTCTAAGTAGTATGCGAGTGTGGACTTTGGAACAGAGCCCAAGTAACGTGTATTGATTGAGGGAAGCCCTGCAGTGGAGTAGAGCGTAAACTCCATTCTGTAGAACAAACTGTTTTACATATTGTTTATAATTCTACAGCACTGAGACAACTCGGATTCTCTGTGCTTTAAATAGTCCCATTAACTTTCCCACAACATATTGAATGAATCCTCCCACCCCGAAAGTTCTGTTTGTAATCAAATGATTGATTCAACTTGTGTCGGTCTAAAGCTGTGGCACCTGTCTGACAAGCCCTGGCAGAAGGTTGATAGGTTACACCTGGGGAAAGTTGACTTGGGACCTGCATTTCTCTTCTCTTAAAAAACACTCCACCACCCTCTCAGAACCCGTATTGCTGGCTAGTGCTGTCAACTTATCACACGGCGTGTGTGTATGTTGTATGGAGAGACAAAAAGAGTGTGCATGCATGCGTGTGTATTTGGCACGTGGAGTTTGGCACAGGGTTATCCACTGTGTGTGGCAAAATGAAAGTGTGCATAAATCACATGCATGGCCTTATTTATTTCAGTCCCATCTACTAGATCACTCCGCAACCTAGCACATTAGCATTTTCCAAAGTGATTTATGTCAGGCGGCTCTCCAAAACATACTTTTTTCTCTTCGCTGCTCTTTAAAGTGCCTTGCGTCCTTCTGACTCTGAATGTGAGATTCAACCCTCCTCATCTGCCCAGTTTCAACCCACAGCACATTTTAGAGCTGTTATTGTAAACATTTTGTTTTTCATTTTCTCGTTGCTTGGTTTCTATCCTCTCTCTCTGTCTCTCATTCCCTCACCCCCTCTCTTGTGCTATGCCATTCCCTTTAATTCCCTTACCCCCTCTCTCTCATTCTCTCCCTCTCCTTCTCTCACTAAATCTCAAATTCCCCCACCCCTCTCTCTCCATTTTTCTCTCTCTTTCGCGCTCTATTTAATTCCCTCACTCCTGCTTTCTCTCTTCCCCTCATTCCCTCTCCCTCTCCTTCCCCCAGTTCTCTCCCTGTGATTCAAACACGTTGTTTTCCCTTGTTCTCCCGCTACTTATTTTCCATTTCCTGTCTCCTTTGTCGTTACCCTGCTCGACAAGAAAACCAGTAAGAAAAACAAATTCTCTCGTGTAACAGTCTACCGCTCACTTGACACCGTCAAATTGGTAACACAGTGAGAATTTCTCTTCCGTCATTTTGCCCACATAGCTGCAAGGGCAACTGTCAAAGTGGGGTGACATGACAATTTTCTTGGAGCTCCCTCAGGTGGGGCATCGACTGCCTCCAATGTCTCCTGTCTGAAATGGTTCTCCGTTGGCTGTTGCTCAAAGATAGACACTGGAAACTATACTTGTCAACTACTCAGCAGTGCGGAAAATTATAGTCTTTCGTCCGTGAGCTATAAAAAAAAGTATAATATGAGTTTGAATATGGATAGCTTTTGTCAGGTTGTGAGATGTGATGCATGAACACATATGATAATGTTAAGACGTGTGCACGTGTGTGTGGGTGTGTGTTGACGACTTCTGGAAATGTCAACACTCACAAATGGTAATGTGCAGCACATTTCAAGTGGCTGTCCAATTTTCGTAACATGTGGTGTTTATGTTTATCACAAGAAATCACGTTCGGTGTAGCCTCAGATGGGTGCTGGCTACTACTGGCCTGCTCAAGCCCTTTAGGTGACTATCTTCCTGTTACTGCTCATACATACTGAACACACAGTGCTGAACGGTGGCTGACTGATGTTGTCATAGATACAGCTGCCAAGCTGTGGTGCCGCTGTAACGAGGTGTGTGAGAGAGGAGGTAGGGGAGAGGGAGAGAAAGGTAAGCACCTTCCAGAGAGGGGTGTGCGTACGTGTGTGTGCGTGCATAAGAGCGTGTGCATATGTACATACAGTTGAAGTCAGAAGTTTACATACACCTTAGCCAAATACATTTAAACTCAGTTTTTCACAATTCCTGACATTTAATCCTAGTAAGAATTCCCTGGCTAAGGTCAGTTAGGATCACCACTTTATATTAAGAATGTGACATTTCTTGAAGAATAGTAGAGAGAATGATTTATTTCAGCTTTTATTTCTTTCATCACATTCCTAGTGGGTCAAAAGTTATGTACACTCAATTAGTATTTGGTAGCATTGCCTTTAAATTGTTTAACTTGGGTCAAACGTTTTGGGGTAGCCTTCCACGAGCTTCCCACAATAAAGGGTGAATTTTGGCCCATTCCTCCTGACAGAGCTGGCGTAGGCCTCCTTGCTCACACGCCTTTGCAGTTGCAAAGCACAGCGCTATAGGTCAGTGATGGCCACTCCAATACCTTGACTTTGTTGTCCTTTAGCCATTTTGCCACAACTTTAGAAGTATGCTTGGGGTCATTGTCCATTTGGAAGACCAATTTGCGACCAAACTTTAACTTCCTGACTGATGTCTTGAGATGTTGCTTCAATATATCCACACAATTAGATTATTGAGATTATTGTATCTCATGATACTATCAATTTTGTGAAGTTCACCAATCCCTCCTGCAGCAAAGCACCCTCACAACATGATGCTGCCACCCCCGTGCTTCACGCTTGGGATGGGGTTCTTCGTCTTGCAGCCTCCCCCTTTTTCCTCCAAACATAACAATATTTATTATTGCCAAACAGTTCTATTTTTGTTTCATCAGACCAGAGGACATTTCTCCAAAAAGTTCGATCTTTGTCCCCATGTACAGTTGCAAACTGTAGTCTGGCCTTTTTAATGCAGGTTTTGGAGTGGTGCCTTCTTCCTTGCTGAGCGGCCTTTCAGGTTATGTCGATATAGGACTCGCTTTACTGTGGCTATAGTTGCTTTTGTACATGTTTCCTCCAGTATCTTCACAAGGTCCTTTGCTGTTGTTCTGAGTTTGATTTGCCCTTTTTGAACCAAAGTTCGTTCATCTCTAGGAGACAGAAAACCTCTCCTTCCCGAGCGGCATGACGGCTGCGTGGTCCCATTTTGTTTATACTTGCATACTATCGTTTGTACAGATGAATGTGGTACCTTCAGGTGTTTGGAAATTGCTCCCAAGGATGAACCAGACTTGTGGAGGTCCACAATTGTTTTTCTAAGGTCTTGGCTGATATATTTTAATTTCCCATGATGTCAAGCAAAGAGGCACTGAGTTTGAAGGTTGGCCTTGAAATACATCCAGGTACACCTCCAATTGACTCAAATGATTAGCCTATCAGAAGCTTCTAAAGCCATGACATCACTTTCTGGAATTTTCCAAGCTGTTTAAAGGCACAGTGTATGTAAACTCTGACCCACTGGAATTGTGATACAGTGAATTATAAGTTAAATAATCTGTCTGTCAACAATTGTTGGAAAAATTACTTGTCATGCAGAAGGTAGATGTCCTAACCGACCGACTAACCGACTATAGTTTGTTAACAAGACATTTGTGGAGTGATTGTACAATTATTTTTAATGACTCCAACATAAGTGTATGAAAGCTTTCGACTTCAACTGTACACACACAGTACACACACCACACCGGTAATTCAAATCAAGCGTCTGCCAGATGGCTACCAGCCGCAAAACTCCTCCGTGTGTCACGTCCCATTAACGGCCACAGAAGATTCCCTCTCCCATACGATTAGAGCCTGCCTCCTTCGCCTGCACACATTCAATACTATGCATCACACACACCACCAGATCCAGCGAGCATTCACTACACTCTTTAATGGGCAAGTTATTACGGAGGTGCAATGGAATGTAAATATGTGTATCTTTATGATCTAACATGGGAGACAGCGATGTATTCAACTCATGTCTTTGTATGTCTGAAGGACCCCTACAGAGGCTGGAATGGATACAGAGGTAATGGAGAGAGTGTGGTGTGTGTGTTCTCCTCTGTTACATATGCATGTAAGTGACACTCACGGTACATCTCCAGCACCATGGTGGCCTCCTGTGTCTGTCCCTGGGCGTCGGTGGCCTGGCAGCGGTAGATGCCCGCGTCCTCCACCTCAGCATTATAGATGGTCAGCCTGGAGCTGTCCTCCCCGGTGTGCAGGGCCACACGCTGGGACGACACGATGCGCTCCCCCTGGGGGTTAAACCACTCCAGGTTGACCGGCTCTCCGATCACTGGTGGGACAGAGAAAACTTATAGGTAACATTAAGAAACTCTAAAAAGAACCAAGCCAAGCGTTAGACTTTAGAGCACTATTTCCCAAACCTCCCCTTGTGTACCCCACCATTTGTTCCACTTATATATTCATAAGCACACCTGAAATAAATGGTAAATTAATCAGCCCTTGTTCAACATGGGAAAGTTATGCCTCTTTGAAATTTGATAAACTTGTTATCCCACTTTTTAGGCGAGTAGGAGAAAAATGCAGTTGAATGATTTTCACACTTTCGAGAGCATTGGTGCTAAGGACGTCGATTGTAGTCGACTGGTCGATCGTAGTCGACCGGTCGATCGCAAACTTCTTTCTAGGAGACCGCAAAAAAAGTTTTCAAAATGTATGCACTAAAAATATATGTTTGGCAATTCACAGCGTTACCATCGAGTCTGCTTAAAAATAACTATAGTTGCTACATTTGGTGGCATGGCGAGAATCTGTCTCCTCACCACGCGCTCTCACCACTGGTGTCCCCCAGGGCTCTGTTCTAGGCCCTCTCCTATTCTCGCTATACACCAAGTCACTTGGCTCTGTCATAACCTCACATGGTCTCTCCTATCATTGCTATGCAGACGACACACAATTAATCTTCTCCTTTCCCCCTTCTGATGACCAGGTGGCGAATCGCATCTCTGCATGTCTGGCAGACATATCAGTGTGGATGACGGATCATCACCTCAAGCTGAACTTCGGCAAGACGGAGCTGCTCTTCCTCCCGGGGAAGGACTGCCCGTTCCATGATCTCGCCATCACGGTTGACAACTCCATTGTGTCCTCCTCCCAGAGCGCTAAGAACCTTGGCGTGATCCTGGACAACACCCTGTCGTTCTCAACTAACATCAAGGCGGTGGCCCGTTCCTGTAGGTTCATGCTCTACAACATCCGCAGAGTACGACCCTGCCTCACACAGGAAGCGGCGCAGGTCCTAATCCAGGCACTTGTCATCTCCCGTCTGGATTACTGCAACTCGCTGTTGGCTGGGCTCCTTGCCTGTGCCATTAAACCCCTACAACTCATCCAGAACGCCGCAGCCCGTCTAGTGTTCAACCTTCCCAAGTTCTCTCACGTCACCCCGCTCCTCCGCTCTCTCCACTGGCTTCCAGTTGAAGCTCGCATCCGCTACAAGACCATGGTGCTTGCCTACGGAGCTGTGAGGGGAACACCACCTCAGTACCTCCAGGCTCTGATCAGGCCCTACACCCAAATAAGGGCACTGCGTTCATCCACCTCTGGCCTGCTCGCTTCCCTACCACTGAGGAAGTACAGTTCCCGCTCAGCCCAGTCAAAACTGTTCGCTGCTCTGGCTCCCCAATGGTGGAACAAACTCCCTCACGACGCCAGGACAGCGGAGTCAATCACCACCTTCCGGAGACACCTGAAACCCCACCTCTTTAAGGAATACCTAGGATAGGATAAAGTAATCCTTCTCCCCCCTTAAAATATTTAGATGCACTATTGTAAAGTGGCTGTTCCACTGGATGTCATAAGGTGAATGCACCAATTTGTAAGTCGCTCTGGATAAGAGCGTCTGCTAAATGACTTAAATGTATGTATGTAAAATGTACATTTGTTTTCCAAACTGTAGCTACCATAGCAACCGTCTGCAGTTAGCACGTTTCCAATTCCACGCTTGCGAGACCTGCAACAGAATATTCTTTGATGTTCCAGACATGTTTTTTTCTTCTATGAAGTTGCAGTTACGTATTTAATAGGAGTGCTGGACCAAGCAGCAAGAAAACTAATATCTACCACTTTCACCGTGAGTGGGAAGATCTGCCATTCAAACATAGCTCTTGGTAAGAAGGGAAATGTCAAGAGGCATATGAAAGTGACTTTCCAGGTAAAAGTGAACTATGTAAGAGAAAAGTAAAAGAGTTGAAGTCTCATCGAGCTGCCCAACAATCGATCTTTACAAGGCCCGGCTCAAAATCAAAGGCAACCACGATTGCATCATTCCGGGTGAGTCGCATACTAGCAAAGCACAAGAAACTGTTCCAGGATGGAGAAATGATAAAAGAGGCCTTTTTTTAGAGGCAACAGAATGATTGTTTGATGATTTCAAAAATAAATAAGGATGTTCATCTGTCCAGGAATATGTTTTCGTTTCATCCTCCTCCATCTACCTCTAACCGAAGCTAGTTTTATGGATTTGTTTTCTGTTAAACATGTAAAATTAACAGCCATACAGAAAGATTCAAGTGAAGGTGAAATGAAAGAGGAGGAACTTCTTGGTGCAGGGAAAACTCCAGGGCTGGATGGCAAACCTTTTTTGATATACTCAAAGCATTAGCATGTTTTAACCACTCCTATGTAAATGGTAGATTATCAGACACTCAACAAGAAGGTCTGATTTCTTCATTACTGAAACAGGATACAAGTGAGAAATATAAAGATCCAGGCCATTTAAAAAAATTAGAGGCCCCTTACACTTTAGTGTTGCGAGGCAAAAATTATCGCAAAATGTATAGCGCATAGAATTTCAAAGGTATTGTCGGATATTATTCATTCTAATCAGAAGTTTTTTTTTACATGGACGATACATTGGAGAGTACTGGAAAGTACTGGAAACAATAGAACACGATGACACATTTGGGAAACTAAGCCTGCTATTCATTACAGACTTTGAAAAGGCTTTTGATAAAGTAGGACTGGAGTTTATATATAAATGCAAGGAACATTTCAATTTTGGAGAATCTCTTATAAAATGGGTTAAAATAATGTATAGTAAACCTAGGTGTAAAATAGTAAAAAATGGCTACTTCACAAAAAGTTTGAACCTGTCCACTATCGGCATATCTATTTACCATCGAAATGTTATCTATTCAAATCAGATCCAACAATAATATCAAGGGATTGAAAATGCAAGGCTTAAAAACAAAGGTGTCATTATAAATCCACAACTTGGATCCCTCCACAGCCTCATAGAGGATCTAAAACCTTTTTCTAACCTCTCTGGATTATAACCAAATGATGATAACTATATTACGTATTGGATCATTTAAAAAAATACTACTTTACCATGTTGGTTACCAATAAAATGGTCAGATTTGTGGATATACTCGGTATACATATCCCGAAAAAAATAAATGATCTCACTACAATACATTTTAATAGAAAGTTAGCAAAAATAGATAACATCTTGCTACCATTGAAAATACCTTTCTATTTGTCGAACAATCACCCTGATTAACTCTTTAGTCATATCCCAGTTTACCTATTTTCTTATGGTCTTGCCAATACCTAGCGAACAGTTTTTTTTATTATATTAGAAAAACATATATTCAATTTCATTTGGAACAGCAAGTCAGACAAAATTAAATGGGCCTATTTATATATTGAATATAAATTTGGGAGGCAGAAAATATTAAAGCACTGAAGGCTTCAGTCATACAAAAGTTGCACTTAAATCTAGCAAATTAGTAAGAATGTCTCACCCTAAGATCAAGAAAGGCCTTTTTCCCCGTATGCAGATTACAACCTATCACTTTGTTATTTGAAAAGGAAATCTCCCAAATATTGCTATTTTTAAAACAAGCCATAGAACTTTGCTTGCAATTTCAATTTAATCCAACAGAAAATAAAAAAATAAAAAATCATACAACAAATAGTGTGGTTAAACTCAAATATACTAATTGACTAATACATTTTTTAATCAATTGGAACCTTTAACATGTGGAAGGGGGAAAAAGTATTATTATTATTATTATTATTATTAACCCTGTTTTTCACAAGCGTAGCATATTGTGAATTCTGCAAACAATGTTTCAGGCCAATATATATTGCTCATGGCTCCCGAGTGGCACAGTGATGTAAGGCACTGCATCTCAGTGCACGAAGCATCACTGCAGTCCCTGGTTTGAATCCTGACTGTATCACATCTGACCGTGATTGGGAGTCCCATAGGACGGTGCACAATTGGCCCAGCGTCATCCGGGTTAGGGGAGGGTTTGGCCGGCCGGGATGTCCTTGTTTTAAAAATAGGCACGGTGGGCTTTTGGTGTCTCTCCCTCTAAAAACATAAATAAATATTTTGGCCTTTATTCAGATTACAACCGCTGATTTTCGGGTATTTTAAAATGAAATAATCTTCAAAATATTGCTATTATTTAAACAAGGACTTGAAAATGAGATCGTGAACTCTTGCAAACAACGTTTCCAGTCTGAGAATGAGTGCTAAATTACTGTAATTAATACATTTGTTCAATAGATTTGAATACAAAATAAGCCATTATGAGCCAAAGCTGAGAGGATCACCAAAACTAAAGGTATTCTGTTTCAGTGCATTTTCTTTAAAAACAATTATATAGCCTATGTAGGCCTATGTAGGCATACTGTGTAATAAAATTGATAATTGTGTACTAAAAACTTGAATGTGTTTTTGCAGAGCATACAACCATGCCGACAACCATCCGTGGAGATCAGGCTGCACTGAAAAAACACATGGTTCCACAGAAAACCAACTGGGATGGATCCAGAGGCAAATTTGGCTTCATCATTAACATCTTTATGCTTTCGTGAATAAAACAGTGATACAAATACTATCGCCAGCTTTGATCCATGCCTGGGCCTGCAGGACGATAATGTATTTGTTTGTCAGACGAATCACTGGATCGAAACTACAGAAAAGTACAAAACAAGAGAGTACACTACCGTTCAAAGGTTTGGGGTCACTTAAAAATGTCCTTGAAAGAACAGCAAATTTATTGTCCATTAAAATAACATCAAATTTATCAGAAATAAATTGTAGACATTGTTAATGTTGTAAATGACTGGAAGCGACTGATTTTTAATGGAGTATCTACATAGGCATACAGAGGCCCATTATCAGCAACCATCACTCCTGTGTTCCAATGGCATGTTGTGTTAGCTAATCCAAGTTTATCAATTTAAAAAGCTAATTGACATTAGACAACTCTTTTGCAATTATGTTAGCACAGCTGTGCTGATTAAAGTAGCAATGAAAATGTCCTTCTTTAGACTAGTTGAGTATCTGGAGCATCAGCACTTGTGGGTTTGATTACAGGCTCAAAATGTCCAGAAACAAAGTACTTTCTTCTGAAACTCGTCAGTCTATTCTTCTTCTGAGAAATTAAGGCTATTCCATGCGAGAAATTGCCAAGAAACTTAAAATCTCATACAACAATGTGCACTACTCCCTTCACAGAACAGCGCAAACTGGCACTAACCAGAATAGAAAGAGGAGTGGGAAGCCCTGGTGCACAACTGAGCAAGAGAACAAGTACATTCGAGTGTCTAAAAAGAACACAGACACTGGACAGAGGAACTCTCAATAGAAGGCCAGCATCCCGGAGTCGCCTCTTGACTGTTGACAGTGAGACTGGTGTTTTGTGGGTAGTATTTATTGAAGCTGCCAGGTGAGAACTTGTGAGGCGTTCCAAGAATGGCCTTTTTCTCACTCACCTTCGGTTATTTGAAAATTAAATCTCCAAAATATCGTCATTTTTTAAACATAGCAATTATTATTATTAATTCATTTAGAATGATATAAAAGCCCCTTAGATATTCTCACAGATCAGATTTGCCGTCAAGAAAAATGCCCCTTAGATATTAATTTAGGAGACTTCCGGTTGAGCAACGTAGAAAGAAGTCGCACGAGATCTAATCTCCGACAACTTTTGTAAATAATCCTCAATTGAGCTTAAATTCATACTTCTCAATACCTAAAAAGTATTTTTAACTACCCAGTAATAGTGCACCTAAATTAGAATCAGCAAACCAGTCACACGCTTTGGAAAATCGACGGAAAGAACTTCACATTCCACCAAATCAAATTCAGCTAAAATGGCTACCACCCCACCTCCATTGAACGCTTCAATAGCCACTCCGGGTGAAACGGCTAACCCGATAACACTGGAGATCCTTGTCAGGGAGCTGGCAAAATCTTGTGAAAGGTTGGTAGCAGAACTCACCGAATGGCTGAATAACTCACTACACTGGCTGCAATTCAGGCAACCATGGAAACCAACCAGGGTTCTGTGGCATCTCACACTACCACACTGGCCGAAGTTGAGGCCTTGCTCTCCGGCCACAGCAACCAACTCACTATGCTGGAAACCACTCTTTTAAATGTTTTATTTAGTTATTTATATATTTTTTGCAAAGAATGCAAAAAAATAAAACAAAATAATACATTTAAAACAAAGGACATCAAGGACAACTGAAATAACAGCAATAACAGCTACTTTATATGTTTTTGTGCATGTCTGGCACTATTACATGTATGTGTGTGTTCTTGTATGTGTTTATTTGAATGAGAGTGTGTGTCTATGCATGTGTACAAACATCTGCACGGCATCAGCCTCAGGCAAACCGACATTAGTTGTAAAAACACTGCCACTCAGTGTCATTCAAATGTACTTTTATTATGTTTTATTTAGACTTTTTTTCCCTCTTTTGACCATAATTCTCTCTCTCACACAGCAACTCCACTCCCACTTGTCTCCAATTCCACATACCAACCCTCAGCCCATCCCATCTACCGCTGCTGGCCACCCACTTCGTGTTTCTACGCAACACATATCTTTCAACTATGCTATGACGTTTAACGTACAATTTCAATCTATTTAATCAAATAGAATCTACAGATTGCGTGTTGAAGATAAATACCTTTACTAAGAGTATTAGTATATTTGTAATTGACTGACCCGGTCTCTCCAGATCTTCTAACAGTACTATTTCTAGGGTCAATTTTAGATCAATGTAATGCATTTGCAGCCATTCCTGAACCTGAGAGCAGAAACAGGCTACCTGAGGGCAATACCTAAATAAATGGTCTATTGATTCTGTATCCTTACAACAAAATCTGCAGAGATTCGATGATTTTATGCCGGCAAGAATTCTATATAATAATTTTAGCTGAAAAGCACAAAGTGTTGAATCTTGCATGTTTTATATATCAACTCATACACCCTGCACCATGGAATCGGTACATCAAAAATCTCTTCCCAATTATTTTGCAATCTGTATGGCACAGTTGTCAACATCCTGGTCCTCAAATGAAACTGGTATACTTTCCTATTGATTTTTATGCTTTTTATGCTATTTTTTAGATTTGATCCTTTAGATTGGGAAGACAGACCAGTTCCCTACCTCCTCCTGCTGCCACCCGCCTCCTCCATTTTTAGGGCAATGCTGTAATCAATTGGTTGTACTCTTGGATTGAGTTCCCTTACAACTCCACGAAGGACATAAATTATATTGTAAATTGTAATGGTAGAGTTAAGAACAAAGTACCCTTTTCAAACATCTTTCCCATAAATACAGGTATTTTATCAACCAGCACATTTGATTTCAGCAGTAATATTTGTTCTATCTTTTCAGGGGGATGAAATTGAAATTGTAGTCAGGTCTGCAATTCTTGTTTGAAAAAGACAGATACTTTGAAAAAAGTATCATTTTCAATTAATCGAAAATGAGACATGGCAATCTGCACAAAGGCAAAAATGCCGTTTTTAAACAATGGATGAGGTTTTCTTATTAATCTGCTTGAGAACGATTTAGGGTTCACATAAAACTTCTGAATGAGTGAAGCTTTTACAGAGAGGTTTAGTGTGTTTATATTTAATAATCTCAACATATCCAATTCATATTCATTATATAGATAGGCTCGTTTTATTTTGTCTGGTTTAGCGTTTCAGATAAAGCAAAATATTTTTTGCACATATGATTTGAAAAACAAATCATCAGGAGTAGGCAGCGCCATAAGTGTGTAAACTAAGATATGACTAAGGAGTTAATCAGGGCAATTTTCCCATAAATAGACAGGTATTTACCTATCCATTGTTGCAGGATCTTGTCTATTTTTACAAGTTTTCTATCTAAATTCATTGTGGAGAGCTTATTTATATATTTTGTGATATGAATACCGAGTATGTCTACTTCACCATCAGACCATTTTATAGGTAAGCTGCATGGTCATGTAAAAGTTGTATTTTTTAAGGATCCAAAACATAATATTGTACACTTATCATAGTTAGGTTTTAGTCCAGAGAGTACAGAAAAGTTATCTAGATCTTTAATGAGATATTGCAGGGATCTAGCTTGCGGACTCATGTTTCATGATGTTCTATTATTTCTAGTAGTTGTCGTATATTATCTCCAATGTATCGTCCATGTAAAAAACCTGGCTGATCAGGATGAACAGTACCTGGTAAAACCCTTTTAATTCTGAGTGCTATGCATTTTGCTAGTATTTTTGCATCACAACATTGAAGTGTAAAGGGGCCTCCTGTTTTTTAGATAGACTGGGTCTTTATATTTGCCATCTGGATCTTGTTTTATAATAGAGAAATCAGACCTTCCTGCTGAGTACCTGACAGACTACCATTTTTTTGTGTGTGTGAATTTTATCCCCTTTTCTCCCCAATTTCATGGTATCCAATTGTTAGTAGTTACTATCTTGTCTCATCGCTAAAACTCCCGTACGGGCTCGGGAGAGACGAAGGTCGAAAGCCATTAGTCCTCCGAAACACAACCCAACAAAGCCGTACAGCTTCTTAACACAGCACAACCGCACCAATGTGTCGGAGGAAACACCGTGCACCTGGTGACCTGGTTAGCCCGGCCCGCCACAGGAGTCGCTAGTGCACAATGAGACAAGGATATCCTTACCGGCCACATACTATACAGTCTCACTGCTCTTTAAACTTCCATTTGATATTTTTTAGTTTCTTAATCAAAGACATTTACTGGTAAAAGCACAACATTTTGATTTCATCATTTTACTAAGCCTTTGAACTTGCTGCTCCGCCAATGGCAATCTATAGCCTACATTGCAGTTTGGCAGCCTTTCGGTCATTTTCGATACCAATGTTACTAGCCAGTTAGACACCGATCCTGTCCACCAATATTTGTGTATATATACATTTTTGCTTGATATATACCATTTTTTAATTGTATTTTTTACACTTTATTTTTATAGACACTGAACTACCGTGGTTTACATTGGCCATGATTGGTGAGGTTGGTCACTGATGGTCCTCGGTTACATTCACTTTATCTTAGACTCTGCTATGACATTGGAGTCTAATACTATCACTCCTCTCTTCCAATTGTACTCTTGTTTAATTGTTGCAGTAGCTGAAGAGTTTAAGCAAACAAACTCTGTTTGCTTAATTGTACATATCCATATTACTAATTGTCAGTTTGCATACTATTATTGAATTGTTCCCTCCGTACGACATTTAACTATTTACCAATACACGGACTGATCCTTTTCATAGCCTACTGGTTAATTTCACATTTCTCAGCCCTGTGGCGACACCGAGTGGACTACACTCATTTTATGGCCATTGAAATGCCACCAATCGCTGATAATATTTTTCCATAACTGAAGCTGAAGGTTATACTCGTTGTTTAAAGTGTGACTGAAACCGAAAATGTACACTTGCCTATTGACATGTTTTATTTTTTTTATTTCAAGGGCGTATGTAACTTCTTTCCAAGGTCGGTTTGACCTCACTGCACATGTAGGGTAATCAACGGATGCTGAGTAAGAGAGAATTGCTGCTGCTCATCTCGGGTTTAGGATTTGTATTTGTATTTTTCTTTTTTCTTTGAAGGGTGTTGTACTATCATTTTTAATTTTGTGGGAATGCTGAGGGTGGTGGGGGGCTTTGCTTTTTTTAGAGGATTAAAAAAATATATATTCTGATGTTTTGCTCATGCTGCTCCTCTCATTCTTTCTTTTTCATTTGACTTCTCCTCTTTAATAAGGATTCATGTATAGTTTAACAACAAGACAGGATGGTACTTTAGGGTTTCATTTGCGTTTGTGGGGGGCAAATTAAGCGCTACAGAGTATTTTCACATCTGAAGAGCCTGAATACTGATATCGCATTTCTTCAAGAAATGCACCAACATGTTAATGACTAGATTGCATAAAGCATGGGTAGACAGGTTTTTCATTCTAACTTTGATGGCAAAGCCAATTGAACAGCAATAGTGATTCACAAACTAGTACATTTTTCACCCTCATATATAATTTCAGATACTGGAGGACGTTATACAATAGCTAGTGGCACCCTCTTCCAAACCCCTGTAGTACTTGCAAATGTTTACGCCCCTAACACTAGATTTCTGACATCTATTTTAGCCTCTCTCCCTAATTTTGACACCCACTGCTTCATCTTCGGGCGGGGACCTTAACTGTGTTATTGAACCAACACTTGACCTGTCTAATCCCAGTACACTTACTCCTTCCGGGATGGCAAAAGCTCTTTCTACAATTCATGACCCACATGGGTTGTGTTGATCAAAGGCGCTACCTCCATCCGGTCACAAAATACTACTCCTATTCATCAAGCCTACTCATGCATAGACAACTTTATTTTAGATAGAGCCCTTCTCCCCTCAGTTAAAACTACAGAATATTCTGCGAGAGTGATTTCAGGCCATTCCCCCCACATTCTGGATTTAGCACTTACTCCGAATGCAATTTTTTTTTTGAATTGGAGAGTTAACACGGCCCTATTGTCTAACAAAGAATTATGTGACTTTATCTCAACCAAAATATATGTATTCATTCAAACAAATAAAAATGATGCCACCTCCCCTTATCTTCTTTGGGAGACTTTCAAAGCTGTTTTACGGGGAAAGATAATTTCTTACAATGCTCATTATGTCAAACAAAGAAAACGGAAACATCAGGAACTGCTGGACTCAATCCTGGCAATACACCATCCTTTCCACTGATAAAGCAGAGTTTCTGTTGCAAAGAACAAAGGGGACGTACTACGAATATGGTGACAAGGCCAGCCGCCTTTTGGCACACCAACATAAATGCCAGATTTGTTTTTAGGTCCAATTTCATCTCATCGTTTTTCTTGGAATATAAACTCCATAATATTAATCAAATAAATTAATCAAAATTCAAATCAATCCCATATACTATGATCTTACAAAAACATTTTTAAATTCTCTAGTGCAGTCAAAATTGAAGACTATCAAATGCTTCTCAAAGATGCCCTCTGGTGGTCAAACTAGCACCAACTAGCAATAATGGCAACAGTGGCTGACAATTAAATAATGTGCCATAGAATTCTGCGGCAGCCCGCAAGTTGTGCTGCAGTACTTTAAGAGATTTTAAGAGAACCACCGTAACTGAGTGTGTGTTCTTTTCACTTCAATGTGACGAGTCGAAAGACATGATCGACCCATCTCAGTTGTGCATTTTCATCAGAATGGTGTTTGAAGATATTACTTAAAAGCTCAAGGGGAAATCATCAAATAAATCATCAAATAAATGAGGTGAAATGTTATTTCATATTGGAGGGGGAGGGTAGACCCCAAACTAAAGTCTGGACACACCTGTTCTAAACTCTTTGTTTACGCCCATTCACATAGCCTCAGCCCCACCCATCTCTTTAAAGAATACGCATGTACTGTAAATGCATGAGTCAGCAGGGCATTGTCCTCCAGAAATTAATCTCTCCATTATCCCACAATTATCTCAGCCAATCATGGATCCTACCACTCTCCCTATATAGCATAGTGCCATCTCCTTGGCTAAACCAGGCTCATAATTTAACATTTTTATTCATGTTTACTGATCACATACACAATTGTAATTAAGGCATATGAATGTTCACATGTTCAAGAAGGCATATAACAATATATTACATTTTTCAAATCAAATCAAAGTTTATTTGTCACGTGCGCCAAATTCACCTTACAGTGAAATGCTTACTTACATTCCTAATCCAACTTTAGGTATCCTAAAACATAAAAATCGCAAAAATTTAAGACGGAATATACTGTGTTCAATAGCGGATAACATCAAAGTGGAATGAGTTCCAGGTCGCGCGCACCAAACAAGAGTCCACTTGGCTTGACACATGGAAAAAACAGGACGACTTCTTCAATACTCAAAAGAAAAACATCAACCAATTTCTAAAGATTGTTGACATCTAGTGGAAGCCATAGGAACTGCAACCAGGTGCCTCAGAAATCTAGTTACCCATAGAAACCCAATTGAAAACACAGTGAACTCATTTTTTTCCCCCCTGGATGGTTTGTCCTCGGTGTTTCGCCTGCCAAATAAGTTCTGTTATACTCACAGACATTATTGTAACAGTTTTAGAAACTTTAGAGTATTTTATATCCAAATCTACCAATTATATGCATATCCTAGCTTCTGGGCCTGAGTAGCAGGCAGTTTACTTTGGGCATGCTTTTCGTCCGGATGTGAAAATACTGCCCCCTATCTCAAACAGGTTTAAACTTTTTTGTCCTAGACTTTTTTACTAAGTATGTTTCCATAACTAATAATATTTGACCTGATCTGTGCAATCGGACTGATTGGTTTTGTACTGTATTTCCATCAATCTTTCTGGATATCTACCCAACTGTAATTCTGTTAATTTGAAGTGTAAACTGTCAAGCACATAGATATCCAGGAAAAGATAACAGTTTAATAAATAAGTCTAAAACCATTCCAAAAGTACAATAATAAATACTACACTCAGCAAAAAAATAAATGTCCTTTTTTCAGGACCCAGTCTTTCAAATATAATTCGTAAAAATCCAAATAACTTCAGCGGATCTTTATTGGAAAGGGTTTAAAACCTCTTATGGCTTCGATCCCTGTATAGGGATCAACATCAGGGGACATTTCAGAGTGACAACTAAAAATACAATGTCGTAAAATTAAACACTCTGTAAATGCAAGTGTCTTACATCCTTCAAAAGATTAGGATCTTGGTAATAAAACTACGTTTTCCGATTTAAAATAGCTATTACAGAGAACAAATGCCATGCTTTTGTTTGAGAAGAGCAATCAACAACAGAAACATTTTCCGCCACAACAGTTTTTACACATTCACATCTGAAGGTAAAATTATGACTTACATTCTGATATCTTGCTCTGATTTCTCTTCTTGAGGGTCCCAGTGATCAAATAAAGTGCAGTTTTCTTTGATAAAATCAATTTTTATAGCCTAAATCGAAACATTTTGTAAACCGTTTGTGCCGTGAATTCCATCTCTATCAATTTTTTACGGAGCATTCGACGTAATTACACACGGTAAACCATCGTTTATCTAGTCATGGTTGGTTTCAGTGCATTCCTCTGGATGTTTGCAACACAGCCAAACTTTTTTGCGGGGAGTATTGACCGAAGTGAACAGATTTGAAGACAACGAACAATGATTGACTTCATTGATTGACTGTATTTCTGCCCGATGACCAATGATCTTCTTGAAATCTAGCTGGGTAGATAGCCAATGAGCTGAGGTAAACGCCAGTATGTAATGGTTTTGGGTTGGACCACCATTCCTTGTTTGTAAATGCATGCGTAAGGAACTCCCTTCTCGCCTTGACTATCAGAAGAGTTGCTGTGAGGCATGTTACGCGCAGCAGTATTTCGGAATTTCAATGATTTCATTGAAGATATCATGGCGAATAAATCAGGAAAAGCGATGTCAGTCTAAAGTGAAAGTGAAAGAGTGAAAGTGAGACAGATTTTGTGTTTGAGGAATCTTTGAGTGTTATGATTCAAACAGGAACTGAGGAGCTGTTTCTGCAAGGGCAGGACGTACTTCTGAACGGGTGCTAATGCCGTTTTATGAAATATATATATTGCAATTTGCAATGAAATGTGTGGTTTGTTTGTGTGTTTGTGTGTGTGTTGGTTTGTTTGGGTGTGTGTGTGTGTATATATCTATATATACAGTGAGGCAAAAAAGTATTTAGTCAGCCATCAATTGTGCAAGTTATCCCACTTAAAAAGATGAGAGAGGCCTGTAATTTTCATCATAGGTACACTTCAACTATGACAGACAAAATGATAGAAAAAAATCCAGAAAATCACATTGTAGGATTTTTTATGAATTTATTTGCAAATTATGGTGAAAAAAGTATTTGGTCAATAACAAAGGTGAATACCTTGATTATTTGTGTTTTGTGTAGATGTGTGTCCCTTTGTGTGTACATGTGTGCCTGTGTGTTTATATGCTCCCATATTTTGGTTAAATGGACTATCTATAAATCAGTAACCATAAAGCATATCCCATACATGTTTACAATGGACTATCTATAAATCAGTAACCATAAAGCATATCCCATACATGTTTACTGTGTATCTCTCTCATCTTTCAATCATCACATATACAATATATGTCTATGATACGATTAGACCATTAGAGAACTGTTCCTGCCCTTTCACGGTCGGTGACACAGTGGAGTCTTGAAGTTTTTCCCAGAATGCCTCAGTGTCTGGGTGTCAGCGGGGCACACCAGAAACACATTCAGGGACCATTTCGCATACATCACACAAGGTTGGTGGCACCTTAAATGGGGAGAAAGGGCTCGTGGTAATGGCTGAAGCGGAATTAGTGGAATGGTATCAAATACATCAAATAATTGGTTTATATGTCTTTGATGCCATTTCATTCCTTCCGTTCCAGCCATTATTACGAGCCGTCCTCCCCTCCACTGACACATTTACATTAGAGAATACTTCAGGACACTCTGGGAGTCATCCAGAGTCAACAAACATGAGACAATTACTGCTCCTTCAGTGGTTCTCTTTCTCTCTCTCTCTGCCTAAATAACTTCTTCTCGCTCTCACTCTGTGTGTGTGAGTGCGTGCGTGTTTATGTATGCTTGTGTGCTTGTACACTGTATCCGTGCAGGTGTGTGTATGTATGAACTGCTTTGGCTGTGAAAGGAGAACTGAGAGGTCACTGCACCCCCTGGCAATAAATAGATCCTCAGTCATTGATGCCAGTGGAGGAGGGATATGCTATAGAACTTCAATTCTCCAGCATCCTCCATATTGTCTGCAGAAGGATCTGTTGAGCTAACATGATGTGCAGGGATTGTTTGAAGGCTGGGACACCGGTAAAACTATTGTATGTCTCTGGGAGAGGTATTCACCTGAAGTAAAACATATTTTGACATGTCTTGCCAACCACCATGTGGTTAAAGTGTAACTCGAGACTGAGTGGAGCACTGAGAGGCACCACTTAGCAATGACATCTGATTAAACACTGACATAATTCTATAAAACTATTTTTAATAGTGAAAAATAGTGCAAGGAGGTAAACCATGCAGTTTGCCAGAGGTCCTGACAAGAATAATAAACAGAAATGTTTTGACCAACTGGGGACATTTTGTTAATCCCCACACAAGGTAAAATTATATTTCTAGGGGGTTTAGGGTTAAGGTTATAATTAGTGTTAGGGTTATAATTAGGTTTAGGGAAAATAGGATTTGGAATGGGACTGAATTGTGTCCCCCCACAAGGTTAGTTATAGAGGACTGTGTGTGTGTGTGTGTGTGTGTGTGTGTGTGTGTGTGTGTGTGTGTGTGTGTGTGTGTGTGTGTGTGTGTGTGTGTGTGTGTGTGTGTGTGTGTGTGTGTGTGTGTGTGTGTGTGTGTGTGTGTGTGTGTGTGTGTGTGTTTAGCTGGTCAGTACACACACACTGGATGCAAATGGTGAACCGACATACTGCCTCTTCAGATGTCACCATCACTCTGGTGGTGGCGTGTGTGTGCGCGGGACGATGGATGTGTGTGTGTGTGTGTGTGTGTGGTGTGTTTTAGGGTTAAGGTTAGGTTTTGGGGTTAAGGTTAGGCAAAATAGGATTTTGAATTGGACTGAAAATGTGTTCCCACATGGTTAGTTATTGTAGACTGTGTGTGTGTGTGTGCGCCTCTCTCTCCCATCCCTCTTCTCTCCTCTCCCCCACTTTCACCCCATTATTCTCCACCCACCCTTCTCCCTGCCCCTCTCCTCTTCCTTCCTCTACTCTCCGCACTCTACATCTCCCTCAACCAACCACCCTCTGTCCCTCTCTTCTCTGTCCATAAGCTCTCCTCACCATCTCCACCCCTTACTCCCCTCACCACCCTCAGCCATACCTTCTCCCTGCCCCTTTCCTTCCTGTTCCTCTGCTGTTAGCTCCATGTTGTGATGTGCTGGCAGAAGAAGACAGGGACACAGCAGGGGTGGAACTGTGGAACAAAGCACTGCCAGCCCACACTGCCACCCTACAGAGCTGCAGGTACTTGGCTTGGGGCCCATGGCACATAGATCCCCCAAACAGGGGTGGAAAGGACAGGATCTGCAACAGTGGGATGGGCAAGGGGTTAGCTGAAGGCTGGGGGATTGGGTTGATACCGTTGGTTTGGAAGGATGATTATGTGTGGGATGGGGGGCAACCATGTCACCCAACAACCCCACAACCTCCATCCAACCCATCGCCCATCTCACCACACACTCAGGATGACATATCCATGTCATGTTTTGTCATAGATTGTCATGTCTTGTCCCTGTGCTTTCTCTTCTATTCGTTTCCCCCTGCTGGTCTTATTAGGTTCTTTCCCTCTCTCTATCCCTCTCTCTCTCTATCGTTCCGTTCCTGCTCCCAGCTGTTCCTCATTCTCCTAACTACCTCGTTTACTCTTTCACACCTGTCCCCAATTTTGCCCTCTGATTAAGTCCCTATTTCTCTCTCTGTTTCTGCTTCTGTCCTTGTCGGATCCTTGTTTGCTGTGCTGTGTTCTTGTTCCGTCCTGTCGTGTTTTTGCCTTCATCAGATGCTGCGTGTGAGCAGGTGTCTCTGTCAGCTACGGCCTGCGTCTACCCGAAGCGACCTGCAGTCTGTGGCCGCTTCTCCTGTTATTCCCCTCTACAGACTAGAGGATTTCTGTTATTCCCCGTTTGGACATTTCCTGTTAAGGATTCAGGATTTGTTATTTTCTGTTTGGACTTGAATAAACTCTGTTTCTGTTAAGTCGCTTTTGGGTCCTCACTCCCCTGCATAACAATCCACATTTACATTTGATTTAACACACAGACAAGCATGTTCTCTTTGCCATAGGCATCTTACCTGTGCATTTGAAGAACTTGGACTCTCCCACACTTAGCTCCACCTTGTTCAAGGATATGGATACCTGCAGAACAGCTGCGAGGATAGAGAGAAAGAGAAAAAAGATGAGTATAGACACACAAAAACTCACTAAGATAACATAGGAGAATAAGACATGGAGGGGTGGGGGGGTGACTGGATTAAAAAAGTTGGCGCTGTACAACGTGACCGGTCGGGAGTAGGATATTAAGTAACTGCGAGTGAAGAGCAAAATAATCAGAATATTGATTTACCAAGACCAGTTCCCATGTGTGTCTAAGAGCAGCGCAAAACTGTGCTGAAATAGTTGACCACACGTGGGTATGCTGTTGCTTAAAATCCTATTATAACAATTGGATGACTTTTGGTGTTCCAGTATGCAACAATGTGTTGCCTTCACTAGTCTACCTTATTTTTAAAAGAACTCCAGCACAGAGAAGAGAAAGGAGCCTAAAATAATACAACAATAAAGCGCATTTGACTGTTTTTAATATTGGCCATCAACCAAAAACACATAATCTACCATGGTTTTCCATTTTTAGCAAGATGACTCAAGCCATCGACTCACTGATGACAGTTTAAGAAACTTGAGTGGACTTATGGAAAGGCTCTGTAAGACATATAATATATATATACTACCGTTCAAAAGTTTGGGGTCACTTAGAAATGTCCTTGTTTTTGAAAGAAAAGTACAGTTTTTGTCCATAACAATAACATAAAATTGATCAGAAATGCAGTGTAGACATTGTTATCAACTGAAAACATTAATCCGTGACTATGTCAAGCCTACAAGCAAAGATTAACAGGTGAACGCCATCAAGACGTTTTGGCTTGCGAAATTGACGATACAACAAATGCATTGGTTATCTCAGCAAGGTTTTACCCATGGTCGTGGAGATGGGGGGGGGAAGGGCAACTAAAATGTACTGAACTAATACATTGCAAATTGGTGGGATTTTCACACATATAGTAAGCGGGCTATTAAATGACCATTTTGTAAATAAATTGATGTATGAAGAGTCTAATGTCCTACTAATAGCCCATCATGGAAACATTGTTTGCATGATGGTCTACACCTGCTAGAGTACACTTGTGAAAAACAAGTGTTTGTAAACATGTTTTCAAAATGCCTCCAGCATTTTAAATCACCACTTTAAATAAAAACACAGCGTCTAAAAAAAATGCACATAACGTTTGATTACATTCTTCATCGTAACCACAATGTCACAAATAATCAAACACACATACAACATGAGCAGATTAACTTGGGTCAAAACAGCCAAAGCATTTTTCGTTAGGGAAAATCTGGTCTGTGAGAATATCCAATGGGCTTTTATATAATTATAATGTAGGGTTAATTATAATAATAATAATAATAATAATTGTTGGATAACAGATCGGCTCTCAGAACTCATTAAGATGTGGCTTCTATATTCAATATGATAATTCATTCAGAAGGTTAAACACATATGTTTTAGGCCTGCAGTAGGTTATAAAGCATGTGCCATGGAATCAGTACATAAAAAAACTATTTTGCAATCTGTATGTCACAGCTGTCAATTTTATGGTCCTTAAATTAAACTGGTATACATTTTTAGTTATCACAATTTTGGTCATTAATGCAGGGCCGGTAGACAAGTTACTTACTTTTTTATTTTTCCTCTACGGGAACGGTCACAACCCCCCTACCCCGCGGGACGGTTGAGCTAATGTGCGGCTAATGTGAAAAGCATGACATTGTAATTAAGAAAGAACATTTGCCAGGACATAGGCATGTCTTATATGAGCAGAAAGCTTAAATTATTGATAATCTAACTACACTGCCCAATTTACAGAAGTTAATACAGTGAACAAATACAATTATATTGTTTGAGGAGAGTGCATAACAACTAAAAACTTCTAACAGTGTCTTTTCTGTAGGAAAGCTAATTATCCTTCATTTTTGACACTCCTGTGAGTGTGTAAACTTAAATGCTTTATTACCATATCATTTTTGTGTGTTCTGTATAGTTATGTACTTGCAAATATATCAATTGACCAATTCGGCACATTTTGGCAGACTTGATAACACATTTTTAACAGTAATACAATGGCTCATTGGATGAGTCTAAAACTTTGCACGTACACTGCTAAATTATGCCTAGACTCGTAAGTCATATGCATTTTCAGAAAGGCAATTATGTTTTTTTTTCTTTGTATTATCTTTTACCAGATCTAATGTGTTATATTCTCCTACATGAATTTCACATTTCCACAAAGTGAAAAAGTGAACACATATTGTTTCCTTTCAAATGGTATCAAGAATATGCATATACCTGCTTCAGATCCTGAGCTACAGACAGTTAGATTTGAGTATGTAATGTTAGGCGAAAATTGAAAAGAAGGGTCTGATCCTTTCAACTGAAATTGCAACCAACTTTTTTGGAATCTGAATAAAGAGAAAAGGGCCCTTCTTGAAAATGGGGTGAGACATTCCAACTAATTTCTAAATAAAGCCAGTTTGTTATTTAGAATGATTTATTTCTGTTTGTAGAGGGAGAGAAAAAAAAGCGCCCACCGTGTATATTTTTTTCCCGAAAATTGTCAGTCCACATGTCAAGTGAAATTCCCCCATTGTATTTACCCAGGTTCTCTCTTAATTAACTCCAGGACAGTTGTTGTTGATGCCTGATGCAGGACTCCAGTGCCAGAGGAGACTCTCAGACTGAAAACGCCTCCATTAATTGCCACAGTTTAGACTACCGCTAGATCGGCGTTCTAACTCCCCTTTGTGATAGTGTGGTGCAATGACAGAATACCACCATCTACCACTAACGGTCGCGGCATAAGCTTGTAACTTTTAAAGGAGGAACCACTGTACTATTCTATGAAGCTTAAATACTTCAAATTATGCATCACAAGAGGCTTACTTCAATGGCAGTTTCAAAAGTACAAAGCAATGAGCCTTTCCCCTTTGCTCAGACACTGCTACTACTACACAATAGGGTATCATGCGGCGATTCACATAGGATGAAGGACTAGGTAATGAGTGGTGTTGCGACACTTCACTTTACCATATAAAAGCTTGAAATCACCCACACAATTTGAATGTAGATGTTCAGCTGCACCTCATTGCAAGTTGTACTTAAGTGTCTTGCTTGCTGCTTACCCCTTCCGGAGCCAAGTGTGCATCCCAAATGGAACCCTATTCTCTATATTAGTGCACTTCTTTTGACCATAGGCCTGTGAGCTGGTCCTATGGGCCCTGGTCAAAAGTAGTGCACTAAATAGGGAATATGGTGTCATTTGGGACACAGAGCAGCCAGAGAAGTATAGCGTGAATCTAGTTAGGAGCGACTCCAAAGGCAGTGGAGGAGAAAGCACCTTTGATCTTTTCTCTTTCTCTCTCTCTCCTCTCTCCATCTGGCTATCCTTTGATTATCCCTTCTTTGAATCTCTTATTTTATTTTGCTACAGTTTGTGTTTATGTTCTGTAGATGCACACACACACACACATACACACACAAACACATTTTCTGCGTCAGAGAGCTGCCTATAGATAGCAGTAGGTGGACACTACTGTAATGTCAATACCTTGCTTCATGCCTGGTAATACACATCTACATCACAATGATTTATTGTGATTTATCCATACTGAACAAAACTATAAACACAGTTACAGTTCATTTAAGGAAATCAGTCAATTGAAATAAATAAATTAGGCACTAATCTATGGATTCCACATGACAGGGCAGTGGCACAGCCAATCAGAATCTGTTTTTCCCCACAATAGAGCTTCATTATAGACAGAAATAGTCCTCATCACCCCCTCCCACCCCCACTCAGACGATCCCGCAGATGAAGAAGCCGGATGTGGAGGTCCTGGGCTGGAGTGGTTACACGGGGTCTGCTGTTGTGAGGCTGGTTGGATGTAATGCTAAATTCTCTAAAATGATGTTGGAGGCAGCTTATGGTAGAGAAATGAACATTCAATTCTCTAGCAACAGCTCTGGTGGACATTCCTGCAGTCAGCATGCAAATTGCAAGCTCCCTCAAAACATGAGACATCTGTGGCATTGTGTTGTGTGACAGAACTGCACATTTTAAAATGGCCTTTGAAACTCTTGATATGCCACACCTGTCAGGTGGATGGATTATATTGGAAAATGAGAAATGCTCACTAATATGGATATAAACAAATTTGTGCACAAAGTTTGAGAGAAATAAGCTTTTTGTGTGCAGGGAATATATTATTTCAGCTCATGAAACATATGACCAAAATTTACATATTGCATTTATGTTTTTGTTGAGTCTATGGGCCCCCTTGAGTGGCACATGGGTCTAAGGCACTGTATCTCAGTGCAAGAAACATCACTACATTACCTGGTTCAAATCCAGGCTGTATCACATCTGTCCGTGATTGGAAGTCCCATAGGGCGGCGCCCAGCATCGTCCGGGGTAGGCCGTCAATGTAAATAAGAATTTGTTCTTAACTGACTTACCTACTTAAATAAAGGTTCACTTAAAAAAATATATATTTATCCTCCAACTTTCCATCCTCCCTTTTGGCACGCACACACACACACAACCCCCTGGCAACACCCCCCGCAAACACAACACACTGCCCCATCCCCAGGGAAGCACTATATTACAGTTGCCAGTTCTGTCCTCTCAGCTCTGCCCCACTTCCTGCTCTTCCATACTTCTATAAACCAGTCTAAGGTTGCGCTGACAAAAAAACAAAACATAAGTTGGCGACCTAAAAGCTAGACTTGTTTACAATGTAACATCTCTGGTGAGCACAAGGGAGAAATTGAATATGGTTAAGAACGGAGATATGTGTCAGCTAAGCTGATTCTTTATGACAGCAGCTTGTCTATGTTTGACAAGGAAAAACTCCCTAATCCCAGAATGCCATTCACTATAAAATGCAAATAAACAAAGTCAAAGATGGCTGCGCCCATTGCCTGAATAAAATCAACTTAGTTTGGCCACAGAATATTACAAATCTTTGATGTGCTTGTTACAGTGTATACAAGAACCGGAGCACATGACTTGACAAGTTTACATTTTTTGACGAATCACAAAGCAAATAAAATGTTATCACCTCAAATACTAATATACTGCCTAGCCGTAGCACGAAATCTAAAGTGTTGCCAGATTTGGGTGAAACCATTATAGGGGGATTTGTAGTTAGTGATACTTGAAGTTTATACAAATGTAACCACATTTTAGGAGATCAATAGCTGGAGATCAATAACCCTGTCTTGCTCCATAGTTTATGATAACCCATATCTACAACCTCACCTCACTCATGCCACGGTCTCTGCACACAATATACTGTAGCTGATAACACGCACACACCATTCAATCTGATCATCCACACAAACGACCTCACTTTCTTGCTTACATGACTTGGATCCACCCTGTTCTCACTCTCTCTCCCGACCAGGATAAAGCCTATCCATGCCATAATACTCACCACATTTGATGACTGCGAAATATCTCCTTCATTTGGCGACGACGCAGGCATTTGTAGGCTACATGTCCAGTGGTGATAACATGTTGATATGAACAAAATGTATTTACAAAGCCAGCGTTTACCTTCGCCATGGTTGGCATGTGTCATATATGCTGATACCCCGCTCTCACTTTGTTTCTTCGCAACTATTGTGTCAAACACACCGGACACTGTCTTACATGAGTAGACCCTCAGACAGACTAATACCAAAGCCTCTTTCAGATAATAATACATGCAAAAATAACTCACGTTGTAAGGGTCGTTATTAATATTTAGTGACCGTACGTACATCCCAACCAGAATGATTACAGGCAACGTCCACATTGGGCTAAAGGCTAAAGCTGTCGCTTTCAATGAGCGGGACACTAATCCGGAAGCTTATAAGAAATCCAAGCTACACCTCCGACGAACCACCAAACAAACAGTACCAAGATCAAATCCTACTACACCGGCTCTGACTCTCGTTGCATGTGGCAGGGCTGGCAAACTAGCACTGATTACAAAGGGAAACCCCGCCGCGAACTGTACAGTGACGTAAGCCTACCAGATGAGCTAACCTTCTATGCACGCTTCGAGGCTAGCAACACTGAACTACGCATGAGAGCACCAGCTGTAAGGGTAAAGGGTCCGGAGACTGTGTTATCACTCTCTCCATAGCCAATGTGAGTAATACTTTTACCCTTTTACTGCTGTGGGCTAAATCAGGGTCAAACAGAGTTTTCTTGGTAGTCTTAAACAAATCTACTTTACAACAAAAGTATATATCTCACACACATAGTTATGGGCTTCAAAAAAAGAGGACACCTGTACCATGTCAGATATAGAGTTGAAATGTGTTACATTCTGAGTTTGCATTCCAATATTACACTTTATATATATCACAGAAGACTGAAATATAACAAAACTGTTTGACATAGAAACACCAGATTTCCGGCGGGTTTTTTAAATAATGTTTATTCATTATAAAATTATGAAAAATATGAATAACATTCCACCCATGAGACCACTAGGTCATTTGACTGCAGGAAAGGGCTACACAGGTTAACATTCAGAAGGCTGCAGGGCCAGATGGATTATCAGGACACATACTCAGATCATGTGCTTACCAGCTGGCAAGTGTCTTCACTGACATTTTCAACCTCTCCCTGACCACCATTGTTCCCTTGTCCAAGAATAAGGTAACCTGCATAAACGACTATTGCACGACTATTGCACTCATATCTGTAGCCATGAAATGCTTTGAAAAGCTGGTCATGGCTCACATCAACACCATCATCCTAGACACCCTGGACCCTCTCCAATTTGCATACCGCCACAACAGATCCACAGATTACGCAATCTTTGATTGCACTCCAAACTGCCCTTTCCCAACTGGACAAAAGGAACATCTACGCGATAAGGCAGTTCATTGACTACAGCTCAGTGTTCAACGCCATTGTGCCCTCCAAGCTCATCACTAAATTAAGGGCCGTGGGATTTAACACCTCCTCTGCAATTGGATCTTGGACATCCTGATGGCCACCCTCAGGTGGTGAGGATATGCAGCAACACATGCGCAAGGCTTATCCTCAGGGGTGTGTGCTTAGACCCCTTCTGTAATCCCTGTTCAACCACGACTGTGTGGCCGTGCACGACTCCAACAACATCATTACGTTTACAGACGACACACGGTGGTAGGCCTGATCACCGACAACGATGAGACAGCCTACAGGGGGGAGGTTAGAGACCTGGCAGTGTGGTGCCATGACAATAACCTCTCCTTCAACATCAGCAAGACAAAGGTGCTGATCATGGACTACAGAAGATGGAGGGCAGAGCATGCCCCCATCCACAACGATGGGGCTGTTGTGGAACAGGTCGAGAGCTTCAAGTTCCTTGGTGGACACATAACTAAGGAACTATCATGGTCCGCACACAACACAGTCATGAAGAGGGTATGACAACACCGCTGAAAAGATTTGGCATGGGCCCTCAGATCCTCAAAAAGTTATACAGTTGCACCATCGAGAGCATCTTTAATGGCTGCATCACAGCTTGGTTTGGCAACTGTTTGGCATCCGAATGCAATGCGCTACAGAGGGTAGTGCGTACCGCCCAGTACATCACTGGAGCCGAGCTTCCTGCATTCTAGAACCTCTATACCATAACCTCTATATAGTCAGAGGAAGGCCCCAAAAATTGTCAAACACTCCAGCCACATGGCAAGTGGTACCGATACACAAGGTCTCGAACCAACAGGATCCTGAACAGCTTCAACCCCTAAGCTTTAAGACTGATAAATAGTTAATTAAATAGTTAACCAATAGCTACTCGGAATATCTGCATTGACCCTTTTTGCAATTATCTCTTTTGACTCATAACATACGCTGCTGTTACTGTTTATTATCTATCCCGTTGCCTAGTCACTTTATCCCTACCTATGTCTCTACCTCAATTACCTCATACCCCTGCACCTCTATTCGGTACTGGTACCCCATGTATATAGCCAAGTTATCATTACTCATTGTGTATTTATTCCTTGTGTTATTATTTTTCTATTTATTTTCTATCTGCATTGTTGGGAAGGGCCTGTAAGCATTTTACTGTTACTCTACACTAGTTGTTCATGACAAAAAAAATTGATTTGATAGGAAGTGTCACATAGCAGAGGCAAATACTGCAAAGTGCCGCTATAGCAATCGCAATGGATCAAATGGGGAAACAAATGAGCCATTACACAATTGATGACAACAATGGTGGGTGTTGATCGAACATTCAATACATATATATTTTTTAAAACTTTTATTTAAATTATGTCAGTCAAGCTATATTGATTTGTACCCATTTAAGATACTTCAGAATGTTATGAAATCTGACATTGTCTGGCAGTGTCACTTTTGCAATCATCTTCTACTATCATCCCAAATTATAATTGTTCCCATATCCTCCACAACAAGAGATCATCACAAAATGGAATGTGAACACATACTAGTACTAATTAATGAATTAGAAGGCCCAATCAACAGGCCAATATAAAATATTTCAAGCTGCTATGTCAATCACATACTCCCCCACTCCTCTCTCCCTCTTTCCTCAAATGATAGAATAACCCAGGTCCTCCACTTCCCCCAAGTCATAACCCCTTGAGGTTTCCTTCCTCAACACACCATTGTGTTTGCATGTCACCTCACAGCCTGTGGTCACGTAGTTGAGGAAATGACCCAGAATGCATTTTACTTTCCCTCTGTTGCTGTACAGTAGCTCTGTGTCGAGGGGGCTGCCTGGTGTGTGTGTGTGTGTGTGTGTGTGTGTGTGTGTGTGTGTGTGTGTGTGTGTGTGTGTGTGTGTGTGTGTGTGTGTGTGTGTGTGTGTGTGTGTGTGTGTGTGTGTGTGTGTGTGTGTGTGTGTGTGTGTGTGTGTGTGTGTGTGTGTATTGTACACAAGCTATGTGATGTCAAGAGGGGCGCCTGGAACGCCTTCAAGTCCTCTGTGAAATCACAGGGAATTACAGATGAGCAGTTTCTTTCAGTCTCGCCTCAGGGCACATCTGCACTGTGTGCTCAATTACTGCTAATACACACGCTCTACGCAGTGGATGTTTGTTTAGAATGCCAAGCAATGGAAGTAACAGAGCCTGTTACATAATGGGACTACTGTAGGACTATAATGCACGACAAATCCTATGCAATATATTGGGCACTCTGGCCAATCAATCAATGTACTGGTAGGGAAGAAAGAGAGCATTTGACTGATGCTTGGACATCCATCCGTCTCACTCCTCGTCCAATCACTATGGCATCCAATCCTCTGGACACGACAGTGGTGGCTCTTGTCACCAAACCATGTCCAATCGTCCTGTCATATCAGCTCATGTATGGTCCCTGGCAGAACAAGCTCTCTTCCCTCTCTCAATGTATCCCTCGATACATTGCTTACCCACTGCTTTTCCAATTTCCCTCTCCTTTCTTTAAAGCCTCTCATATCGCAAGCTGGCCTCGTGGAGATGTGGAGAGAGACCACCCTCTATTTGCTTGGACTCCGATGGATGGAATCATACACACACACACACACACACACACACACACACACACACACACACACACACACACACACACACACACACACACACACACACACACACACACACACACACACACACACACACACACACACACACACACACACACACACGTGCACGCATAGACCCACAGACAAGCACACACACACAAACACACAGGGCTGTTTCTAGCCTTTTGGGGGCCATGAACACTTTGCCATTGAATCAGTCAATCTTGATGAACAATAGATGTGCAAAATGTCAAGTACAATGCTAAGTACATGTCATGGTTCCACCTGTCACCAGAGGGCGGCAAAGACCGTCCTAGAGACATTAATGACACTCAGGTGTAACCTATTTACTCGTAAAGATTTTCCTGTTAAAATAAACGTTTCTGTTGTCCTTTGCAGAAGCTTGGATTGTTTACCGCGTGCATTTGTTTCCTGGGGGAGTTTGAGACTTAGTGTTTATTGTTGTTTAAATGTACTGTGATCCTGCGGCTACCGTTTCTCAGTAAAGTATGATGTTTATCCTTAACCACTGATTCCTCGTCTGGTCTCTTCTCTACATCTGGGTCCAACCTCACCACATCACAGCAAGCTTCTGCCTAAACATGGACCCAGCAGAGATCAACCAGATCCAGAATGCTATAACCCCCCAAGGAGCACTGCCGGGGTGGCAGCAAGAACAACTCTACCAAATATCAGAGACCCTCCGGGCACTTACCGATTCCCTTTAACCATGTCCCAACCTCAACCCAGGAGGAGCTAATGCCCAAGTCTCATCGCCTAGTGGTACAGGCTTCGCCGTAGTGCCTCCAGGGAACCTGCACCGGGAACCCAAGATCCCAGCCCCGGAGTGGTATGACGGCCACCCGGGAGGATGCAAGGTGTTCCTTACTCAGTATTCTCTGGTGTTTGAGCTACAGTCCTCCTCGTTCCACACCGATCGGGCCATGATCACCTACATCATCTCTCTACTCTCAGGCAAGGCCCTGGTGGGGGCAACGGCTGTGTGGGAACAGCAGCCAGCATCCAGCAGCTCCATATCAGCCTTCACTGCCAAGCTGCGACGAGTCTTCAACCACCCTATCGGGGGATGAGAAAAGGCAAGCTGACTGTTCAACCTCCGCCAAGGGGCCAGACCAGTGTTGACTTTGACGTTGAGTTCCGCACCACCCCTGTATCCCACTTTCCGGAGCACGCTAAGCCTCCCAAGCCCAGCATTGAGGAGCCTAGGCAGCTGGGACGCACACGTCAGAGCACAGGAACATGACAGGCGCATGTGTGATGGCTGCTGCCTCTACTGCAGACGTATCGGCCATCTCTGTGCTACATGCCCAGAGTTGACGGCAAACGCCACAGCTCACCAGGACAAGGAGAGACCCTGACGAGCTGTGCAGTTATACTCCAGCTACCATCTGACACTTCCCACAACCCTTAATTGGGACAACCGTCAGCACCACATTCAAGCTTTCATGGACTCCAGAGCCACGGATAATTCACCAGAGAATTACAAATCCCCTGCGTGAAATGTCCCATCCCTCTGCATATTCAAGCCCTCGATGGATGCCCCATTAGCTCCAGCCAAGTGGAATATCAGACCAAGCCAATTCTACTGCAGGTTGGGGTGAACCACTCAGAGACTCTTAGTTTTCTTTTGATCACTGCTCCTGAGAACCCCCTTATCCTAGGGTACCCCTGACTAATGATACATAACCCACTATTATCCTACACTTACTAGAACAGGGTAAGAACTGCCAGACTAAATGCCAAAGACCCCCACCAAGAGCCTCGCCATGTTCCCCGGCATCCATTGAAGACCAAGACTCTTCCACTCTCCCTCCTGAGTACTTCGACCTATCGGGAGGCCTTCAGTAAGAGTCAATCCGCCACCCTCCCTCTTCATCGTCCATGCAACTGCGCCATAGAACTCCTATCCGGCTCCACCCCTCCCTGGGTCCGCCTGTACTCCCTCTCGACCCCTGAAGCAGAACTCACGGACAATTACATCCGGGAGTCATTGGAGGCAGGTTTCATTCGCTCTACACCCCCATTACAGAGGGCTCATTAAACCCTATCCCTGATGTCCGCCGCCTTGGAGTTGGCCCATGTGGCCCAATTCTTTACAAAACTGGACCTCTGCAACGTTTACAATCTGGTGAGAATCAGGGAGAGTGATGAATGGACGACTCCCTTTAACATTCCGAGTGGCCATTATGAGTGTCACTCACCGGCAGTCTTCCAAGCATTGGTGAAACTCACTGGCTGTCTTCCAAGCATTAGTCAATGACACACTTAGGGATATGTTGAATCGGTTCATCTTTGTCTACCTCGACAACATCCTGATCTTCTACAAGATCTTTCCGGAACACATCCTCCATGTCCGCCAAGTCCTGACATGCCTCCTGCAGAGTCAGCTATACCTGAAGAAAAGAGTGAAGAGTGAGTTCCATGTATCCTAAGTTTCTTTCCTGGGTCACATTATCACTACCGCCGACATCCAAATGGACCCTGTAAATGTGAGGGTGGTTACCGACTGGCCCCGTCCCGTCCCACCTCACTCAAACAAGTCCTGCGGTTCCCTGGGTGTCATTGCTTCTCACGGCCGTAACCCGCAAGTCCCAGAATCATTTTTGCGGGACCCCCGAGGCTGACAGGGCATTCGGGGAGCTCAAGGGACGTTTTACCTCCAGAACCATCCTCGTCCATCCTGATCCTACCTCTACCGTTGTGTTAAAGGTGGACGCCTCAGACACCTTTCACAGCGAAACAAGAAACTGCACCCATGTGCCTTTCTCTCCAAGCGGTTCTCACCAGCAGAACGCAACTACGATGTAGGCAACCGAGAGATTTTGGCAGGTAAGTAGACCCTTGAGGGGTGGAGACACTGGTTGGAGGGAGCACCTCATCCTTTTGTGATCAGGCGGACCACAATAACTTGGTCTCCATTCAAGAAGCCAAGAGGTTGAACGCTCGCCAGGCTAGGTGGCCTCTGTTCTTTAACAGGTTCAACTTCACACTACCTTTTGCCCGGGATCCAAGAATCAGAAAGCAGACGCCCTGTCCCGCCAACACGTGTCTCTAATGAGAAGGACTCCGAGTCCATCATCGCCAGCTCCCCCATTGTGTCCCCGTGATATTGAGTATTGAGACCACAGTCTGGTGAGTCCAGACCCATTCAGGCCTGCTCCGCCTGTGCCCAAAGCATGTCTTCACGACAGCAACCGGCTGGGTTGCTCCAACCTCTGCACATCCCCAGCTGGCCCTGGTCCCACCTGTCTGTAGACTTTATCACAGGGTTACCCCCATCCCAAGGGCTTACCACTATCCTGGTGGTCGTCGATCAGTTTTCCAAGGCAGCCCATTTCATCACCTTACCCAAGTTGCCCTCAGCGAAGGAGACCGCTGATCTTATGATTACCCATGTCTTTTGACTGCACAGACTTCACCAGGACATTGTCTCGGATCATGGGCCTCTGTTTGTTGCGTGGTATTGGAAAGCCTTCTGCTCCCTGTTGGAGGACGTCGGTGAGTCTCTCCTCGGCGTTCCACCCCCAGAGGGAGCAGGCCAACAAGGAGCTGGAGAAGTTCCTCCACTGTTTAGTCTCCACCCAAGCCAGCAACTGGAGCAAGTTCCTTTTCTGGGCTGATTAAACCTGATTAAACACTGTGGCCATTACACAGGTGCCACAGATGTCTCAAGTTGAGGGAGCATGCAATTGAAATGCTGACTGCAGGAATGTCCACCAGAGCTGTTGCCAGAGAATGTAATGTTCATTTCCATCCAATGCCCACCCATGGCTGCACTCCTGCCCAGTCATGTGAAATCCATAGATTAAACCCTAATTATTTCAATTGACTGATTTGTAACTGTAACTTAGTAAAAAAAAATGAAAATGTTGCATTTATATATATTTTTTAAGTCTATCATATTATTGTGTCCCAATATACCCTTCTCCGAAAGGGTGCACCCTGTAGAAATACTGATGTTACACAGGAAATGGAAATAACTTACTTGAAGCACTGTAGCTGATTGACATGTTCAGTAAAGTTTGCTGAAAGTTCGAAACACACTCCCATATTGGTGTACCAAAAATAGCAGAAACTCCAGCCCAATACACACTTATAGGGTGAAAGTATACCAAGAATTGGAGCACAGCAATTGTAACACACAAAAACAGTGATTATAGGGGGACAAAATGCTGTCTCATCGCACAAGCTATATAAACACCATAGTCTGGTAGAGCTGTGGAAAATACAATAAGGAAATAATAAAAGCAATAGCACCTATTAGCAGGATGTCCATTTGTTTTTTTTAAATTACTTCCTTGCAATCACTACTTTCAGACGGCCCGCGTCTGTCTGCCGTCAAAATGGTTTTATATTCACCCAGGATGATGGGGGGGAACATGGGAACTGAGAGACACATTCACGATTGTGACCACTGTGACATCTACAGAGTTGTCGGTGCTCCCAACCACTCTCCATTCACAAGCCAAACTGTGGAGTCACAATGCGATAGAGCAAATTGAGAGTTATCGCATTGGTTCCAGTATTGTCCTATGTATTTATAGAAACGCATTAGCTAAAATGCGGGACATGCCCCGGTAAACATAGGTAGTAGATAACGTCCTTAAAATTGTCTCTTTTCAAAATATAAATGAGATTAGGATTGGAAAATACAGTTGGGAATCATAATAATTGTAAGGGTTTTTTGGTGAAAGAGAAGCGGACCAAAAAGCAGCATGGTGGTTATTCATGTTCTTTAATATATAAAGACACTACACATGAGATAACTAACAAAAACAACAAACGTGAGAAAACCTAAAACAGTCCTATCTGGTGCAATCACAGAGACAGAAACAATCACCCACAAACACACAGTGAAACCCAGGCTACCTAAGTATGATTCTCAATCAGAGACAACTAATGACACCTGCCTCTGATTGAGAACCATACTAGGCCGAAACATAGAAATTCCCAAAACCTAGAAAAACAAACATAGACTGCCCACCCAACTCACGCCCTGACCATACTAACTAAATACAAAACACAGGAAATAAAGGTCAGAACGTGACAGTACCCCCCCCCAAAGGTGCGGACTCCGGCCGCAAAACCTTGACCTATAGGGGAGGGTCTGGGTGGGCGTCTGTCCGCGGTGGCGGTTCTGGCGCGGGACGCGGACCCCACTTCACCATTGTCTTAGTCCGCCTTATTGTCTGCCTCCGTGGCTTTCTCACCATGGCAACCCCTCTCAATGACCCCACTGGACAGAGGGGCAGGGGCTCTGGCGCCTCTGGGCTGAGGGGCTCTGGCGCCTCTGGGCTGAGGGGCTCTGGCGCCTCTGGGCTGAGGGGCTCCGGCAGCGGCGCCGGACAGGCGGGAGGCTCCGGCAGCGGCGCCGGACAGGCGGGAGGCTCCGGCAGCGGCGCCGGACAGGCGGGACGCTCCGGCAGCGGCGCCGGACAGGCGGGAGCACCTGCAGGGAGGAGACAGGGAGACAGCCTGGTGCGTGGAGCTGCCACAGGAGGCAGCGGCGCCGGACAGGCGAGACGCTCCGGCAGCGGCGCCGGACAGGCGGGACGCTCCGGCAGCGGCGCCGGACAGGCGAGACGCTCCGGCAGCGGCGCCGGACAGGCGGGAGGCTCCGGCAGCGGCGCCGGACAGGCGGGACGCTCCGGCAGCGCTGGAGAGGAGGAAGGCTCTGTAAGCCTGATGCGTGGTGCTGGCACTGGTGGTACTAGGCCGAGGACACGCACAGGAAGCCTGGTGCGGGGAGCTGCCACCGGAGGACTGGTGTGTGGAGGTGGTGACGGATAGACCGGACCGTGAAGGCGTACTGGAGATCTTGAGAGCAGGGCTGGCACCAACCGCCCTGGCTGGATCTTCAGTCTAGCCCGGCAGATGTGAGGAGCTGAGATGTAGCGTACTGGGCTAAGCACGTGTACTGGGGACATCGTGCATTCCACCGCATAGCACGGTGCCTGACCAGTACCACGCCCGCCACGGTTAGCACTGCTAGGCACACTGTAGCGCTGAGCTGGCACAGGACATGCAAGGCTAGGGAGGTGCACAGGAGGCCTGGTGCGTGAGGCTGGCACCATCTTCACCAGCCGACTAGCACGCACCTCAGGACGAGTATGGAGAGCTGACCCAGGTGTCATCAAATCCTCGACACGCTCCGTCGGGCGAATTCCGTGTCTCATGCACCAACACAGCAACTCCCTCATATCTCTCTCCTCCAATCTCCCCATTAACTCCTTCACAGTCTCTGCTTCGCTCACCTCCAACACCAGCTCTGGTTCTGAGCTCCTCCTTGGCTCCTCACGATAAGCGGGGGGAGTTGGCTCAGGTCTGACTCCTGACTCTGCCACACTCCCCCTGTGCCCCCCCCAAGAAATATTTGGGGCTGACTCTCGGGCTTCCGTCCGCGCCGCCGTGCTTGCTTCGCCAACCTCATTCTCCTGTAACCTTCCGCGCACTGCTCCATCGAATCCCAGGCGGGCTCCGGCACTCTCCCTGGGTCGACCGCCCACCTGTCTATTTCCTCCCAAGTTGTGTAGTCCAGATTCTGCTCCTGCTGCCTGACGCCGCTTGGTCCTGTTGTGGTGGGTGATTCTGCTGCTGCTGTCGTCGCTGTCCTTTACCACGCCGCTTGGTCCGATTTGGGTGGGTGATTCTGTAATGAATTTCCTCCTCTTCTTCCGAAGAGGAGAGGCAAAACGGATCAGAGGACCAATGCGCGGCGTGGTAAGTGTCCATGGTTCTTTTTAATACGTTAAGGTACACATGAACAACTGACTACAAAAAAACAATAAATGTGAAAACTCAAAACAGTCCTATCTGGTGCAATCACAGAGACAGAAACAATCACCCACAAACACACAGTGAAACCCAGGCTACCTAAGTATGATTCTCAATCAGAGACAACTAATGACACCTGCTTCTGATTGAGAACCATACTAGGCCGAAACATAGAAATTCCCAAAACCTAGAAAAACAAACATAGACTGCCCACCCAACTCACGCCCTGACCATACTAACTAAATACAAAACACAGGAAATAAAGGTCAGAACGTGAAAATAATGCACTCTATTTTATTTCCTCTGTCTACCCCTCTTTCTCCATTTTGCTCTCTATCTCCTCGCACTCATTATATTTTCCTCTGTTGTTCTCTTTCTAAGACTATCAGTAATTCTCTAACCTACTGTATCTATTTTCCTCTTCCTCTCTCCTTGGCTCTCTCTTGCTGACAATTTCTCTCTCGCTCTCTCTCACTGATTTTCCCTCTCTCTCGTTAACTAGGACAGTATTTCTTGGCCTCTCTTTCACTCTTCCTCTCTCCTATTTCTCGGTCTGTCATCCTTATCTCTCTCTTTCTCCTTTCTCTCCCTCTCTCCCTTGGTTAATTAAATCAGGAGCTGCCACATGTTTCTGTGTATGACTACATCAGCCCTTCAGGCGCGCTGGGCTTAGTCAAGCAGATCACAGAGATTCTGCAACTAAAAATACAGGTAACGCTGCTCAGAGATGTCCCTCCTGTCGTTACCTCCCCCCATCCCTATATCTCTGTCTTACATTCGGAATCATCTTCTCTCTCTCTCTCCCGTCTCCCATCCATCTCTCTCTTACACTTAGCCTCTGCTCCTCTCCCGCTCTACCTTCCTCCCTCTAACTCCCCATCCTTCTCTTACACTCAGACTCTCAATTTATAGGCCCTCTCCTATTCTCGCTATACACCAAGTCACTTGGCTCTGTCATAACCTCACATGGTCTCTCCTATCATTGCTATGCAGACGACACACAATTAATCTTCTCCTTTCCCCCTTCTGATGACCAGGTGGCGAATCGCATCTCTGCATGTCTGGCAGACATATCAGTGTGGATGACGGATCACCACCTCAAGCTGAACTTCGGCAAGACGGAGCTGCTCTTCCTCCCGGGGAAGGACTGCCCGTTCCATGATCTCGCCATCACGGTTGACAACTCCATTGTGTCCTCCTCCCAGAGCGCTAAGAACCTTGGCGTGATCCTGGACAACAAACTGTCGTTCTCAACTAACATCAAGGCGGTGGCCCGTTCCTGTAGGTTCATGCTCTACAACATCCGCAGAGTACGACCCTGCCTCACACAGGAAGCGGCGCAGGTCCTAATCCAGGCACTTGTCATCTCCCGTCTGGATTACTGCAACTCGCTGTTGGCTGGGCTCCCTGCCTGTGCCATTAAACCCCTACAACTCATCCAGAACGCCGCAGCCCGTCTAGTGTTCAACCTTCCCAAGTTCTCTCACGTCACCCCGCTCCTCCGCTCTCTCCACTGGCTTCCAGTTGAAGCTCGCATCCGCTACAAGACCATGGTGCTTGCCTACGGAGCTGTGAGGGGAACGGCACCTCAGTACCTCCAGGCTCTGATCAGGCCCTACATCCAAATAAGGGCACTGCGTTCATCCACCTCTGGCCTGCTCGCCTCCCTACCACTGAGGAAGTACAGTTCCCGCTCAGCTCAGTCAAAACTGTTCGCTGCTCTGGCTCCCCAATGGTGGAACAAACTCCCTCACGACGCCAGGACAGCGGAGTCAATCACCACCTTCCGGAGACACCTGAAACCCCACCTCTTTAAGGAATACCTAGGATAGGATAAAGTAATCCTTCTCACCCCCCCCCCCCTTAAAATATTTAGATGCACTATTGTAAAGTGGTTGTTCCACTGGATGTCATAAGGTGAATGCACCAATTTGTAAGTCGCTCTGGATAAGAGCGTCTGCTAAATGACTTAAATGTAATGTAATGTAAATGTAATTTCTCTTTCTAACTCTCACTATTTTAGTCTTTCTCTGTCTGTCTCTCACTCCCACTCTCTTCCCTACTTTTTCATTGTTATCTCTCTCCATATCTGTGTTTGCAGTCTCTCTCTCCATCACTATTTAGCTCTCTCTGTCTCTCTCCTCTTTAATGGTGATTTCACAGTGATTATCACCCACTCTTTAGAGCGCTAACCCCAGAGCCCTTGAGCTGGTGAGACATTCTCTTTCTCTCTCTGAAGGAACTGAACAAAACAAAAACAAAACAGCATTTCCAGGAAGCATGCTGATGATGCTTCAGGGGAAATGATGAAATTAGATTCTTTCTAGCTCCATATCCTAGTAAAACACTGCTACAATCGTTTCACTTTACTCTTACTTTACTAGGATTATTTAAATGGGAAATTGCAAAAAATATCAACAATTCTGGAAACAACATTTCAGGAAACGATAGCGGTAAGGTACGCAACTAGCTGATTTGCCATGTTACACAAGCATAGTAGCGGTAGAGAAGTTTCTAGAGACTTTCACACGATAAGATCATCAGAGCAAGGTGGATGAGGAGTAAGTCATCAAACTTCTGTATAATTATAATCAGCTATGTAAGTTCAGCTCAAGGACCCTGACTTAATTTGGAGTGAAAGCACTACGCATAAGCATAGCCTGATGCTGCCTGTTGACTACTCTTGAGCAGTTTTCTGCCAGGTCACTGAGCAGATGAGTGTGTGCGTGTGTGTGTCTGTGCATGTCCATGAAAATATAAATTAAACACACCTGCCCGACCAGATCTCAATGAATGACACTTTTTTGATCAAAATCTGTTAAGATACAAATTCCTTTCGTAAACACAAACTAATCAGAGCACACTAAACCCATCCCAGCTATTTCTATTCCAAGCAGGCTCTGCCACAGTGTGATAGCCTCCTGGGGAGACTAAATCCCAGTCATTTCCCTAAACGACTCCACACTGGCTCATGCTACAGCACTGGATCATGCTATAGGCTCACAGTAGCGACAGCAGTTAAACACCACTTATCCAGTGAAACTGCATTCCCCACACAGCCAACACATAGGCTAGAGTGGCAATCCTCCAGCCCTGTCAAACACAGCTCTTAGTCTGGGACTCAACTCCCTCCATGCTGTGTCAATTAAAAGCACAGTTTTAGCTCTGACTTCATAACATACTAATTCAGCTGCTAATAGTGTGACCACCAATCAATCCAAACCTTATACAGACACTGCATGTATGCCAATCATGTTATTACCATTCCACACAGGGTAAAATTGCTATACTGCAGTAGGTACGTCAAAGTAACTACTCTCTGCAAAGTATCAATGAGATTTACCTGTAATAAAAATAAAAATAATAATAGACAAGAAAAACAACTAATTAAGCATCCCTGTTTTGACCATGAATTATGTGACTCACCATAACTATGTCTCTTCTTAGTCTAGCAGCTACATTAGGCTAATAACTGAATATTCTAAGAGTAAGGTGAGGTAAAGTATGTAATTGATAAGTAGCTAGCTTGCACTGTTAGCCGTCCGTGTCCTGTAACACTTTGAATGCGTCCCAAATGACACCCTATTCCCTACCCTATTCTTTACTCCATCCCAAATAACACCTTATTTCCTTTGTAGTGCTCTACTTTTGACCAGGGCTCTGGTGAAACGTAGTGCACTTTATAGGGGATAGGGTGCCATTTGGGAAGCAAGCCCTTCACTCTGCATTAATCAGCTACTCCATCAGTGGGGAAAAGGTCCCCTGTCACATGATTAGGACAATCAGCGCATTATAAATGGCCGCCCACTCTCTCAGAGCCGGACGTCTAACCAACTGATTTAATGTGTCCCCTTTTCAAAATGAAGACATTTTGAAGAGAGTCGAAGGAAAACATTTCCACAGTGCCGTAGGGTTCAGAATAATAAACAGGTACATGTTTGAGAATAATCAGTTCTGAGATACAGTGGCACTGAATTCCAAATCTATCCAGTTTTAAATTGACATTTTGTTCATTTAGCATACACTTATCCAGAGTGACACAGTGAGTGCATTAAACTGTGGTAGGTAAGACAAACACATATCATAGCCATTGCAAGTAAAACTTCCCTCAATAAAGCAACTATCAGTTTAATTAAATCAGTGCTTTGTAAGAAAACCCCCTTGCTCCTACGCACTATGGGCTTTACTCCAGTAGACCTGTGACGATTGGATAGATATAAGCATTATAGTAAGAGCTTCATATTGCCTTCTGATTGGCTGGGTGGAATTTGCAGACATTTGTGGAAATTGCATTCACATCGTCTTTTTAATTAGCCTACAGTACCTTTCATGTGCCATCTCCAATAGCTTAAGCACCAATTAGAAAAAGGCAATCTGAGTTAGTAATTCAATTGGCAATTGCATCACGTGCAACACAGTTTCACACTGACAAGACCGAGATATGTAAGAAATGCCGATTGAAATCACAGTACCATCATTTTAATAATCGCTCGCTGAAATCACACTAGTGATGGGTGGAGATCTGTGATTTTTCAGTTTATAATATCGCCCTGTCGATTGAACGGCAAACAATCAGAGCAGGAGAGTCATTACTCCAACAGCCGCAGAGCTCTGTATATGATCTTAATTTGTATGAATGGCGCCTTCATGCCCCATTTGCCCCCGATAACGCTCGATTAGTGCACCTGCTGTGTGATGAGGCTCACTACAGAGATACAGAGAGAAGACTGTCATCCATTTCACTGAGAGACCCGATCAGATCGCTCACTTGTCAAAATGACCCGTCTTTAGTCTACAGCCTGTCTCTCATGGCCAGTATGTCAGACACCGATTTAGCCTCCCCCTGCAGTAAAAAGCTAATTTCGTGTAGATTCTTCATTGAGCATGCTGTTTAGTCCAGGATTTAAAATAGAAAAGGTGACAGGTGAAGTCCTGCACCAAGCACTAAACAACCGTGCAACTGTATAACAAAGAGTTTCAGAGTTATGTTATTTTCTGTGTATGCACTGTACCGGTTATGAACATGCATGTCTATTTCTTTTTTTTTTAGTTGCCCTTGTTAGCCAGGTCTCCCTTAGGGAGAGAGGTCCTATGATCTCAATGGGACTACCTGGTTAAATAAAGGTTAAATAAACAATGAAGAGAGGAAGGCTATCTAGTGCATGTCTATGGTCTAAAGGGAAGGAGTAGTGCCATTATGTTCATCATACCTTTCTTCAGCGCATTATGTAGTAATGTGCGGACAGCAGATATATGGGGCAGTAACGTGGTTCAGTAGGGGATCTTAATTGTAGTACAGACCATGTTACAGTATTATATTATACAGTATGCTGATAAGGTGGTGAGTAAGAACAGAGGTTAGAGAAGCAGACCAGTAGCCGGAAGGTTGCTGCATCGAATCCTAGGCCTGGGGAAAAAAACACGTTTTGTGTAAAATCCCCTACTTGGCAAAAAGGCTGAACTTCTCTATCATACACCACATGCTCAGTTGAGACCTGACATTACAATGAAAGGGGAGTGCCTTTATAAATGATTGTCCTAAAACATTGCCAAACTGAAAGTTTAGAAAAAAGCAAATAACCCCACTCTCAACAGGCTGGTATGAAACCCTTGAGTCTATCTAGAGAACTGAACCCATGCCGTAAAGAAATCATTATTTTTTAAAACATTTCCCATAAAAACTGCACTCTACAACAATCTGCAGTCTAGTGCACCGAGGACGAGACCTTCGTCTCTGTACATTTGGCTTCTTCACTCTGCTCTACTCCGCTAGACTCCAGTTGCACCCACGTCGTGGCCCTCGAGGTCTCGGGTTCTTGGGTTGTGTTGAATATTCAGTGTCGACTCAAATAATGCGATGAGGGGTCGGGACCTGCTGAGTGGAACTGGAGCTCTGAGAGGCATATGTTCTTTTTAAGGCCTCTCCCTAATCCCTTCTTCGATAGATATCCGGACCTCTCTGCCACTTGTGGGGTAATTAGACCCTAGCCTAAGTGCCAGCATCCCAAATGGCACCCTATTCCCCACACAGTGCATTACTTTTGACCAGAGCCTTATCGTTCCTGGTCAAAAAGTGCACTACATAGGAAATATGGTGCCAGTTGGAACTCAGTTGAAAACTCTTAGAAGCTAGCAGGAGAGGAAGAGAGTGTTCTCTTTGGCTCATTTCTATATAGACTAGGCTTGCATTTATTAAGCACCAAACAGAATAAAGCTGATAAGAATAAAGTCCGATAAGAAACACTTGATTTCGTTTTCCATTGCAATTTTTTTGCTATGTTTGCTACAATATACGCTAATATGACCCTGGTTGAACCATAGTATTTTTTACACTGGCTTCTTGATGCGAATGTGAGGACCTTTGAGAACCGCCTGTCTGCAATATAATCTAGGAGAAACACTGTTGTACTCTGTCATTTCTCTGAGAATGGAATTCATTATGGAACCCATTATGTCTCGATAAATCAATGAGTCTATGATGTCTGCAGACTGAACCACACACACACACACACACACACACACACACACACACACACACACACACACACACACACACACACACACACACACACACACACACACACACACACACACACACACACACACACACACACACACACACACACACACACACACACACACACACACACACACACACACACACACACACACACAATTTGCCAGTCCTTCATTCTCCCCAATGCATGATATATATGCCATTTAGCAGACACTTTTATCCAAAGCGACTTACAGTCATGTGTGCATACATTCTACGTATGGGTGTTCCCGGGAATCGCACCCACTACCCTGGCGTTACAAGCGCCATGCTCTACCAACTGAGCTACAGAAGGACCATGATATACCATGATGGAGTATTTCTCTCTCTTGTAACCCAGTGCCCCTTCTTACAGTATTACAACCCTTTTACGCGTCAGGACATGAACAACTATTAAATTCAAATTCTACTGAACCGGCTTCTTCTCATCTCACAAAATTGAATTTGTTAGTGTATGGATCGGAGGCTTGGAGGCAATTGGATCGGAGGCAAATGGATCGGAGGCATTTTTTTTCTGTTCGGGAGCAAATGTGTCAGATTCCAATCGGACCTAATTGCTCTGTAGAAAATATTGTTTTGCTGAGAAACAAATAACTGTTTTGAGCCCTGTTTTACTTAGACACAAAGCACTATCGGGCCTCTCAGCACTATCCACAGTTCCTTTGATCTTCTGCATCTCTATACAACAATGAATAATTCAGGGACAAAAGAAGCCTCTTGTAAAGCAAAAAAAAAGCAAAGCAAGAAGATAACAGCCAGCCATCCTAGTCAGCCTGATTTGCCATAAGTGTCGGAATCGTAACGCTTCTTTTCAACAAGCTGCACCGTCAATGCCTAAACAACTGAATCACTGACGTGATTTGGTTCTGTGAAGAAATAGAGAAACGGCCATTGTCATCATTGTCGTGTTGACAGCGTTATTAAGTGTTCTCACTTGTCTCTCCGCCTCGTGCCTGAGACAAGGCCATTATCCTACATGCTAGGGAATTAATTTCACCTGTGAGAAGGGGTCACTATGCTTTAGCACTGCTAAGCAGGGTGGAGGGATCAGGGGAGGAACGGGGGACTTTCGGGGTCTATGGGAGAGGAGATGGGGGTCTCCTGAGACATTAATAGACATCAAAAGGTAAATTGATTGTAATAGAGGGTTGATACAAGGTCAAGTGCCTGAGTCCTCCTCTGATTGGTGAAGCTGCTGTCATGGAAACTGACAATATTACAATGTAATCTGAATTAAGTGTGTAAAATGTTCTCATCCTATTCAGGTATTAAAATATCAACTGGATTTCAATAGAGTACGGATTCAATTGTAATCCAGATTACATTAAATCCGAAATGTATAATTCATGGGATTACATAGAGAGAAAGGGTAAGGGGAGGGGGCGATTTTACACATTGAATACTCATAAACGTCCCTTTTTCAGAACCCTGTCTTTCAAAGATAATTCGTAAAAATCCAAATAACTTCACAGATATCATTGTAAAGGGTTTAAACTCTGTTTCCCATGCTTGTTCAATGAACCATAAACAATTAATGAACATGCACCTGTGGAACGGTCGTTAAGAAACTAACAGCTTACAGACGGTAGGCAATTAAGGTCACAGTTATGAAAACTTAGGACACTAAAGAGGCCTTTCTACTGACTCAGAAAAAACACCAAAAGAACGATGCCCAGAGTCCCTGCTCATCTGCGTGAACGTGCCTTAGGCATGCAACAAGGAGGCATGAGGACTGCAGATGTGGCCAGGGCAATACATTGCAATATCCGTACTGTGAAACGCCTAAGACTGCGCTACAGGGAGACAGGGCGGACAGCTGATTGTCCTCGCAGTGGCAGATGACGTGTTACAACTCCTGCACAGGATCGGTATATTCGAACATCACACCTGCCGGACAGATACAGGATGGCAACAACAACTGCCCGAGTTACAGCAGGTACGCACAATCCCTCCATCAGTGCTCAGATTGTCCGCAGTAGGCTGAGAGAGGCTGTACTGAGGGCTTGTAGGCATGTTGTAAGGCAGGTCCTCACCAGACATCACCGGCAACAATGTAGCCTATGGGCACAAACCAACCGTCGCTGGACCAGACAGGACTGGCAAAAAGTGCTCTTCACTGACGAGTCGCGGTTTTGTCTCACCAGGGGTGATGGTCGGATTCACGTTAATCGTCGAATGGAATGAGCATTACACAGAGTCCTGTACTCTGGAGCGGGATTGATTTGGAGGTGGAGGGTCTGTCATGGTCTGGGGCGGTGTGTCACAGTATCATCGAACTGAGCTTGTTGTCATTGAAGGCAATCTCAATGCTGTGCGTTACAGGGAAGACATCCTCCTCTCTCATGTGTTACCCTTCCTGCAGGCTCATCCTGACATAACCCTCCAGCATGACAATGCAACCAGCCATACTGCTTGTTCTGTGCATGTCTTCCTGCAAGACAGTAATGTCAGTGTTCTGCCATGGCCAGCAAAGAGCCCGAATCTCAATCACATTGAGCACATCTGGGACCTGTTGGATCGGAGAGTGAGAGCTAGGGCCATTCCCCCCCAGAAATGTCCAGGAACTTGCACATGCCTTGGTGGAAGAGTGGGGTAACATCCCACAGCAAGACCTGGCAAATCTGGGGCAGTCCAATAGGAGGATATTCACTGCAGTACTTAATGCAGCTGGTGGCCACACTAGATACTGACTATTACTTTTGATTTTGACACCCCCCACCCTTTGTTCAGGGACACATTATTTTATTTCTGTTAGTCACAAGTCTGTGGAACTTGTTCAGTTTATGTCTCTGTTGTTGAATCTTATGTTCATACAAATAATTACACATTATTAAGTTTGCTGAAAATAAACGTAGGTGACAGTGAGAGGATGTTTCTTTTTTTGCTGAGTTTATAAAATCACATTATTTAAGTCAATTTAGAATCCATTGTGTTATACAAAAAATATTTATTTGAATTTGCCCATGGGATAATTATGAACATACTGAAGGCTTTAAATCACATTATCACTATCAACAAAGGGACCAATACAATGGTATAAAATCTGTTGAATAAATAGCAAATGGCCTCTCTCTTTTCATGTCCTCACCTCCATTAACGTCTCCTCCCACATCCTTCTTCCCTTATTTTCTCCCTCTCTCCTAATGGTCTTTCCCTCGTCTCCCTGCCTCAAATTTCCCTTTTTTTTCCCTTTCTTTTTTTTGGTCAAAAGTCACCTAATAACTGATGTATTTGTCTGTTATGTCTCAGCCTCCTTATCTCTAATTTTCTCTCTTTCTTCTTCTCTCTCCTTTCCTCTCTTCCCTTCTCTCTCTCGTTGCCTCTCCATCTCTCTCTGTCTCTCTCTTGTTCCTTGTCTCTCTCTGCCATATTCATGGTTTGACTGGTGCTGTAACTGTCAGGGGCTGCCACTCACTGTCAGGTTGTCAGCTCAAGCCTTGAGAACGAGATCCTATCATACCAGGGCAGGGTGGCACCATCGTGACATAATGCCCAGATACAGTGTATTCGGGAAAATATTCAGACCCCAATACTTTTTCCACATTTTGTAATGTTACAGCCTTATTCTAAAATGTATTAAAATGCTTTTTCCCCCTCATCAATATACACACAAAGCCCAATACAAGTTTTTGAAATGTTTGCACATTTATTACAAATAAAAACGGAACATTTAAATAGGATTTTTTTTTAACCTTTATTTAACCAGGCAAGTCAGTTAAGAACATATTCTTATTTTCAGTGACGGCCTGGGAACAGTGGGTTAACTGCCTGTTCAGGGGCAGAACGACAGATTTGTACCTTGTCAGCTCGGGGTTTTGAACTCGCAACCTTCCAGTTACTAGTCCAACGCTCTAACCACTAGGCTATGCTGCCGCTTTACTCGGTCAGTACTTTGTTGAAGAACCTTTGGCAGGATTCTTAGGTACGATGCTACAAGATAAGCACACCTTTATTTGGGGACATTCTCCCATTCTTCTCTGTAGATCCTCTCAAGCTCTGACAGGATGAATGGGGAGCGTTGCTGCACAGCTATTTTCAAGTCTCTCCAGAGATGTTAGATCAGATTCAAGTCCGGGCTCCGGGCTGGGTCATTCAGAGACGTGTCCCGAAGTCACTCCTGCATTCTCGTGGCTGTCTGCTTAGGGTCATTGTCCTCTTGGAATGTGAACCTTCGCCCCAGTCTGAGGTCCTGAGCGCTCTGGAGCAGGTTTTCATCAAGGATCTCTCCTTACTTTGCTCCGTTCATATTTCCCTTGATCCTAACTAGTCTCCCATCACTGCCACTGAAAAACATCCCCACAGCATGATGCTGCCACCACCATGCTTCACGGTAGGGATAGTGGCAGGTTTCCTCCAGACATGACGCTTGGCATTCAGGCCAAAGAGTTCAATCTGTGTTTCATCAGACTAGAAAATCTTGTTGCTCATGGTGAGTGTGCTTTAGGTGTCTTTTGGCAAACCCCAAGTAGGCTGTCATGTACATGTTAGTGAGGAGTGGCTTCCATGGCCACTCTACCATAAGGACCTGATTGATGGAGTGCTGCAGAGATGGTTGTCCTTCTGGAAGGTTCTTCCAGCTCCACAGAGGAACTCTGGATGGTCACTCTGTCAGACCAAGGCCCTTCTTCCCTGATTGCTCAGTTTGGCAGGCTGGCCAGCTCTAGCTAGAGTCTTGGTGTTTCCAAACGTCTTCCATTTAAGCATGATGGAGGCCACTGTGTTTTTGGGGACCTTCAGTGATGCAGAATGTATTAGTTTACCCTTCCCCAGATCTGTGCCTCGACACAATCCTGTCTCTGAGCTGTATGGACAAGTCCTTTGACTGCATGGCTTGGTTTTTGCTCTGACATGTACTGTCAACTGTGGGACCTTATATAGACAGGTGAGTGTCTTTCAAAATCATGTCCAATAAATTGAATTTACCACAGGTGGACTCCAATCAAGTTGTAGAAAGAGCTCAAGGACAATCAATGGAAACAGGATTCACCTGAGCTCAATTTCGAGTCTCATAGGGTCTGAATACTTATGTAATAAGGTATCTGTTTTTTTTATACATTTGCAACAAATGTGTAAACACCTGTTTTTGCTTTGTCTTTATGGGGTATTGTGTGTAGATTGATGATGGGGAAAAAACAAATTGAATACATTTTAGAATAAGGCTGTAACATAACAAAATGTGGAAAAAGGGAAGTGGTCTGAATATCTGACCAGATCCCACTATCTCCCACACTGAAACATGTATCCTCTCATTCCACTCCTAATTTTCCTCCTCTCTCCTTTTCTACTTCTCTCGTCCCCTCTCCTCACCCTTGCTCTCTCCTCCCTCTTATATGTTCATCACCACTCCTCTCTCTCTTGCTCTCCCCACCATTCTCGCTCTCTCTACCCCACCATCTATCTCTTTCTCTCTATTTCCCCAGCACTAAAGTGGAGTTGTTTTGTATGCTGTAAGTACACAGACTGACAACAGCAGTGTAGGGGGACAAGACAATACAAAAAGAGCTATTTGCTGTCATCACTTCCAGACCCGTTGCTTCAATCAAGTATATTATTGTATGATTGCAAATATAGGCTCAGGGCTCGACATTAACAATTGTCCGAATGGACAAGTAACAAAAAATAAATAAAAATCACAATATAAAACAATTAGGCTACCCGATCATAATTCGATCAAAGTGTCCTCCGGATGTGATGTTTGGCTCACTGTCGTCCCAATTTCTGCAGAGCGCATAATTATAATTATTGTATAGAATTATTGTAGGCCTGCATTGACGTCACAAGTGGTCTTTCAAGTTTTTGAGATCAAAGCGAGCCTAGTCACGATGGTACATTTGTTGATAATAATTGTTAGTGAGTTATTTGCCTAGTCATTTTTGGTCAACAATTAAAATCCTGGGAAAGTCATGGCGGTTGCATCGAATGTTTCGGTGAATATACAAAACATTAAGAACACCTTCCTAATATTGAGTTGCACCCTTTTGCCATCAGAACAGCCTAAATTCGTTATGGCATGGTCTCTACGAGGTGTCGAAAGCATTCCACATGCATTCCACATGCTTCTCACAGCTGTGTCAAGTTGGCTGGGTAGACCATTCTAGATACACACAAGAAAACTGTTGAGTGTGAAAAACCCAGCAGCATTGCAGATCTTGACACAAACCGGTTTGCCTGGCACCTATAACCATACCCCATTCAGAGGTATTTAAATATTTTTCCTTGCCCATTCACCTTCTGAATGGCACACACACACACAATTTGTCTCAATTGTCTCAAGGCTTAAATATCCATCTTTAACCTGTCTCCTCCTCTCCATCTACACTGATTGAAGTTGATTTAAAAAGTGACTTCAATGAGGGATCATAGCTTTCACATGGATTCACCTGGTCAGTATATGTCAAGGAAAGATAAATGTTTTGTACCCTCAGGGTAGAGAGCCAATTAAAAAAATGTTTATTGTTTGGGTGGTTCTCACCAGTTAACTATTTAGCATGCATTAATATCATGTCCGATGTCCTAAAATAACTTTCCACCAGCACTCGTGTATAACCGCACATTTCCAACACGCAGGTGATATGGATGCACAGTTGATGAAACCAATGCTGCATATTCTGGTTGTAAAACAGTCTCTCAAGCTCTCAAAATAGGCTAGGATTCTCCTCTATTCAATACTGGCCATGTCATTCTGACAAAGTAAAAATATATATATATTCTTAGAATAGCTTAAATTGACAAGTAACTCCTATGCTGTCAATATTTCCCTGAGATGTATTTTGTGAAGTGTTTCCTTGCATCATACAACAACATTTTCCGTCACATTTTTTTGCCAATGGTGTCTATAGACCTTTTTTGTTGGGACAAGTGACTTGAGGTTTCAGACAAGTAAAATAATAAAGTCTACTGGACAAGTGGCTAAAAAAGTTAATGTCAAGCCCTGTAGGCTGCAAGTACACACACACACACACACACACACACACACACACACACACACACACACACACACACACACACACACACACACACACACACACACACACACACACACACACACACACACACACACACACACACACACACACACACACACACACACACACACACACACACACACACACACAATGTCCGAGTCCTTTTGTAAAGGTCATTGTGTGCATGTATGATGCTGACACATCCTTTGAGAAAATATTACAAAGGGGATTTCTATTCTCAGGGATTATTTATTTTCATCTATGCTCTACCAAGAGATACAGTTATAGTTGTAGCATCAATAAGAATGAGAAACATGTTTTTCTTGGGATTTTCTCACGGGGTGATTTTTTAAACAAAAAATCATACTCTTTGTGACCACTCTGGACATACAGTATTTAGCCTGTCTCTAGTCAGGTTTAAGACCACAGGAAAGTACAATCTTATCCATGTAACCATAGCAGAGTCCTTTGTGTTTCGTCAGTCTTTGTGCCAGGGGCTTCCTCTAGTCTACTAAAGTCTGACAGGTGGGGAAAGGAGGAGAGGGTAGGCGAGAGGAGGGGACGGGGCAGGGGAGAAGAGGAGGAGAGGGGTGGGGAGAGGAGGGGACAGGGCAGGGGAGACGAGGAGGAGAGGGGTGGGGAGAGGAGGGGACGGGGCAGGGGAGAAGAGGAGGAGAGCGGTGGGGAGAGGAGGGGACGGGGGGGGAGAAGAGGAGGAGAGGGGTGGGGAGAGGAGGGGACGGGGCAGGGGAGAAGAGGAGGAGAGGGGTGGGGAGAGGAGGGGATGGGCAGGGGAGAAGAGGAGGAGAGGGGTGGGGAGAGGAGGGGACGGGGCAGGGGAGAAGAGGAGGAGAGGGTGGGGAGAGGTGGGGACAGGGCAGGAGAGAAGAGGAGGAGAGGGGTGGGGAGAGGTGGGGACAGGGCAGGGGAGAAGAGGAGGAGAGGGGTGGGGAGAGGAGGGGACAGGGCAGGGGAGAAGAGGAGTAGATGGGTGGGGAGAGGAGGGGACGGGGCAGGGAAGCGGGGGAAAGGGTAGGGGAGAGGTGGGGGCAGGAGAGAAGAGTAGGAGAGGGGGGTGGGGAGAGGTGGGGACAGGGCAGGGGAGAGGAGGGGACGGGGCAGGGGAGAAGAGGAGGAGAGCGGTGGGGAGAGGAGGGGACGGGGCAGGGGAGAAGAGGAGGAGAGGGATGGGGAGAGGAGGGGATGGGGCAGGGGAGAAGAGGAGGAGAGGGGTGGGGAGAGGAGGGGACGGGGCAGGGGAGAAGAGGAGGAGAGGGGTGGGGAGAGGAGGGGACGGGGCAGGGGAGAAGAGGAGGAGAGGGATGGGGAGAGGAGGGGACGGGGCAAGGGAGAAGAGGAGGAGATGGGTGGGGAGAGGAGGGGACGGGGCAGGGAAGCGGGGGAAAGGGTAGGGGAGAGGTGGGGACAGGGCAGGAGAGAAGAGGAGGAGAGGGGTGGGGAGAGGTGGGGACAGGGCAGGGGAGAAGAGGAGGAGATGGGTGGGGAGAGGAGGGGACGGGGAAGGGAAGCGGGGGAAAGGGTAGGGGAGAGGTGGGGACAGGGCAGGAGAGAAGAGGAGGAAGGGGGTGGGGACAGGGCAGAGGAGAAGAGGAGGAGAGGGTTGGGGAGTGGATGAGAAGGGACAGAAAGGGCTGGGACAGGAGGAAAGGGGACATTTAATTTTGCAAAGGCAAATCATAAGGACTACAAATGAACAATTGATCATATATTATGTACAGTATCTTCAGAACGTACAGTATTTACACCTCTTGATTTTTTAAACAATTTGCCAAGTTACAGCCTGAATTTTAAATGGATTCAATATATATGTTTTTGTCACTGGCCTGCCTACACACAATATCCTATAATGTCAAAGTGGAATTGCATTTTTTAAAATAAAAATGAAAAGTTAAAAAGTCTTGAGTCAATAAATATTCAATCAACCCTTATGTTATGGCAAGTATAAATATGTTTACGAGTAAAAATGTGCTTAATTAACAAGTCACATAATAGGTTGCATGGGCTCACTCTTTGTGCAACAATAGTGTTTAACATGATTTTGTCATGTTTTGTCATTGATTATCATGTCTTGTCTCTGTGCTTCCCTTCTATTCGTTTCCCTCTGCTGGTCTTATTAGGTTCTTTCCCTCTTTCTATCCCTCTCTCTCCCCCTCCCTCTCTCCCTCTCTCGCTCTCTCTCTCTATCGTTCCGTTCCTGCTCCCAGCTGTTCCTCATTCTCCTAACTACCTCATTTACTCTTTCACACCTGTCCCCTATTTTGCCCTCTGATTAGAGTCCCTATTTCTCCCTCTGTTTTCCGCTTCTGTCCTTGTCGGATCCTTGTTTGATGTTCGCTGTTCTGTGTCCTTGTTCCGCCCTGTCGTGTTTTTGCCTTCTTCAGATGCTGCGTGTGAGCAGGTGTCTATATCAGCTACGGCCGTTGCCTTCCCGAAGCGACCTGCAGTCTGTGGTCGCGTCTCCAGTCGTTCCTCTCCACTGACGAGTGGATTTCAGTTTTCCTGTTTTGTATTTACCTAAGATAATATCCAGGATTATCGTTTTTGTTTAAGACTGGAATAAAGACTCTGTTTCTGTTAAGTCGCTTTTGGGTCCTCATTCACCAGCATAATAGATTTTTGGAATGACTACCTCATCTCTGTACACCACACATACACTTAGGTCCCTTCGGGCAGTGAATTTGAAACACAGATTCAATCTACAAAGACCAGGGGGGTTCTCCAATGCTTTGCAAAAAACAGCACCTACAGTATTGGTAGATGATTTAAATCCAGGTGTGCAAAGCTCTGAGAGACTTAAACAGAAAGACTTATAGCTGTAATTGCTGCCAAAGGAAATTCTAACATGTATTGACTTAGGGGGTTGACTACTTAGTCAAGATATTAAGCTCTATTTTTTATTTATTTTACCCCTTTTTCTCCCCAATTTTGTGGTATCCAATTGTTAGTAGATACTAACTTGTTTCATCGCTACAACTCCCGTACGGGCTCGGGAGAGACGAAGGATGAAAGTCATGCTTCCTCCGATACACAACCCAACCAAGCAGCACTGCTTCTTAACACAGCGTGCATCCAACCCGGAAGCCAGCCGCACCAATGTGTCGGAGGAAACACTGTGCACCTGGCAACCTTGGTTAGCGTGCACTGCGCCCGGCCCGCCACAACACACCACAGGAGTCGCTGGTGTGCGATGAGACAAGGATATCCCTGCCGGCCAAACCTTCCCTAACCCAGACGATGCTAGTCCAATTGTGCATCGCCCCACGTACATCCTGGTCGCGGCCAGTTACGACAGAGTCTGGGCGCTAAACCAGGGTCTCTGGTCGCACAGCTGGCACTGCAGTACACCACCCTTAACCACTGCGCCACCAGGGAGGCCCAAGCTCTATTTTTAAAACATTTTTTAAATGTTTTCTCCACTTTGACAGAGTATTTTCTGTAGATTGTTGACAAAAAATGACAATTCAATCCATTTTAATCCCACTTTGTAACAACACAATGTGGAACAAGTAAAGGGTTGTGTATACTTTCTGAAGGCACTGTATATTATGATTTATGTGTGAAGGATGCTTTGACTCCCTTAATATTTTTCACATTTTCATTTGTTACATTTGAGTGTAAATCAATTATATCAGAAGGGAATATCAATGTGATGATCTCTCCGTTTAGATATATGGAAAACTGTTGCCATGGGAAACCATCTCCATCGTCTGCCTAAATGCCATGTCTTTGGGAGGGTGATTCCGCCACTTTGAAATTGGCAAGAAATGCCAGAGCTGTCAACATTTTCTTTAGCTATCCAAATGTCACAGAGAAATGGTATTTTTCAAATGGTTGTGTGTGTATGAGCGGAGAGAGAGAGAGAAAGAAAGAGATAATGAGTGTGTGAGCATGCATACTTGGATATGTGCTGTATATGGATGTGTTCAGGCTAAATATTATCGGAACGCATTCTATGTACACTACCGTTCAAAAGTATGGGATCACAAACGAGTTGCAAAATGAATAGGAAATATAGTCAAGAGAATGAGGTTGACAAAGTTATAAATAATGCTTTTTTAAAATTGAAATAATAATTGTGTCCTTCAAACTTTGCTTTCGTCAAAGAATCCTCAATTTGCAGCAATTACAGCCTTGCGAACCTTTGGCATTGTAGCTGTACATTTGTTGAGGTAATCTTAAGAGATTTAACCATATGCTTCCTGAAACACCTCCCACAAGTTAGATGGGCTTGATGGGCACTTTTTACTATACGGTCAAGCTTCTCCCACAACAGCTCAATAGGTTTGAGATCTGGTGACTGTGCTGGCCACTCCATTATAGACAGAATACCAGCTGACTGCGTCTTCCCTAAATAGTTATTGTGTAGTTTGGAGCTGTGCTTTGGGTCATTGTCCTGTTGTAGGAGGAAATTGGCTCCAATTAAGCGCCGTCCACAGGGTATGGCATGGCTTTGCAAAAAGGAGTGACAGTCTTCCTTCTTCAAGATCCCTTTTACCCTGTACAAATCTCCCACTTTACCACCACCAAAGCACCCCCAGACCATCACATTGCATCCATCATGCTTGACAGATGGCGTCAAGCACTCCTCCAGCATATTTTTTATTTTTTTTTGCATCTCACGAATGTTCTTCTTTGTGATCCGAACAACAAACTTAGATGTATCTGTCCATATTTTTTCTCCTCCAATTTTCCAATGTCCAGTGTCTGTGTTGTTTTACCCATCTTAATCTTTTCTTTTATTGGCCAGTCTGAGATATGGCTTTTTCTTTGCAACTCTGCCTAGAAAGCCATCATCCCAGAGTCGCCTCTTCACTGTTGAAGTTGATATTGGTGTTTTGTGGGTACTGTTTAATGAACAGTTAAGGACTTGTGAGGCATCTGTTTCTCAAACTAGACACTCTATTGTACTTGTCCTCTTGCTCAGTTGTGCACTGGGGATTCACACTCCTTTTTCTATTCTGGTTATAGCCCGTTTGCGCTGTTCTGTGAAGGGAGTAGTACACAGCTTTGTACGAGATCTTCGGTTTCTTGGCAATTTCTCGCATGGAATAGCCTTAATTTCTCAGAACATGAATAGACTGATGAGTTTCAGAAGAAAGTTATTTTGTTTCTGGCCATTTAGAACCTGTAATCGAACCCACAAATGCTGATGCTCCAGATCCTCAACTAGTCTAAAGAAGGCCAATTTTATTGGTTCTTTAATCAGAACAACAGTTTTCAGCTGTGCTGACATAATTACAAAAGGGTTTTCTAATTATCAATTAGCCTTTTAAAATGATAAACTTGGATTAGCTAACACAGGAGTGAAGGTTGCTGATAATGGGCCTCTGTACGCCTATGTAAATATTCCATAGAAAATCTGTTGTTTCCAGCTACAATAGTCATTTACAACGTTAACAATGTCTACACTGTATTTCTGATCAATTTAATGTTATTGTAATGGAAAAATGTTACTTTTCATTAAAAAACAAGGACATTTCTAAGCAATGCCAAACTTTTGAATGGTAGTGTAAGTCGAGTATATGTGTTTCCATCGGAATGTATTCAGATCAGATGCACATCATTATTCATCAATGTGTGCGTGTGTGCATGCATATTCCCAGTATATTGAATGCAGTGGCTCAGTGGAGTGTGTGTATGATGTGTGAGCGGCTGCTGCTGGTGCTCTGGTAGGCACATTAGATAGGAGTCTGAGCGCACGGACGAGTGCCTCATCCCTCCTTCCTATCTCTCTCCCTTCTCCTCCACTCTCTCTGATGGATTGGAGGAACGGGTGCATCTGCATACATAGACTACACACAGCATGGCTTTCAATTACCACTGTCAAAGAAATATATACTCCAGGATCCTATTTGAGATAAAGGTATGCAAACACATGCATATGGATGCGAGCGCACACACACATATAAATACACACACACACACACACACTCTCTCAACCATGGAATTATGTTCACATACACATATGCGCATACACACCAGTGAGCACGTACAAATGCATGCATGTATACACACACACACACACACACACACACACACACACACACACACACACACACACACACACACACACACACACACACACACACACACACACACACACACACACACACACACACACACACACACACACACACACACACACACACACACACACACAGTACAATAATTGTCACCACCGACACTCAAAAGACAACATATCCTCCAGTTTAAGCATTAGCATATTCATGATGGTAGCTGGAAAACTGTCTCATTTGCAAATTAAATGTGTATTATATTGTTTGTTTGAATTGAATTAAAGTGAATCTGGGGAATATACCAAAGAAGGAAATTAAAATACATTCATAGGAAAATAGAAGGTGAAAACGGAAGAAAGTTTCAGGCAGAAACTAGGCTAAACACTCAAATCTGCTACAATAAATAGGCCTACCTATTACTGTTATGATTTTGCTATGGGATACCTACTCACGAACTATACCGAACAAAAATATAAACGCAACATGTAAAGTTTTGGTTCCATGTTTCATGAGCTGAATTAAAAAATCCAAGAAATGTTCCATATGCACAAAATGTTTTTCTTTCAAATGTATATTTCTCTCAAATGCCAAGACAATCCATTTACCTGCCCGGTGTGGCATATCAAGAAGCTGATTAAACAGCATGACCATTACACAGATGCACCTTGTGCTGGAGACAATAAAAGGGGGGACAATAAAAGTTGACACACAACACAATTCCACAGCCGCGGAAGTTTTCAGGGAGCGTGCAGTTGGCATGCTGACTGCAGGAATGTCCACCAGAGCTATTGCCAGATAATTTAATGTTAATTTCTCTACCATAAGGGGGGGAGGATATTCCCTCCCAATGGATGCGCTCCTGCCCAGTCATGTGGAATCCATAGATTAGGGCATCATTAATTTATTTCAAATGACTGATTTAAAGATATGAACTGTAACTCAGTAAAATCGCTAAAATTGTTGCGTTTATATTTTTGTTCAGAATACTTAGCAATGGTTGTGTACCTACAGCCTGGCATATTGTAGAGCAGAAAAACAAAGCACATGTCAAGATATCGAAGAAAAACCTTTACTATAAATACCTACTGACTAGCTACTATACAATGGTGTTCTATAGTAATCAGTAGTCAGTTGTGAAACAAAGGACAATAGCACACGTTGGAATATAGACCAATTACATTTATCCATCATGCATTGCCAAGTCATCAAAAAAACAGGCGAGGGATTCGAATAAAAGCAAAGCTCAACTCCGGCACAGGTATTTCACTTTAATGAACTTCTGTAGGAGCTGACTGACTAAATCAGTCTGTCACTAAATCAGTGGGGAAGGGGTCTCATGAAAGTGTCCCCCTTCACGTACCTTACTCCTCTCCTCCTCTTGGCTCATTCAAGTTAATGACACACACTCTCCCGCCGTATATCAGTATCCTGTTTGATCCAGCTACCGGTCATTAAAGTTTGATGGGCCACCTACTCTTCCACTACCCCTGGCTGGGTGTGTCAGGAGGCGTAGGGGTAACGCACTATATCGCGTCCCTGTCGGATAAGTTGCAGGTGGAAATGTTCTGAGTCATGCTCGGGAAGATAGATAACTGGGCATATGTGAATCACTGTGCGAAGACTTTGACAGATTTGACCCCAATAAAAACTTCCTGCGAAAAAGTTTGCTACCAATTGAATGGATTCAGGTCTCAAGGGAAGGGAGGGGAGGATGTTTTGGTATATAAAGTGTATCATACAGAGCCTTTGATGAATAGCAGTAGAACATAATGGAGCAAACAAGAGCATTGCTTTGTCACACTAGCTTGGGTTTGGAAAGTGTGTCAATATACTCAAGTTTTCATAATAGACATACTGAGCGTAAGCAAGTTTCCAACCTATTCCCATCTGATCTACGGATGAGACTTGCCATGACAAGGTCATTTTGTTGTCATTTATTTTTCCTTTTCCCTCTCTTTATTCAGTCAGTTATCCTGTATACAAAATGGTGGTTGGATGGCTTGCGGCCTAGCATTATCTGGCTGTTGTCTAACCATTGTGCGATACTCAGAATAGGCGTTCTTCCTACAATGAGTGACTGGCAAGCTTTACCATGCTAATGTGCTAACATCTGTGAGAGAATACCTGGCCCCTGCTGGCTTTGCGCGATGCTCAAATGTGTCCCCTCCCTTTATCTCCTCTGTCTTTTGTTGGCTGTTTCCAGTTGCTGCTGTTGTTTGTAGATCGTTATTTGTTTTCGGCAGAGTGGGAGATGGTCCTGGCTCCCGCCACTGCACCATGGATGCCCGAAGACAATGGGCGTCATGGGTGGCTAATCTGACGGCGAGCGATAATTGTGTTATGAAGAGCTGAGAGGAGGCAGAGCACTGCTCTCAGAACTCGATGGATCTCTTCATTTCTCATTACCATTTGAAATGAGCTACTCCACCAGGACACATGAAACGTTTGAGCCTCGGAAGTTGGAAAGACATTTACATGCATTGTTTGTTGGATGGAGCGTGTGTGTCTGTATGTATGTGTGTGTGTGTGTGTGTGTGCGCGCATGTACGCACATTCTATTATTTGTGTGTGTTTGTTCGCATTTTTGAGTGTGCATACATTTTTGGGATCATTTCACTGACACAAACACAATAGTCGCAGCGGACAATGATCACTGACCACTAATTCTAACTTTATTGTAGAACCCATTAAATAGAGCCTACAACAGTAGCTAGGCAGCTGAATATTTTCCCATCTTTAGGGAACAACATGCTGACAAAATAATAATAATAATCTAAGTGAAGTTTTCCTCTCCTTGGCAGTTTGTCCCTCGTCGTTAATGAGCTCTGTTCTCTGTCGCCATTATCACTTGATGGCCTCCTCTATTATTCATGGTGGCCTTTTTCTCACGCTATTGTCGCGGGGAATCCATCTCAACTGCTGTGGGTTTCTCACTCTTCTGAGAGAGAAATGACTGTGTTTGCATGCAGCCAAGGCATCAGTGAGGGAGCCCCAGCGAATGACAGAACAAAGGATGCTTGGCTCAGGGTTCGTACAAACAGTGGTAAGTCAAATTCAAGGAGTTTAAACCTTTCACATGTACCATCACATGGGTGTGATCGTTCTACAGTGGTCCCAGAAGCGTACGATCACACCGGTGTGATTAGAACGCTTATTTATTCACAGAAGTATCTATAGCATAACACAATCAACCAAACCAGAAAAATGTAGCCTACATTTGTCCTAGGGCTAAGTGAGGAAAGATTGACGCAACAGAAGCGGTCATATTTTCAAACTCTCGGCTGACATAAACTACAACATGAATTAGCTAAGTAAATAGCCACCACTAACATTGAGTGGCTGCTGCCAACACACTGTCATTGACACTGACCCAACTCCAGCCATTTTAATAATGGGAATTGATGGGAAATGATGTAAATATATCACTAGCCACTTTAAACAATGCTACCTTATATAATGTTACTTACCCTACATTATTCATCTCATATACATATGTATATACTGTACTCTACAACATCGACTGCATCCTTATGTAACACATGTATCACTAGCCACTTTAACTATGCCACTTTGTTTACTTTGTCTACATACTCATCTCATATGTATATACTGTACTCGATACCATCTACTGTATGCTGCTCTGTACCATCACTCATTCATATATCCTTATGTACATGTTCCTTATCCCCTTACACTGTGTATAAGACAGTAGTTTTGGAATTGTTAGTTAGATTACTTGTTGGTTATCACTGCATTGTCGGAACTAGAAGCACAAGCATTTCGCTACACTCGCATTAACATCTGCTAACCATGTGTATGTGACAAATAAAATTTGATTTGATTTGATTTGATTTGATTTTTAATCCTACGATGATGAGTTTCAGCGTGCAGCCATGCTTTTTTTACTTACAGAAATCAAAGATAATAAGAGAAGACAAGATGAGTTTGGTTTGTTTATAGTATGCATGTTGAAGGGGTGTGTCGTCTACCATCGTTCACATCCCACCATTCACTTCCTGAAGTTCTCAAAAAATTAGTGAACCTTTACTCACCTCATTTTGTTATAGCATCTTTGGTCCGACAGACAATTACATGAAACCCAGAATGCATTATATGTCAACAAACATTGCTCCACACATACAGTAGCTGGAATAAGCTTAGATCCTCATAATCAGTACAACCTTCAAAAAAGTATTTTACACACATACTATGTGCCATTACAATCTATGCAAGAATTGGAATGCATGATTTATCACTGGTAATTGAAAAACGTGAATAAAACAGTAAATATATCAATAATTACCGCACAAAACATTTTCTGATAGTGATTTATTGATTCAAATGGTTGCATGCTGGCAGTCAATCACGTAACCTCTCACTCCCTCAGTGTTGTTGTTTATGTATGTAGCTAGAGAGCTAAGCTGTAGCATTAGCAATGTCTTTCAAAAGGAGACAACTCACAAATGCGGACATTCTGGAGACTTTAAAACAAATGTGACAATGATTCTGAAAGTCAGGAATCAGATTCTGACAGTGACAGTGAGGAGCTGCCCCTCGGCCATTGAAAACCCTGAATCTGAGGACCCCTTGTCCACTGACAAAGTCCCAGTTCCCTTTGAAGATGCTGGTGGTGATGGAGGCAGACCGACAGTGGATGAAGTACAGGAGTTCTGTGGTAGCTGGAAGGTCGTCAGCCATTTCACCCCTCCTGGCCCTGCTGTTTGCTTTGATGAGTCCCAGTCTGGAGTGCAAAACCCCTTGCCATTTCCATCTGAGGCAGAGTGCTTCAAATTGTTTCTGACAGAGGAGCTGGTGGGAGACATAGCAGAGACCAATCACTTTGCCTTGGAGCTACAGGAGAAGAGAGAGCCAGGAGTGGGGGGGACAACCACAATTAGTGAAATGTATACCTTCCTGGTGACAGTCCTTCTCATGGGGATAGTAAAGAAGAACTCTCTAAGAGAATACTGGAGCAGAGATCCTATGTTTGCAACTCTCTTCTTTGTCACCCTCTTTTCCCAAGATTGCTTCCTAGTACTGCTGCGATAACTGCATTTCATCAACAATGTTACTGCCATCCTAAATGACCCGTTATACAAAATAAAAAATTTGAACAGCTGGCAGTGAAGTGGCCTGACAAACGAAACATCCATGTCCTCTCCACTGTCCATACAGTAACCATGTCGGGCCACAGGGAAGGTGGACCACCTGACAGGAGAGAGAAACATCAAACCAGACTGTGTGCTTGACTATAACCTCAAACTGGGGTCAGTGGTTAAGGCAGACATGATAAACAGCTTTGTGGAATGCACTCAGAAAACAACCAAGTGGTATAAGAATGTATTTTTCCAGGGTAGCTTCAAAATACAACAAGCGAATACTTCTCTGACGCAATTAGCATTGTTTTACAGAGCTAATAGAAGAATGTAACTAGCTACATAAGCACGATTGAATACAACACCATAAAGGTTATGAAATGAGTAACGTTACCCCGCGTGTCCGCGATAATAAGGAATATACACAAAAATATTATGCTACAGTAGAAACGACATAACACGACATGCAGAAACTATTATAACGTAATAAGTCACTTACTTTGATAGAAACACACACATTTCTAAAGTTATTATTGGTAACGAAAACAACTTTGACTGCGATGCAGGCAACAGACGACAAATATGAACACGTGTGTGCAGGACGGGAGATGAGCAAATGTCTGCAGACTTGAACTGCACAAACAATTGGGAAGTGTTTAGGGAATTTTGTCCAGATTAGAAATGTCCAAAAGATGAATTGGTCCGCAAAAGTTAAAATTACTACTTTTATGTGAATGAATGAGGCGGAACACACCTCAATTCAAACTGTTCTTAAAAGAAGAAAAAAAAACTTGTTCGAAAAGAATTTGAAACTGACAAGTTGAAAACTGCCTAGAAATAAAAACAGGCTGACTGCTTTGGTTTGAGGGCAGCGCGGATTAAATGTACTGTTACGTAACAATCACTTTCTGGAGTGGGGAGAACGTTCTAACTTCACGTGCATAAAAAAACTCATGCTGGGACGACCGTTAGAGATATTTGGAACTCACACATGAAAAGATTAAAGTACTTTTTCAAGCAGTAATATTTATTTTCAAGGACCATCAATTTGTAATAGTTCCTATTATGCAATTGTTTGTAGTCGCCACCAGCTGACTATTCATCACTCCCTTACAAGCTCTACTCAACAAAAAAAGTTTTACAACCGATTTACTACATACATAAGTGGTAAGTCAGTACTGATGATGTTCAGTACATATTTCCTAATATGAACTGTCATTAAAATCTTAGAAATTGTTCCATGTTGCATTTATAGTTTTGTTCAGTGTACATGATAATATTAAAATTGTCTTTACATTTCACCACAGGCTGTCCCAACACAGAACCACATGAACTTGAATGCTGACAGTGTAAACGGCCCTTAGCTGAAATCTACTCCCATTTGAAGAGAAACAAGTAATTCATGTGTTTGATAAGATTTAAGATTCTCTCAGGTTACATTTCAGGGGACCCCACAAGGATCCCAGACCCCAAGTTTGGGAACCACTGTATACTACTAACCTCTCTCCCTGCTTGATGCAATGCTTCCTCTCTCTTTGCATCTCATTTGCCTCCATTGCAGCCTGATTCCCCACTGTCTGTCTCACTACTTTCTGAAAATAAATGCATTTTGTTATGACAACTTATAGTAGCTCATATGTTGATTATAACTAGGTTAATTTCAGTCAACTGCACCCGCAGCTCCATTCAACATTAGCTTCAACCTTCTAGCTCGTTATAGCTAGCTAGCTGGCTAACAGCCAAAGCCCTTGAGCTACCTAGCTAGCTAGGTTGACATCAGACTGAAATGTCTGCAACTATTTACCAGTTCTCCGAGAGTGAGGGGGGCTTTGTTTAGGGAATGTTCATTGACATGGCAAGAGTCGAGGTATGTCACAAATGAAAAGGTGCGTGAAAGGTGTTTACCCTCCACTACATCCTTGGTTGGGTCTGGCAAAACACATTCATAAACATCAATATCCTGCCAACTTGCTTCGAGAGGTAGTCACCTGGAATGCATTTCAATTAACAGGTGTGCCTTGTCAAACTTTAATTTGTGTTATTTCTTTCCTTCTTAATGCTTTGAGCCAATCATTTGTGTTATGACAAGGTAGGGGTGGTATACAGAAGATTTAGTAAAAGTCCATATTATGGCATGAACAGCTCAAACACGCAAAGACAAATTACAGTCCATCATTACTTTAATACATAAAGGTCAGTCAGTCCGTAACATTTCAAGAATTTTTAAAGTTCTTCAAGTGCAGTCGCAAAAACCATCAAGCGATATGTTGAAACTTGCTCTCATGAGGACCAACACAAGAAAGGAAGAACCAGAGTTACCTCTGCAGCAGAAGATTAATTCATTAGAGTTAACTGCACCTCAGATTGCATCCCAAATAAATGCTTCACAGAGTTCAAGAAACAGACACATCTCAACATCAATTGTTCAGAGGAGACTGTGTGAATCAGGTCTGCATGGTTGAATTGCTGCAAAGAAACAACTACTAAAGGACACCAATAAGAAGAAGAGACTTGCTTGGGACAAGAAACATGAGCAATGGCCATTAGACAGGTGGAAATCTGTCCTTTGGTCTGATGAGGCCAAACACTGAGTCTTTGTGAGATGCAGAGTAGGTGAACAGATTATCTCTGCATGTGTGGTTCCGACTGTGAAGCATGGAGAAGGGGGTGAGATGGTGTGGGGTTACTTTGCTGGTGACACTGTCAGTGATGTATTTAGAATTCAAGGCACACTTAACCAGCATGGCTACCACAAAATTCTGCAGCGATACGCCAGCCCATCTGTTTTTTTGCTTAATAGGACTATCATTTGTTTTTCAACAGGACAATGACTCAACACACCTCCATGCTGTGTAAGGGCTATTGACCAAGAAGGAGAGTGATGGAGTGCTGCATTAGAAGACCTGGCCTCCACAATCATCTGACCTCAACCCAATTGAGATGGTTTGGGATGAGTTGGACCGCAGAGTGAAGGAAAAGCAGACAACAAGTGCTCAGCATATGTGGGAACTCCTTCGACTGTTGGAAAATAATTCCAGGTGAAGCTGGTTGAGAGAATGCCAAGCGTGTGCAAAGCTTTAATCAAGGCTACTTTAACACTTTTTGGGTTACTACATTATTCCATATGTGGAATATCATCATTTTGATGTCTTCACTATTACTAGAAAATAGTAAAACAAAGAAAAACCCTTGAATGAGTAGGTGTGTCCAAACTTTTGACTGGTACTGTAGAATCTTGAGAATCACAATACATATGCAATACAATACATATGCTGCCAACACACTGTCATTGACACTGACCCAACTCCAGCCACTTTAATAATGGGAATTGATGGGAAATGAAGTAAATATATCACTAGCCACTTTAAACAATGCTACCTTATATAATGTTACTTACCCTACATTATTCATCTCATATGCATATGTATATACTGTTCTCTACATCATCGACTGCATCCTTATGTAATACATGTATAGCCACTTTAACTATGCCACTTTGTTTACTTTGTCTACACACTCATCTCATATGTATATACTGTACTCGATACCATCTACTGTATGCTGCTCTGTACCATCACTCATTCATATATCCTTATGTACATATTCCTTATCCCCTTACACTGTGTATAAGACAGTAGTTTTGGAATTGTTAGTTAGATTACTTGTTGGTTATCACTGCATTGTCGGAACTAGAAGCACAAGCATTTCGCTACACTCGCATTAACATCTGCTAACCATGTGTATGTGACAAATAAAATTTGATTTGATTTGATCAGCACCTAAGTATCACGATAATATTGTATCGTGAGGTCCCTGGCAATTTCCAGCCCTAGTACCTCCCAGTAAATTGGAATTGCAAAGCACACTAGATTAAAATATACAACATTCAAAACAGAAGCCCTACATGTAAGCAGCTCGGCAAAACATTTGACCTATCAGACTACATAACTGTTAGATCCCTGAACACAGGATATAACTAGTAGCACAGCAACAACAAGCAAAGGAAACCTCCCACGCAATGGATAGGTAACCTCATGAGAAAAAAAGACATCAAATATTATACGATTTTTGGTCGGTCCCATCCGAGCGTCGCCCGAAAATATTTTGGGTATGTCAGATTGTTCTGGCACTTCTCACATACAAACTTAATTGGGAGGAAGTATTTTTGACCTGCTTTTTTACATTTGATTCACAACACATATTTTTTGTTGTTGTTGATGAAAGTGGCAATTTTAGGCCCGTTTTAGATATATACAGTATATTTGGAAAGTATTCAGAACCATTGACATGTTCCAGATTGTGTTAAATACAGTGTTGTGTTAATATGGATTAAATTTAAAAATAAAATCCTCATCAATTTACACACAATACCCCATAATGACAAAGCTGTACTGTAAGATCCCCCAAGCCATGAAGTCAAAGTAATTGTCCGTAGAGCTCAGAGACAGGATTGTGACTAGGCATAGATCTGGGGAAGGGTACCAAAACATTTCTACAGCATTGAAGGTCCCCAGGAACATAGTGGCCTCCATCATTCTTAAATGTAAGAAGTTTGGAACCACCAAGACTATTCCAAGAGCTAGTCACCTGGCCAAACTGAGCGATCAAGGGAAAGGGGCCTTGGTCAGGGAGGTGACGAAGAACCCGATGGTAACTCCAAGTGGACTGTCATGGGCCTTTTACTGAAGAGTGGCTATAGAGCTCCTCTGTGGGGATGGGAAAACCTTCCAGAAGGACAAACATCTCTGCAGCACTCCACCAATTAGGCAATTATACTAGAGTGGACAGAAGGAAGCCACTCCTAAGTGAAAGGCCTGAATGCCAAGCGTCAAGTCTGGAGGAAACCTGGCACCATCCCTATGGTGAAGCATGGTGGCAGCATCATGCTGTGGGGATGTTGGTCAGCGGCAAGGACTGGGAGGCTAATCAGGATCAAGGGAAAGATGAATGGAGCAAAATACAGAGATGCTTGATGAAAACCTGCTCCAGAGCGCTCAGCACCTCAGACTGGGGTAATGGTTCACCTTCCAACAGGACAATAACCCCAAGCACACAACCAAGACAACGCTGCCAAAGGTGCTTCGACAAAGTACTGAGTAAAGGGTCTGAATACTTTAGTATATGTGATATCAGTTTTTTTGTTTTTATAAATTAGCAAAAATGGAAACAAAAAAAAGTTTTTTCATTTGTCATTATGGGGTATTGTGTAGATTGGTGAGGGGGAAAAAACAATTGAATACATTTTAGAATAAGGCTGTTATGTCCTAAATGGAAAAGACAAAGGGTCTGAATACTTTCCCAAGTAAGACCCTATGATCCTTGATCCTTGAACCGTACATGATACAGACAACATATTGGTGTCATTATACTCCTTATACTGTACTGTGCTCTAAAATATGGAGTATGTCTAGATTCTGAAATTTACAATTTATTCAACATTCAAAATATTAATATGAAGATCTCAAAAGTATGCTTTTTAGATTAGCTTATTTTGTAGGGGTGGGGGAATAATATACTTCTGTAAAATTTAAAACTATAAGAAAAATGTATGAAATGCCATGTGAATTCACAATGCAGCTGTCATGCAGGTGAAAGAGGACCCAAAAGCGACTTAACAGAAACAGAGTTTATTCAAGTCCAAACAGGAATAACAGAAATCCTCTAGTCTGTAGAGGGGAATAACAGGAGAAGCGGCCACAGACTGCAGGTCGCTTCGGGTAGGCGCAGGCCGTAGTTGACAGAGACACCTGCTCACACGCAGCATCTGATGAAGGCAAAAAACACGACAGGACAGGGCGATACACAATCACAGCACGGTGAATTCTAAACAAGGAACCGACAGGACAGGAACGGAACACAAAGGAATAAATAGGGACTCCAATCAGGGGAAAGGATCGGGAACAGGTGTGGGAAGACTAAATGATGATTAGGGGAATAGGAACAGCTGGGAGCAGGAACGGAACGATAGAGAGAAGAGAGAGCGAGAGAGTGAGAGAGGGAGGGGGAGAGAGAGGGATAGAAAGAGGGAAAGAACCTAATAAGACCAGCAGAGGGAAACGAATAGAATGGGGAGCACAGGGACAAGACATGATAATAAATGACAAACATGACAGTACCCCCCCACTCACCGAGCGCCTCCTGGCGCACTCGAGGAGGAATCCTGGCGGCAACGGAGGAAATCATCGATGAGTGAACGGTCCAGCACGTCCCGAGACGGAACCCAACTCCTCTCCTCAGGACCGTAACCCTCCCAATCCACTAAGTATTGGTGACCCCGTCCCCGAGAACGCATGTCCATGATCTTATGTACCTTGTAAATAGGTGCGCTCTCGACAAGGACGGGAGGGGGAGGGGAAGACGAACGGGGGTGCGAAGAAAGGGCTTAACACAGGAGACATGGAAGACAGGATGGACGCGACGAAGATGTCGCGGAAGAAGCAGTCGCACAGCGACAGGATTGACGACCTGGGAGACACGGAACGGACCAATGAACCGCGGAGTCAACTTACGAGAAGCTGTCGTAAGAGGAAGGTTGCGAGTGGAAAGCCACACTCTCTGGCCGCAACAATACCTTGGACTCTTAATCCTGCGTTTATTGGCGGCTCTCACCGTCTGTGCCCTGTAACGGCAAAGTGCAGACCTCACCCTCCTCCAGGTGCGCTCACAACGTTGGACAAACGCTTGAGCGGAGGGAACGCTGGACTCGGCAAGCTGGGATGAGAACAGAGGAGGCTGGTAACCCAGACTACTCTGAAACGGAGATAACCCGGAAGCAGACGAAGGAAGCGAATTGTGAGCGTATTCTGCCCAGGGGAGCTGTTCTGCCCAAGACGCAGGGTTTCTGAAAGAAAGGCTGCGTAGTATGCGACCAATCGTCTGATTGGCCCTCTCTGCTTGACCGTTAGACTGGGGATGAAACCCGGAAGAGAGACTGACGGACGCACCAATCAAACGACAGAACTCCCTCCAAAACTGTGACGTGAATTGCGGGCCTCTGTCTGAAACGGCGTCTAACGGGAGGCCATGAATTCTGAATACATTCTCAATAATGATTTGTGCCGTCTCCTTAGCGGAAGGAAGTTTAGCGAGGGGAATGAAATGTGCCGCCTTAGAGAACCTATCGACAACCGTAAGAATCACAGTCTTCCCCGCAGACAAAGGCAGACCGGTAATGAAGTCTAAGGCGATGTGAGACCATGGTCGAGAAGGAATGGGGAGCGGTCTGAGACGACCGGCAGGAGGAGAGTTACCCGACTTAGTCTGCGCGCAGTCCGAACAAGCAGCCACGAAACGGCGCGTGTCACGCTCCTGAGTCGGCCACCAAAAGCGCTGGCGAATAGACGCAAGAGTGCCTCGAACACCGGGATGACCAGCTAACTTGGCAGAGTGAGCCCACTGAAGAACAGCCAGACGAGTGGAAACAGGAACGAAAAGGAGGTTACTAGGACAAGCGCGCGGCGACGCAGTGTGCGTGAGTGCTTGCTTAACCTGTCTTTCAATTCCCCAGACTGTTAACCCGACAACACGCCCATAAGGAAGAATCCCCTCGGGATCAGTAGAAGCCACAGAAGAACTAAACAGACGGGATAAGGCATCAGGCTTGGTGTTCTTGCTACCCGGACGGTAAGAAATCACAAACTCGAAACGAGCGAAAAACAACGCCCAACGAGCTTGACGGGCATTAAGTCGTTTGGCAGAACGGATGTACTCAAGGTTCTTATGGTCTGTCCAAACGACAAAAGGAACGGTCGCCCCCTCCAACCACTGTCGCCATTCGCCTAGGGCTAAGCGGATGGCGAGCAGTTCACGGTTACCCACATCATAGTTGCGCTCAGATGGCGACAGGCGATGAGAAAAATAAGCGCAAGGATGAACCTTATCGTCAGACTGGAAGCGCTGGGATAGAATGGCTCCCACGCCTACCTCTGAAGCGTCCAACCTCGACAATGAATTGTCTAGTGACGTCAGGAGTAACGAGGATAGGAGCGGACGTAAAACGTTCTTTTAGAAGATCAAAAGCTCCCTGGGCGGAACCGGACCACTTAAAACACGTCTTGACAGAAGTAAGAGCTGTGAGAGGGGCAGCAACTTGACCGAAATTACGAATGAAACGCCGATAGAAATTAGCGAAACCTAAAAAGCGCTGCAACTCGACACGTGACCTTGGAACGGGCCAATCACTGACAGCTTGGACCTTAGCGGAATCCATCTGAATGCCTTCAGCGGAAATAACGGAACCGAGAAAAGTAACGGAGGAGACATGAAAAGAGCACTTCTCAGCCTTTACGTAGAGACAATTCTCTAAAAGGCGCTGTAGAACACGTCGAACGTGCTGAACATGAATCTCGAGTGACGGAGAAAAAATCAGGATATCGTCAAGATAGACAAAAACAAAGATGTTCAGCATGTCTCTCAGAACATCATTAACTAATGCCTGAAAAACAGCTGGCGCATTGGCGAGACCGAACGGCAGAACCCGGTACTCAAAATGCCCTAACGGAGTGTTAAACGCCGTTTTCCACTCGTCCCCTCTCTGATGCGCACGAGATGGTAAGCGTTACGAAGGTCCAACTTAGTAAAGCACCTGGCTCCCTGCAGAATCTCGAAGGCTGATGACATAAGGGGAAGCGGATAACGATTCTTAACCGTTATGTCATTCAGCCCTCGATAATCCACGCAGGGGCGCAGAGTACCGTCCTTCTTCTTAACAAAAAGAACCCCGCCCCGGCCGGAGAGGAAGAAGGCACTATGGTACCGGCGTCAAGAGACACAGACAAATAATCCTCGAGAGCCTTACGTTCGGGAGCCGACAGAGAGTATAGTCTACCTCGAGGAGGAGTGGTCCCCGGAAGGAGATCAATACTACAATCATACGACCGGTGAGGAGGAAGGGAGTTGGCTCGGGACCGACTGAAGACCGTGCGCAGATCATGATATTCCTCCGGCACTCCTGTCAAATCGCCAGGTTCCTCCTGAGAAGTAGGAACAGAAGAAACGGGAGGGATGGCAGACATTAAACACTTCACATGACAAGAAACGTTCCAGGATAGGATAGAATTACTAGACCAATTAATAGAAGGATTATGACATACTAGCCAGGGATGACCCAAAACAACAGGTGTAAACGGTGAACGGAAAATCAAAAAAGAAATAGTCTCACTGTGGTTACCAGATACTGTGAGGGTTAAAGGTAGTGTCTCAAATCTGATACTGGGAAGATGACTACCATCTAAGGCGAACATGGGCGTAGGCTTCTCTAACTCTCTGAAAGGAATGTCATGTTTCCGAACCCATGCTTCGTCCATGAAACAACCCTCAGCCCCAGAGTCTATCAAGGCACTACATGTAGCACCCGAACCGGTCCAGCGTAGATGGACCGACAAAGTAGTACAGGATCTTGATGGAGAGACTTGAGTAGTTGCGCTCACCTGTAGCCCTCCGCTTACAGATGAGCTCTGGCTTTTACTGGACATGAATTAACAAAATGTCCAGCAACTCCGCAATAGAGGCACAGGCGGTTGGTGATCCTCCGTTCCCTCTCCTTAGTCGAGATGCGAATCCCTCCCAGCTGCATGGGCTCAGTCTCAAAGCCAGAGGAGGGAGATGGTTGCGATGCGGAGCAGGGAAACACCGTTGATGCGAGCTCTCTTCCACGAGCCCGGTGACGAAGATCTACCCGTCGTTCTATGCGGATGGCGAGAGCAATCAAAGAGTCCACATCTGAAGGAACCTCCCGGGAGAGAATCTCATCCTTAACCACTGCGTGGAGTCCCTCCAGAAAACGAGCGAGCAGCGCCGGCTCGTTCCACTCACTAGAGGCAGCAAGAGTGCGAAACTCAATAGAATAATCCGTTATGGACCGTTCACCTTGGCATAAGGAAGCCAGGGCCCTAGAAGCCTCCCCACCAAAAACTGAACGGTCAAAAACCCGAATCATCTCCTCTTTAAAGTTCTGGAACTTGTTAGAGCAATCAGCCCTTGCCTCCCAGATAGCTGTGCCCCATTCTCGAGCCCGGCCAGTAAGGAGTGAAATGACGTAAGCAACCCGAGCTCTCTCTCTAGAGTATGTGTTGGGTTGGAGAGAGAACACAATCTCACACTGCGTGAGAAAGGAGCGGCACTCAGTGGGCTGCCCGGAGTAGCAAGGTGGGTTATTAACCCTAGGTTCTGGAGGCTCGGCAGGCCAGGAAGTAACAGGTGGCACGAGACGTAGACTCTGGAACTGTCCAGAGAGGTCGGAAACCTGAGCGGCCAGGTTCTCCACGGCCTGGCGAGCAGCAGACAATTCCTGCTCGTGTCTGCCGAGCATGGCTCCTTGGATCTCGACGGCAGTGTAACGAGCGTCTGAAGTCGCTGGGTCCATTCCTTGGTCGGTTCCTTCTGTCATGCAGGTGAAAGAGGACCCAAAAGCGACTTAACAGAAACAGAGTTTATTCAAGTCCAAACAGGAATAACAGAAATCCTCTAGTCTGTAGAGGGGAATAACAGGAGAAGCGGCCACAGACTGCAGGTCGCTTCGGGTAGGCGCAGGCCGTAGTTGACAGAGACACCTGCTCACACGCAGCATCTGATGAAGGCAAAAAACACGACAGGACAGGGCGATACACAATCACAGCACGGTGAATTCTAAACAAGGAACCGACAGGACAGGAACGGAACACAAAGGAATAAATAGGGACTCCAATCAGGGGAAAGGATCGGGAACAGGTGTGGGAAGACTAAATGATGATTAGGGGAATAGGAACAGCTGGGAGCAGGAACGGAACGATAGAGAGAAGAGAGAGCGAGAGAGTGAGAGAGGGAGGGGGAGAGAGAGGGATAGAAAGAGGGAAAGAACCTAATAAGACCAGCAGAGGGAAACGAATAGAATGGGGAGCACAGGGACAAGACATGATAATAAATGACAAACATGACAGCAGCTGCGGTGCCAAAAACAGTTTGGCTCTTACAGTGCATCCCTTTCAGATGGTAAAACATTGCACCTGTATTACCATTACCGTTCCTCAATTTCACCTTGCAAAGTTTGCATTTTCTTCACATTTTAAATTCTCAAAGTATTGCAATAAAGGACTATTAACAACACTGATGTTGTGGCGGATAGTCGACTCCAAAATAATTGGCACAGCGTCGTCTGGGTTTGGCCGGTGTGTAGGCCATCATTGTAAATAAGAATTGTTCTTAACTGACTTGCCAAGTTAAATAAAGGTTAAATAAATAAAAAATATTAAAAACTTTTCAAATGACAAAACTTTCCCCTGGCCTTTATGACCTATAGTCTAGTTAGGCTATAAGACAGAAAATCATATGTTTTGTGATAACTGCTCTGTGATTTTCATTTTGTGTAAAAAAGAAAAACGATTTGTGGGTTAGGGATTTTTCTTAATGTTAAGCATCCCAATTTGATTTACATTTTATAAGGTTTACACCCTTAATCTAGACATACTCCATATTTTTGTGCACATTATAAGGAGTATAATGGCACCAAGATGATGTCTGTATCATGTATAGGTATAAAAAGAGCTTAAGTCACTGTATTTTTTTAAAGCTGAATAGAAAAAAACATATCAAACATCCTTCCTCCCAATTAAGTTTCTATGTGAGAGTTTCCAGAACAATCTGATATACCAAAAACATTTTTGGACCACGCTTGGATGGAATCACCCTTTATACTTTCGGGGTTAGCATGAATATTAAGAGTCATGGCAATGATGAGTCATCCATCCTACATTAAAACATATCTAATGAACATACAGTATTGAAGGGCCTGTCAAAAAGCCTGCAGTAGCGTGTGAACTCTACAGCCCCATTTAAAGTATTAAAGTACGGCACAAACTAAAGTACGGCGCAAACTGGCCCTGAATCAGCCAATCGTCTGTCTCTTCCAGTGTCCAACTTTTCTGATGTGGGAGAATGCGAGTACTAGGGATGACTCGACCATGCATAGAGTGGTGTTACTGGGTCAAGCTTTTGAAGCTACACTTGCATCTACACTTGTGACAGTGGGGTTCATGTGGCCGGTCGGTCTGTGCGTGGGCACTGGACGTTCAGGCCGAGGCCTTAATAATGTGTGAAAGCTCAATGACCCAGTTCAACTGACTGGTCGGAGCCTGTGTTGAGATGGGCTGGTGTCACGTGGCGAAGGTAATGCAGCCTGAGAGACCGCTGACCCGTGGTCACTGCCGAGACGGTTTGCCAGGTGACATACACTAATTGTGGAATTGCTAACGATATAGCGGGGTGCAGGTGAGGCTGATGCTGTGCGACATTGAGACAGGCTAGGGAATTTGCTCTGAAAAAAAAAGTCTGACCCCATAAATGTAGTGGAGAAGAGTGACTGTGCATTGCAGTCACAAAAGACAATATCGGAAACCATTGCCATTGTACACAAGCTAAATTAGATTGCACAGTGACTGTTTGAGATTAAAGTGGCTGGACATGGCAAAAAAAGAAAGGTTAACCGGCCAAAGACGGCATAGAGAAGGACCAATGCAGATAAAATCACCTGGAGTCAAAACAAACTGCCCAGAATAGGATTCAGTAGAGATGCATTGTTGAGTCCCTTCGCTCTTCAAGAAGCGAGGGGAAATAATTTGAAGTACGTCTACGAACCTGGACATTATAAAGTTCAAAGGCATATTTCCATTTCAATTATTGTAAATGGCCCATAAAGTTGTGGATTTCATTTAGCTGATGTGCCTAATGTGGTCATGTTCCCATGCTCTATTTCCCCCTTTGTTTCTCATTCACTAATATTCATCCACAAACTGACCCAGTCCCTGACATGGATTTGAACTCCTCTGACGGTTTTATTCTGTTCTTCCACTCACACCCAGGGGGCTCCTAAGAGGAGGAGGATGGTGGAAGAGGAGGGTGTGAGAGGATGAGGAGGAGGGTGTGAGGAGGAGGAGGGTTTAAACTATCTACTAACCCTAACCTTTATCCTATCCCTAAACTTAACCCTTACACCATTCCTTATTCTAAACCTAACCCTAACTGTAACCATAGCAAGCGGTTGTTTGTCAACAGATGGTTTGATAGTATGATCATCTGTAGAGCAGGACTATACGGACTATCCAAATGAAGTGTAACCCTTCAAATACTTGACATAGCTTGGTGTTTTTTATTTTTGGGACTATTCTATTTTACCACTGGCTATCAAAATGTAGTGCATCTCAAGTATTTGAAAATACTGTATATGCATTTGAACCAAGTCAGATATGGATTGAGACAGCATAGCAATGATGGTGACAATTCTATTTTTATTCACTGAAACTTTGAAGGCATTTATACAATCATTCACTAGTCATTCATTATGTCTGCTCTTTTCCACTCGCACCACTTCAAAAGAGGCAAGACAGAGAAAGACAGGACCTTTTTTGCCTCTTGTTATCCTATCCAGATATTGGCTTAAACTCATCGTGGGAATGTAGTAATTTTTTCTTCACCTCACACAGTAAGTGAATTAAGTCAGTTTAACATGTTTTTTTACATCCATTGAAATTATAAATAGTTCCTCACAGTATTTGAAAAATCATTCCATCACTATTCCCCTCGACAATCAGTGTCGCTGATAAATAGGCTATGTTGCGTGTATTTGTTTCCATTTGAATGATTGTCAATAACATTTTCATACTACAGCACTGCTGTCATTCTTTATACTTTCCTTGTAATTTTATGATCGTATAGCCTACTTTCAGAAAACCTAAGGTAGGATTAGTTTTTGTTTTACATGTTTAAAACTATCATGGTCCAAACACACCAAGCCAGTTGTGAAGAGGGCACGACAACACCTTTTCCCACTCAGGAGAAAAGATTTGGCATGGGTCCCCAGATCCTCAAAAAGTCCTACAGCTGCAACATCGAGAGCATCCTGACCGGTTGCATCACCGCCTGAGAGCATCCTGACCGGTTGCATCACCGCTACAGAGGGTACTGAGTACGGCCCAGTACATCACTGGGGCCAAGCTTCCTGCCATCCAGGATCTATATACTAGGCACTGTCAGACAAAGGCCCAAAAAAATGGTAAAATACCCCAATTACCTAATACTGTTCTCTCTGCTACCACACGACAAGCAGTGCCGTAGCGCCAAGTCTAGGTTCAAAAGGCTCCTTAATTCTTGTAACTACCCATCCCGGATCCGGGAGCGTTGTCATCAACTACAGTAATTAGCATAACGCAATGGACAAAAAATATTTTCTAGAAAATATTCATATTCATGAAATATAGTGAAACACAGCTTAGCCTTTTGTTAATCACCCTGTCATCTCAGATTTTGAAATTATGCTTTACAGCCAAAGCAAGACAAGCATTTGTGTAAGTTTATCGATAGCCTAGCATAGCATTATGCCTAGCTAGCAACAGGCAACCTGGTCACGAAAATCAAATTAAATCGTTTACCTTTGATGAGCTTCGGATGTTTTCACTAACAACACTCCCAGTTAGATAGCAAATGTTCCTTTTTTCCAAAAATATTATTTTTGTATACATTATTTTTGTAGCTGAAATAACTTCTTCACTTTTGGCTGAAATTGCGGTCACTACAACGGCAAAAAATATTCCAAATTAGCTCCATAATATCGACGGAAACATGGCAAACGTTGTTAATAATCAGTCCTCAAGGTGTTTTCAAATATCTATTCGATAGTATATCCACCGGGACAGCTGTATTTTCAGTAGGAGCGAGAGGAAAAATAGCTACCTCTGTCTATTACGCAATAATTACTCTGAGAGCCCTCAGCCGGACACTTACGCAATGTAGTCGCTTACGCTCATTCTTCAACATAAAGGCGTGAAACTATGTCAAAATGCTGTAGACACATTGGGGAAAACGTAGAAAAAGGAATCTGGTTGATAGCCCATTCACTGCTCAATAGGGACGCATCGGAACGCAGAGCTTTCAAAACGTGTCACTTCCTGATTGGATTTTTCTCAGGCTTACGCCTGCAATATCAGTTCTGTTATACTCACAGACAATATTTTTACAGTTTCGGAAACTTTAGAGTGATGAAACCTCAAACAGGAAATGAGCAGAATTTTTGAGGCTCTGTTTTCCATTGTCTCCTTATATGGCTGTGAATGTGCCATGAACGAGCCTAAGCTCTCTGCCGTTTGTCCAAGGTGTCTGCAGCATTGTGACGTATTTGTAGGCATATCATTGGAAGATTGGCCATAAGAGACTACATTTACCAGGGGTCCGCCCGGTGTCCTTTGTCTAAATTTTCATGAATAGTTAACGTTGTGTTATGCTAATGAGCTTGCGGATAGATTTACACAATCCTGGATACATGTTTTTTTCTTAGCTAAACGTGATGCACAAAATGGAGCGATTGCTCCTAAACAAATAATCCTTCAGGAAAAACTGAACATTTGCTATCTAACTGAGAGTCTCCTCATTGAAAACATCAGAAGTTCTTCAAAGGTAAATTATTTTATTTGAATGGTTTTCTGTTTTTTGTGAAAATGTTGCCTGCTGAATGCTAACGCTAAATGCTATGCTAACCCTAAATGCTGTTACACAAATGCTTGTTTTGCTATGGTTGAGAAGCATATTTTTTAAATCTGAGATGACAGTGTTGTTAACAAAAGGCGAAGCTTGAGAGCTAGCATATTTATTTCATTTCATTTGTGATTTTCATGAATAGTTAACGTTGCGTTATGGTAATGAGCTTGAGACTGTATTCACAATCCCGGATCCGGGATGGCTCGACGCAAGAAGTTAACAGCTTCTACCCCCAAGCCATAAGACCGCTGAATAATTAATCAAATGCCATCCTGGACTATTTACATTGTCACCCACCCCCCCTTTGTTTTTACACTGCTGCTACTCACTGTTTATTTTCTATGCATTGTCACTTTTCCCCTACCTGCATATACAAATTACCTTGACTAACCTGTACACATTGATTCGGTACTGGTATCCCCTGTATATAGCATCGTTAATGTTATTTTATTGTGTTACTATAGTATTTTTTTTTGTAAATATTTTCTTAACTGTATTTCTTGAACTGCGTCGTAAGTAAGCAGTTCACGGTAAGGTTGTCTTCTGCGCATGTGACAAATAACATTTGATTTGATTTAAAAGGAGAAGTTTCTGCTTGTGTCTGACATTTGCTGGTGGCTTTGATTGACAGGTGCTTTTACGGGGGTGTGCGTGTGTGAGTTCGCTGATTTTCTCTATAGGCCTATATGTCCGTTTCCTAAAGTACCCAGTCTGGATTCCATCTCTTCAATAAAAATATAACGCTCCTGTCATTATTTAATCTTGTAAAATGCCTATTTTCGAAAGCTTAGGCTACATTATTTATCTTATTACGGCGTTCTCTCTTTGAAAAACATATGCTAATACCAAAATATGACAGCAGCTTGGTTTGTGACGTTATGCAAATATTTCAGGAAAGTGGGAGAAAACCCAACAGACTTTGTTTGAATGGTTTGGTGCTTTCAAATACGACATTGTATTTATTACATTCTTCTGCAGAAAAGCCAACAGACAAGGTAGGGATATATATCTTTCTTTTGACTCCGTTAATATTGTGTCAATAAAAAAAATGGACAGATTCTCTACAACCTGGAATTTCTTCATTTGTTGATTGATATTTATAAGTGACAACCTAAATAATAATAACACTTAGGATAGACAGCTGAATGTATGGGGTCACCCCCTGAACGGAGAGACGGACCACATGAGTTCCACATATTTTATTTAGTGAAACTTTGAACAAAACAAATAAAGACACAACAAAACGTAACATAAGTGGTGCAACTAGCACACACACAATATCCCACAAAACACAGTGATAGCGGACATCATGCATTCACCATATTAGTTACATTGACGTCATCTTTGAATTAGACCATTTTCAAGTACAAACCCCATTTTTACCAGTATTCCTGACCTCTCTCCTCTGGACTTCTTAAAGCAAAGGTCATACGCTGCTAAATGACTTAAATGTAATGTAATACGCTCCATATGGTGTATTTCTTTTACAATATCTATCCATTGCGTCATGGTTGGAGCGTCTTTTTGTAGCCATTTCCTGGCCTTTTTACTGGCTGCCAGTAGGACCTTCAACCGATACTGTTCTCTATTGTGTAAGTTATCAGGTATTTCACCCAAGTACAAATAAATTCATGTTTGTTCTATGTCAAATCCCATTATTTTTCCAATGTTAGATCTTATTTCTCCCCAGTAAGTTTCGATTGCAGGGCAGGTCCAAAAGATTTGAGAGTGATCCACCCTCGACAGACCGCATTCTCTCCAACAAGGGTGTAGGGAGCCAGTCTGTCTTGATTTCAGCTTAGGTGTTATGAAGAAACATAAAACATTATTTCAACAGAATTTTCTCCATTATCTTGAGTTGGTGGAGCTTTGTTGAATCTCAAATATGTTCAACCATTTTTCATCAGTTATTTCAATGTTAAGTACCTCCTCCCATTTCTGTTTAATATAGTTTGTAGGATGTTTCTTTTGTCTCTCATAGTTTTGTATGAACTCTGGATAAATAGAGTAAAAGGGTAAAGAGTCTGGACAAATTGTGAGTTTGATGGCCAATTGAGAGACTGACTTAAGTCTTACAGAGTCGGGGGAATAAAAGGCCCAAAAATGATGCTATACTGTTGATCTGGCTTAACTGTTTCGAGTGCTAGTTGCCCCACCACCACTCAGACTACACTGCCTTCATTGAATCATAGAGAGACAGATGGCTGATCCAATTCCACCTCCTAAACTCCACACTCCCTGTTCTTTATCCCTATGCCCTTACTCCTTGTTACCTAGTCAATGTGGAGTGATCCATACACGCACACACATGTGCACGCTCAAGCACACACACACACGCGGATGAAAGCATGGGTATTACTCGATTAGCCACCCGGCCTGCCCTTGACTCATCCTCCATGTGTTTACCTGGCAGCCCCCAGAGCCAACACCATCTCCTAAAACAAATATTCACGCAGTACCACACCTCACCTCTTAGCTACCAGCGTTAAAAAACACACACACACACACACACACACACACACACACACACACACACACACACACACACACACACACACACACACACACACACACACACACACACACACACACACACACACACACACACACACACACACACACACACACACACACACACACACACACACACACACACACACACATATACCTGTCAGAATTAAACACACACACTTTATATACCCACACATCACCCCATGGACAAGGTGCCTGGACCGGGCATGGAATAACAATGTGAATACCACTCTAAGCTCTCTGGTAAAAGAGACAAACCTCAATGCCCGCTGCTCATTAGCATGGTACTAATTGGTGCCATGTTGGAGTGCATTCCTACTATGCTGGCGGGAAATGCTGGGCTGCTCTCCGCATGGTTCTGTCAGTCTACGTCTTTTTACCTCTTGTGTCTGAGCCTAGCTCTAAAGGAAGGCTCTGGCCTCAGGTTAAAACAGACAATTTATGTGTGTGTGTGTGTCAGTTCCATTCACTGCTTTGACAGCCTATTGGCAGGAGGGCACCCACAATGCTCTGCATCCACAATGCAAAGAGACTCAGTGCTTTAAATATCCCTCAATTCACACCCTCACATGAAAAAAAAACAGTTTACAATAGAATACAATAGTACTTACTATATCATTCTGTAGTACATTTTTGTATACTGTAGAATAATATACTCCACACTGTAGTATCCCTCGATGATGTGTAGTACTTCCTATAGAATTGTGTAGTATACTTTAAAATACTATAGTAAATGCTATAGTATTATATTTAAACAACACGTGTAAATACTACAGTAATGTCTGAAAAACAGTGTAGTTTTTAGAACCATAGTAATAATACAGTATTTAATGTGCACATGTCCTGCCCATTCCCCTGACCCATATCTCAATTTGTGACACCCATAGGTGTCCATGATCCCTTATTGATGTCACCTGTTAAATCCACTTAAATCAGTGTAGATGAAGGGGATGAGACATGTTAAAGGAGGATTTTTAAACCTTGCGACAATTGAAACATGGATTGTGCTATACAGAGGCTGAATGGCCAAGACAAAATATTTAAGTGCCTTTGAACAGGGTATGGTAGTAGACGGCAAGCACACCGGTTTGAATGATTCAAGAACTGCAACGCTGCTGGGGTTTTCACGCTCAACAGTTTCCTGTGTGCATCAAGAATGGTCCACCACTCAAAGGACATCCAGCCAACTTGACATAACTGTGGGAAGCATTGAAGACAACATGGGCCAGCATTCCTTTGAAATGCTTTAATCACCTTGTAGAGTCCATGCCCCGACTAATTGAACCGGTTATGAAGGCAAAAGGGGGTACAACTCAATATTAGGAAGGTAGTGTACATATCGAGTACTGACCATATATTGTGTTCCCTACAGGTTATAAAAAAGAGCAGAAGCTCTGACCTATCCATTCAGACGCCAGCCCTACCTACTTACAGGTTATGTAAAATGTGCTAATTTAGTATTTCTCCAGTAGGTTTCCTCAAAGAGAAAGCCCCCCACTTCTATATACTACAATAATGTCCACAAAAACACGACAGTAAATACTACAGTCTGCAAAACCACTGCAGTAAATACTATGGTACTACAGTAAATTCTATATACTACCATTTTCTTTTACTACAGTATTTATACTATAGTAAACTGTAAATACTACACTACACAATAGTATACTTCAGTGAATAATACATTACATTTACATTTACATTTAAGTCATTTAGCAGACGCTCTTATCCAGAGCGACTTACAAATTGGTGCATTCACCTTATGACATCCAGTGGAACAGTCACTTTACAATAGTGCATCTAAATCTTAAAGGGGGGGGGGAGAGGGAATACTTATCCTATCCTAGGTATTCCTTGAAGAGGTGGGGTTTCAGGTGTCTCCGGAAGGTGGTGATTGACTCCGCTGTCCTGGCGTCGTGAGGGAGTTTGTTCCACCATTGGGGGGCCAGAGCAGCGAACAGTTTTGACTGGGCTGAGCGGGAGCTGTACTTCCTCAGTGGTAGGGTGGCGAGCAGGCCAGAGGTGGATGAACGCAGTGCCCTTGTTTGGGTGTAGGGCCTGATCAGAGCCTGGAGGTACTGAGGTGCCGTTTCCCTCACAGCTCCGTAGGCAAGCACCATGGTCTTGTAGCGGATGCGAGCTTCAACTGGAAGCCAGTGGAGAGAACGGAGGAGCGGGGTGACGTGAGAGAACTTGGGAAGGTTGAACACCAGACGGGCTGCGGCGTTCTGGATGAGTTGAAGGGGTTTAATGGCACAGGCAGGGAGCCCAGCCAACAGCGAGTAGCAGTAATCCAGACGGGAGATGACAAGTGCCTGGATTAGGACCTGCGCCGCTTCCTGTGTGAGGCAGGGTCGTACTCTGCGGATGTTGTAGAGCATGAACCTACAGGAACGGGTTGAGAACGACAGGGTGTTGTCCAGGATCACACCAAGGTTCTTAGCGCTCTGGGAGGAGGACACAATGGAGTTGTCAACCGTGATGGCGAGATCATGGAACGGGCAGTCCTTCCCCGGGAGGAAGAGCAGCTCCGTCTTGCCGAGGTTCAGCTTGAGGTGGTGATCCGTCATCCACACTGATATGTCTGCCAGACATGCAGAGATGCGATTCGCCACCTGGTCATCAGAAGGGGGAAAGGAGAAGATTAGTTGTGCGTCGTCTGCATAGCAATGATAGGAGAGACCATGTGAGGTTATGACAGAGCCAAGTGACTTGGTGTATAGCGAGAATAGGAGAGGGCCTAGAACAGAGCCCTGGGGGACACCAGTGGTGAGAGCGCGTGGTGAGGAGACAGATTCTCGCCACGCCACCTGGTAGGAGCGACCTGTCAGGTAGGACGCAATCCAAGCGTGGGCCGCGCCGGAGATGCCCAACTCGGAGAGGGTGGAGAGGAGGATCTGATGGTTCACAGTATCGAAGGCAGCCGATAGATCTAGAAGGATGAGAGCAGAGGAGAGAGAGTTAGCTTTAGCAGTGCGGAGCGCCTCCGTGATACAGAGGAGAGCAGTCTCAGTTGAATGACTAGTCTTGAAACCTGACTGATTTGGATCAAGAAGGTCATTCAGAGAGAGATAGCGGGAGAGCTGGCCAAGGACGGCATGTTCAAGAGTTTTGGAGAGAAAAGAAAGAAGGGATACTGGTCTGTAATTGTTGACATCGGAGGGATCGAGTGTAGGTTTTTTCAGAAGGGGTGCAACTCTCGCTCTCTTGAAGACGGAAGGGACGTAGCCAGCGGTCAGTGATGAGTTGATGAGCGAGGTGAGGTAAGGGAGAAGGTCTCCGGAAATGGTCTGGAGAAGAGGGGAGGGGATAGGGTCAAGCGGGCAGGTTGTTGGGCGGCCGGCCGTCACAAGACGCGAGATTTCATCTGGAGAGAGAGGGGAGAAAGAGGTCAGAGCACAGGATAGGGCAGTGTGAGCAGAACCAGCGGTGTCGTTTGACTTAGCAAACGAGGATCGGATGTCGTCGACCTTCTTTTCAAAATGGTTGACGAAGTCGTCTGCAGAGAGGGAGGAGGGGGGGGAGGGGGAGGAGGATTCAGGAGGGAGGAGAAGGTGGCAAAGAGCTTCCTAGGGTTAGAGGCAGATGCTTGGAATTTAGCGTGGTAGAAAGTGGCTTTAGCAACAGAGACAGAGGAGGAAAATGTAGAGAGGAGGGAGTGAAAGGATGCCAGGTCCGCAGGGAGGCGAGTTTTCCTCCATTTCCGCTCGGCTGCCCGGAGCCCTGTTCTGTGAGCTTGCAATGAGTCATCGAGCCACGGAGCAGGAGGGGAGGACCGAGCCGGCCTGGAGGATAGGGGACATAGAGAGTCAAAGGATGCAGAGAGGGAGGAGAGGAGGGTTGAGGAGGCAGAATCAGGAGATAGGTTGGAGAAGGTTTGAGCGGAGGGAAGAGATGATAGGATGGAAGAGGAGAGAGTAGCGCGGGAGAGAGAGCGAAGGTTGGGACGGCGCGATACCATCCGAGTAGGGGCAGTGTGGGAGGTGTTGGATGAGAGCGAGAGGGAAAAGGATACAAGGTAGTGGTCGGAGACTTGGAGGGGAGTTGCAATGAGGTTAGTGGAAGAACAGCATCTAGTAAAGATGAGGTCGAGCGTATTGCCTGCCTTGTGAGTAGGGGGGAAGGTGAGAGGGTGAGGTCAAAAGAGGAGAGGAGTGGAAAGAAGGAGGCAGAGAGGAATGAGTCAAAGGTAGACGTGGGGAGGTTAAAGTCGCCCAGAACTGTGAGAGGTGAGCCGTCCTCAGGAAAGGAGCTTATCAAGGCATCAAGCTCATTGATGAACTCTCCGAGGGAACCTGGAGGGCGATAAATGATAAGGATGTTAAGCTTGAAAGGGCTGGTAACTGTGACAGCATGGAATTCAAAGGAGGCGATAGACAGATGGGTAAGGGGAGAAAGAGAGAATGACCACTTGGGAGAGATGAGGATCCCGGTGCCACCACCCCGCTGACCAGAAGCTCTCGGGGTGTGCAAGAACACGTGGGCGGACGAAGAGAGAGCAGTAGGAGTAGCAGTGTTGTCTGTGGTGATCCATGTTTCCGTTAGTGCCAAGAAGTCGAGGGACTGGAGGGAGGCATAGGCTGAGATGAACTCTGCCTTGTTGACCGCAGATCGGCAGTTCCAGAGGCTACCGGAGACCTGGAACTCCACGTGGGTCGTGCGCGCTGGGACCACCAGATTAGGGTGGCCGCGGCCACGCGGTGTGGAGCGTTTGTATGGTCTGTGCAGAGAGGAGAGAACAGGGATAAACAGACACATAGTTGACAGGCTACAGAAGAGGCTACGCTAATGCAAAGGAGATTGGAATGACAAGTGGACTACACGTCTCGAATGTTCAGAAAGTTAAGCTACGTAGCAAGAATCTTATTGACTAAAATGATTAAAATGATACAGTACTGCTGAAGTAGGCTAGCTGGCAGTGGGTGCGTTGTTGACACTACACTAATCAAGTCGTTCCGTTGAGTGTAATAGTTTCTACAGTGCTGCTATTCGGGGGCTAGCTGGCTAGCTAGTAGTGTTGTTTACGTTACGTTGCGTTAAAAGAATGACAATAGCTGGCTAGCTAACCTAGAAAACCGCTCTAGACTACACAATTATCTTTGATACAAAGACGGCTATGTAGCTAGCTATGTAGCTAGCTACGATCAAACAAATCAAACCGTTGTACTGTAATGAAATGAAATGAAAATGTGATACTACCTGTGAATGCGACCGGGTTGTTGAGTTCTATTCAGAAGACGTTGGCTAGCGTTGGCTAGCTGTTGGCTAGCTAGCAGAGTCTCCTACGTTAAGGACGACAAATAGCTGGCTAGCTAACCTCGGTAAATTAAGATAATCACTCTAAGACTACACACTCTAAACCTAAACAACACAATTATCTTGGAACGAAGATACGAAGACAGCAAAGACAGCTATGTAGCTAGCTAACACTACACTAATCAAGTCGTTCAGTTGAGTGTAATAGTTTTCCCAGTGCAGCAATACAGTGTAAAGTCCGCAAAAACAAATCATTAAATAATATAGTATTTTTTTCCCTGTGGGCAAAGACAATAGTGTGTCCCAAATTGCACCATATTCCTCATATAATGCACTACTTTTGACCAGAGCCATATGGGCCCTTGTGAAAAGTATTGCGCTATATGAGGAATAGGGAACCATTTTGGATGCAGACAAGGAGACCCTGAGAAAAAGCCAGGTTGAAATGTTTGATTGGTCTGTATAGAATTAACATGAATGTGGCTATCTACTTTTCTCTTTTTCAAAGAGCAATTGTTGTAATTCTAATGTTGTAGAATAATTTAATAGAGTGGTACATCACTAACACTCAAAGAGGCATGCAAGCAAACACATGCCTGCACACACACACACACACGCCTGCACACACACACCCTTGACAATAACCCATTGCTGCTAGCCATGCCTGTGCCGGTGGGAATATCTACTATTGATCTGTTCCATTCTGGGCTAAAGTAAATGTACTAAACACAATCTGCCTTGGACTCTAATTCATATTTGAGCGATAGTCCAATATTATTGGAGCTTTGCCTGGAGCGGGATCTGTTCCAAGTCTAGAGAGAGTGACTCTATTGTCTCCTGTTTTATATAGCCTGTTGGGTGTGCCAGAAAAGTGGCCTGATGTTGGAGTACAGTACTGTACTTTAAGGGATGAGATATTGTTGTCTGATATTGACCTGAATATGTGTGCAGTTCTGGCTGTCCTCAGTTGACATCAGGGCTACATGTGACATTGGAAATGATGGAGAGCGGTAATGAGTCATACGAGTCACACTACTTTTCAACAATTTCTTTCTCTGGTCTAAAATGAATATGTGTAGGTGAAAAGGATCATGAATGGGTGAATACTGAGAGCGTGTTATTGCTTGTGTGTGAGTATTGGAGTGTATGTGTAGGTGGTCTTTCTGTTTGCGAATGTGTGGGCATGGACTGGAGAGAGTGGGTGAGTATGTTTGTAGGATGAAATGTATGAATGAAGAAAGGAGGAAGGGAATGAAAAAAGGAAAGACAAAATTAAAAGGGGGAAGAAGCAGGGAAGGAAGGCATGAAGTAAGGGAGGAAGGCATGAAGGAAGGGAGCAAGACATGAAGGAAGGGAGGAAGGCATGAAGGAAGGAAATAAGGAAATTATCAAAGTAGCAAGAAGCAAAGGAATGGAATAATACAAGGAAGGAAGGAACAACGGAAGGATGGAAAGAAGGATATCAGGCTGGAGACACGGTGCCATCCCTTGTGCCAGCCCTACTCTGCTCCAACCTGTTTACTATGTCCCCTGTCTAACCATCTGCCTGTCTGGCTTTGCGAGGACCCCAGTCTGCTGATAGCTGTCTGAGCGTGTGTCCATCCTGTCTAAACGGGTCCCAGGGCTTGAGTGGCTGCTCTGGCTGTGTGTGGTTTAATGAGTTAGGGCAGGAAAACACACTGCTAATGAAATGCAAAAGACAGACAACCCCGTGCTCCCCATCCAACTGAATGGGGGCAGAGCTGAGCAGGCAACAGATGGTCAGTCAGCATTATGAGTTGACGGGTAAGGCCACACACACATATGCACACAAAGCCATGCACATGCATGGACAGGCACAGAAAAGATGCATGTGGACTCCACAGGTTACACACTCCAATGAAAAGCAGGAGTAAACATTATGTAATGTCAAGGCCATTCTGCAAGCTCATTTTTAGAACAGCAATGTGTGTGCCAGTGCATTTAAAGTGTGTCTTTCCACAAAACAGAGAGAGAAAGAGAGAGAGAGATGGGCTAACTACACAGACACCATCTCAATAAGATCCCCCTCCGGAGTGCGGGAGCCAATCGTCAATAACAGCCATCGCAGCGGGAAACCAACCTGGGGGAGGAGTGGAGGGCTGGAGGAAGTCTCCCAGTACTCTCGCAACTTTGTGGTCTGGTGGAATCTCAGCCACGCGTTCTACATTACATTAATTACACTGGGACACCAGAAAACTTTGGGACTCCGCGACGCCGGGCAAGCTCATAAATCAAACGCGGCGGACTGGGTTCAGATCATTTTTAATAAGCTCTCAGACCTGGACATTGACCTTATTTCACTGAGCGAACACACACACACACAATATCCATTAACTCTGTCTGGCTGCAATCTGGGTGCAATCGTATAAAATTCTGAATTAATGTGATTGCTATTGTTTCTTGTCTTATTTGACGTACTGTCAGAGCAACTCGGTCAATATGGCTAACTTACAGTTAAAATGATCGCCTAGTGGATGAAAATTTGGGTATTGAAGACTTCAGGATTGGGATTTTGTCGATTAATAGGTGTGTGTGTGTGTGCAAGTGAATGTGAGCAAATGTGTTTGTTTTAAGTGTTGGAGTGTGCATGTGTGTGTCTGTCCGTGATTGCACATGAGTTTGAGTGTGTGTTTACGTGTGTGTGAGTAATGGAGTGTAATGTGGTCTTTCTGTTTGTCAATGTGCGGCCATGGACTGGAGAGTGGGTGAGTATGTTTGTTTGTGCTTACACTGAGTGGGCTGAAGTGTGTGGGTGTGTGGGTGTGTGTTTGTCTAACAATACATTCATATCTGGACCTGGGGCTGCACTGCTTAACTACACACATTAGTCACCCAGACAGGCTGTGCAGAGATACAGCCATGGTGGACCCCTGTACACACACACACACACACGCTCGCTAGTCTCTCATCCCTATACAGAAAATCCCATTATTACTCAGTAAGAGGCTACCGTCCATGGCCGGTCACCCACACACACACACAGCAGTACTCAGCAGCACAGGGAGATTACCAATAATATGATTTTAGTAATTTAGCAGATGCTTTTATCCAGAGCGACTTACAGTTAGTGTAATGCCACCCTGCTTCTAGGCTCACCTCATCGTCACATATCCTACGGGCCCAGTTGTGCTGGGATAGTAGAGGATATAACTAAAGTACCAAGAAAATACTGCTGATAGACAGTAGTGAGAACCAGCCTGGTACCAAGAAAGAGACGTCAATTTCGGACATTTAAAAAATGTCCCGAAGACGTCAATATATGCCTTCGTCGGCACTCACCCATACAAATGGCACAGCACTGGGATCAAACTCGTGAGGCTCAGAGCCGGAACACACTACTTAGACCACTGCACCACAGCAGTTCACAATTCTCTAACAAGCAGTGAGAGTACTTGATGATACTAAGCCTTCCCCAAACCACAGTCCTAACCTTAAGCTGTCACGACTTCCGCGGAGGTTGGCTCTCCTGCCCGTTCGGGCGGTGCTCGGCGGTCGTCGTCACCGTCCTACTAGCCACTACCGATCCCTTTTCGTGTATCTGTTGGTTTTGTCTGATTGTTTTCGCCTGTGTGTTGTTTAGTTAATTAGTGTCTGTATATAATGTAGGTTGTCCCGCCCTTGTTTTGTGCGGGATTGTTTATTTTGTCATTCATTTCGTCTGTCGGTGTTTTTGTGTTTCTTATTCTCCGGTTAGTCTGTTTTCCTGTGTTGGATAATTTCACCCTGTGTGTATTTGGGTTGACCGTGTTTATTTTGTTCACCGGAGAATAAAATTTATTATCGCTATCTGCTCTCTGCACCTGATTCCACCCACCTTGATTAGACGTGACATAAGCACTCTAAATTAATACGTAACCCTTTGAGTTGCTTCTGTTTTAACCATGTGGAATTAATAAAAAGTAAAAGAAAATCTATATTCATCCAATTTTGGCAAATTTGAAGTGAAAGTTGAAAGTTCCAACATCAGGTTGGAAAACACACACATACAGTACACAGTCACATATTCACAGACACTAATGAGCACTCTCTCAAACACATACATGCACACACATCTCCCCTACATCACACACAAACACATTCCCCTTACATAAACAACCACCATCCACTGTCCCGCGCACACACACGCCACCACCAGAGTGATGGTGACATCTGAAGAGGCAGTATGTCAGTTCACCATTTGCACCCAGTGTGTGTGTACTGACCAGCTAAACACAAACACACACACACACACACACACACACACACACACACACACACACACACACACACACACACACACACACACACACACACACACACACACACACACACACACACACACACACACACACACACACACACACACACACACACACACACACACACACACACACACACACACACACACACACAGCAGCTGACTAGTCGTGTTCACCAGACAGACATTAACATGTGATTGTCTCATTAATTTCTCATCAGCAAAGATCATGAGCCAACACAATGCATTCCCGTTCCAGATATCTGCCTGTCAGTCAGTGTGAGGTGGGGGAGGGGGAGACGGTTTGTGTGAGTCTGTGTATCTGTGTGTGTTTGTGTTAGTTCTGCTGTCCATCAGTGATAAGACACAGAAACATATTGGGTGTGCTGAGATTAGAAATACAGAGGCCTCAAAGCATCCAAACTGGTCCAAGTCAACACACTCCAACTGTGAGAGAGACAGGGCCAAAGCATTACCACGCATGCAAGTCCAAGCTGACTGGCTCAATGGCACGTGAAGTCCGAGCCGTTTGGATGAACAGTGCCATGAGGTCCAATGCAATTGGCCAGACTAACCACCAGACTTGAGCGCCAGCAGAAGGCTGCGATGGCGGCACTCCACACTCACATCTCTCAGACACACACTCACACTTTCTCCATCTACACAGGGAGTGAGTCCAAGGACAGTCTTGGCAGCATTTACATTCTGCGTGCAAGGTCACTCTGGCCTCATGTGGCACGGTTGAGCCGTTTGACCACGTGCAAACCTTGTCACTGTTCATGCTGATTGACAGTCATGTGTGACTGTTACATCTGCAGGCCATCTCTGGCAGCCATGGACCTAGAATGCTAGAACCTCTGCCATTACCATTTATAGTGGGGAGCGATCCAACTCGCTTAATACATGGTTCATCTGCGGTGTGGAAATCAACAGAGACCCAACTCTGTCTTCCTGTGTCCCAGCTCGCCATCCTTCCCCACGTCCAAAAGCTATTAGCTTGAGCCCGATCCATCATTGTTTCTCTCTCCTCCAACCAACTGGTTCTCTCGCTCTTCCTCCCTCCCTACAGAAAATACACACTATACAGTTTAAGACCACTATTAACCATTTGGTTCATGAAATTTCACAAGTAATGTCTCCAGCTTAGACAACAGAACCTACAGTACAGTAAAGGTAATACACAATGCAGTGCCGATAATAAAAGTGTTCAACCCACTGTGTGTTCCTGTCAGGTCTGTAGCAGAGCAGCAGCATACATCAGACTGCCTAGCTGCCCTTATCGGTCCAACCTGCCCTGGAGCTGGGAATGAGGGCCAGTCACAGTTCTTTGGTCTGCCAGGAGATGGGTCATTATCATGTGTGTCTGCGGCCCTATCTCCTCTGGAAATCTCTTTTATATGCTCGGCAGCCTTTCGGGCACATTCACCCTTTTCTAAGGGCCCAATGTTAAAGGATGTCCATAGTGAGCATTGGAGATGGAAATATGTAGCTATAGCACATTGAAAAGGTGTGTTAAGATGTGTTTCACTCCATCCAATAATGCTTAAAGGTGACATTGTTTGTTTTTGTGAAATTGTTATCATTTTCATTACTGAAAATCTGTCAATTAATCCTGTATAGATTATGTATCACTAAAATAGACTTGACACAAACATTTAAACATGATTCCTTCTTTCCTTCATTAATTCATCCATTACATTTTTTTTCGTTCAGTCCTTGCAAAATGTGGCATTTGTTGTTGTCAGTGTACAAATGATGTGCCCTCTCTTTCTGTGAACAAATGAAACGGTTGTCTATAAAAGTTCCATCCAGACCACTAAACATATTGACATTACATTTTATCCACATGAATCATCTACAGACAGACTGAGTAACATTGTGAAAATGTAATGATGAAACTGGCCGACATGTTTGATCATGGTAGGGAATCCAAAAAAACAAGATCAAAGCATATAACATATTTAGCCTTTAGGTGTATCACAGCAACAACCCATGGTGCATTTACATTCATGTAGATCTGAACAAACAAACAAACAAACAGGATTACCGGAGCTGGTCTGGTTCTCGATGCAGGATGCAGACATACAGTAAACACTCCTCCAGACACACAGACACAGACACACACACAGACACACACACATGGCAACATCCAGCCATAGAAGAAGAAAAAAAACGTCATTATCATGATTGGCACAGAGTTTTGTTGTCCTCGTGGTCAGACTCCGCGATTTGATAATTAACAAAACCTTATCCGTTAAGCGGCGCTATTGAATGCCAAGACGGAGGTCGTGAATACCAAATGTCAGTTAGTCATGATACTCTCGCCCGGCTCATGTCTCCACCCGCCGTCATATTATTTGTTTCTGTAATCACCCCTCTCTTTCCAAAAGTCTGGTTTATTAATGTAATGCTAATCGCTGTGCCCTGGCGTGAAATAAGCTGGGGTGGATGAGGGCCAGATTCACGTTCCATTTTGTGTGTGTATTGTTTGTTTTCTGTATCACATTTGATTTCCATAAAATGTGTTTTCCTCCCACGCAATTCAGATTCAGCATTGCCATAGATATTCTGGTGGGAGACGACGAGCGCTGTTCCCCATCACTAGGTTAAAAACCTACTTTAGACAGTGCGAGAAAGAGAGCAGCATGCAGATGAATGAGGGATTATGATCTGTGTATTAAGAGGTAAATGATGAGGTGGGTGTTAGGTGGAGAGACACAGCCGATCGCAGCCTCCGGGGCGTGCTTTGTTTTTCTCTCTGCTATTCCTATGCTGTAGAGAAAGAAGTCACAACAGCACACAGAGGAGACGTTCATAAAAACAAAATTGTATACGCAAATGTGTGTCTGCGGGTATATACACAGACACAAATCAGCACACACACACATTCCTCCACCCCACCCACACACTGCATTGCTAATCTGAATTAGTGGGATCATTGTTCAGTCAAATCCAGCAGTAAAATCTGCATTAGCAATGTGCTTCTGTACTTACTGAGCAGATACAAGCAGACATCCCAGCTAGCATATTTGGTTCCTTGGAAGTTGTGGGAACTTGTTTTTGGTGTCATTGGTTGTGGGAATGAAGGCATATGTTTCTTGATCGGTACAACTGGACTTTTTTTTAAAGTTCTGAGAACGTAAGTGACATTTTTGCCTATTCTGGGAACATTTATTTTTATGTTGCAGGGAGGTTTAGATAATGTTTTACTCCAGTTCCTTGAAAGTGTTCCTGGGAGGTTTTAGTAACGCTCTGAAAACGGAAAGCATAGATTATTGTGATGTTTTTGAATAACTTCCTTAAAACATTCACTGACTATTTCAATAACACTGCTAGCTTATTTTGGGTTACCTTTTTTGTTTTACTCCAAGCACAGATAGGACATATGGAAATGCTTTTTTTAGGCATTAATCATGAAAATGCATTTCTTTCATTTTTGTGTAACGGCATCAGTGAGATTCAAATCTATAACCTTGTGTTCTCTATCCAAGGTATTAGTCCACTGCGCCACCAGAAGGGAGGTGGCATGCTATATTTTCTTAAGCAAACAAAGCTGTTCATTTGAGTCTATTCAACCAGACCCCATTTCAAAGGAAACAATCACATATTAAGAGCAGGTGTGGCCAATTAGAGGGCACTTTTTGAGAGAGTTTGAGAGAGTTTTTGAGAGGTTTGAGAGAGTTTTGTTGATGCTGAAAATGGAATGTAAGAATGTTTTTAAATAACATTCTTAGAAACTTCTCTGAATGTTACGAGTTTTCTTGTGGTTTATATGGTACATTTTCTTAACCTTCTCTGAACAATTAGAGAACATTTCCATTTTCAAACCAGTTGGAGAACGTTCCTAGAACATTACCAACATGTTTATTAAATGTTCGAACTTTAGGGAAACGTTCTGTTAAAGTAATGAAATATGAAGAAAATAGTGTTTTTTGTCAAGTTCCTTTTTGTCAAGCACTTCTGCACAATTCCCAGAAAGTTATGGTAAGGTTGTTCGCAAAATAACCATAGGACAACCAAGCTCTAATGGTTATGGTTCTCAGAACGTTATGTGCAAGCTGGGATAGGAATAAGAACCACCCGAGACATTATACCAGTTATCTGATACAATAGCATCATAAAGGATTCAGATAGGCTGAAGATGACAATTATAATTATCCCTAGCAAAAAAATCATCCTTTTGTGCCCTGGTAATCTCAACACATAACAGAACCATTAACTGAGATATGGAAGTAATATGAGCAGTGAGAGTACGGCGGTAGCGGAACACATGCATGTGCGTGCGAATATGTGCATCAATACTTGTGTGTATGTTTTTTTTTAAAGTGTGGACAAGAGAGCAAGAGCAAAACAAGGAGGTTTAGTAAACAATCAAGGCGTAATCTGCACACAAAAAGTCACTAATGAGCTAGCAAACTAGCAGGAGAGCTAGCGAGAGAGACAAACGTCATGAGTGGTGGGTAGTGGTGTCACCCCCCCGGGGAGGAAAGATAGTAGGGCAGAGGGGAAAAAGGAGGAGAAATGTTTCGCCTCTGGGTCTCTACTTGTGGCATGACGTTACGTTTCAATTAAGACAGTCGTTACACACACTCGCACCCACCCATGCCATTCTGTGAGACAAGTGGGTTCCCTATTGCTTTACTGTGGGGGAGGACTGGTGCCAATGTGCTTGGACGGATGACTTGAGCACTGTGCCCACGCAGTTTCTGAAGTTATGATTATGACTGCTGGTTGTGACTGAGCGAGAGTGGGTAACTTGCTTACTGTGTTGGGTGATTAACCTTTTGAGAGGGTACTATTAACTCTCTTTCTCTCCTCTCTCTCTGTGCTAACAGGGGAGGTAATGAGGGATGGGTGTCACTAGGGATGTGGTGGTCATGAAATTGTTAGCCGGTGACTGTCAAGCAAATAACTGCCGGACTCACGGTAACTGACCGTTAATTAACAGAACTTTGGAACATCTAAATGTAAAAAAGTCTAATAAATCCATGTAATATAGCCTACACCATCACAATAAATCCATTCTTTTTTTAGCCAGGTTTAAAGAAACATGATATGAAGAAAATATAGTTTATTTCAGAAGAACAGAATAGCATAGTCAGTTCTCCTCGTGTAAATATCCTGATTTGGCTATGCCATATGGCTGTGGGCTACGCTAGTTCATCTAGCAGACAATATTTGCTTAGAATTCCATGGATATTTTCTCCAAATATTTGAGGGAGTGCGCATATGCGTCTATTCTGTGTTGAGCAGTTAACAATGAAACAGGCACTCCTATATGCGTAATCTATAGTTATTTATGTAACAAATGTTGGGCTAGATTTTTTTATTTTTTTATACATTCTAAGTCTGCATGATGCAACTCTAATGATGAGTCGCTCATTCACAATTTGACAAGCACTTGATAATGTCTCGAATTTCCTGGCTGCATCCCATCTGTGTGGCTGTAATGCCCCCTAAAGAAATCCATGCAAGTCGCTATTGTACACTTGGGCTGAATATAATAATTACAATTCCCTTCTCCCGGCTGCGTGACGAAGCACATCTTACTCACATGGCTCTCCGTCAAGTGATTGGGTCTTTCTCACAGGCTACAAGTGAAGATAGACGAATCGGGGATGAAACTGTGCACGTCCTTATCCAATTCCGAGGTGCATATTGAAGATATTGTCCACATTTACTTTTCGTCAGCAAACAAGATGAGTAGGCCTAATGAACAGAAAAAGCACTAGCCTATATCAATCTACTATCCCCTGTCATGACCTTCCCTCCTAAGTGAGGATCAAAAGTGTCGGAACAGCTAGGCCAATAGCTGACAGATAGCCAAACTCTCTTTCTCTCCTGGGTGAGGATCCATTTTTATTTTATAAAGAAAAAAAAGTATAACCTTTATTTAACTAGGCAAGTCAGTTAATGAAGAACAAATTCTTATTTTCAATGACAGCCTAGGAACAGTGGGTTTAACTGCCTGTTCAGGGTCAGAACGACATATTTGTACCTTGTCAGCTTGGGGGTGATAACAGAGAGGAAGGGGGAGGGGGTCGGGCCGGTTTTATGACTTTAACAACCGGTCGTAAACTTTCTCTCGTGCGCTGCAGTATTGAACAAAGGAATCTGATGTGTGTTGAGAGAATCTGCCGTCAAAACTCCAACATCCAAAAGTGAACAATATTTCTAACATAAAGAATGTGGGGATCCAAACCATAATAATTTTGTGAGGTCATATAAAGTTTTACCCAGTCAATAACCAAGTGAGCACAAAAATTATGCCAAAGTGATGGAATTCCCCATTTGCCAGAGTGCTTCAAGGACTCCTAACAAAATGTACATTGGACCAGCATACATGCAGCGTGAGCTGAATACGTTACAAATGGATAAATCTCCAGAACAGAGACCTTCTACAACTACAAAGGACATTGTGACCTCTGGTGAACAACAGGAGACTCACACAACCAGAGTCTTACATCCCTTGAAAACTTCCCATAGAACATTGAGTTCAAGACGAGAGGGAAGACAGAGAAAGACATCTAAACGTAAATATATGTTGCTTTTCTAAATCCGAATGAACAGTTGTTAGGGTGCTAAATATCCATATTTACGGTGAACGTATTATTCAACTGTATACATGATAGTTGAATGCCTTTGTCTCTCCCTTTGTCTTTCTTTCTGAATCTTCCATTTTGTGTAACAAGCCGTCATATCGGGTTAGTCCACTAGGGAAATGTCATTGCATTTTGTTAGTAATCAATTCAACCTATACTGTGTGTTATGTATTTATGTGTGATTATTTAGTTAGTTAGTAGATAAATAATTAAGCCAATTGTGTATTGCAAATTCATCATTTAGGTTAAGATTCGTGTAGATTTACGCATTATGCGACATTCAGAAACAGGCTGATATGAGGAAATCATTGACTGTTATGATCGAGATATTCTGATATATTATTGAGTTAATTCAGGAAACAGTAACTCATTAAACAAACTTTTCCCATGGTGTCCCAAGGTACTAATGAGTTAATTGTTATATGATTAATTGCATCATGTAATAATTAAACTGTTTATTGATTTGATAAAATAAATCACATTAACCTCTTAGGGATAGGGCTGTCTACTGCCCCCGCTGGAGTAATTGCGTGCCCATGGTAAACATAATTATTTTTTGTCAAAAGTTGCTAATATATGCAAATAAAAAATATTATTGAATAGAAAACACTCTAAAGCTTTTAAAACCGTTTAAATTGTGTCTCTGTGTAAAGCAGAACTCTCAAAATATGCATTCTCCCAAACTATCTCTTCTCATCAGAAAACTTAGGCCACCTTTGACATCATCACAGACACCCTCCACAAACAGTTACCGCTCCCAGAACAGTCTCCACGTGTTCAGCGTGATCTCAGCTTTCAATGGGGCTTGTCATTGTGAGAATCGCCCGCTCGCAAGAGTTTGAGCACGCGGTATGCTCCCAGTCAATCAAAAACAGCTGTCACTTTTCTGTGCGCAGTGGTAAAGTCCTCTCTTTCTTCCAAGATCGATTGAACGGTGCCTGTGTTTCTGTTTGTTCTCAAAATTGCTGTACACCTTTATAACATGTTAAGGCTTGATTATGAAGTTAGTTTGACAAGTTAACTAGACATATAATATATAATTTCAACGTTTTGGTGCGCAACTACATCAATTTTGCGTAAATTTCGACCGAAATGTGGGTATTTTGAGAACCGAAAGACGTAGACTTGAAAACTAAACGCTGGTTTGGTAAGTATAATCCCTTCCAGGTCGTTTGATGGAAGAACAACAAAGGTAAGGGAATATTTAATGTATTAATTTTGGGTTTCTGTCGACTCCAAGATAAAGGAGTCATTATGCTACTGTGGGAGCGCTGACTCCATATTATAGTCTAGTGAATGCAAAATGTAACGTTAAAATTAAATGTAACAATGCAATTGCATTTAGAAGAAGTGTATCTTGCTATACATATGTAAAACATGCATATTTAGTCAAAGTTTATGATGTGTATTCCTTGTTAGCTGACGTTATCTGCCGGGGCTATCGTCATTTCTCAGGACATTTGGGTAGCATTTTTTGAACGATGCATCATTGTAAACAGAGATTTATGGATATATATAGCATATTATTGAAAAAAATGAATGTACTGTGTAACATGTTATATTACTGTCATCTGATGAAGATTTCAAAAGGTTAGTGAAATTATTTTTCTTTTAATCCTGCGTTTGTTGATTGCATATTTTTTCCTACTTGGCTATGCTAATGAGCTATGTCTGCGGTGGTGGTTTGACATAAATATGTGCTATGTTTTCGCTGTAAAACATTTTAGAAATCTGACTTGCTGGCTAGATAAACAACTTGTTTATCTTTCATTTGAGCTATTTTACTTGTTAATGTGTGTAGGTTAAATATTTTTAGGAATATTTCTTGCGTTCCCTGCGCCACATTCCAGCTGGGGGGGTGGGGGCGCGTGTCCAAATGGGAACTAGTAGTAGGGTTAGGGTTAGGGTTAGGGCACCCTCGTAGTACAAAATTATATTCTGTGCAAGAAATACATATTCCAAACATAGTCTGGGACAGATGTGGGATGTGATAGATCCCAAATTAATAAAACCACTAGCATCAAAAAACCTGATACAAGCAATGGGCCTGATGCAACAGATGAGAACATTTAGCAAAAAAATGTCGATATACTTTCAGACTATTTCTTCACATTATCAGTGCACCAATGTGCACACGGCAGTAGGCTATAAGCGTGAATGTTCCACGAGCATGAAAACACCATTCTCAAAAGTGACCACAAATTCATGTACTTCACTTTAAGAAGTTATTTGGCCACTTTAGTTGTGATACAAACCTTATCAAAACATATAGGCCTATGGGCTTGGCTCCATGAGGTGTGCAACTGTTTAATAAAGCATGCACTGTTTTCCTGGGCATCATTCACAAGTGATAATACTGTACATCATTCACAATTGATAGGCTAATATTGTCATCCATCACACCATTCTTGATTTAATTTTGTCTTTACATATACAAAATAATATACAGTACCAGTCAAAAGTTTGGCCATACCTACTCATTCCAGGGATTTTCTTTATTTTTTACATTTCTCATGGGCTCTTGATGTATTTGATTAGAATTTCGATTACATTTGCATTGATGTCAGAGCGATTCCAGGGATAATAGAGTGTGGGGTACCAGACAGTTAGCAAGTTTGGTACTAATGACCATCAGCAACATCAGAGCTTGGAGAAGCCTTATTATCATGACTAAAAGGTCACGTGGAATTTGACTGCCAATCATGACTCGTGACAGCCAGTGGCGGTAATACGTTCACCGTAACAGCCCGAAGTGTTACTTTCTTCCTCTGCTATTCTCTCTGCCACAAGGCCTCGAAAAGATCCAAACCACCAAACAGGCGCTTGTTTCAACCCTCCACTGATCTGCCATACAGTACCACCACTGTTACCTTTTCTACTACCAATACACACACAATCACACACACAAGCATGTATGCATGCACACACACACACACAAACAACATGCAAACCAACACCCACACACAGTACAAAGACACACATACGTTTTCATTCAGCTACATCCTCTGCAAACTGCCTTTGGGTATGTTGTGATTTCTTTCTCTACAATCTCAATCTGATTACTTTCCAGGCAGATGTTGAAAACAAGGTTATCCTTCAATTAACCCCCCAAAAATGTGATTTTCTTCATGCTTTTTAAATGTTAATCTACAGATTTCTGTCAGTTTATCAATGCTCCCCATGGAAAAACAAACAAACGACCAAACATATAGAGATGAATCAAAAAGTTGCCTAGTTATCATGAAGTTTGAGTTTTGTGTATCTCATGATCTTTCTGCAAAGCGAGGACCACTTTCAAAGGCCTTTGATATAGGATAACCTTGAGGATAGTTGTGTATACCGTACATGGCAAAAGCTTTGAAGACATAACAAAAAGCATACTGTGCAAATGTTTTGGGCAGTGTCAGCTCTGTTTGAAGTGTATAACCTCCCAAAGTGACTGATTTGACAGGCACATCATTGAAACGATGAAATTGAAATAAATCAATCACATGACTCATAGACATCTATCTTTTTTAATTACAAGAATGTTTCCAACAATTGATTACAGACACATTATTTCACTTATAATTCACTGTATCACTATTCTAGTGGGTCAGAAGTTGACTGTGCCTTTAAATAGCTTGGAAAATTCCAGAAAATTATGTCAAGGCTTTAGAAGCTTCTGATTGGTGGTGTACCTGTGGACGTATTTCAAGGCCTACCTTCAAACTCAGTGCCTCTTTGCTTGACATCATGGGAAAATCAAACGAAATCAGCCAAGACCTCAGAAAAATAATTGTAGACCTCCACAAGTCTGGTTCATTCTTGGGAGCAATTTCCAAACGCCTTAAGGTACCACCTTCATCTGTACAAACAATAGTAGGCAAGTATAAACACCATGGGACCACACAGCCGTCATACCGCTCAGGAAGGAGACGTGTTCTGTCTCCTAGAGATGAACGTACCTTGGTGTGAAAGTGCAAATCAATCCCAGAACAACAGCAAAGGACCTTGTGAAGCTGCTGGAGGAAACAGGTAAAAAAGTATCTATATCCAGTCCTATATCGACATAACCTGAAAGGCCACTCAGTAAGGAAGATGCCACTGCTTCAAAACCGCCATAAAAAAGCCAGACCACGGTTTCCAACTGCACATGGGGACAAAGATCATACTTTTTGGAGAAATGTCCTCTGGTCTGATGAAACAAAAATAGAACTGTTTGGCCATAATGACCATTGTTATGTTTGGAGGAAAAAGGGGGAGGCTTGCAAGCTGAATAACACCATCACAACCGTGAAGAACTGGGGTGGCAGCATCATGTTGTGGGGTGCTTTGCTGCAGGAGGGACTGGTGCACTTCACGAAATAGATGGCATCATGAAGAAGAAAAATGATGGGGATATATTGAAGCAACATCTCAAGACATTAGTCAGGAAGTTATAGCTTGGTCACAAATGGGTGTTCCAAATGGATAATAACCCCAAGCATACTTCCAAAGTTGTGGCAAAATGGCTTAAGGACCACAAAGTCAAGGTATTGGAATGGCCATCACAAAGCCCTAACCTTAATCATATAGAACTCCGTTACACCAGCTCTGTCAGGAGGAATGGGACAAAAATCACCCAACTTATTGTGGGAAGCTTGTGGAAGGTAACCTGAAACATTTGACACAAGTTAAAACTTGTGATGGGAAAGGAGAGAGAGGGGGAGAGAGATCTATCTCATCTTGGAATATCCAAGGCCTGAGGCCATCTGCCTTTGGCCTAAAGAAGCAGTAACCTGAAATTGGAAATACAGACATTGTCATCCTACAAGAAACATGGTATAGAGCAGATAGACCCACTAGTTGCCCTCTAGGTTACATAGAACTGGCAGTCCCATTCACCAATCTACCAGGTGTGAAACAGGGAAGGGACTCAGGGAGTATGCTAATTTGGTATAGAGCAGACCTAACTCACTCCGTTCAATTAATCAAAACAGGAACATTTTACATTTGGCTAGAATTTCAAAAGGAAATTATCTTAAGAAAGAAAAATGTCCTCCTGTGTACTACCTATATCCCACCACTACTAGAAACCCAATACTTTAATGAAGACAGCTTCTTCATCATGGAGGGGGGAATCAATAATTTCCAGGCCCAGGGACATGTACTAGTCTGTGGCAACCTAAATGCCAAAACCGTACAAGAACCTGACACCTTCAGCACACAGAGGGACAAACACCTGCCTGGAGGTAACAACATTCCCTCCCCCATATGCCCCCCTAGGCACAACTATGAAAACATATCCAACCAAAACGGGTCACAACTCTTGCAGCTCTGTCACACGCTGTGTATGTACATAGTCTATGGTAGGCTTCGAGGGGACTCCTACGGTAGGTACACATATAGCTCATCTCTTGGCAGTGGTACTGTAGACTATTTTATCAAGAGGTGGCATTGTCTCTGCGTATTTTAGAGAGAACTTTAATTGTCCCCAGCCCAAGGTGCACTTGTGTAATGATCATGATGCTTAATCAACTTCATGATATGCCACACCTGTCAGGTGTATGGATTGATTAAGGAGAAAGGAGTCAAGGAGAAATGCTCACTAGCAGGGATGTAAAACAACTTTGTGCCAACAATTATGAGAAATAAGCTTTTTGTGTGTTTGTAACATTTCTGGGATTGTTTTATTTCAGCTAATGAAACACAGGACCAACACTTTACATGTTGCGTTCATATTTTTGTTCAGTGTAAATCAACTAGTTAGCTATGGAAGCAATCTGGAAGCAATCTGACTAGTCCTTACCTGTGATTTGAGTTTTTTCTGCTGCTGACATCTGCCTCTTGACCAACTAACAAATAGTCGAATTGAAGCCTTCCCTGTTCCTGATTGTACACTACCATTGCCAGGTGCGATCCTGGTCGTTTTTTTGCCCTAGGCGAGACAAAACTGCAGCCCTCTGCAAAACTAGAATAGACCGTGTAAGCAAGAATACATCTAAAATATGTTGAAATTAGATTCAATTGAGGTTCTGAATGAAAAGTCATTTATTTGGGTCAAATCAAAGCTGGTCCAGACCGGACAAAATCTTAACCAAACACAGCCATATATGCAGAATAATGGTTCAGATTTAATAATAATAATATAATATATGCCATTTAGCAGACGCTTTTATCCAAAGCGACTTACAGTCATGTGTGCATACATTCTACGTATAGGTGGTCCCGGGGATCGAACCCACTACCCTGGCGTTACAAGCGCCATGCTCTACCAACTGAGCTACAGATTTGGTTTGAACTGAACCAAAAATCAATGTCCGTGGATGTTGAAATCAAGACGGGTCCGTACCACACCAAATCTGAACCAAACATAGACATCTATGATTGGTAGAGACTTGATCCGGACCAAAAACCCATTGTCCGTGGAAATCAAGGCCGATCTGGACTGCAACAAAAAAAAGACGTCCAGTCTGACAGGACCAAAAATAGACGTCCAGTCTGACAGGACCAAAAAAAGATGTCCAAAAGGCGTCAGCGTCGGCCCGTGCTTACTGAGGTATAGCCTACAGTGTTGTCTGAAATTTAATTTTTAGGAATGACCATCCATGTGGTAGGCCCCAACGCTTCTAAAACACACTTTGTATTGGCTTTATTAGTCCTTATTCCTATGACTCATCAATTTGGCTATTTAAACTTAATATCAGCTACCAAACATTATCAGGAGGAGTTATCCTGAGCCCATTTGCAATGTTTTTACGCAGCGGGAAATGCAAAGTATTTTCTTTTTCGCTTTGATCAACTCGTCAAAAATGTATGGATACAAACTTGAAACCACTGATCATGACAGTTTAGCCCATGGGATGAAACTCCTTGACATCAGTTGTGAGTAGCTTGACTGTCCGTTCCACATTTTCCATTTTACTTTCAGCTGTCCATAACATGTCAGAATATTTGTTTTATTAATTGGGGGGAATTTAGGTTAGGCTATTTGATCAGAGAAACCTGCATGATGTAAAAGATTGCCAGTATCTCAAGCCTGTAGTCTACAGAAAAGGCAACATACTCTTCCTACCATATGCTATATCTGTTACATGATTTATGTTAGATCATTTTTTGGACGGAACGTTGGTGGAGCACCACAGCGATGCGTCTCTCCAACAGCACCCTGGAGAGGAGCGCTGGGAATGGACAAGATAAAAGTGGGCACTGCTTAGCACAGGGTGGCATCAGCGCTCACATAAAAAGCGCATATGCCACTGGTTGAGAGATATTGTCATTGTTTTTGGGCAGAACTATGTGAGGATTTATGTGTTGTTGGAGGTGCGTATGGGTCAGTTTAGCTCATAAAATGCTATCCTCGTCAATCTTACCGACATCGCTGGATGCCTAATCCTTCCTAATGAGCGGGCCGTCTCTGACCGCTAGGTGCCAGTAGCTTCTGCCTTCAGGATGAGTGCTGTCAGTGCGTGCTTGCATGGGGGCAGAGGAGAGGGGGAGAGGAGAATTTCAAATATATATATACATTTGTAATTAGCCAGTTTGATGGTTAATTCATTAAAATTATAAAAGAGAAAATAGACTAAAATTAAATAAAATGCAATAATTAACACTACGCCACAAATCTGAAAAGGGCATTTTTTTCACAAGAGGTTAAAAAGGCAGCTGCTCAGGCACCCTTAAATATCCATCTGTGCACATGCCTGGTTTTAGTTTTTCTAGTTTTATTTTGTAGTGGTTCACAACAAGCTCCATATTCTGCATCCCGTGTTTTGCTGCTTTGGCTTTCCCAGAATGCATTTTGTTTACTTCCAGTCCAGTCCTGGGGGGCATCTTTATGTTTTAACACAACACTTGACTTGAGTAAAGTCTGCCTGACCTACACCAGATGCAGTTGGAGAGAGACAGATAAAGAGAGAGAGGTGGGGGGACAAAGAGAGAGAGAGAGAGAAAAGACAAGAGGTGGTGAGGTCATGTGAAAAGATGTAGTTGAGGAGAGAGAGAAAAAGAGTAAGAGAGTGAAAGAGAGTGAGAAAGAAGAGGAGAGGTGGGGGGGTCAGTCTTTCTCTCTCCTCCTTGCTGTAAAAAAGCCACTGCCTGCATTCCTACTATCACCTGCTGTCAGCTAATGGACTCCTAGGGACTAGAACTTGGTTTTCCACTGATCTGCAGTGAAACATTTATGAAAGGACCAATATACTGCATAAGTCATTTAAGTCCTCTCAGAAGAGAGGAAAATATATGCAGATATAATGGTTTGCAGCATAGGTGGAGGGTAAACTCAATAAACAGAGAAAGGGGAGAGAATGTGCCCTGTGCTTGCTCACTCAAATAACAATCTCAACTTTTAATATAGTAAACAAAGTTCATTTGAGCTATTCTATAGATTACTTTGTTGTCCAATGTACAGTACTTGGAGAGGTTGGAGCAGAGGACAACCATCCTATGGAGCTATTATATGAGCTATTACACAGAAGAGGACCAAGTGGATGGTGAGGAGAGACGTGATGATTCAAAGTGTATTTGACCACTAGAGGACCAAGTGACAACCTCCTACACACAAAGGGCTGCTATAACAATAGAGTAGGACACAAATGGGCAGAATTGGGGGATGGGGGAATGAGGAATGATAGATAGTAAGGCCACTTTAGTTTTCTTTCGTTGAGAGATTGGCTTTGTGAGGAAGGACACTCTTATTAGACCTTATGACTGTGCTTATCAGAGAGCTTGCTGCTGAACTGCGGCATAATGTGAATGCACTATACTGAGTTTAGAAAGTTCTGGATACAGTTACAGTGAGGCACCATGACCTGGCTGGTTTTTCACAGGAAGAGAAAGACAAAGACAGTGAATGAATGATCTAGGTGAAGATAATATACAGTGGGGCAAAAAAGTATTTAGTCAGCCACCAATTGTACAAGTTCTCCCACTTAAAAAGATGAGAGAGGCCTGTAATTTTCATCATAGGTACATTTTAGCTATGACAGACAAAATGAGAAAAAAATGTTTTTATTTGGGATGCAATTTCTGAGGTTGGTTACTCTAATGAACTTAGAGGTATGCGCAGAGATAACTCTGGTTTTAACTCTGGTTCTTCCTTTCCTGTGGAGGTCCTCATGAAAGCCAGTTTTATCACAGTGCCTGATCTTATTTTGTGACTGCACTTAAAGAAACTTTCTAGTGGGCAAGAAAGTTCTTTACACTTTCCGGATTGACTGAACTTGATGTCTAGACTGCCGTTTATCTTTGCTTAATTGAGCTGTTGTTGCCTTGATATGGATTTGGTATTCTATGTTCTGTATACCACCACTACCTTGTCACAACACAACTGATTGGCTCAAATGCATTAATCTCACTAGGATAAGGGGCACTATTTTCACCTCTGGATGAAAAGCGTGCCCATGGTAAAATGCCCGCTATTCAGGGCCAGAAGCTAGGATATGCATATAATTAGTAGGTTTGGATAGAAAACACTTCAACGTTTCTAGAACTGTTAATATAATGTATGTGAGTATAACAGAACTGAAATGGCAGGCAAAAACCTGAGAAGAATCCATCCAGGAAGTGGGAATTGTTTATGTTTGCAGTTTTCCATTGACTGCCTATACATATTTCATTGACTTAGGACTCAAATTGCACTTCCTATGGCTTCCACTAGATATCAACAGTCTGTAGAAATTGTTTCAGGCTTGTATTCTGAAAAATTAGGGAGTAAGACCACTCTGAATGAGTGGACACTGCAGTGTCCCAGAGGTTTTTCATGTGCGCGACCGAGAGAGAACCTTTCTTGTTTTCCTTTTATATTGACAAAGCTTTTATCCGGTTGAAATATTATTGATTATTATGACTAAAAACAACCTGAGGATTGATTATAAACATCGTTTTACATGTTTCTACGAACTTTACTGATACTTTTCTGAATTTTTCGTCTGCCTGTTGTGACTGCCTTTGAGCCTGTGGATTGCTGAACAAAACAGAGGTTTTTGGATATAAAGAGGGACTTTATCGAACAAAACTAACATTTACTGAGTAAATGGGAGTCTTGTGAGTGCAACCATATGAAGATCATCAAAGGTAAGAAATACATTTTATCACTATTTCTGACTTGTGTAACTCCTCTACTTGGCTGGTAAGTGTATGCAATGATTTATCTGCTGGGTGCTGTTATCAGATCATTGCCTGGTATGCTTTCGCCGTAAAACCTTTTTGAAATCTGACACCGTGGTTGGATTAACAATAAGTTAATCTTTAAACCAATGTGTAACACTTGTATGTTTTATGCATTTTTATGAGTATTTCTGTTTTTGAATTTGGCGCTCTGCAATTTCACTGGATGTTGGCCAGGTGGGACGCTACCGTCCCACACCCCCAAGAGATGTTAATAAGGAAATAAATTCCACAAAATAACTCTTAACTTCTTATGGCTGGGGCAGTGCTTGGCTGAATAAGGTGCCCAGAGTAAACTGCCTGCTATTCATTCCCAGTTGCTAATATATTCATAATATATGCTAATATATGCATATTATTAGTATATTTGGATAGAAAACACTCTGAAGTTTCTAAAAGTGTTGATTGATGTCTGTGAGTATAGCAGAACTCATATGGCAGGCAAAAACCTGAGAAAATATCAAACCAGGAAGTGGGAAATCTGAGGTTGGTCGTTTTTTTAACTCGTTCTCTATTGAAGATACAGTGGGATATTGGTCATGTTGCACTTCCTAAAGCTTCCACTAGATGTCAACAGTCTTTACAACCTAGTTTGATGCTTCTAATGTAAAGTGGGGGCGAATGAAAGGGGAATGAGTCAGAGGTCTGGCAGAATGCTTTGAGCTCGTGACGCTCGTTCACGTGAGAGCGAGCTCTGTTCCATCGCAATTCTACAGACAAAGGAATTCTCCGGTGGGAACATCCTAAAGATTGATTCTATACATCGTTTGACCTGATTCTACGGACTGTAACGGAACTTTTTGACATTTAGTCTGCTGCTAGTGAACGCGCTTCGTGACTTTGGATTTGTGACTCCTCTCTTTGGCTGGAATAATGGCTGTGTTTTTCTGTGACTTGGCTCTGACCTAACATAATCGTTCGTGGTGCTTTCGCCGTAAAGCCTATTTGAAATCAGACACTGGTGGGATTAACAGGAAGTGTATCTTTAAAATGGTGTGAAATACTTCTATGTTTGAGGAATTGTAATTATGGGAATTCTGTTGTTTTGAATTTGGCTCCCTGCACTTTCACTGGCTGTCATATCGATCCTGTTAGCGGGATCTCAGCCCTAAGAAGTTTTTAACAAGGCACACCCGTTAATTGAAATGTATTCCAGGTGACTACATCATGAAGCTGGTTGAGGGAATGCCAAGAGCGTGCAAAGCTGTCATGAAGAATTTAAAATATTAAATATATTTTGATTCGTTTTACACTTTTTTGGTTACTACATGATTCCATATTTGTTCTTTCATAGCGTCCATGTCTTCACTACTATTCTACATTGAAGAAAATATTTAAAATAAAATAAAAAACCTTGAATGAGTAGGTCTGTCCAAACTTATGACTGGTGTTGTATATTTTTGCTGCTACTTAATACCTGGGCATCATAGCATGTAAATAAAAAGGATGCTTCATATCGTCATATTGACTGCAATTGTCATCCTCCCTCGGATACACTTTTGAAGTTTAACTGGAATGGGAGTCGATTGAGGTTTGGTGAAAGAGCACGTGGTCTCCTACTGCAGTGGCCCCCAAAATAGCTCTATCCTTGAGTCCCTTCCCTGCCAGCCTGTGTGCGTGCGGGTCCTGTCGGCTCAGCCATTCTACAGTTTCATGGATCACTTCCCTCAGCATTTCCTTATTATGCCGACATCATCAACAGGGTGGAAGAAGGAAGGGAAAAGGCAGCAGTGCCTCACAGGACAGATGGCTCACTTTGATGATGTGTCTTTGATGTGCCTTAGCATTGGCACCGTTTCAGACATCGCGGCTAATTTGACAGCCCACTTCGGCATCCGTTGAAGTTGCAATGCAGGCGTCAGGGGAAAAAACACCAAAAGTAGCAATCAAACATGAGGTTTACAAGCTTGACGATATGGACAAAAATACATATCGTTAGAAATTGGATGAATTGATGCGATAACGATAAATAGAACAATACATTTAGAAGATTAATGTGCACCAGTTTTTTTTATCCTTTAAAACTATTACTACTAGTTATCATAATGAACGATATCAGCAAAATGTTTGCGATAAGTGTTCGGTATGGTTGGTGTCGATACTTTTCAGTTTATCATCCCAACTCTAAATCACGCTGTTAATGGTCTTAAGATTAAGCGATTGGTCTCTGTGATCTGCCTTGATAGATCATATTGACATAGCTATAGAGGCTGGGTATATAGGTACTTGATCCGGGTTGCATCTGTGATCCATGTTAATTAAAAATACAAAGGATTTCATCTAAGATATTTATTCCCACTGTAATTCCTTCTCATTCAGGTTCTGGTGGCAATTTGTGATTGGCTTCATGGTTGACATCACACCACTGCCCTGTGGCCCGCTTGAATATGAGAGTGAGATGGCGTCCCGGAAAGTGTTGAACTGCCGTCACAAACTTGGTGTATTGAATTAGTTATGAATAAAAACAAATTGTGACAAAACCAACAAACCCATTGAACTTGTATTTTTTATTCGGTAAATGGGAATTTATCCGCAAAAGATATTTTTATGTGCACTACGTCATCACACAGTCTTTTATCCGCAACAAGTCAATTTGATGGTAACATCTCTGGCGGGAAAATGTGCATATTGGTTTTATGCAGATTTGAGAATATTCTGATTGGATGGAAACCTACTTTAGACTGTAAAATTTCCTCATACCCCATCATCTCTCCAGAAGGAATTACATCACATTGATTGCGTTCCAGATCGTCTTGTTTGCAGTGGAGCTGCACATCTCCAAAGATTGCATTGTCATATTCATGCGGTTCCTGATATAATTAACCCAGTGTGACTGCAATAAAGTCATCCTGTAATGCAGTCCTTCTGAGAGAGAACCCAAAGTCAACATTTTAAGATAAAGAGAGAATGTGGATACAGCAGGAAGAGCGACATCAACAGGAATAATGAATCCAAAACAGATGCTAAAGGAAGGAGAGGAAGAGCTCCTTATGGGCCATTAGATGGATTATTGGCTACAGTTGGAACAATTAAATGAAGGTGGCTCAGTGAGATGAATTGAAGTCTGCTAAAGGCCCGGGCCGTGTACTCCCACGCCTCAGTGCCGTAATGGAAGCCCGGCTCTAGCCCAAAGCATTCATCACCGTCATATCTAATACCCTTTCGATAATGTTGCCACACGAAGGACGTATTAGTCAGACATTCTCCCCCAAAATTACAACACTGCATTATTTGAAGGTTTTGGATGGTTATTTTGGCAACAGGCACTAGATATGTGACTCATATGATGAAATCTAACCTATTTAGGCATATAATGAGGGACTGGGACAGAAATATACAGGACTGTCCATGTAGTGCAGAGATATTGCACCAGGAGGTTGATTAACAAAATAATTTTAATAAGGTACTCAAGTTGTCATATGAGACAAGTGTGCTTAGATGATGGCAAGCCTCCATGCTGCCTACAAACAAAGGAACCACAGGTCACAAAATTGCAGACTGTTGAGGACTAATAAAAGGACGGAGGAAACAGTTTGACTAAGAGAAGTAACTTTTCCATTTCACTATATATTCATAATTGTCTTAGTCATTGCGTGGTTGTTGTTTATGCATATTGTGACTTACTGATACCGGCTGTGTGAAAGAAAAGGCATTTAAAAAAAGGGCCCATTTGTGTTGAGTACATACACACAATTTTGCATCTTCATACAGCTGCCAAAAGTTGATAAAAAACCCTTTTCAACTTCAAAGTCCTTGTGTGAACCTTCTAAGAAAAGCAATTTGTTCAAGAGTGAACAGTAATTTGCCCCGGGACAACAGCTTTGAAAAATCAGCTGTTTTCGTGAACAGACTATTTTGTTGTTACTGGGAAAAAAACGCATGCTTTTGCACAAAATATTGCACCCATATGCTGTGTGATACAAGTAATGTATTCCACTGCCTTGGGATGAGCTAACCTGAGGGAATTACCACCAATGTCATTTTCTCAATTAAACAGTGTTCATCTCTGAATAATTATGCATGTCATTAGTCATTAAAGCTGCAATAGCTACAGCCTGTAAAGGGTATAAATAATAATATGATATGATGTTTTCATTTAATTATGCTTGGGGGTTTCAAAACAGTGCAACTAACCTACTGAAACCAAACCTTTATAGCAACAACATTTCACTATGTACTGGTAACCAGTTCAGTTAAGTCGGACTATGCAAAGTAAGAAGAGAAACAGAGTTGCATAGCACAGCCCTTTTTAAACATCATAGCTTGTAGATCCCACTGTAGAATTCAAATCAAACTCACACTGCAGAAACCCACCCAGCAAACTGACAGCATGTTTAATTTCATACTGGGTTCTTGGCTCCGACAATCCATATTAAGAGAGGTCAATGAAGTCCCCTCAGAGGAGTTGTAACGGTATGTATTGAGGTAAGGAAGAAAACATTTCACCTCATTGATAGGGGTTAATGCCAAGGGCGGTCACATGTCAAACTGGGTCATGGAGAACAGCTGCAGCTGTCTGGATATGAAACGGTGCGTGTGTGCACATTGCATAGTGCATTCTAGAATGGGGAACGGTGGGCACGTTCATTACTGGAACACTGAAGTACATGCAACTATATTACCAAGAGTTGATAACGAGTATTTGCCAAAAGTAAAAAGACAAGTGTACAAAGAAGAGCAGAACAATACCACAGACGGTGCCGAATAAAAACACTACACCTTCATTCAGCTGTTTAAAAAAAAAACATGAGTCATCATCGACCAAGCTTTTGAAACCCATACTTTAACACAAATCCCAATTTTTAGAGACATTACAAAAGGAATATTCCCCTTGAAGAGAGAGAGAGACATATTGACATGTCTGCCAGACATTTTTGCTACGTTTGAACAGTGGAGTTGATTGGCACATGTCAACTGAAGGACAGTTAAGGTGCCACATCTCAAACTGAATACTGCAATGCAGTGTTCACATTTCCTTCGTGACACCTGTGACTGAAACCAATATAAAACACTCAACAAGCCAACTGGATAACCACAATGTAGCAAAATCAACATAAAAACAGTGTGCAGTTGCTTGCTATGTGACTATGGGTGAACTTTCCTTGATCAGAGATTAGTCAGAATTACCCTTCAATGGACGATCGAACATCGTCATCATCTTCATAATTTATCTGAGACCACCACTGATTCTCTAAAAACAGTCATCACATAGATTTTTTCCCCTTTTGCTCATCTCTAACCCCATGACTGTAATTAACACCAATTAGTACATTTCATAATCTACCTTAATTGACAATGAACGATAGGGTTGATCTCCCTAGCTGAGCACAGCTCGGTCATCACTCATTAATTGTGCAGTCTACCATCCACCCACAGCAATATTCCTAAAGATGTCATTACATCTATGGAATATAATTACTAGCCTGTATTCAATCTAATCAATCCTCCCAACTGGCCTCTATATTCTGTGATATCTATTGGCAGCTATTGGATCGGAAGCCATGAATTAGCCAGAATGCCCTCATGACCATATTGCTGCAGTAAAGATAGATTTAGGCTATGTCTTAAATGGCACCCTATTCCCTGTATAGTGCACTGCTTTGGACCAGAACCCTATGGACACCGGTCAAAAATAGTGCACTATATAGGGAATGTGATGCACATCTGTCAACCACTCCTTTTAGATAAACCGGAAAGATCAGTCTACCTGCAGCATAAATGGATTCTTAAGCAATTTCAAACTGCTAACAGATTGGTGGTGACTGATATCCAATTGTGTCAGAGTTACACCTTTGTGAGTTAAACCTTTGTAATTTTGGCTGCATAGTGTTTGATTTTTGTGCTCGGCAATAGCCAAATGGGGTCAATTGAGGCAACTATTTCACTAAGCACCGGGAGTCTAAGAAACCAAGGAAAGAAAGAGAAAGAATGGAGTGGGAAAAGAGACAGAGAAAGAGACATCCAGAGGTCAAAATTAATGTCAGAATAAGAAAGGAAGAAAGAAAGAAAGAATAAGGCAAAAAAGAGTTTCATTGAATATTGACTGCTGAGGTGGGGAAACCAAACCGTTAATACCAAGTAAAAGAGAACATAAAATGTAGACAGACAGACAGACAAAAATGCCATTAAGCTAGGGAACAGAGAGACATAAATCCAAGAGAGAGAATGTGAAAGCAATAGAGCGGGAAGGAGGGAGCGAGAGAGAGCGAGAGAGAGGAGGGAGAGAGAATAGGACGGGGGCAAGTGCTTGGGCCTAATGTCAGACTGACAGGTGATAAAGATTAGGTTGTCAAAGTACAGGAGGGGCTGTCAGCGTGATGGTGTGCAAGCTTCACTTCCCTCTGACAGATACAAGAGTGGCATTGTGTATGCCAGGAAAAAAGAACACTGCAATTTTCTTACCACCATCGCATTTCTCAGCAATTAGCAGGTGTGTGAATATGGCCAAATGCAGTTTATCCATTTCTGTTACATTTAGCGGGAGGGATTTTCAACGTTTTCTCCATACTGTGGTCTACACTCGCAGTCAATAGGATACAGCTATGCTATGAAGATCAATACGATTTGATTTGATGTTAAGAGACTACATAACACGTACATTACCATGAATATAAATCAATAAAGAATAGTTCTGCACATTTGTATCCTCTGTTATGCTTGTCTCTACAGTTTATTGTACATTGCTGTGCGATGTCCACTTAATTTGAGTGTTGAGAAAAGACTCAATAAAAGTGTAGTACTTGCCTTCTCCAGATAATGTAATACTTGAAGACAGTTTACTCTATCAAATCTTGTGTATGGCTAATCCATAGGATTATTGTGGATATTTGACCGACTGGGTTAAAACCTCAGTTCTATGATAGCAAGTTGAGCTAAAGCTAAAATAAGACCAGTCTAGCGCAAGCTACTAAGTATTTCTATGCAACCACACACTGTATGGACACTACACAGTCGGATAAGATGCAACCTCCGTGTAAAGAATATTCTACTGAGGTATCCGTCACTATAGTTTGTATGTTGTGAGTTATAACAACGGTCTTTCATACTTGGTTCCAGATTGATTCTGGCTAGCCTGTGTTGGTCCTGGGAGTGTAGTGGTCTGTTTATGATCATATTGATCCAGCCTGATAAACATTGGTCATCCAGTCATCCAGGGTGGCAGAGAAGCCTAGTGGTTAGAGCATCGGACTAGTAACCGAAAGGTTGAAAGTTTGAATCCCCGAGCTGACAAGGTAGAATTCTGTCATTCTGCACCTGATCAGGCAGTTAACCCACTGTCATAGGCCGTCATTGAAAATAAAAATGTGTTCTTAGCTGGCTTGCCTAGTTAAATAAAGGTAATACTGTTTTTTTTTAAAATCCAGCCCATCAGAACAGAAAGGTCACTAAACATTTACATTTACATTTAAGTCATTTAGCAGACGCTCTTATCCAGAGCGACTTACAAATTGGACATCCATCAGCGCATCTCAAGGCATGACTGATATACACTACAAGACCAAAGGTATGTGGACACCTGATCATCGAACATCTCATTCCAAGATCATGGGCATTAATGTGGAGTTGGTTCCCCCTTTGCTACTATAACAGCCTCCACTCTTCTGGGAAGGCTTTCCACGAGATGGAATACTGCTGCGGTGACTTTCTTCCATTACACCACAAGAGCATTAGTAATGTTGGGCAATGATGTTGGGCGATTAGGCCTTGTTCGCAATTGGCATTCCAATTCATCCCACAGGTGTTCGATGGGGTTGAGGTCGGGGCTCTGTGCAGGCCAATCAAGTTCTTTCACACCGATCTCAACAAACCATTTCTGTATGTACCCTGCTTAGTGCACAGGGGCATCCTCATGCATTCTCATGCTGAAACAGGAAAGGGCCTTCACCAAACTGTTACCCCAACGGTGGAAGAACAGAATTTGTCATTGTATGCTGTAGTGTTAAGATGTCCCTTAACTGAAACTAAGGGGCCTAGACGAACCATGAAAAGCAGCCCCAGACCGTTATTCCTCCTCCACCAAACTTTGGCACTATGCATTGGGGCAGGTAGCATTCTCCTGGCATCCGCCAAACCCAGATTCGTCTGTCGACTGCTAGATCGTGAAGCGTGATTCATCACTCAAGAGAATGCATCTCCACTACACCAGAGTCCAATGGCGACGAATTTTACACCACTCCAGCCGACACTTGGCATTGTGCATGGTGACCTTAGGCTTGCGTGCGGCTGCTCGGCCATGGAAACCCATTTCATGAAGGACCCAACAAACAGTTATTGTGCTGACGTTGCTTCCAGAGGCAGTTTGGAACTCAGTAGTGAGTGTTGCAACCGAGGACAGACTATTTTTTTCAGCACTCGGCAGTCCCATTCTTTGAACTTGTGTGGCATACCACTTCGCAGCTGAGTCGTTGTTGCTCCTAGACATTTCCACTTCACAATAACAGCACTTACAGTTGACAGGAGCAGCTCTACAAGGGCAGAAATTTGAAGAAGTGACATGTTGGAAAGGTGGCATCCTATGACGGTGCCACCTTGAAAGTCACTGAGCTCTTCAGTAAGGCCATTCTACTGTCATTGTTTGAATATGGAGATTGCATGGCTGTGTGCTCGATTTTATACACCTGTCAGCAACGGGTGTGGTTAAAATAGTCGAATCCACTAATTTGAAGGGGTGTACACATACTTTCGTATATATAGTTTATCAGTGTATTATTAGACATGCCTTACACATATCTCACTGTCTGTACATACAGATGGAAAACAATGTGATACATGGGCTGACACAGTCCAGTGTAGTGTTTTAGTACTCTAAATAAGTGCCCTCTTTCTACTGTGATCTGAAAACAATGATAATTGGACAAGGAGAGCGAAAGTACAGTTGACGTAGAAAACTACAAAGACCAAAACTACCACTCTTGTTCAAGAGACGAAACACTACAGCACTCACATGGCAGTAGCACCATATTCCAAAAGGCCCAGTGCTTATACTCTTGACCAAGCATTCCTGTCTTCCTCTCAACGCTCAGGTGGAGAGCATATGATGAAGCCAAGGTCAGAGTCAAGAGCAAACCTATCCGGCACGGGAGGGGAGGTAGGGCGTTCTAAAAGATGGAGGGGGAAGTTAGAAATGTATTATTGTATGCTTAATTAACACAATCCCTTTGCCTCCAGGCTGCGACGGAGGAAATTTGAGTGCATTCTACAAAAAAAGTGAAGACACAATTAATACAATTCTTCAAAAGTGGGTGTCGAAAATCAGAGTGAAATGGAGGTCTTTTGATATAAAAGGAAATGAAAGACCTCGGGTTGGGGAGAGGAGGGGAAGGAGGGATAATTGTTTGACATTGAGGGCAGGGAAATGGCCTATTCTTATACTCAACTAAGTGACTTGGTTGAGGGGAAGGCCGTAACGGTTAAAATATGATCTGAAGAATCAGGGCGCAGGCATTGAGTATTAACTAAAGAAGAGGGAAGGTCAGGGTCATATATACAGTACCAGTATAAAGTTTGGACACACCTACTCACGGAAGGGTTTTTCTTTATTTTTACAATTTTCTACATTGTAGAATAATAGTGAAGATTTTAAAACTATGAAATAACACCTATGGAATCATGTAGTATACCAAAAAGTGTTACTACATTATCATATTTTAGATTCTTCAAAGTAGCCAACCTTTGCCTTGATGACAGCTTTGCACACTCTGCATTCTATCAACCAGCTTCACCTGGAATGATTTTCCAACAGTCTTGAAGGAGTTCCCACAAATGCTGAGCACTTGACTGCTTTTCCTTCATTCTGCGGTCCAACTCATCCAAAACCATTACAACTGGATTGAGGTCGGGTGATTTTGGGGGCCAGGTCATCTGATGCAGCACTTCATCTTCTCGTGCTTGGTCAAATAGCCCTTACACAGCCTGGAGGTGTTTGGTTATTTTGATGTTGAAAAACAAATGGATAGTCCCACTAACATACTGACTACAGTCGTGGCCAAATGTTTTGAGAAAGACACAAATATACATTTCCACAAAGTTTGCTGCTTCAGTGTCTTCAGATATTTTTGTTAGATGTTAATATGGAAAACTGACATATAATTACAAGTATTTCATCATTGTCAACAGCTGTTATTGACAATTACATGAAGTTGATGCAAAAAGTCAATATTTTCAAGACCTCTGCAATCCGCCCTGGCATGCCGTCAATTTACTTCTGGGCCACATCCTGACTGATGGCAGCCCATTCTTGCATAATCAATGCTTGGAGTTTGTCAGGATTTGTGGGTTTTTGTTTGTCCACTTGTCTCTTGAGGATTGACCACAAGTTCTCAATGGGATTCAGGTCTGGGGGGTTTCCTGGCCATGGACCCAAAGTATCAATGTTTTGTTCGCCGAGCCACTTAGTTATAACTTTTGCCTTATGGCAAGGTGCTCCATCATGCTAGAAAGGGCATTGTTCGTCACCAAACTGTTCCTGGATGGTTGGGAGAAGTTACTCTAATGAACGTATAATCTGCAGCAGAGATAGCTCTGGGTCTTCCTTTCCTTAGGTGGTCCTCATGAAAGCCAGTTTCATAATAGCACTTCATGGTTTTTGCGACTGCACTTGAAGAAACTTCATGAAATGTTGCGGATTGACTGACCTTCATGTCTTAATTATGGACTGTCATTTCTCTTTGCTTATTTGAGCTGTTCTTGCCATAATATGAACTTGGTCTTTAACCAAATAGGGCTATGTTCTGTATACCACCCCTACCTCATAACAACACAACTGATTTGCTCAAACGCATTACGAAGGAAAGAAATTCCACAAATTAACTTTTAACAATGCCCAGCTGTTAATTTAAATGCATTCCAGGTGACTACCTCATGAAGCTGGTTGAGAGAATGCCAAGAGTGTGCAAAGCTGTCATCAAGGCAAAAGGTGGCTACTTTGAAAAATCTAAAATGTAGAATATATTTTGATTTGTTTAACACTTTTCTGGTTACTACGTGATTCTATATATGTTATTTCATAGTTTTAATATCTTCACTATTATTCTACAATGTAGAAAATAGTAAAAATAAAGAAAAATCCTTGAATCAGATTGTGTGTCCAAACATTTGACTGGTACTGTATATGTGTGCGTGTGCTTTCTACCTATGGGCCTCCTTTAAACGACACTCACTCCCATAAATGCAATATTGTTTCAATTATGCACACACAAATACAGTGATAGGTGATAAAAATGGAGTGAATTGGATTTGAAATTATCAGTATGCCTTTATAGGAGGTACCGCATACCGGGACCAGATGCACAGTCCGATCTCACATGCAATACCTCTGCTAGCATATCACCTACAGTATTATATTGTAAGAAAGCAACATTTCCATTAAAATGTTGTGATTTAGCAGACACTTTGCAGTCAGTGAATATAACTAACGTAGGTAAGACAACCACATATCACATTTCACAGCCATTGCATGTCAAACTTTTACGTTTACTAACGAGAAATAATTATTCGAAAGAAATTGGACACCACCAAAGATTTCCACTGAACAAAAATATAAACGCAACAATGTCAAATAATTAACTGAGTTACAATTCATATAAATTGAAATAAACTCATTAGGCCTTCATCTATTGATTTCACATGACTGGGTCTATGCCCTCACAATCAGAATTATTTCCCCCCACAATAGGGCTTTATTAAAGACAGAACTAACCGACTAAGCGCTGGGACAATCCCTTCTTTAGATAGGGGAGCAGCACAGCAAGAATAAGCCCTCTAATGGCTACAGTGTGTCTCAGTTAAGGCATGTACTATGTGTGTCTACGTGTGTACACAGGCTTCAGTGTGTGTGTGTGTGTTTCCCCTACATATTACTCTTCATTCTCTCAAATTACCCCTGTGTTGGTCAATCAACTCCTGCTCTCCTCTGTGATAAAAAAAATACATATATTTAACTAGGCGAGTCAGTTAAGAACAAATTCTTATTTACAATGACGGCCTAGGAACAGTGGGTTAACTGCCTTGTTCAGGGGCAGAACGACAGAGCGGCTGTTTCTCCACTTGTTTGTTTGTTTTCCCATTAAGTACAGATATACAGTTTAATTTCCTTAGGTCGAAAATAAACCCATAGAAACACATTAGGCTTATTTGGACAGATTTTGGCAAGAGCGAAACGTCTCACTTTGCCTCTTCTTCTCTGCTTATGGTGAATGACGTGAAAGAGAGGCTTGTAGAAATCAGGACACTTCCGAGTTTTCAGTTCATCGTTCGCTGATAGGGGGTCCTGAGTGCTCTGAGCATTGCTGACTCAAATGAACGAAATTAGTAGAAATATTTGTTATTTTGACTGAACAACCCATCACTATCTGTCATTGCTTGGTGAAGACTGAGCTTGGACTGTGCTTTTATACTCGTCCCAGTCCCACCTACCTTTTGGACAGATGCTCTGAGGAGATGCCGGTGGGCAGGGTCAAAGGTGGTGATGGGCAGTCAAATGTCCCAATCAGAGGTCACTGGGTGTGGTATGTAACTGGAGAGCTCCAGAGGTGCAAACAGACTAGCCTGTAAACAATGGGGACACATCCCCCGCATCTTGCAGGGTGAGGGAGTCAGGCAGAGCTGAGTGCAGGTAGTCTACTTGTTTCAAAGGTTAGAGACGGCTTTGAGTTAGTGTTCAGGAGAGGGACTGTAAGGGTTTTCCATACGCACACACACACCGAAGTACAGCAGGATCGAAGTGCCTACAACAGCTGTTCTTGTTACCTTTTGTAAAACTGCACAGATCAATGCTTCTCCAGTCATTTAGATTTGGATAATGCACTCAGTGTGTATCCCACATGGCACCCGATTCCCTATATAGAGCACTACTTTTGACCAGCTGGTCGTATGGGCCATGGTCGTAGAGTAGTGCACTACATAGAGAATAGGGGGATTTAGCCAGACACAGACACAGCTGCTTCAGAATTGTTCAGTGTCTCTCCACTCCAGTGTCATCTGGCCATTCAAGCACCTCAGTGGAAAAAGGGTGCGGCGATCCAAGCAAAACACCCTCAGAGGTACAAAAGAGGAGAGGAGAAAGGGATGGAATGCAGAAGAGTGGCAGTCTAAGCGAGAGATAGAATAGTGAGACGAGACGTGGACAGATACGAAGGAGAATGAGTATTTTTTTATGTTACTTACAATGCATGATGTTAGGAATGGAATGAACAGGCTCTGTTATCTGCTTTGATAATAACCTATTGGTTTTTCTTCAAAAACATAAAACAAAAAAATGTGAAACAAGTATCTGAAGGATATCAAAGAGCCTATGTATTTGACCCACATCTGCTAGCTACAAAGTAGTGTGTCCCTTTCCCATTCTAGCATAAGGAGGCCTTGAGACTTGAATTATGCTCAAATCTGTTTACTTGACCCCTAACCCCAATCAATGTTGTCAAAAAAACTTTTACCACTGAGGTCTGGACTGCCCAATATCGACCCCTGTGCACTTTGAAGACCACTTAATCGACAAGGGCTGATTGATCCATCCCTCTATGGGTGGGTATCTGCTAATCAAACATCGTGTGTGTGTGTGTGTGTGTGTCTGTGTGTATACTCATTCACAGTGCAGTTAATTAATCGATGCAGAACAACCTTAGCGCAAAGTTACACACAGTTACAGGCATGCCACAGAAATACCTAAATAGTGGTGGTCACTGGATCCCTGTGCAGAATAGGTTACATATGATATGAAGCATTGTTAGTGGGTGGCAGATAGACCATTATTGTATACAGCAAGAAAGAGAGGTGTCCCAGTGAGACCCAGATAAAAGGAAAAAAGAGGGAGAGGGAAAGAGGGGGATGAGAGAGAGAAAGAGATATAGTAGTCTGTGGAAAATACACAAAGCAGGTAGAGGGGATTCAAGAGTGAAAGAGAGAGATCTCGAGACTGATAAAAAAGAGACTGAAAGAATAATCACAGTGGGAGATAGACACAAAGGAGGTGAAGAGGATATTAGAGAGAAATCAATGTGGAAGAGAAACATTGTGAATGGGGGTCGGCATACAGAGCACAGACAAAGACTCCGCGTCAGATATGAAAACACTCTCAGAGACAACTACATGACAACAACATGATTAGTGTGGGTGGAAGAACAGCAATTTGCTCTGAAGGAATTCATGTGCTGTGTTGGTGATCATCTATCTGCTATGCGCGTGCGTGTGCGTGTGCGTGTGCGTGTGCGTGTGTGTGTGTGTGTGTGTGTGTGTGTGTGTGTGTGTGTGTGTGTGTGTGTGTGTGTGTGTGTGTGTGTGTGTGTGTGTGTGTGTGTGTGTGTATACCTGTGTGTGTGTATACCTGTGTGTGTGTATGCATGCATGTGTGTGTATGCATGCATGTGTGTGTGCATGCATGTGTGTGTGCATGCATGTGTGTACATTATGGTTCTCAATTAGGGACAACGATAAACAGCTGCCTCTGATTGAGAACCATATCAGGCCAAACACAGAAATCCCCAAAAACAGAAAAGGGAACATAGACAACCTACCCAACTCACGCCCTGACCATACTAAAACAAAGACATAATAAAATAACTAAGGTCAGAACGTGAGAGTACCCCCACTCTCCAGGGGTGCGGACTCCGGCCACAAAACCTAAACCTATAGGGGAGGGTCTGGGTGGGTGTCTGTCTGCGGTGGCACCTCTGGCGCGGGACGTGGACCCCACTCCACCATAGTCCTTCTCCGCCTCTTTACCCACCTCTGTCGCCTCGCGAACCTCGCAGCCGGCCTGGTTACAGGTCCCGAATGGACGGGAGACTCCGGCAGCTCCTGGCTGACTGGCGGCTCCGGCAGCTCCTGGCTGACTGGCGGCTCCGGCAGCTCCTGGCTGACTGGCGGCTCCGGCAGCTCCTGGCTGACTGGCGACTCCGGCAGCTCCTGGCTGACTGGCGACTCCGGCAGCTCAGGACAGACGGGCGAATCCGGCAGCTCAGGACAGACGGGCGACTCCGGCAGCTCAGGACAGACGGGCGACTCCGGCAGCTCAGGACAGACGGGCGACTCCGGCAGCTCAGGACAGACGGGCGACTCCGGCAGCTCAGGACAGACGGGCGACTCTGGCAGCTCAGGACAGACGGGCGACTCTGGCAGCTCAGGACAGACGGGCGACTCTGGCAGCTCAGGACAGACGGGCGACTCTGGCAGCTCAGGACAGACGGGCGACTCTGGCAGCTCAGGACAGACGGGCGACTCCGGCAGCTCAGGACAGACGGGCGACTCCGGCAGCTCAGGACAGACGGGCGACTCCGGCAGCTCAGGACAGACGGGCGACTCCGGCAGCTCAGGACAGACGGGCGACTCCGGCAGCTCAGGACAGACGGGCGACTCCGGCAGCTCAGGACAGACGGGCGACTCCGGCAGCTCAGGACAGACGGGCGACTCCGGCAGCTCAGGACAGACGGGCGACTCCGGCAGCTCAGGACAGACGGGCGACTCCGGCAGCTCAGGACAGACGGGCGACTCCGGCAGCTCAGGACAGACGGGCGACTCCGGCAGCTCAGGACAGACGGGCGACTCCGGCAGCTCAGGACAGACGGGCGACTCCGGCAGCTCAGGACAGACGGGCGACTCCGGCAGCTCAGGACAGACGGGCGACTCTGGCAGCTCAGGACAGACGGGCGTCTCTGGCAGCGCTGGGCAGGAGGAAGACACTGACAGCGCTGAGCAGGCGGGACACCTGTAGGAAGGAGACAGAAAGACAGCCTGGTGCGGGGGGGCTGCCACCGGAGGGCTGGTGCGTGGGTGTGGCACCAGATAGACCTGACCGTGAAGGCACACTGGAGCTCCCGAGCACCGAGTCTGCCCAATCTTACGTGGTTGAATGCTTCCCGTAGCCAGTCCAGTGCGGTGAGGTGTAATAGCCCATGCTGGCGAACCGGGGACACCATGCGTAAGGTTGGTGCCATGTACCCCAGCCCGAGGAGACACACTGGAGACCAGATGCGCTGAGCCGGCTTCATGGCACCTGGCTCGATGCCCACTCTAGCTCGGCCGATACGAGGCGCTGCTATGTATCGTACCGGGCTATATCTGCACACCGGGTCACCGTGCACCTCACGGCATAACACGGTGCCTGCCCGGTCTCTCTCTCTGCACGGTAAGCACGGGGAGTTGGCTCAGATCTCCTACCTGACTTAGCCACACTCCCCGTGTGGCTCCCCCCAATACATTTTTAGGGCTGCCTCTCGGGCTTCCAACCGTGCTGCCTTGCTGCCTCCTCATATCGTCGCCTCTCCGCTTTCGCTGCCTACAGCTCAGCATTGGGGATGAGATATTCGCCAGCCTGTGCCGTCCAGAATCTCCTCCCATGTCCAGGAGTCCTGCGATCACTGCTGCTGCTGCTGCTGCCCAATACCACGCTGCTTGGTGCTTTGGTGGTGGGTGATTCTGTAACGGTCGTCGTATGAAGGAGAAGAGGAGTACCAAGGTGCAGCGTAGTATGTGTCCATATTTATTAAATGAACACAGAAATAGCAAAACTAACAAAGAGAACGACCGAAAACAGTTCTGGCTGGTGCAGACACACAACAGAAAACAGAAAATAATCACCCACTACTCAAAAGGGAAACCAGCCTACTTAAATATGGTTCTACATCAGCGACAACAATAAACAGCTGCCTCTGATTGAGAACCATACCAGGCCAAACACAGAAATCCCAAAACATAGACAAAGGAACATAGACAACCCACCCAACTCACGCCCTGACCATACTAAAACAAAGACATACTAAAATAACTAAGGTCAGAATGTGACAAAACCCCTTACCCTGTTCCCATATAATGCACAGTTGCTTTTATACCACTCTGACATAACCTTAACCATTATCACAAACGCTGACGTAAAATGACAATTTACAATAAACAACAAAGTGCAAATCCGACAATCCCTCTCGGCGGCTCCAGTGGTGTTCCCCAAAAGCTCATGCATACAGTAGAACACATTACTAGGTAATCCATACCGTGCCCTGACACATAGCTTTCAGAAAGTGTGGGACAAGGAGGAGGGGAAGAGGAGAGAAAAAAAGAGGGGAAGAGAAAGAAAGAAGACGATGCGGTTTGTAATCCTGTAAAAAGATTAAGAGATGGAGTATCTACAGACACAAGGGCTGCGTCACAAATGGCACCCTTTTCCCTATATAAGTGCACTCTTTTTGACTAGGGGCCTTAAGGATCTGGTTAAAGGTAGTGCACTATGTATTAAATAGGTTGCCATTTGGGACGCAGCTCCAAAGAGAGACTGCTGTGGCCTCCTGAATGTAATATTACTCAACTCTACAATACCGTTGAAACAGCGTTAAGACTTGGGACTGATGACCCTTCGATACTTTTATGTTTATCTTATAACTATTACACACAGTATTGCCTATGTGATATGCAATGTTCTGTATGTGGGTCTTTATATAAAACTAAGAAACCAGTGAGGGTTTCCTACACTGGACAACTTGTTACAGCAGTTTCATGTCATTACATTAAGATAAGAGAAAGGGGGGGATCATGACTATATTCAATAAAAAAATGGTATCCTTTATCATGGTTGGTGTCTTGAAGGATTTGTCCAAAATCATATGAAATAAAATATTTATTTTCTGTCCTTTGGGTATTGTAAGTTGTCGTTATATCATATATTAAGCATTAATCAGTTAAACTTAGACATTGTAAGAATCCTGAATCTACCTGTCTGACAGTTTTTGTCTAGAGATCTCAGAAATTAAGTGCAATTACATAACCTTTTGTGTCTTCTGTTACCGGGTGAAAACAGTTTTCATGGGCAAACCGAAAGTCACTTTACCTTGATACTTAAAACCTAAATATATACTGTCATTAAAGGGATACGTTGGGATTTTGGCAATTAGGCCCTTTCTCTACTTACCCAGAGTCAGATGAACTCGTGAATACCATTTTTGTGTTATGCTAGCAGATACGCATAGACTTCCAGTTATTGTGCTCAAGCTAGTTAGCATTGGCTCACAAAACTACCTCTAGCTTCCTTCATACTGGACAAAGAGACATTAAAAAGTCATCCACAAGTTCATCTGACTCTGGTTAAGTAAATACCACAATTCCAAAGTTTCCCTTTGACTTGGTTCTTCAATAATTATGCATAATACTTATTGGATGCGCAATTGGTGTCCGGTTGATTAGCTACATCATGATATTTTCACACATCATCATCTGATCTAGTAAGGAATTTTGTCAATGACAGTCAAGTGACGATCAGCTGTTGTGATAGAGCCTGCAATACAATAACAACCCAAGTGCTGGAAAAAAAGGTGTTCGCGAGGAATGTCCAGAATAATTTGGTGTCTTATTCACTATGCCGGTGAAAGCACTTGTGCCTGGATACACATTGGATCTACAATTCCTAGCGAACTGATGTTGATCATCTGTTGTTGTCTGCTTGATTTACAGCAGGGTCTCATTAGACATAACTTCTTCGAGATTTTTAAATTTTTACATTTAAGTCATTTAGCAGACGCTCTTATCCAGAGCGACTTACAAATTGGTGCATTCATCTTATGACATCCAGTGGAACAGCCACTTTACAATAGTGCATCTAAATCTTTTAAGGGGGGGGGGTGAGAAGGATTACTTTATCCTATCCTAGGTATTCCTTAAAGAGGTGGGGTTTCAGGTGTCTCCGGAAGGTGGTGATTGACTCCGCTGTCCTGGCGTCGTGAGGGAGTTTGTTCCACCATTGGGGAGCCAGAGCAGCGAACAGTTTTGACTGGGCTGAGCGGGAACTGTACTTCCTCAGTGATAGGAGGAGCTCTTAATTTTTGGATGAAAAACGTTCCCGTTTTAAACAAGATATTTTGTCACGAAAAGATGCTCGACTATGCATGTAATTGACAGCTTTGGAAAAAACTCTGACGTTTCCAAAACTGCAAATTTCATACAGGAAATGCCCCAGATTCTGAAGGCACTGTGTTCCAATGTCTCCTTATATGGCTGTGAATGCGCCAGGAATGAATGAGCCTGCCCTTTCTGTCGTTTCCGCAAGGTGTCTGCAGCATTGTGACGTATTTGTAGGCATATCATTGGACGATTGACCATAAGAGACTACATTTACCAGGTGACCGCCCGGTGTCCTGCGTCAAAATTATTGCGTAATCTCCAGGTCCATGCACGTTCCATTTCTTCAGAGAAGAAACTAAACTGCCACAAATGACGTATCATCGAATAGATATGTGAAAAACACCTTGAGGATTGATTCTAAACAACGTTTGCCATGTTTCTGTCGATATTATGGAGTTAATTTGGAAAAAAGATAGCATTTTAATGACTTAATATTCAGGTTTTTTCTTACCCAAACGTGATGAAGAAAACTGAGCGATTTGTCTACACAAATAATATTTTTGTAGAAACTGAACATGTGCTATCTAACTGAGAGTCTCCTCATTGAAAACATCTGAAGTTCTTCAAAGGTAAATTATTTTATATAAATGCTTTTCTGGTTTTTGTGAAAATGTTGCATGCTGAATGCCAGGCTAAATCCTATGTTAGGCTATCAATACTGTTACACAAATGCTTGTTTTGCTATGGTTGAGAAGCATATTTTTGAAAATCTGAAATGACAGTGTTGTTAATAACAAAAGGCTAAGCTTGAGAGCAAATATATTTATTTCATTTCATTTGCGATTTTCATGAATAATGACAACTAGCTCAGTCCGTGATGCTGTGACACACCGCCCCAGTTATGCTAATGAGCTTGCGGATAGATTTACACAATCCTGGATACAGGTTTTTTTCGTAGCTAAACGTGATGCAGAAAATGGAGCGATTTGTCCTAAACAAATAATAATTCAGGAAAAACTGAACATTTGCTATCTAACTGAGAGTCTCCTCATTGAAAACATCTGAAGTTCTTCAAAGGTAAATTATTTTATTTGAATGCTTTTCTTGTTTTTGTAAAAATGTTGCATGCTGAATGCCAGGCTTAATCCTATGCTAGGCTATCAATACTGTTACACAAATGCTTGTTTAGCTATGGTTCAAAAGCATATTTTGAAAATCTGAGATGACAGTGTTGTTAACAAAAGGCTAAGCTTGAGAGCTAATATATTTATTTTATTTAATTTGTGATTTTCATGAATAGTTAACGTTGCGTTATGCTAATGAGCTTGCCTAGAGAATTTACACTCCTGGATACAGGTTTTTTTCGTAGCCAAACGTGATGAACAAAACGGAGCAATTTGTCCTATACTAATAATATTTTTGTAAAAACGGAACATTTGCTATCTAACTGAGAGTCTCCTCATTAAAACATCTGAAGTTCTTCAAAGGTAAATGATTTTATTTGAATGCTTTTCTTGTTTTTGTGAAAACGTTGCATGCTGAATGCTACGCTAAATGCTATGCTAACTATCAATAATCTTACACAAATGCTTGTTTTGCTATGGTTGAAAAGCATATTTTGAAAATCTGAGTTGCTAACAAAAGGCTAAGCTTGAGAACTAGCATATTTATTTAATTTATTTTGCGATTTTCATGAATAGTTAACGTTGCGTTATGGTAATGAGCTTGAGGCTGTATTCACGATCCCGGATTCGGGATGGCTAGAATCAAGAGGTTAACAGAGAAAGCATCAAGGTAATGTGTTCATGTTTTCATGCCTCAGATTGGACACCAAGTCTACTGTGCGCAATTGTGTAGGATAGACTACTGCGCAACACCAAACGCTAATTCCAATGAATATAATATAATGACAACAAATCATTTGCCTATTGGGCAAATCAAATAACATGAAAAATATGTTTTGTTTTCCACGTTACACCTGCAAGTTTTAACAATACAAGGGTCTTGAACTTGAATTTGGATCTCAGAAATTCAAGTACTCTAAAATGCCTACCTTAAAATCTGGCATTCCCTCAATTTGGTGCTTGTAATTATTGTTACCTTATAATTAGTGATTTCATTTTTTATTCATTTTATTGTGATAGATGTGGCCACATTTGTTTGTTTCCCAATTGAATGGTGTTGCCCTCTGTTGTGGCAAAACCACATGTGGTTATTATGAGGACGACAGCATCTAACGCTGGCTTCGACTTGGCTTTCTATACACTCAATCCATTACAAAAGTAACCTACCTGATTGTTGGTCACTTCCTCATTCTAAAAACAGTCCCTGAAAGTGCTTAAATTTGTCTTGACAATGTCTGTATGAACCCACCCTGTATAGGTGGAGTTATGGGTCAATTTACATATATTTTATTTCCTCTAAGCACACACGTGGAACTGCATTAAAATCATTTTCATTTTTGTTTCAAAACATTTTAGATATGTTTATCTCAATGTCAACACAATAGGTCCATTATTATAGCAAGACTCATGTATGCACGTATGTGCACACACCCACCCACCGGAAAAAAGCCTGCAATTACCTTTGAAAATATTATATTTGCTACAGTGTGCCATTTAGTATACCCTTTTCGTACGTACGTAGGAATGGATCAATCTGTGCTTCAGCCCTCTGTCCTATAAGTAAAGCAAGCTTAGCATCTCCTGCTGAGACCACACACACACACACACACTCCAGGGTTGATAAGCAATTGAAACCGACAGGGGGGAGGTCTAAATCTTTCTCAAAGATTGCTAGAGAAGGATCAAAGACAGGCACATGCACACACACACACCTTGGGGCACTTTGATTGACAGCTTTGTGTTGCTACCCCAGGGCCACTACTTTAATGCTTTGCCTTTTTTGATCCGTCTGCCATGGGCTAAATTGATTGCATGTTGTTCAGAATGCCACAAACTAAAGGCCTATGCAATCTCTACTTAATCCTGGGTCTTGCTCTCTATTGAAGCATAAAGTCAATATAAAGGCTGTAAGACTCTCCCCTGCCCAATCAGAGGCTTGACAGGCTATTCAGGCCTGTAGGGTGTTATACACAAAAGGATCCTAAAGGACCTAAGAGGTGAGTATTTGGGCACATTTCAGGTCATCTTGAAGATTGTGGTGTCATGTTAATGTGTGTTGTGAGATCTGGTGCAGCAAAGACCTGGAGCAGGACTACTAAATGTTATATTCACAATGGGTCCATCTTTCCAGTAAGCACAGGATTCAAACATCCAATATAAGGACTCAAAACAGATTTGAATCCAAATATGTCTCATCAAGTCACACAGAAAGCTAGACTGGCAGTTCAAAATGCCAGAGAGATAGAAAAAACACAATCTCATTCATAGCATGAAGCAAAATACCAGTCAGTCTGGTATCAGCACTCTGTACAGCCACATTGAAAATTGCATTTCAGTCCTGTTTTTAACATATAAATCATTTCTTAGCTGGGTAGTCAGTGAGGAGGAGGGAAGGGTTGCCATTGGACAGGAGAAAGGATTCCAAGTAAGACAGGATGACAGAGAGAGAAAGAAGAAAAATACATTCTCACCTTGCTCACACCTCATAGGAATTCTTAAGAAATTAGGTGTTATCTAACATAACAACGATGTGATATCATTACACCATTCACACCAGGGGTGAACATTGTGTATGGCAGAGTCTGGAAGTCACTATACCCTAGTTCAACACCAATAATTTAAAATAGGCTACTATGTGCCTAGGATGTTAGGTAATTGCTGTTCGACTTTGAAACTAAACAGAACAAAAATATAAACAGAATATGTAAAGTGTTTGGTTTCATGAGCTGAAGAAAAATGTCCCAGAAATGTTACCCGTCGAACAAAATGCTTATTTCTCTCACATTTTGTGCACAGATTTGTTGACATACTTGACAGTAAGCATTCCTCCTCTGTCAAGATAAAAATCCATCCACCTAACAGGGGTGGCACATCAAGAAGCTGATTAAACAACATCATTACACAGGTGCACCTTGTGCTGAGTACAATAAAAGGCCACTCTAAAATGTACAGTTTTGTCACCTATCACAATGCCACGGATGTCTCAAGCTTTGAGGGAGCGTGCAATTGGCATGCTGACTGCAAGAATGTCCACTAATGCTGTTGTCAGAGAATTTCATGTTAATTTCTCTACCATAAGCCGCCTCCAAAGTTGTTTTAGAGAATTTAGCAGTATGTCCAACCGGCCTAACAAACTGCAGACCACGTGTAGCCAAGACCTCCACATCTTGCTCCATCACCTGCGAAATCTTTTGAGACCAACTACCCGGACAACTGATGAAACTGAGGAGAATTTCTGTCTGTACAAAATCTCTTTTGTGGGGAAAATTGGGCCCATGCCATCCCAGGTCCACCCATGGCTGCACTCCTGCCCAGTCATGTGAAATCCATAGATTAGGGCCTAATGAATTTATTTAAATTGACAGATTTCCTAATATGTGACCTGATTCAGAAAACTAGGCGTATGTCGCAGGTCACGACTTCACAGGAGAGCCGTTTGAACGTGAAACATATTTTATCAAAATGCATATTCGAACATGTGGACTTTCATGTGCCTTAAAAACAAACTTGTATGCCATCTGTAAATACGAATAAAATTGTTAAATTCTGAGCCTATTTGGTTAAGCCACAGAAAAAGACAGAAAACTTCCCACTAGCTATGATTGGTTGAGATAATGAGTGGGCTGGAAATGCTGAGAAAGGTGTTTGGATTGGTCTGCCATATAAAAGGCTTCTTTCTATTTGAGCTGGTTAGACTGTTGATAATCCTGTCAAACGCAGATTTAAAACAAATGTTTTGTGCAGTGGAGCTGCATACATGTTGCTGTCCACTTTCTGGGGGATCAAGTTTTGAAATCAATGTAATTAGAACATGATAGCTAAAGAGACAGCGAAAACACCTGTCTCCGGATTACATCTTCAAACTAAGGGCAACTGTGGCATAGCATTCGTGACAGGGATACGCATCCATCATGCATGATGATATATACAGGTAAGACAGTCTAGAGTTAGCTAGCTACATTTTCAGATATTACACATTTCTAATTTTGACAGAAAGTGGTTTAATTTCAAGCTAAAGTGTACTGTTAGCTAACGTTACCTGGCTGGCTCCATAGCTGACATTATTATTTGTATCCCAGAGCCGTTTTATTTTCTTGTTAGAGCCTAATGTTAGCTAGTTAACATTGAACCTGCTTGGTTTGCTCCCAGTATATTCATGCAAGGTAGTAATGACATGATTTGGCACTGTGTTCATTGTTGTTTAACTAGCTAATGTTAGCTGGCTGGCTCGTTAGCCAACATTACGTGATGTGCTTGATCTTACACGTTGTTTACCTAGCTAGGTTAATTGTTTACCTAGCTAGCTAGTTTACATGTCTTAAGCTAAACCTAAAGTGTACAACACCCGTTGTACAGTAGATGTCAGCAAAAACGTGCAATGAAACTGATGCCAGCAGAGCTGGTTAGGCTATTTTCATGTTATCCATAGGTAAACAAATCATCGGCCAGAGCCTCAAGTGTGCGTTCTGAACGCTCCTAGAGCTAAACGAGATGGGTGGGGCTAAAGCGTAACTTCTTATTTTGTAATCACATTGCGCAAGTTGGAACCGGTATTTTTCTGGATCAAACAAGCCAAATAAATGGACATTTTGGATATATATTGACGGAATTAATCGAACGAAAGGACCATTTGTGATGGTTATGGGACATATTGGAGTGCCAACAAAAGAAGCTCGTCAAAGGTAAGGCATGAATTATATTTTTTATTTCTGCGGTTTGTACGCGCCTGCAGGGTTAAAATATGCTTCTCTCTCTTTGATTACTATGGTGCTATCCTCAGATAACTCAGATAATAGCATTGTTTGCTTTCGCCAAAAAGCCTTTTTGAAATCTGACATGTTGGCTGGATTCACAACAAGTGTAGCTTTAATTTGCTATCTTGCATGTGTGATTTCATGAAAGTTAGATTTTTATTGTAATTTTTTTGAATTGGCGCTCTGCATTTTCACTGGCTTTTGGCCAAGTGTTAGCGTCCCACATATCCCAGAGAGGTTAAGAGGGTGTGAACGATGCTGAATGAGTGTCGATAAAGAAGATTCATGAGATACCAAAACATTCAAAGGCCATTTTTCTCAAAAGTGAGTTTACAAGTTTATCAAAATTCAAAGCAGAATTACTTTCCCATTTTTCCTCAAAAATGCAGTGTATGATATACCATGTTGTAGCTTAGTCTCTACTTTTATCCAATGTAAAAAACACAATATCAGATTTTGCTACATAAGACCGCATCCAGGTGGCGAGTCACATATGAACTGTTACTTAGTAAAACATTTCAGTAAAGTGTTTAATCCCGGTGCTGAGCAAGGGCGTAGCAGATGATTGATGTATGGTGTGTTTGAGGTGAACGAAGCTACAGCAGCTAAGTTATTAAATTGTGTACAAATGCAGTATATGAGCATGAACTTTTAAAAAACAATCTGTGGATACCCTAGGTTTAGCTAAAATTACACCCCTGATTCACACTGCACTTCCCCATACACTTCACTCAAATGTAAGATGCAGCTGTAAGTGTCACCGTAGCTTATATGTTATTATTGTCCTTTGAGGTGATTTTGGTTTGTTGTCTGTTTTCTGTGTCTTCTTAATTAACTGTGTCTTCTTTTCTGTATCTTCCCGACATCTGGGAGCTGCTACACCTGAGCCCGATGAGCTTAACAAGCCATGTGAAACATAACTAAAGGAGCTCCCAGCACATCGACCACGACTGAAGCCGCCACTGCCATGCTGCCACCTGGAAGGGATGGAGGACAGAACTGAACGCCCGCTATTGACCAGATAACAAGGGTCGGTCAATTTCCTGAACTGAGTGAGTGACTGTGTGTGTGTATCTGAGAGAATCTCTCCCCTGACCCCATGCTCTGTTCTTTCTCCCTGTGCCAGTGGCAAGGCATCATTTGCCAACGATGGACCGACGAGATGGGAAACCTACAGATGGGCAACCTACTTGCTCACCTCACCAATAGATGGTCTTTTGTCTTGTTGGTCTCGTGTTGGTCTTGTTCCACCACACTTTCTCCCTCACTTCAAACTTCCCAAATGCCAGTTGTTTTTCAGTTACAGCTCATGAAGTACGCTTCATCACCTTCTCACCCCCGTCTCCATGGTCAGGCTTCTCACCTACCTCTTCGACGTTATCGTTCAGGGGATGTGCTGCTGTAACTGACAAACTGCCTTTGCACTTGCTGCTGTCTTTCCAGAACGCACACTCAATCTGTAACTAGCAAATTGGTTTTGGTTGTCACTTCTCTCTTCAGTCGCGTGCTGCATTTTGTTATGTGAACGATTGGCTGAGCCTTGGATACAGACAGTATTGCTCCAAACGCCAATCACTTGTTCACTTACAAACGCGCATCACTTGTTCGCTTACAGCCGGTAGTGATCCAAGCCCCCCCAAAAAAACATTTTCTCATCGGATCTACACGATCCAGGTAAGTCACCTATTTTGGAAAGGTGTCTAGTTCGCATCCTTGTAAAGAGCTACTGTCGACAAAATCAAACTCTAACGTGTACACCGTTTTGGAAGTAGATGACAGAAATATCAGTGCCCAATCGTTGCCAAATATGCATTATTTAAAGATAAAATAATGGTTAAAATCCTGGACAAAAGACTCGCTGGCACAAAAATAGGCATGCATGATCAATTCTCGAAGGAAATTGCAGAACGGCACAAAGTTCTCTACCTACTCTTTAAGGTGAATAGATTAAAAGGGAAACGTGTAGCTCTCGTAGTCAATAAACTGTATATTGATAACCAACTGTTCTGAGACATCAAGACGACTCCATAACTATTGTAAATATTCCAAAAGTTTCCATAGAGAAGTCAAATAACGGAACACACAAAACTATCCATGTTAGGGAATGTAAAACAAAAATGAAATCAGGAAAACAATAAAATACAACTATTGATAAAGAAATAAACTACAAATACAGTATACCTTTCAACATAGGGAATGTTGTAAAATCGTTATTATTCAATTTTCTATATATAGTATTTATAAATAGCTAATAGACAGCATTAGAATAAAGGACCGTTATTAAAAATAATACATCTTCAGATATAAGGAACTGGAACATAAAAGTCCTCATTGTAGCTTAGTGGGGTGTTCTAGGAGAGTCTATGGCTGTCTGAAGTGGTTCTCAATCAGAGGCAGGTGTTTATCATTGTCTCTGATTGGGAACCATATTTAGGCAGCCATATTCTTTGGTTGTATGGTGGGTGATTGTCCTGAGTGTCTTGATGTCCTTGTGCTGTGTTGTGTTAGTTGACACAAGTCTAGGCTGTTTTCGGTTTTCGTTTCGTTTATTGTTTTGTAGTGTTTGTGTTTATTTGTGTTTACGTTGTGTGATTAAACATGGATCGCAATATACACGCTGCAGTTTGGTCCGACTCTCCTTCACCACATGAAAACTGTGACACACCAATTTTTTTTTAACCTTTATTTAAATTCTTTGGGACTGGGGGGCTGTATTGAGTAGCTTGGATAATACGGTACCCAGGGTAAACTGCATGCTACTCATGCCCAAAAACTAGAATATGAAGAGAATATGCATATAGTTCGTAGATTTGGATAGAAAAAACTCTGACATTTCTAAAACTGTTTGAATGATGTCTGTGAGTATAACAGAACTCATATAGAAGGCAAAAACAACTTCCACTAGATGTCAACAGTCTTTAGAACCTTGTCTGATGCTTCTACTGTGAAGTGGGGACGAAGGACAAGGGAATGAGTAAGGTCTGCCATGAGCTTGTTTCAGGCTTCTACTGTGAAGGGGGAGTGAATGAGAGCTGTTTGAGTCAGGTGTCTGGCAGAATGCCATGAGCTAAATTATGCGCGTGGCCGTGAGAGGTAGCTGCGTTCCTTTTCATTTCTGAAGACAAAGGAATTGTCCTGTTGAAAAATTATTGAAGATTTATGATAAAAACATCCTAAAGATTTATTCTATGAACTGTAATATAACTTTTTAAACTTTTCATCAGAACTAAGCGATCGCGCATTTGGATTACTGGGCTAAACGAGCAAACAAAAAGGAGTTATTTGGACATAAATGATGGACTTTATCAAACATAACAAACATTGATTGTGGAACTGGGATTCCTGGGAGCGCATTCCGATCAAGATCATCAAAGGTAAGTGAATATTTATAACGCTATTTCTGACACCTGTCCTTCTTTGGAAAATGGCTGTATGTTTTTCTGTGGCTAGGTGCTGACCTAACAAAATCGCAAGGTGTGCTTTCGCCGTAAAGCCTTTTTGAAATCTGACACAGCGGTTGCATTAAGGAGAAGTTTAGATATAATTCCATGCATAACACTTGTATCTTTTATCAATGTTTATTATGATATTTCTGTCATTTGATGTGGCTCTCTGCACTTTCACCGGATGTTTGTTTGAGAAAATGCATGCGATGGGTAACGATGCTTAGAGAGTGGCTGTTGTCCATGTGTTCTTGGTTCGAGCCCAGGTAGGGGCGAGGAGAGGGACGGAAGCTATACTGTTACACTGGCAATACTAAAGTTCCTATAAGAACATCCAATAGTCAAAGGTACATAAAATACAAATGGTAGAGAGAAAAAGTCCTGTAATTCCTATAACTACAACCTAAAACTTCTCACCATGGAATGTTAAAATGAACCACCAGCTTTCATATGTTCTCATGTTCTCTGCAAGGAACTTAAACGTGAGCTTTTTTACATGGCACATATTGCACTTTTACTTTCTTCTCCAGTACTTTGTTTTTGCATTATTTAAACCAAATTGAACATGTTTCATTAATGAATTGATTTTATTGATGTATTATATGAAGTTAAAATAAGTGTTCATTCAGTATTGTTGTAATTGTCATTATTACCAATAAAAAAATTGTCCGATTCATCGGTATCGGCTTTTTTGGTCCTCCAATAATAGGTATCGCCGTTGAAAAATCATAATCGGTCGACCTCTAATCAAGACTGTTATCCCAGAAGTAGTGAGCAGAATCAACATAGGGTTCATTAATAGACTTGTGTAAGCAGAATAAAGGCTGAGGCCAGGTGAATGAACAGAGCTGGATCAACATAGAGTTAATCACTAGAAATGCAAAAAAAATGTATGCCTGTGTTGTTATAGGCCTGAGGGAAGTCATTACCTGGTCCTGTGAATAGCATTGAGACATGCAATTGCATTATGTATGTATCCCTATGCTGTTGTAGGCCTGAGGGAATCATTGCCTGGTCCTGTGACTGGCTTTAGGACATGTAGTTGTATTGTATATGTATGTCTGTGCCATTACAGGCTTGGGGAGAGCCATTGTGTAGTCCAATGAGTACCATTGCACAGTGTGCGTTATGTGTGTGTCTTATTTTTGTATCATTGCTATGGATACGCCACCAATAGAATCTGTAAACAAGTAGGAATTGAGACAGAAAGATGATGGTGGCGGGAGGCCAAGGGGTGTTAATCATCTACATAAAGGGGAGTGACCATGTGTGTAATCTGAAGGTGGAAACGTGAGGTCTCTGGCAAGATAATTTAGTTGTTCCATGGAATTGCTCGGCTTTGTTACTTTTTGTAATAAAGTCTATTTGAATTCACAAGCTCCGGTATCTGAGAAATATTTGATTCAATATTTCCACGACATCCACACCTGTCAGGTGGATGGATTATCTTGTCAAAGGAGAAATGCTCATTAACCTCTCTGGGATATGTGGGACATGTCCCACCTGGCCAAAAGCTAGAGAAAATGCAGAGCGCCAAATTCAAATAAATTACTATAAAAATCTAACTTTCATGAAATCACACATGTAAGATACCAAATTAAAGCTACACGTGTTGTGAATCGAGCCAACGTAAGATTTCAAAAAGGATTTCCTGCGAAAGCAAACAATGCTATTATCTGAGGATGGCACCTCCGTAAACAAAAGAGAGAAAACATATTTCAAACCTGCAGGCGCGACACCAAACACACAAAATATAAATATAAATCATGCCTTTACCTTTGACGAGCTTCTTTTCTTGGCACTCAAATATGTCCCATAAACATCACAAATCATCTTTTTGCTCGATTCATTCCGTCAATATATATCCAAAATGTTCATTTATTTGGCACGTTTGATCCAGAAAAACACTGGTTTCAACTTGCGCAACGTGACTACAAAATATCTCAAAAGTTATCTGTAAACTTTGCCAAAACATTTCAAACTACTTTTGTAATACAACTTTAGGTATTTCTTAAAGTAAATAATCAATCAAATTGAAGACAGGATGATCTGTGTACAATACAGGAAGAAAACAAACTCACGCTACCTTTCTGGTCACAAGCATCTAACAGTACACTTGAAGTTACCCTCGTTTTCTTCATTCCACAAAGGAAAAACCTCACCCAATTTCTAAAGACGGGTGACATCCAATGGAAGCGGTAGGAACTGCAAGAAGGTCCCTTAGAAATCTGGATTCCCAAGGAAAAGTCATTGAAAAGAGTGACCTCAAAAAGAAAATTCTGAATGGTTTTTCCTAGGGGTTTCGCCTGCTACATTTGTTCTGTTATACTCACAGACATGATTCATTTTTTTTAGAAACTTCTGAGTGTTTTCTATCCAAATCTACTAATAATATGCAAATATTATCTTCTGGGGATGAGTAGCAGGCACTTGAATTTGGGCATGCATTTCATCCGGACGTGAAAATACTGCCCCGTCACCAAGAAGTTAACAGGGATGTAAAAAAAAGAATTTGAGAGAAATACACTTTACAAATACACGTAATGAATATTTCAGGAATGTTTTATTTCAGCTCATGAAACATGTGTCCAACACTTTATATGTTGTGTTTATGTTTTTATTCAGTATAAAAGGGGAGATTATAATTAGATACGATGCAGAGGCATAGAATACAGTAACTAGTATATTTTAATGCATGTACACTTGTATACAGAAACTAATTGGCGCTCTAAGGCATTACATGTTACAGAGAGAAGTCCTTTAATAACAGCTTGAAGGGAATACACGCACCACCAGCATCCTCCATCACCGCCCACATGCATGTCACACCTAATTTACAAGGCATGCTATCCCACTCCCAGCCTCTGTCCAGGTGTATTAGCACAAGCCATAGCCACTCAGACATCAACATGATTTTTATCTTAGAAAACTCCTTGAGACTACTTGCGAGTAGAGGCTCTTCCTGGATGGCTGGGTTCTTTACTTTCCTACTAGCTGGATGGGGATGACATGGTTATGTTCTAATAAAATCTGTCTGTCTGGATGGACTTGACAGTGACAGAGGAGAAAGGAGAGAGAGGGACAGAGGATAAAGAGAGAAAGGGACAGAGTAGAAAGAGAGACAGAGGATAGTGAGCCATTAACTGTCCTAATTCTTCACCATGCTGCCTTACAGCCCTGCCAGAGACCTGAAGGACAGGGGGAGAGAGATGGAGGTGAAGTGTGTGGGTGGGGGGAGGGAGAGAGATAGAGATAGAGACAGAGGTGTGTGTGTGTGTGTTTGAGGGACATCTGAGGTTAGAGACAGATCAGACCACTTTTCAGACAAACCTATTTTATCAGGTCATTTTGATGTCTGAGACTAGGCAGTTAGTCTCAATGTTGAAACAATAAATGTACTGTAAAACTTCCATTGATCATAAAGTCTCCTGCAAGAGATAGACTCTTACAATAGGGTTAACCCTAACCCTAACCCTAACCCTACATCTGTACAGAAAGCAGGCATTCCTGGTTTCTCTGGTTGCCTGGAACATACTAGTATGATTTGGCACCAGATCCAAACAGCTAAGAAGGACAAGAGAGACCTCTATGTCATCTTCCTCGACTTGGCCAATGCCTTTGGCTCAGTTCCCCATGAACTCCTCTGGGAATCCTTCAACATTTTCCACGTACCAGAACCCATCACTACACTGGTAAAGGCCTATTTCCAAGACCTGCAATTGTGTTTCACAACACCTGACTTCACAACAACATGGCAGCGCTTGGAAGTAGGCATAATGGCAGGCTGTACAATTTCTCCTCTGGCCTTCACTATGGCCATGGAAGTCATCATCAGGGCATCGAGATGGGTGGTCGGTGGTGAGAGAACTAAGGAAGGGCTCCGTCTCCCACCTATCCGAGCATACATGGATGACATGACTACACTGACCACCGCAGCATGCACCAGGCGGCTACTTGCAAAACTGCAGGATAACATCAAGTGGGCACGGATGAAAATCAAGCCAAGCAAATCTCGAAGCATCTCCATAGTCAAGGGACAGCTTAAAGATGTGAGGTTCTGCATTGGAGATGACCCGATACCAACGGTGTCTGAGCAACCCATCAAGAGCCTGGGTAGATGGTACAACGAAAGCCTCCGGGATAAAGATCAAGTGCAGCAAGTAAGGCAGGACATCGCCGACGGTCTTGAGAACATCAACAAGACCCTACTGCCTGGGAGGCTCAAGCTCTGGTGCCTACAGTTTGGACTTCTCCCCGGGTAATGTGGCCACTCACCGTCTATGAGGTCCCAATAACAACAGTGGAGAAGATGGAGCGAACCATTACCTCATACGTGAAGAAATGGCTGGGTGTCCCACGATGCCTGAGTAACATCGGCCTCTATGGCAAAGGGGTCCTTGAACTACCTCTTACAAGTCTAACGGAGGAGTACAAGTGCTCTAAAGTAAGACTTCAGATGACATTGAAGGACTCCAAAGACCAGACCATTAGCAAGGCTGCACCTCCCCTACAAACTGGACGGAAATGGACATCATCCAATGCTGTGCAGCAAGCAACATCAGCCCTGAGACACCAAGACATTGTGGGGAATATCCAGCATGGAAGAGGAGGCTTTGGCCTGGCAGCAAGCAAACCAACGTTCCATAAGGCAACAACATCTGAACGCAGGAAGCTGGTGGTCGAGGAGGTGCGAAGACAGGAGGAGACTGCAAGAAGTGCAAAGGCTGTCTCTCTTGCTAAACAAGGGCAATGGACGCGGTGGGAAGGCCTGGAGAGGAGAAAGATCAACTGGAGTGAGCTTTGGCAAATGGAGGCAAGCAACATCAGCTTCATCATAAGAGCTGTTTATGATGTGCTTCCATCACCAAAAAATCTACATCAATGGTATGGCGAGGACTCGACCTGCCCCCTCTGCCCAGCTCCAGCGACTCTCAGGCATATAATGACAGGTTGCAAGACCAGCCTCTCACAAGGCCGCTACACCTGGAGGCACAATCAGGTCCTCAAGAGCCTGGCTGCAGCACTTGAGACCAAGAGGAGTGCAACCAATTCATTACCTCCAAAAACAAGCAATCCCGTCAAAACAACAACATTCATCCGGGAGGGACAGAAAAGGCCCAAGTATCTTCCTACAAAGCCAGAAACTGGACACCTAGCTATGGCCCGGGACTGGAAGATGCTTGTCGATATTGGCCAGCAACTCATTTTTCCACCTGAGATTGCTTCTACCAACCTTAGGCCAGACATGGTACTCTGGTCCCCTTCACGAAAGGCTGTGTACATCATAGAGCTCACAGTCCCGTGGGAAAACTCTGTTGAAGAGGCCTACGAACGTAAGAAACTGCGTTACACAGAGTTGGCAGCAGACGCAACTCAGCGTGGCTGGAATGCAAAAGTCTGGCCAGTTGAAGTGGGATGCAGAGGATTCGTGGCTTCTTCCATCATCAGGTTGCTGAAAGAACTTGGAATCCATGGACAGGCTCTGCGGCAGACCGTCAGAGCAGTTTCTCAAGCAGCTGAAAGAGGTAGCCAGTGGATCTGGATCAAACGGAAGGACCCTTGCTGGGCTATAACTTCATGACCCCTCACCCCCACCTGAGAACTCAATTCAGATCCCTCCAACTTGAGGAGGGCATATGAGGTATGCGGTCAGCTGTATGGCTGGCTCAGAGAAGAGGACGCCCCTGCCTTGCACAGTCCTGTGGGACATCTTAATTGGGCATGGGACACAAGCTAAGGCTTGATCACCCTTTAGCTGGCCACCTTTGATGAGGGTGTTTAGTGATTAAAGGCCGAAACACCCACTGATTCGAAGGCACACTACTGAGGATGTGTCCCAAAAATTGACATCTTACCCCAGTCTAAGAAATAAACCTCCCATGCCACTCTGTCAACATCACGGCAAATCTCATGCGAGTGCATTCCATCTATTGGCACAATGGACAGTTTTTAACATCTCGTCCCGTGTTTTATGATTCTGATAGTCAACACGATGAGTAGGGCTGTGTACTCACATAAACTAGGCTATATCAACTAGGGCCAACATGAGGCAGGCTACAACAAACAAGTGCCATTTTACAGTGGAAGTAAATAAACAGACAGAAAATGGGATCAGTGTACTGTATTATTGGAGAAAGGGTATTGAAGGAATAAATTGAAGAGAGGGACAGTGAAGGGTTAAACTCTCAAATGAAAAGGTCAGAGAGTAACTGATATGGATGATGGTATGTCATGTTATACTCCATGGCATTGCTCCACTGTCAGTGTATGCACGCTCATGTCGGCCTGCCTGCTTGCCTCCGTCTGTATGCAGATGTGTGTGTATGCGTGTGTGTGTGTCTATATATACACACACACTGAGTGTACAAAACATGAAGAATGCCTTCCTAATATTGAGTTAAAATCATTTTTAATTCATATATCTTCTTAGGGCTAGGGTCGTTTTTTCAGAATTTCCGCCTGACTGACGTGCCCAAAGTAAACTACATGTTACTCAGGCCCAGAAGCCAGGATTTGCACTTTGAAGTTTGTAGAAATGTTAAAATAATGTATGAGACTATAACACAATTAATATGGTAGCCGAAAATCCAAAGAAAAACCCATGCTATTTCAATGTAAAGCTATGGGTCCTATGCAATTCCAGCTCCCAGATTGCAATTCGTATGGCTTCCACTAGATGTCACCAGTCTTTGTTCAAGGTTTCAGAATTGTTTCTTCCAAAACGAGGAAGAATTTGAGTTTTGGTTCAAGGAGTCACAGTTGGAAATCAGTCAGTGGATGCGCGACGAAGAGGGAGCGCACTTTCTAATTTTACTTTTCTATTGAACTTTTTCCATATTAAATATTATAGTTTAATTACATTTTAGGGTACCTTAGGGTTGTATAGAAACGTAGTTTGACTTGTTTGAACAAAGTTTAGCGGTAGCTTTTTGGAATCCTTTGTCTGCATGTTGAACGAGTCGATTGCTGAAATCGATGGTGCCAACAAATTTACTTTTTGGGATTAAAGAAGGGTTTTTTCTAACAGAATGACCATGCATGTTGTAGCTGGCACCCTTAGGATTGCAAACAGAAGAAGAATTTCAAAAAGTAAGTGATTATTTAATCACTATTTGTGATTTTATGAAGCCTGTGCTGATTGAAAAATATGTTGATGTTGGGCGCCTTCCTCAAACAATCGCATGGTATGCTTTCACTGTAAAGTCTATTGTAAATCGGACAATGCTGTTAGATTAACAAGAATTTAAGCTTTTAACCGACATAAGATACTTGCTCAATATTACAAATATTTATTTGAATTGCGAGCCGTCCAATTACACCGGATGTTGTCGCTGACGGGAAGTTTCCTCTCTTCATCTACACTGATTTGAAGTTAATAAGGGATCATAGCTTCCACCTGTGAGATACATCTACTGGAGCACGTGCTACGGGTGGGTGTTGCCATCGTGACCAGTGAACTGAGATAAGGCGGAGCTTTACCTAGCATGGACTTGTAGATGACCTGGACGAATATGTAGTGAAGACCAGCCGACTACAACATACAGGTCGCAGTGGTGGGTGCTTTAGTAACAAAACGGATGCCACTGTGATAAACTGCATCCAGTTTGCTGAGTAGAGTATTGGATATTATTTTGTAGATGACATCGCCAAAGTCGAGGATCGGTAGGAGTGTCAGTTTTACTAGGGTAAGTTTGGCGGCGTGAGTGAAGGCGGCTTTGTTGCGGAATAGAAAGCCGACTCTATATTTGATTTTCGATTGGAGATGTTTTATATGAGTCTGGAAGGAGAGTTTACAATCTAGCCAGACACCAAGGTACTTATAGATGTCCACATATTCTAGGTAGGAACCATCCAGGGTGGTGATGCTAGTCGGGCGTGCGGGTGCAGGCAGTGAACTGTTGAAAAGCATGCATTTGGTTTCACTAGCGTTTAAGAGCAGTTGGAGACCACGGAAGGAGTGTTGTATGGCATTGAAGCTCGTTTGGAGGTTAGATAGCACAGTGTCCAAGGAAGGGCCAGAAGTATGCAGAATGGTGTCGTCTGCGTAGAGGTGGATCAGGGAATCGCCCACAGCAAGAGCAACATCATTGATATATACAGAGAAAAGAGTCGGCCCGAGAATTGAACCCTGTGGCACCGCCATAGAGACTGCCAGAGGACCGGACAACATGCCCTCCGATTGACACACTGAACTCTGTCTGCAAAGTAGTTGGTGAACCAGGCAAGGCAGTCATCCGAAAAACCGGGGATGCTGAGTCTGCCGATAAGAATATGGTGATTGACAGAGTCTAAAGCCTTGGCCAGGTCGATGAAGACGGCTGCACAGTACTGTCTTTTATCGATGGCAGCTATGATATCGTTTAGTACCTTGAGCGTGGCTGAGGTGCACCCGTGACCGGCTCGGAAACCAGATTGCACAGCGGAGAAGGTACGGTGGGATTCGAGATGGTCAGTGATCTGTTTGTTGACTAGGCTTTCGAAGACCTTACATAGGCAGGGCAGGATGGATATACAGTGCCTTGCGAAAATATTCGGCCCCCTTGAACTTTGCGACCTTTTGCCACATTTCAGGCTTCAAACATAAAGATATAAAACTGTATTTTTTTGTGAAGAATCAAAAACAAATGGGACACAATCATGAAGTGGAACGACATTTATTGGATATTTCAAACTTTTTTAACAAATCAAAAACTGAAAAATTGGGCGTGCAAAATTATTCAGCCCCCTTAAATTAATACTTTGTAGCGCCACCTTTTGCTGCGATTACAGCTGTAAGTCGCTTGGGGTATGTCTCTATCAGTTTTTCACATTGAGAGACTGACATTTTTTCCCATTCCTCCTTGCAAAACAGCTCGAGCTCAGTGAGGTTGGATGGACAGCATAGGTCCAGGTCTGTAACAGTTTGGGTCCAGGTGGTCACCCCCTTTGAAGAGGGGGAGGACTGCGGCAGCTTTCCAATCCTTGGGGATCTCAGACGACATGAGAGGTTGAACAGGCTGGTAATAGGGGTTGCGACAATGGCGGCGGATAGTTTCAGAAATAGAGGGTCCAGATTGTCAAGCCCAGCTGATTTGTTCAAGTCCAGGTTTTGCAGCTCTTTCAGAACATCTACTATCTGGATTTGGGTAAAGGAGAAGCTGGGGAGGCTTGGGCGAGTAGCTGGGGGGGAGCGGAGCTGTTGGCCGAGATTGGAGTAGCCAGGAGGAAGGCATGGCCAGCCGTTGAGAAATGCTTGTTGAAGTTTTCTATTATCATGGATTTATCAGTGGTGACCGTGTTACCTAGCCTCAGTGCAGTGGGCAGCTGGAAGGAGGTGCTCCATGGACTTTACAGTGTCCCAGAACCTTTTGGAGTTAGAGCTACAGGATGCAAATTTCTGCTTGAAAAAGCTGGCCTTTGCTTTCCTGACTGACTGCGTGTATTGGTACCTGACTTCCTTGAACAGTTGCATATAGCGGGGACTATTTGATGCTAATTGCAGTCCGCCACAGGATGTTTTTGTGCTGGTCGAGGGCAGTCAGGTCTGGAGTGAACCAAGGGCTATATCTGTTCTTAGTTCTGCATTTTCTGAATGGAGCATGCTTATCTAAGATGGTGAGGAAGTTACTTTTAAAGAATGACCAGGCATCCTCAACTGATGGGATGAGGTCAATATCCTTCCAGGATACCCGGGCCAGGACAATTAGACGGCCTGCTCGCAGAAGTGTTTTAGGGAGCGTTTGGCAGTGATGAGGTGTGGTCGTTTGACTGCGGACCCGTAGCGGATACAGGCAATGAGGCAGTGATTGCTGAGATCCTGATTGAAGACAGCAGAGGTGTATTTGGAGGGCCAGTTGGTCAGGATAATGTCTATGAGGGTGCCCTTGTTTACAGATTTAGGGTTGTACCTGGTGGGTTCCTTGATGATTTGTGTGAGATTGAGGGCATCTAGCTTAGATTGTAGGACTGCCGGGGTGTTAAGCATATCCCAGTTTAGGTCACCTAACAGAACAAACTCTGAAGCTAGATGGGGGGCGATCAATTCACAAATGGTGTCCAGGGCACAGCTGGGAGCTGAGGGGGGGTCGGTAAAGCAGGCGGCAACAGTGAGAGACTTATTTCTTTTAAATTAGTAATTCGAACTGTTTGGGTATGGACCTGGAAAGTATGACATTACTTTGCAGGCTATCTCTGCAGTAGACTGCAACTCCGCCCCCTTTGGCAGTTATATCTTGATGGAAAATGTTAAATGTTGGGTATGGAAATCTCAGAATTTTTGGTGGCCTTCCTAAGCCAGGATTCAGACACGGCAAGGACATCAGGGTTGGCAGTGTGTGCTAAAGCAGTGAGTAAAACAAACTTAGGGAGGAGGCTTCTGATGTTGACATGCATGAAACCAAGGCTTTTTCGATCACAGAAGTCAACAAATGAGGGTGCCTGGGGACATGCAGGGCCTGGGTTTACCTCCACATCATCCGCGGAACAGGGGAGGAGTAGTATGAGGGTGCGGCTAAAGGCTATCAAAACTGGTCGCGTTGGGGACAAAGAATGGAGCAGATTTCTGGGCATGGTAGAATATATTCAGGGCATAATGCGCAGACAGGGGTATGGTGGGGTGCGGGTACAGCGGAGGTAAGCCCAGGCACTGGGTGATAAGAGAGGTTGTATCTCTGGACATGCTGGTTGTAATGGGTGAGGTCACCGCATGTGTGGGAGGTGGTACAAAGGAGGTATCAGAGGTATGAAGAGTGGAACTAGGGGCTCCATTGTAAACTAAAACAATGATAACTAACCTGAAAAACAGTATACAAGGCATATTGACATTTAAGAGAGACATACAGCGAGGCATAAAGTAATCGCAGGTCTTGATTGAGAGAGCTTGCTAAAACAACATGTTGGGGAATAATCAGAATTGGTTGGTAACATAGGTAAGATGTTTTATATTCATCATATGTTTGTAAGTTACTTCTCATCAGAATGTTATTTTTGTATAATACTGTGGCGGGGTTGCAGTTATCTTTTCTATGTCAAGACTAAGTTGCATGGGCCGCAGAGAGGGGAGAGGTCAAGGTATCATCATGTGTAAACATATATTTTGCTCCACTGTGTCTGTGTGCCAGTCACTCCCTACTTTTCCCATTGGGGAAAGGAGGATGGCAGGGTCTGGAATCATTCTATGCTCTCCGTGAGTTTGTCCAGGATTGGTTGTATTTAGAATTGGTTGTATCTAAATTACAATTTGATATATGCCTGTAGATATGGAGGATTGGTTTATGGTTTCGGGGTTTGAGTAAGGAGACAAAGCTGAACGATTTATTATGTCTATGCTGTCTGACTATGTGTGTTCTTTGCTATTAAAGGAACTCAGTTGCAATGTGTAAGGGGCTCTCAGAGAATTCATTGATAGACACTGAACTGATCTGAGAGTCACAGGGTTATGAGAGAGCTCATATAATTAAAGATGGACATTGATAACTAACTCTGACTTGTGTGTGGTTTGCGCTCATGATTTGGTAAATAGAGGAACATTTCCACGACAAACAGGTGAGACAACAACAGCTAATCGGCTAACACAACAACAGCAGGTAAAAATGGAGATGACTAGGCAGAGAGGGTCGGATTAACTACACACAGAGCCTGAGTTCGCTGCCGGGGCCTACAGATAAAAAATACATAAACAGAATGGAGTACCGTGATTAATGGACAGTCCAGCAGGCATCAGCTATGTAGCCAAGTGATCAGTGTCCAGAGGGCAGCAGTAGATGGAACAGGAGAGCCGCCACTACGCTAGCACTCAGGCGACACAGCGTTTAAAGTTAGTAGCCCGGCCGGTTGAAGGCACAGCGGATGACCAGTCGTGGTGGTGCAGCGGGGGGCCATGTCAACAGAGAATCCAAGCCAGATGGCGAAAGAGGTATTGTAGAATTTAGTTTGCTAGCCGGGAGATGCGCCTGGCTCACGGTTAACTGGTGCTAGCTTCGTGGCAGTGGCATTAGCCACTATAGCAAATCGGTAGCAGCGGTGAACCGGTGCCAAGGTCCAGAGTTTACAGCAAGGATCCGGTGGAGTATTGGGCTCTAGCCGTGTTTGAGTGGGGTTCGGGTGAACAGCTGAGTAGGCCGGGAGGTGGGCCTCAGGTATGACTTCGGTACTGGATGCCACGGTGTGAGCTAGCTAGCTGCAGGCTGTGAGCTAGCTAGCTGTGAAGATAAGAAGTAGTGGTCCAGGGATTCCGGAAGGAATCCGGCGTTGTTGTGGAGAGACAGTCCGATACTGGTAGACTGGCAAGTATTATTCAGGCTAAGAACAGGGCTGGTATCTTTGCAGAAGGTAAAAGCCGCTAGCAGTGGCTAACAATGGAGGTTTAAAATTATTTTTTTTTAAATAATAGCGATACCGTATCACATTGGGTGAGGCAGGTTACCGGAAGGTATAATCAAATTAAAAATCGAAAAGAGATTGAAAATAAAGTTGAAATATTATTTTTCTATATATATATATATATATATATATATATATATATATATATATATATATATATATATATACAAAAAATAAGAAGAATACAAAAGTACACGAGACACGAACAAAACACGTTTTCACTGCTACGCCATCTTGGAGAAAAACGAAAAAATATATTAAAAAATGACAATGGTAACAATGACAATGGTAACACTTGTGGAAAGCATTAGTGATTGATTCTCAGTCATGTTTCAGATATCCTCTGATCCAATCCCTTTATAGTTCACTACCTTTGGTCCAAAATAGTGCACTATAAAGGAATAGGGTGCCATTTGAAATGCAAACTTAGTCCCCCATAATGCTCTGCTAGCCTTATAGTAGCTAAGTCTGAACCTTCCAATAGCAATTCAGGGTTATATCAGCTTAATACAAAATTATATAATACAAATGTGAGTTTGTGGTCCAATTATTGCATAGTAAATACATTTTTGCATGAGGAAAACAAATATGTAATCAGAGTATCAACCTGAATGCTTAAAATTATGATGTGGGATGTGGGTTAGAGATACTGTATGTGTGATGATACGGGGAGATTAGGGATGTACATGTAACTTCCAAAATAATGGAAACCCTGGGTAAATGAGGGATACAAAGCAGGTGTGGTGCCTTAGTTAATTAACATCCCAACATGCTTAGGGTAATGTATAAAATGCTGGGCAGGCCATTATTTTGGCTACCATAGCTATGCCCCAATAGGATGACAATTCCAACATCCACAGGGAACGAATGGTCACTGAATGGATTGATGAGCATGAAAACTAAACCATATGCCATTGCCATCCCAGTCACCAGATCTCAACTCAATTGAACACTTATGGGAGATTCTGGAATGGAGCCTGAGACAGCGTTTTTATGAAAGAATGGTATCGCATCCTGCCAATAGAGTTACAGACACTTTTAGAATCTATGCCAAAGTGCATTGAAGCTGTTCTGGCGGTTTGTAGTGGCCCAACGCCCTATTAAGACACTTTATATTTGCGTTTCCTTTATTTTGGCAGTTAGTTGTAGGGGTGTGTGTGTTAGAGAAAGAGAGAAAGGGGGATAAGACACAGGTCAGTAAGCAGCACCATTTATCTTCTTGCATCATTAGCCCCGGCGATGTAGCCCAGGATCCTGAACCACCATGGAGTGCGCTCTGACTCTTTGTCTCTGTCCCTCACTTCATCTCCCTTTCTCTCCTTCTTTCCCCCTCCATTTCTCTACTCCAATATATCTCTTTCCCATCTCTCCCTCCCTCCCTCGCTCTAGCCCCATCCTTCACTCTCTAACACTGGCCATGAATGTCAAGGAGGTTTGGCTTGGCATCCAGCCTGGCCAGCTCTCTGCCCACCACCAAACCCCTGCCACGCTGCAAGGTCATACCAGAACTTGCAGGTCCAACCCCCAAATGTTCTCCCAGTGAAAACCTCCAGTACATAAAGCCTATAAGAGAGAGCGAGCGACGCCCTGTTATCTATTATATCTGATTGAGTCCATCTGGTCCAATGTGTTATGGTCGAGCTACAGGAAGATGATACCGTTTCAGATTTCGGTAAGGTGTGTGTGTGTGTGTGTGACCACATGACAGCCATTTTGTAGGGGTTTAAACGAGACCTGTCCTTCAACCGGTTCTCAACCCGTTCCCCAAATACCTTTCCCAATACTATTCTATCACCCCCTAATTGACTACATTTTATTCATTTACATTAATCCCCATGAGGAACAACTCAGTACGACATAATCTCCATATTTTACACACTAAATTGCACTTCATCGCAATTTGGGGGATTGGGAACAGGTGTTGTAGCACTACCTTCTATTTGATTCCATAGTAACTATATTTTCTAGTCAACGAGGTGTCACTTGGCTGCTTAACCATGTGTTAAAACACATACAATCTTCATATTCATAAAAAGGGGGAATGAATCCACATCTGTGTGGATGTTCAAATCGCTACCTAGCGCCGGTGAAAATTGTAGAGCTGTAAATGGAGCAAAAGTGAGACACTCCGAAAGCTGGATGTTCCTTTTTAGCACAGCGAATAATTCAGAGTTTGCTCGTTTCACGATGAGATGAGGAGCTCTTGTCATTAGACTAGGACGGTGACAGAGGACTCGGTAAGGACATTTGTAGTGTGACTGATACCCATTAGACACTAACTTTGACTGACTCACATGAAGGCTGGTGGCGGTCGCATTGCAACTCGTGGACTGGGGCTTCCAGCCTAAACCTTATGACATGTTTGCAAATACTGTCTTAGGTTTGAATTTTATTGTATTTTTTTATTTAAAAAATAATTGAATTGTATTAATCACATGCATTGAATACAACGTGTAGACCTTATCGTGAAATGCAGAGTTTTAAATAAATTAATAAGAAAAATGTTTGCAATAAATAAACTACAGGAAAAATAGTAACACAATTAAATACCTGACAAGGCCATATAAAAGGGGTATGGGTTAGTCGAGGTAATTGAGCTATTTGTAAATGTAGGTAGGAGGGGTAAAGTGACTACATAGAAAACAGAGTAGCAGCAGCATATGTGAAGAGTGTGAAGGAATGTGAATGTACTCTATGTGTTTGTGTGTGTGTGTCCCATGCCAACTCTTTTCAGCCTCCTGAGCGGGAATAGGTGTTGTCGTGCCCTTTTCACAACTGTCTTGGTCTGTTTGGACCATGATGTGGACACCAAGAAACTTGAAGCTCTCGACCCTGCTCCATGTGGTGGCGTGCTCGGCCCTCCTTTTCATGTAGTCCACAATCCGCTCCTTTGTCTTGAACACGTTGAGGGAGAGGTTGTTGTCCTGGCACCACATTGCAAGGTCTCTGACCTCCTCCCTATAGGCTGTCTCATCGTCGTCAGTGATCAGTCCTACCACCGTTGTGTCATCTGCAACCTTAAAGATGGTGTTGAAATCGTGCCTGGCCACATAGTTGTGGGTGAACAGGGAGTACAGGGGGGGACTAAGAACGCACCCTTGAGGGGCCCCCGTGTTGATGGTCAGCGTGGTGGATGTGTTGTTGCCTACCCTCACCACCTGAAGGTGTTCCATCAGGAAGTTCAAGATCCAGTTGCAAAGGGAGGTGTTCAGTCCCAGGGACCTTAGCTTAGTGATGAGCTTGGAGTGCACTATGGTGTTGAACGCTGAGCTGTAGTCAGTGAACAGCACTCTCAGATAGGTGTTCCTTTTGTCCAGGTGGGAAAGGGCAGTGTGGAGTGCAATAGTGGATCTGTTGGGAGGGTATGCGAATTGAAGTGAGTCCAGGGTTTCTGGAATGACGATGTTGATGTGAATCATGACCAGCCTTTCAAAGCATACCATGGCTACAGATGTTAGTGCTACAAAGCGGCAGTCAATTAGGCTAGTTACATTTTTTTTTAACAATTCAAAAAGAATATATAATAATTAGCACAAATGGTCAGGAGCCCGTTAAACGGCGCCATTTTTCCATCAGGGTTATCCTTAGGGCGTCGTCCGGGTTTGGCCGGTGTAGGCCATCATGAAAATAAGAATTTGTTCTTAACTGACTTGTCTAGTTAAATAAAAGATTAAATAAAAAATAAGAAAATAAGAAAGGGACAGCCAGGACCACGCTTACCACATGCTCAGGCCCAGCTAAGGAAGAACTTACAATTATGGCCAGGAATTTTGACTGGTTAGGTCATGTGATGAGAAAAAACAATGTGGGAGTTTTTCCAGACCATGTACCCCCTGACCAAACTCTTGGCCCACATTCTCAATATGGACATGGTTTACGGATCCTCCCCTAGGTTCTTATCTCCCTCTAAGAAAGAAAGTCTCTCTCTCCCTCTCTCTTTTTGGGTGGACAGATAGAGAGGGTAGTTATTCTGTCAGCACGAGATGGAGAGTGTATTTATCTTGTCGTTGAAGACAGACAGCATATTTATTTAGGAGTTTAGGATGGAGCACTGTTTATTTAGAGAAGAGCAGTGCTGGCTGGTCCCATATTGCGGTGACTAGTGTTCAGGGAGTATCCCTACACGTCCGGGTGAGGGAGTGATTTTCCATCAGTGGGACGGCACATGCACATAGCAAACAACACACACACACACACACACACAGAGACACAGAGAGAGAGAGACGGAATGTTCTGACTATGAATGTGGGTTGCCAGACAGGAGACAAGAAGCATATTGCCTTTCACCTGCCCTTGGGGTGCAACAGGAACAAACAAACACAAAGTAGTAAACAGTGTTGTGAGCACCAAAATAAACTACAGGTCCCGTAACAAACTACAAGTACCAACATGCAATTATATAGGCACAGAATTAAATAACACAATTAATTTGATCATTTCTCTCTATTAGAGCCCGACCGATTCTAATTTTAGTGGGGAAATATTCACCGATATATCTTCCAATATTTGTATTATTATAGCTGGAATCAGGGGCGCAACATTCATTGGGGAAATTTCCCCCACACATTCTGAAATTGCATGTTTGTCCCTCCCATTTATATCATTGTAATGTGATACAAAACAAGGCAATGTGATTTAAGACCACGAGGACACCTCCGAGTATATAATTGCACCCCTGTCTGGAATATATATATATATATACATAGATGCAGTGGGGGAAAAAAGTATTTAGTCAGCCACCAATTGTGCAAGTTCTCCCACTTAAAAAGATGAGAGGCCTGTAATTTTAATCATAGGTACACTTCAACTATGACAGACAAAATGAGAAGAAAAAAATCCAGAAAATCACATTGTAGGATCTTTAATGAATTTATTTGAAAATCATGTTGGAAAATAAGTATTTGGTCAGTAACAAAAGTTTATCTCAATACTGTTATATACCCTTTGTTGTCAATGACAGAGGTCAAACGTTTTCTGAAAGTCTTCACAAGGTTTTCACACACTGTTGCTGGTATTTTGGCCCATTCCTCCATGGAGATTTCCTCTAGAGCAGTGATGTTTTGGGGCTGTTGTTGGGCAACACGGATTTTCAACTCCCTCCAAAGATTTTCTATGGGGTTGAGATCTGGAGCCTGGATAGGCCACTCCAGGACCTTGAAATGCTTCTTACGAAGCCACTCCTTCGTTGCCCGGGCGGTGTGTTTGGGATCATTGTCATGCTGAAAGACCCAGCCACGTCTCATCTTCAATGCCCTTGCTGATGGAAGGAGGTTTTCACTCAAAATCTCACGATACATGGCCCCATCCCATTCATTCTTCCCTTTACACGGATCAGTCGTCCTGGTCCCTTTGCAGAAAAACAGCCCCAAAGCATGAGGTTTCCACCTCCATGCTTCACAGTAGGTATGGTGTTCTTTGGATGCAACTCAGCATTCTTTGTCCTTCAAACACGACGAGTTGAGTTTTTACCAAAATGTTATATTTATATATATATATTTGGTTTGTGCTTAAAGCAGCCCTACAAAGATACTCAGGAAGTGTAAGAATTTAGGATCACCAGAAAGATCATATTTGTTTCTGGAAAAACGGTGTTACACTCTAGTCTAGTTAAAGGAGGATAAACTGCACTGATTCCAGCTCAAAATTGCCTAGGCACTGAATAATGAGCTGCTGGAAAACAACATTTTAGTATTTAGCTATGTTTTCATCGATTGTAGGGCTGTAGTCAATGAATTCTGGTAGTTGTGACTTGAAAGGAAAAACATCTCGCACAAAGGCCTCTCGCACAAAGGGTTAGGGTTTAGCGTAGGGACGTCCCAGATAGCATGGACTGTGTCAAGTACACTCAGTGAACTGCATCAAGTACACTCACACAGCTAGTTCACTGGCTGGCTAGCTAGCTAGCTAGTATTTAGCACTCATCATGGATATGGGGGTGGCGTCTGGCGAAATATAAATTTGGACCAGTCCCTATCAAGTGACAATGAACCCATACATCAAAACGTAGTGACGAAGTGCTACTTTGTAACCTGCAAAGTAATTTTTTGGCGTTACATTAGCGTCCAGACTTAGTGTAGCGCGCCAAGTCAAGAAAGACTAATTTTTGGGCTCCCGAGTGGCACAGCGGTCTAAGGCACTGCATCTCAGTGCTAAAGGTGTCACTACAGACACGCTGGTTCGAATCCAGGCTGTATCACAACCGGCAGTGATTGGGAGTCCCACAGGGCGGCGCACAATTGGCCCGGCATCGTCGGGTTTGGTCGGTGTAGACCGTCATTGTAAATAAGATTTTGTTCCTAACAGACTTGCCTAGTTAAACAAAGGTAAAAATAAAATATATATCATGCAAAGAGCGCAAAAAAGTTAAATTCTATGAAGTGCTTTTTTGCAGAGTGTTTTCTCAGCATCTAATATCGGTCCTTTTCAATGGATTAAACGCTGATACAAATACATTGGTACTGATAAACTGATAAATCCGTCGGGCTCTAATTTCTATGGATATAGCATTGATGTAGTAGCGATATCCTCATAAGGAGCCATCTAAGAGCAATCTAAATTAACCTTCAAATTAATAACTCTACTTTATCTAGGGGTGAAATCAGCATCACTCTATCCACTTGAGGTGTTTCACTGTATTTAGCATAGAGGCTAATGTGATGTACTGTCTAGTACTTAATGCAATAGTCATTCACATATCAATGCTATACTGTAAGCCTCTGCCACATACCCCATGTTTGTAACTTATACCGTTCAGCTTCCAGGCTGCCTAAGTAAAACAGATCTGTTGGAATGCATCAGGTAAACACATAGGGTACCACTTTCCTCCCAGTCGCCTCCCAGCTCATTATCCACAGGGCAACTGTGTTGGCAAACGGGTCAAGCCTCTATGGTAAAAGAGCCGTAATGGAGGAAGCTGGAGGGGGTTCACAAGCTCCTCAGACATGGTAACAGGCCACGGAGGCCAAACGTTCCATGTGTTCCACAGCGTTCCACTACACCACCTCAAACGGTGTCAAAGGAAACGCCCACTCAGACAGATGACTGCTGGGTTTCAAATCATACAATCCACAGAGGATCGTCTTCCCTGGGAAGACAGTGAAACATCAGCAGGTAGCTGGGAGACTGCAGGGATAATGTCGGAGCTAGCATTTCTCGCCGTGGGAGACTGGGCAAAAGATAACCTCCATTTTACAGCCCGTAAGGAATCAGAAGTCTAATTGTAGCTGTGAACATGTCCATAACTACAATGGAGGGGAAGAAACAACAACAAATGCAGTTGATCGCAGTGCTTAAAAATGGTGATTTATGTAGTGGGGTTTATAACAAGGGATATTTGCACTAGAAGTGCTTCATACAGCAAATACATATTGAGCTACTGCGCCACTCTAATACTAAACTACTTAGCATTATACAGTAAGTAAGATGATTAGCAATGTACATCGGAATGTATATAAATTAGTTTTATAAGGACAATTTGACAGAAACAAAACAGTCCATACCTTCCAGATGAGTAGATTTTTTTTTTTTACAAATGGGGAAATTCAAGATTAATCAAACAAAAAAATACTGAATGGGAGGGTGACTTTGGAGCTCAACTGTAGTTTCAAAGATAGTAAGGGGGCATAGGGGGCAGGGCAGACAGGCGGGCTATTTTTGGCCCTTGTCCTATCACCATCACTCACTATGTGGTGTGGGTGTGACCCTTCTATTTCCCAGGCCTGCTGGGGTATTGATCGGCATTGCCTCTCCAGGTGCCTTGCCCCCTCATCAATCGAGCCATTTGAGAGGTGGAGAGGGGTAGAGAGAGAGATAAATCCGTAAAGAAAAACTTAAATGGCCTTTTCTGTCTCGGCGAGACGGCCCCTCTGACTTTGACATTTTGAGTTGATGTTACAGGAGGTTGGTGGCACCTTAATTGGGAGCAATGAAGTGGTGACACATGGTTTTATTTTATTTTTTATTTTACTTCACCTTTATTTAACCAGGTAGGCTAGTTGAGAACATGTTCTCATTTACAACTGCGACCTGACCAAGATAAAGCATAGCAGTGTGAACAGACAACAACACAGAGTTAAACATGGAGTAAACAATTAATAAGTCAATAACACAGTAGAAAAAAGGGGAGTCTATATACATTGTGTGCAAAAGGCATGAGGAGGTAGGCGAATAATTACAATTTTTCAGATTAACACTGGAGTGATAAATGATCAGATGGTCATGTACAGGTAGAGATATTGGTGTGCAAAAGAGCAGAAAAGTAAATAAATAAAAACAGTATGGGGATGAGGTAGGTAAAAATGGGTGGGCTATTTACCGATAGACTATGTACAGCTGCAGCGATCGATTAGCTGTTCAGATAGCAGATGTTTGAAGTTGGTGAGGGAGACAAAAGTCTCCAACTTTGCAATTCGTTCCAGTCACAGGCAGCAGAGAACTGGAACGAAAGGCGGCCAAATGAGGTGTTGGCTTTAGGGATGATCAGTGAGATACACCTGCTGGAGCGCGTGCTACGGATGGGTGTTGCCATCGTGACCTGTGAACTGAGATAAGGCGGAGCTTTACCTAGCATGGACTTGTAGATGTACTTCCGGCGCCGACTGAGATGGCCGCCTCGCTTCGCGTTCCTAGGAAACTATGCAGTTTTTTGTTTTTTTACGTGTTATTTCTTACATTAGTACCCCAGGTCATCTTAGGTTTCATTACATACAGTCGAGAAGAACTACTGAATATAAGATCAGCGTCAACTCACCATCAGTACGACCAAGAATATGTTTTCCGCGACGCAGATCCTGTGTTCTGCCTTACAAACAGGACAACGGAATGGATCGCATACAGCGACCCAAGGAAACGACTCCGAAAAAGAGGGAAACGTGGCGGTGTTCTGGTCAGACTCCGAAAAAGGGCACATCGCGCACCACTTCCCAGTATTCTTCTTGCCAATGTCCAGTCTCTCGACAACAAGGTTGATGAAATCCGAGCAAGGGTGGCATTCCAGAGGGACATCAGAGACTGCAACGTTCTTTGCTTTACGGAGACATGGCTTACTGGGAAAACGCTATCCAGGGCGGTGCAGCCAACGGGTTTCTCCACGCATCGCGCCGACAGAAACAAACATCTCTCTGGTAAGAAGAGTGGCGGGGGCGTATGCCTCATGACTAACGGGACATGGTGTGATAAAGGAAACATACAGGAACTCAAATCCTTCTGTTCACCTGATTTAGAATTCCTCACAATCAAATGTAGACCGCATTATCTTCCAAGAGAATTCTCTTCGATTATAATCACAGCCGTATATATCCCCCCCCAAGCAGACAGATCGATGGCTCTGAACGAACTTTATTTAACTCTTTGCAAACTGGAAAACATTTATCCGGAGGCTGCATTCATTGTAGCTGGGGATTTTAACAAAGCCAATCTGAAAACAAGACTCCCTAAATTTTATCAGCATATCGATTGCGCAACCAGGGGTGGTAAAACCTTGGATCATTGTTACTCTAACTTCCGCGACGCATATAAGGCCCTGCCCCGCCCCCCTTTCGGAAAAGCTGACCACGACTCCATTTTGCTGATCCCTGCCTACAGGCAGAAATTAAGACAAGAGGCTCCCACGCTGAGGTCTGTCCAACGCTGGTCAGACCAAGCTGACTCCACACTCCAAGACTGCTTCCATCACGTGGACTGGGACATGTTTCGTATTGCGTCAGATGGGAATATTGACGAATACGCTGATTCGGTGTGCGAGTTCATTAGAACGTGCGTCGAAGATGTCGTTCCCATAGCAACGATAAAAACATTCCCTAACCAGAAACCGTGGATTGATGGCAGCATTCGCGTGAAACTGAAAGCGCGAACCACTGCTTTTAATCAGGGCAAGGTGTCTGGCAACATGACTGAATACAAACAGTGCAGCTATTCCCTCCGTAAGGCTATTAAACAAGCTAAGCGTCAGTACAGAGACAAAGTGGAATCTCAATTCAATGGCTCAGACACAAGAGGCATGTGGCAGGGTCTACAGTCAATCACAGACTAAAAGATGAAATCCAGCCCAGTCACGGACCAGGATGTCTTGCTCCCAGGCAGACTAAATAACTTTTTTGCCCGCTTTGAGGACAATACAGTGCCACTGACACGGCCTGCAATGGAAACATGCGGTCCTTCACTGCAGCCGAGGTGAGTAAGACATTTAAACGTGTTAACCCTCGCAAGGCTGCAGGCCCAGACGGCATCCCCAGCCGCGCCCTCAGAGCATGCGCAGACCAGCTGGCCGGTGTGTTTACGGACATATTCAATCAATCCCTATACCAGTCTGCTGTTCCCACATGCTTCAAGAGGGCCACCATTGTTCCTGTTCCCAAGAAAGCTAAGGTAACTGAGCTAAACGACTACAATCATCAAGTTTGCGGACGACACAACAGTGGTAGGCTTGATTACCAACAACGACGAGACGGCCTACAGGGAGGAGGTGAGGGCCCTCGGAGTGTGGTGTCAGGAAAATAACCTCACACTCAACGTCAACAAAACTAAGGAGATGATTGTGGACATCAGGAAACAGCAGAGGGAACACCCCCCTATCCACATCGATGGAACAGTAGTGGAGAGGGTAGCTAGTTTTAAGTTCCTCGGCATACACATCACAGACAAACTGAATTGGTCCACTCACACTGACAGCGTCGTGAAGAAGGCGCAGCAGCGCCTATTCAACCTCAGGAGGCTGAAGAAATTCGGCTTGTCACCAAAAGCACTCACAAACTTCTACAGATGCACAATCGAGAGCATCCTGGCGGGCTGTATCACCGCCTGGTACGGCAACTGCTCCGCCCTCAACCGTAAGGCTCTCCAGAGGGTAGTGAGGACTGCACAACGCATCACCGGGGGCAAACTACCTGCCCTCCAGGACACCTACACCACCCGTTGTTACAGGAAGGCCATAAAGATCATCAAGGACATCAACCACCCGAACCACTGCCTGTTCACCCCGCTATCATCCAGAAGGCGAGGTCAGTACAGGTGCATCAAAGCTGGGACCGAGAGACTGAAAAACAGCTTCTATCTCAAGGCCATCAGACTGTTAAACAGCCACCACTAACACTGAGTGGCTGCTGCCAACACACTGTCATTGACACTGACCCAACTCCAGCCATTTTAATAATGGGAATTGATGGGAAATGATGTAAATATATCACTAGCCACTTTAAACAATGCTACCTTATATAATGTTACTTACCCTACATTATTCATCTCATATGCATATGTATATACTGTACTCTACATCATCGACTGCATCCTTATGTAACACATGTATCACTAGCCACTTTAACTATGCCACTTTGTTTACACACTCATCTCATATGTATATACTGTACTCGATACCATCTACTGTATGCTGCTCTGTACCATCACTCATTCATATATCCTTATGTACATGTTCCTTATCCCCTTACACTGTGTATAAGACAGTAGTTTTGGAATTGTTAGTTAGATTACTTGTTGGTTATCACTGCATTGTCGGAACTAGAAGCACAAGCATTTCGCTACACTCGCATTAACATCTGCTAACCATGTGTATGTGACAAATAAAATTTGATTTGATTTGACCTGGAGCCAGTTGGTCTGGCGACGAATATGTAGCGAGGGCCAGCCGACAAGAGCATACAAGTCGCAGTGGTGGGTGGTATAAGGTGCTTTAGTGACAAAACGGATGGCACTGTGATAAACTGCATCCAGTTTGCTGAGTAGAGTGTTGGAAGCAATTTTGTAGATGACATCGCCGAAGTCGAGGATCGGTAGGATAGTCAGTTTTACTAGGGTAAGTTTGGCGGTGTGAGTGAAGGAGGCTTTGTTGCGGAATAGAAAGCCGACTCTTGATTTGATTTTCGATTGGAGATGTTTGATATGAGTCTGGAAGCAGAGTTTACAGTCTCGCCAGACACCTAGGTACTTATAGATGTCCACATATTCAAGGTCGGAACCATCCAGGGTGGTGATGCTGGTCAGGCGTGCGGGTGCAGGCAGCGAACGGTTGAAAAGCATACATTTGGTTATACTAGCGTTTAAGAGCAGTTGGAGGCCACAGAAGGAGTATTGTATGGCATTGAAGCTCATTTGGAGGTTAGATAGCACAGTGTCCAAGGACGGGCCGGAAGTATATAGAATGGTGTCATCTGCGTAGAGGTGTATCAGGGAACCGCCCGCAGCAAGAGCAACATCATTGATATATACAGAGAAAAGAGTCGGCCCGAGAATTGAACCCTGTGGCACCCCCATAGAGACTGCCAGAGGACCGGACAGCATGCCCTCCGATTTGACACACTGAACTCTGTCTGCAAAGTAATTGGAGAACCAGGCAAGGCAGTCATCCGAAAAACCGAGGCTACTGTGTCTGCCGATAAGAATATGGTGATTGACAGAGTCTAAAGGCTTGGCAAGGTCGATGAAGACGGCTGCACAGTACTGTCTTTTATCGATGGCGGTTATGATATCGTTTAGCACCTTGAGTGTGGCTGAGGTGCACCCGTGACCGGCTCAGAAACCAGATTGCACAGCGGAGAAGGTATGGTGGGATTCGAGATGGTCAGTGACCCGTTTGTTGACTTGGCTTTCGAAGACCTTAGATAGGCAGGGCAGGATGGATATAGGTCTATAACAGTTTGGGTTCAGGGTGTCTCCCCTTTGAAGAGGGGAATGACTGCGGCAGCTTTCCAATCCTTTGGGATCTCAGACGATATGAAAGAGAGGTTGAACAGGCTGGTAATAGGGTACTGTACTAAACCTCAAATTGCCTCTAAGTCCCGCAGAATAATCACAAAACTTTTAGTGGAGCAACCACGAACCACAAAGAGTTAAATTGCTCATTTTGAATGGGTGTTGAAGGATTCATATGCTCATGATCATTAGGCACCAAACATATATATTTTTAGACTGAAACAGGTAAGGACTACCTTGACTCGTCCAATGAGAAACACTCATTTTTGTTTTCCCTTACAAAAAAAAACATTTTGCTAGAGTGCACTAATAAACATGACACAGTCTTCTGTTCCCAGCTAGTCCATGTGCTATGTGAAGCATGGGCTGGGACTGCTGATACAAAGTAGCTGAAGTGTTACACAAGTAATTACTGGACAAACTGCGAGACATCTATCTGGATGGTGATTGATAAGATGCGCTCATTGACTAGGCCTTCAATATCTATTTGCTGTCACTGACTTTACTGCCAGGGCCATTATTGACCTGACAAAGGATTTCTGGTCAGGAGATACAGTGCCTTCAGAAAGTATTCAGACCCCTTGACTTATTCCACATTTTGTTACGTTACAGCCTTATTCAAAAAAGTATTGAATTGTTTTTTCCCTCATCAACCTTCACAGAGTAACCAATAAAAGCAAAAACACATTTTTAGAAATGTTTGCAAATATATATATATAAATAAAAATATCATATTTACATAAGTATCCAGATCATTTACTCAGTACTTTATTGAAGCACCTTTGGCAGTGATTAAAGCATAGAGTCTTCTTGGGTATGACACTACAAGTTTGGCACACCTGTATTTGGAGAGCCTCTCCAGATATGTTCAATGGGGTTCAAGTCCAGGCTCTGGCTGGGCCACTTAAGGACATTGAGGCTTGTCCCGAAGCCACTCTTGCATTGTCTTGGCTGTGTGCTTCGGGTTGTTGTCCTGTTGGAAGGTGAACCTTTGCCCCAGTCTGAGGTCCTGAGTGCTCTGGAGCAGGTTTTTAAATCAAGGATCTCTCTCTGTACTTTGCCCTGTTCATTCTTCCCTCAATCCTGACCAGTCTCCCTGCTGCTGAAAAACATCCCCACAGCATGATGCTGACACCACGCTTCTCCGTACCAATGGTGACAGGTTTCCTCAATATTTAATGTTCTCGGGGACCTGCTGCAGAAATGTTTCGTTACCCTTCCCTAGATTTGTGCCTCGACACAATCCTGTCTCGGAGCTCAACGGACACTTTTCTCGACCTCATGGCTGGGTTTTTGCTCTGACATGTACTGTCAACTGTGGGACCTTGTATAGACAGGTGTGTGCCTTTCCAAATCATGTCAAATCAATTGAATTTACCACAGGTGACTCCAACTTTTAGAAACAGCTCAAGAATGATCAATGGAAACAGGATGCACCTGAGTTCAATTTTGAGTCTCATTGCAAAGGGCCTGAATGCTTATGTAAATAAGGTATGTTTTAAATTTTTAACACATTTGCAAATATTTTTGCCATTATGTCATTATTTTTGCCATTATGTCTTTATGGGGTATTGTGTGTAGATTGCTGAGTTTAAAAAAAAGATTTAACATATTTTAGAATAAGGCTGTAACATAACAAAATGTGGAAAATGTCAGTCGGAAATATTTCCGAATGCACTGTATGGAGACAGCTACATCCTGATGGAGAATAGGGCTCTTGAATAGTTTTAAAATGCATCCTTCCTACCTTGATTCTCTAACATAACTATAAAAATTGGGAAATGCCTCATTTCATTCATTAATGGGTACTTTTTCTTCATTTTATCTCTACACAAGATGGTCCAATACAACAAGCTATGGACTAGACACAAAATGGAATTGTGGAAGTTGAAAAGCCAGGCCGACATAATGTCCTTAGAGTACAATAGCCATCTTCACACCACTGTCTGTGTTCCATCTTTCTCCACAGTAGCAATAATGGTATGTCAGGATGGCCTTTAGAACTATTAGCTGTGATTCTAAATGACATGGCGTATGTCGCAAATGGCACCTTAGTATGTATCAATCTGGTTTCCGACTCGGTCACGGGTGCACCTCAGCCACGCTCAAGGTACTAAACGATATCATAACCGCCATCGATAAAAGACAGTACTGTGCAGCCATCTTCATCGACCTGGCCAAGGCTTTCGACTCTGTCAATCACCATATTCTTATCGGCAGACTCAGTATCCTCGGTTTTTCGGATGACTGCCTTGCCTGGTTCACCAACTACTTTGCAGATAGAGTTCAGTGTGTCAATCGGAGGGCATGTTGTCCGGTCCGCTGGCAGTCTCTATGGGGGTGCCACAGGGTTAAATTCTCGGGCCGACTCTTTTCTCTGTATATATCAATGATGTTGCTCCCTGGTCCACCTCTACGCAGATGACACCATTCTGTATACTTCTGGCCCTTCCTTGGACACTGTGCTATCTAACCTCCAAACGAGCTTCAATGCCATTCAACACTCGTTCACTGCCTGCACCCGCACGCCCGACTAGCATCACCACCCTGGATGGTTCCGACCTTGAATATGTGGACATCTATAAGTACCTAGGTGTCTGGCTAGACTGTAAACTCTCCTTCCAGACTCATATCAAACATCTCCAATCTACAATCAAATCTAGAGTTGGCTGTCTATTCCGCAACAAAGCCTTCTTCACTCTTGCCGCCAAATTTACCCTAGTAAAACTGACTATCCTACCGATCCTCGACTTCAGCGATGTCATCTATAAAATAATATCCAATACTCTACTCAGCAAACTGGATGCAGTTTATCACAGTGCCATCCATTTAGTTACTAAAGCACCTTCTACCACCCACCACTGCGACGTGTATGCTCTCGTCGGCTGGTCTTCGCTACATATTTCGTTGCCAGACCCACTGGCTCCAGGTCATCTAAAAGTCCATGCTAGGTAAAGCTCCGCCTTATCTCAGTTCACTGGTCACGATGGCAACACCCACCCGTAGCACGCACTCCAGCAGGTGTATCTCACTGATCATCCCTAAAGCCAACACCTAATTTGGCCACCTTTCCTTCCAGTTCTCTGCTGCCTGTGACTGGAACGAATTGCAAAAATCGCTGAAGTTGGAGACTTGTATCTCCCTCACCAACTTTAAACATCTGCTATCTGAGCAGCTATCCGATCGCTGCAGCTGTACATTGTCCATCGGTAAATAGCCCACCCAATTTACCTACCTCATCCCCAAACTGTTTTTAGTTATTTACTTTTCTGCTCTTTTGCACACCAGTATCTCTACCTGCACTTGACCATTTGATCATTTCACTCCAGTGTTAATCTGCTAAATTGCAATTATTCGCCTTCCTCCTCATGCCTTTTGCACACAATGTATATAGACTATTTTTTTCTTTTTCTACTGTGTTATTGACTTATTAATTGTTTACTCCATGTGTAACTCTGTGTTGTTGTCTGTTCACACTGCTATGCTTTATCTTGGTCAGGTCGCAGTTGTAAATGAGAACATGTTCTCAACTAGCCTACCTGGTTAAATAAAGGTGAAATAAAATAAAAATGTATATAGGTATACAACTTTTGACCTTGGCCTGTAACCACAATGCTTCTTGGAGTAGGAGTGCTGATCTAAGATCAGTTTTACCTTTATCAGTGAGTAAGATTATATGGACAGATCCTAGATCAGCACTCCTAATCTGAGATGCTTTGTGGATATGGGCCCAGGTTCCCATAGAACTCTGGTCAAACGTAGTGCGCTATATACATAATAGGGTGCCATTTGGGATATACACCACGTCATTTTGAATCAAAGCTAATAGTTCACAAGGCCATCCTGACATACCATTTTTGCTACTGTGGAGAAAGATGGAACACAGACAGTGGTGTGAAGATGGCTATTGTACTCTAAGGACATTATGTCTGCATGGCTTTTCAACTTCCAAATGCCGTTTTGTGTCTCATCCATAGCTTATTGTATTGGGCCATCTTGTGCAGAGAAAAAATGAAGAAAAAGTACCAATTAATGAATGAAATGAGGCAATTCTCAATTGTTCTTAGGAAGGCATTTTATAGTTGTTAGGGAATCAAGGTAGGAAGGATGCATTTTAAAACTATTCAAGAGCCCCATTCTCCACTATGTAGGGAATAGGGTGCCATTTGGGATGCACCCACAGTGTGTCAGACAATGGAGTGTATTTCCCACTTTACAAGCTGACTGGTAAAAAGATAGCAAATATAAGAAAGCGGGAGAACGTCAACTGCAATCATGGAGAACACAGTCCTACTACCCACGTGTGTGTGTGTGTGTGTGTGTGTGTGTGTGTGTGTGTGTGTGTGTGTGTGTGTGTGTGTGTGTGTGTGTGTGTGTGTGTGTGTGTGTGTGTGTGTGTGTGTGTGTGTGTGTGTGTGTGTGTGTGTGTGTGTGTGTGTGTGTGTGTGTGTGTACTGACAATAACTGTTCTGTAAGTAGAACACTTCCACCCACGCCCTGCTTGTGGAATGAATAGAACATCTGCAGGCAATTGCAAGAGAGTGAGAGGCAAAGAGAAGAAAAGAGAATGAGAGAGATGGCTAGAGGGATGAGAGTGGAGATATATAGATAAAGAGTCAACGAGAGAGCGAGAGAGGCTGAGCGAAAGAGAGGTAGAGAAAGGAGAGAGAGCGAGAGAGAGAGACGTGGCTCTCAAGAGAAGACAGGCTATGTGCACACTGCCCACAAATGTAGGTGGAAACTGAGCTGCACTTCCTAACCTCCTGCCAAATGTATATAAGAGACACATATTTCCCTCAGATTACACTGACCCACGAATAATTAAAAAACAAATCAAATTTTGATCAACTCCCATATCTATTGGGTGAAATACCACAGTGTGCAGTCACATCATCAATATTTGTGACCTGTGGCCAGAAGAAAGGGGCAACTAATTAAGAAAAAACACCATTGTAAATACAACCCATATTTAAATTAATTTATCTTGTACTTTGTGTATTTTAACTATCTGCACATTGTTGCAACACTGGATTTTGATATGACATTTAAAATGTCTTTATTATCTTGTAACTTTTGTTAGTGTAATGTTTATTGTTAATAAATCCCCTTAAAAAAAGGAGAGAGAGATATTCTACCTCAAAGCCTCTTCATGCCTCGTGCCAACAACATATAGTTATCCCTCTAGGGTGGAGGAGAGAGGGAGAGAACTCATCCCTTTGTTCCTGCTCTCTCTCTGTGTTCCGGGGTGTTGGGAGCTCTAACGGACCGGGGTCCGATCCAGAGGTGTGCGATGCAGCATAAGAAAAAGAGGAGAGGTGATGACAGACGGCCCTGTCCCGCACCCAATACAGCCTGTCTTCAGAGAACTTAGGCTCTGAAGAGCTCTCACCATGGTGAGAGCAGGAGCTCTCCTCTGCTCCCTCTTTCTGAGTTTCGGTCTCCCAATTTCAGCTTCTCGTTCTCTCTTTCTCACAATCTCTCTTTCTCTTCCTCCCTCCCTCTCGATCTCTCCTTTGGTTTCTCTTTCTCTCCTTCTCCTTGTCTTCTCTTTTTTAATCTCACCCGCTTATTGTTGCTTGCCAGCTGTAAAACCAGTGTGGGGTTGAGAGAGAGCCCGGTGGCTGAGGTTGCTGCTGAGCCCTTCTCTCTTTGTTTAATCCGTGGCACTGGGAGAGTAGGAAGAACACAATGATAGTGTGTTTGGCTACTGATATCTCACTAATACTGCCACAATCTCCTACTAGTCCCAGTGGACACAGGCTCCATGCCTTGTCCAAATCTCTCTAAACCCTGGTCTGTACATTTGCATTGGATGAAAAATACTCCTTCCTTTGAAATATGAATGGTGTCACTTGTAGACGATTCATTGACCCTGGACCTTCTAGTGATATGCATTGCTAGCACAAAATAATGAATGAGATGTTGTGTGCCTTCTTCCCCAAATGAAATTAGAGGGTTTTATGCAAATTCAAGATATTCACAGGAACTGGACAAAATTAAGATACAATATGAAGGGAAAAGAGGAATGTCGGCTTTGCTGTTTTCAAAGTTAAAGGTTTTCAATTCCATTATCTCAGATGCGTTTCAATTTCAGGACTCTTGATGTACGACTAATAGTGTACTTATACATGTATTCCAGCTGTGCCCTTGACTCATTGAGTGCTTCCCAATAATATCTCCATACTCCTGAAGTGTATAAAAAAAAATCTAAAAGCATTTTCTAACATTTCTTACATCAGTAATTTCCTTTCAAGTGAACAATGCACAGTTTGGGAGTGAGGACAGATCAATTGAACAAAGCCATTGGTTCTCGTAAGGGAAGAAGGAAAAGCAAGATGGCTCCGACAGAGGTGGTCGCCTCACTTCACGTCATTAGGAAACTATGCAGTAATTTGTTTTTTTATGTATTATTTGTTATGTTGTTAGCCCAGAAGACCTTAAGTGTTATTACATACAGCCGGGAAGAACTATTGGATATAAGAGCAACATCAACTCACCAACATTACGACCAGGAATACGCCTTTCCCGAAACGGATACTTTGTTCAGACCTCCACCCTGGACATTCGTTCTAATCCCAGAGGCCGACCCAAATCAACGTCGTTGCCACAGGAGAGACAGACCGAGCGGCCTCCTGATCAGAATTAGAAGCCGAGCACACCATCCACCGTTTCCAAGCATATTACTCGCCAAAGTCCAGTCTCTAGACAACTCTTGGCACGAGTTGCCTTCCAGAGAGACGACAGAGATAGTAACATTCTCTGTTTCACGGAAACTTGGCTCACTCGGGATATGTTGCCAGAGTCGGTACAGCCACCAGGTTTCTTCATGCGTCGCGCCGACAGAAACAAACATCTCTTTGGTAAGAAGGGCGAGGGCGTATACCTCATCATTAACGACTCATGGTGTAATCATAAAAACATAGAGGAACTCAATACCTTTTGTTCATCTGACCTAGAATTCCTCATAATCAAATGCCGACCGAATTATCTTCCAAAATAATTATCTTCTATTATAGTCACAGCCGTGTATATACCCACCAAGCAGATACTTTGACGGCCCTGAAGAAACTTCACTGGACTTTATATAAACTGGAAACCATATATCCTGAGGCTGCATTTACTGTAGCTGGGGATTTCCACAAAGCTAATGTGAGGACAAGGTTACCTAAATTCTACCAGCACATTGTTGTTGTACCCCTTCAAGCAAAACATTTGACGAATGCAACTCTAACTTCCGCGATGCATACAAGGTCTTACCCGGCCCTCTCTTCGACAAATCTGACCATGACTCTATCTTGTTGCTACCCTCCTTTAGGCACTAATTAAAAAACATGTCGCGCCCGTGTTTTGATCTATCCAATGCTGATCTGACCAATCGGAATCCACGCTTCAAGATTGCTTCGATCACGTGGACTGGGACATGTTCCAGGTAGCCTCAGACAATAACATTAACGCACACGCTGACTCGGTGAGTGCATTTATTAGGAAGTGTATTGGAGATGTTGTACCCACTGTGACTATTAAAACCTTTCCTAACCAGAAAGCGTGGATTGATTGCAGCATTCGCTCAAAACTGAAAGCACAAACCACCGCATTTAATCATGGCAAGGTGACAGGAAACATGACTGAATACAAACAGTGTAGCTATTCCCTCCGCAAGGCAATCATACAAGCAAAGTGTCAGCATAGAGACAAAATAGAGCCACAATCAACGGCTCAAACATGAGTCGTACGTGACAGGGTCTACATTACAAGAAGAAAACCAGCCCCTTTGCAGATATCGATGTCTCGCTCCCAGTCAAATTAAACAACTTCTTTGCGCGCATTGAGGACAATACAGTGCCACCAACATGGCCCGCTACCAAAGACTATGGGTTCTCCTTCAACGTGGCTGACGTGAGTAAAACATTTAAATGTGTTAACCCAAGCAAGGCTGCCGGCCCAGACGGCATACCTAGCTGCGTCCTCAGAGCATGCGCAGACCAGCTGGCTGGTGTGTTTACGGACATATTCAATCAATCCCTATCCCAGTATGCTTTCCCCACATGCTTCAAGATGGCCACCATTGTTCCTGTTCCCAAAAAAGCGAAAGTAACTGAACTAAATGACTATAGCGCTCACTTCTGTCATCAAAGTGCTTTGAAAAACTAATCAAGGAACATATCACCTCCACCCTACCTGATACCCTAGACACACTCCAATTTGCTTACCGCCCCAACAGACAATGCAATCACCAACACACTGCCCTATCCCATCTGGACATGTGGGAATACCTATGTAAGAATGCTGTTCATTGATTAAAGCTCAGCATTCAACACCATAGTACCCTCCAAACTCATCATTAAGCTTGAGACCCTGGGTCACGACTTCCTGTGCAACTGGGTCCTGGTCTTTGAGGGGCCGCCCCCAGATGGTAAAGGTAGGAAACAACATCTCCACCTCGCTGATCCTCAACTCTGGGGCCCCACCAGGGTGCATTCTCAGTCCTCTCCTGTACTCCCTGGCCATGCACACCTCCAACTCAATCATCAACTTTGCAGATGACACAGTGGTAAGCTTGATTACCAACAATGACAAGACAGCCTACAGGGATTGTGTTGTCAGGAATATAACATTGCACCCCCCTATCCACATCGATGGGACAGCAGTATAGAAGGTGGAAAGTTTTAAGTTCCAACGGCGTACACATGGACAAACTGAAATGGTCCACCCACACAACAGCGCCTCTTCAACCTTTCGCTACACCTGCATTAACATCTGCTACCCATGTGTATGAGACTAGGGTTGCACATTTTGGGGATATTCAGAGGTGGAAACTTTCTGTGGGAATTAACAGAAATGTATATAAATGTAGATATTTTTAGTACTGGATACATTTACCATATCATATGGAGACAAAAACATAAATATTAAAACTTCTACCTTATCATAAGTATACATAAATGCAAATGATTAAATCCTTCCAATAGAAAAAAAACAACTATTTAGTTACGAATTGAACTTTAATTAAATGAGTTGACTCTTCACATGGGATGATTTCACTGAACAACAAAAGAAAGGGAATATTGAATGATCCCCAATGATCCTTTGCATCTCCCAATGTTTTCAACATACATCTGTGAAATGATAGTGTCGTGTCTTTACTATCATTAACTGAAGACTAAGATTTTAAATAACTCTCTGTAATTATTATTACGCGATTAAACTGATTAATCATGTAACTGTAATTAACTAGGAAGTCAGGGCACCAAGGACAATATTCAGATTACAAAGTTATAATTTTCCTAATACAACTTTTCAAATATTTTAACCTGCTAAGCCTAGCCCTGTTTACTGCCCCTTCTGGAGGAATTGGGTACCCATATAAAACAGGATACATTTTTGTCAAAAGTTGCTAATATATGCATATAAAAAATATCATCGAATAGACAACACTCTAAAGCTTCTAAACCCATTTAAATTTTGTCTCTATGTAAAGCAGAAGTCTCAGGGCATGCATTCTCCCAAAGTCTCTCTTGTCATGGAAAAAGTTGGCCCAACTTTGACGTCATCGTATACGCCTTCCCAAACAACTACCGCTCTGGGAACAGTCTGTACGTGTTCAGCGCGAAGCCTGCTTTCAATGGGGCTTCTCATTGTGAGAATCGCGCGCTCACGAGACGTTGAGCGTGCCGAAAGGTCTCGGTCACGCGAAAAAAAAGTGTACGATTATGCGCGCTCTCCTCCGGTGAAGTCTTTTCTTCAGGATCTATTAAAAGACGTGTGTGTTTCGCTTCGTCCTCACAATTGATGTACACCTTTATAACATGTTAAAGCTTAATTATGAACATAGTTTGACAAGTTTACTCGACATATAATATATAATTTCGACGTTTTGGTGCGCATCCACTTGAATTTTGCCTACATTTCGACCGAAATGTGGCTATTTTGAGAATCGAAAGACACAGACTTGAAAACTAAATGCTGTTTTGGTAAGTATAATCCCTTACAGGTCTTTTGATGGAAGAACAGCAAAGGTAAGGGAATATTTGTGTTAATTTTGGGTTTCTGTCGACTCCAAGATAGAGGAGGCATAATGATACCTTTGGAGCGCCGACTCCTAGTATAGCCTAGTGAACGCAACCTGTAACGTTAAAAATAAATGTAACACAGCGATTGCATTTAGAAGAAGTGTATCTTCCTATACATATGTAAAACATGCATATTTAGTCAAAGTTTATGATGTGTATTCCTTGTTAGCTGACGTTATCTGCCGGAGCTATTTCATTTCTCCTGACATTTTAGTAGCATTTTTTGAACGATGCGTCATTGTAAACAGAGATTTATGGATATATATTGCAGATTATAGAAAAAAAATGAATGTACTGTGTAACATTCTATATTACTGTCATCTGATGAAGATTTCAAAAGGTTAGTGAAATGACTTTTTTTTTAATCCTGCGTTTGTTGATTGCATATTTTTTCCTACTTGGCTATGCTAATGAGCTATGTCTGTGGTGGTGGTTTGACATAAATATGTGCTATGTTTTCGCCGTAAAACATTTTAGAAATCTGACTTGTTGCCTGGATTCACAACGAGTGTAGCTTTAATTCAATACCCTGCATGTGTATTTTAATGAACGTTTGAGTTTTAAAAATCAAATCAAATCAAATTGTATTTGTCACATACACATGGTTAGCAGATGTTAAATGCGAGTGTAGCGAAATGCTTGTGCTTCTAGTTCCGACAATGCAGTGATAACTAACAAGTAATCTAACTAACAATTCCAAAACTACTGTCTTATACACAGTGTAAGGGGATAAGGAACATGTACATAAGGATATATGAATGAGTGATGGTACAGAGCAGCATACAGTAGATGGTATCGAGTACAGTATATACATATGAGATGAGTGTGTAGACAAAGTAAACAAAGTGGCATAGTTAAAGTGGCTAGTGATACATGTGTTACATAAGGATGCAGTCGATGATGTAGAGTACAGTATATACATATGCATATGAGATGAATAATGTAGGGTAAGTAACATTATATAAGGTAGCATTTAAAGTGGCTAGTGATATATTTACATCATTTCCCATCAATTCCCATTATTAAAATGGCTGGAGTTGGGTCAGTGTCAATGACAGTGTGTTGGCAGCAGCCACTCAATGTTAGTGGTGGCTGTTTAACAGTCTGATGGCCTTGAGATAGAAGCTGTTTTTCAGTCTCTCGGTCCCAGCTTTGATGCACCTGTACTGACCTCGCCTTCTGGATGATAGCGGGGTGAACAGGCAGTGGTTCGGGTGGTTGATGTCCTTGATGATCTTTATGGCCTTCCTGTAACAACGGGTGGTGTAGGTGTCCTGGAGGGCAGGTAGTTTGCCCCCGGTGATGCGTTGTGCAGTCCTCACTACCCTCTGAGATCCTTACGGTTGAGGGCGGAGCAGTTGCCGTACCAGGCGGTGATACAGCCCGCCAGGATGCTCTCGATTGTGCATCTGTAGAAGTTTGTGAGTGCTTTTGGTGACAAGCCGAATTTCTTCAGCCTCCTGAGGTTGAATAGGCGCTGCTGCGCTTCTTCACGACGCTGTCAGTGTGAGTGGACCAATTCAGTTTGTCTGTGATGTGTATGCCGAGGAACTTAAAACTAGCTACCCTCTCCACTACTGTTCCATCGATGTGGATAGGGGGGTGTTCCCTCTGCTGTTTCCTGAAGTTCACAATCATCTCCTTAGTTTTGTTGACGTTGAGTGTGAGGTTATTTTCCTGACACCACACTCCGAGGGCCCTCACCTCCTCCCTGTAGGCCGTCTCGTCGTTGTTGGTAATCAAGCCTACCACTGTTGTGTCGTCCACAAACTTGATGATTGAGTTGGAGGCGTGCGTGGCCACGCAGTCGTGGGTGAACAGGGAGTACAGGAGAGGGCTCAGAACGCACCCTTGTGGGGCCCCCGTGTTGAGGATCAGCGGGGAGGAGATGTTGTTGCCTACCCTCACCACCTGGGGGCGGCCCGTCAGGAAGTCCAGTACCCAGTTGCACAGGGTCTCGAGCTTGATGACGAGCTTGGAGGGCACTGTGGTGTTAAATGCCGAGCTGTAGTCGATGAACAGCATTCTCACATAGGTATTCCTCTTGTCCAGGTGGGTTAGGGCAGTGTGCAGTGTGGTTGAGATTGCATCGTCTGTGGACCTATTTGGGCGGTAAGCAAATTGGAGTGGGTCTAGGGTGTCAGGTAGCGTGGAGGTGATATGGTCCTTGACTAGTCTCTCAAAGCACTTCATGATGACGGAAGTGAGTGCTACGGGGCAGTAGTCGTTTAGCTCAGTTACCTTAGCTTTCTTGGGAACAGGAACAATGGTGGCCCTCTTGAAGCATGTGGGAACAGCAGACTGGTATAGGGATTGATTGAATATGTCCGTAAACACACCGGCCAGCTGGTCTGCGCATGCTCTGAGGGCGCGGCTGGGGATGCCGTCTGGGCCTGCAGCCTTTCGAGGGTTAACACGTTTAAATGTCTTACTCACCTCGGCTGCAGTGAAGGAGATTTAGTCTGCCTGGGAGCAAGACATCCTGGTCCGTGACTGGGCTGGATTTCATCTTGTAGTCCGTGATTGACTGTAGAGCCTGCCACATGCCTCTTGTGTCTGAGCCATTGAATTGAGATTCCACTTTGTCTCTGTACTGACGCTTAGCTTCTTTAATAGCCTTGCGGAGGGAATAGCTGCACTGTTTGTATTCAGTCATGTTGCCAGACACCTTGCCCTGATTAAAAGCAGTGGTTCGCGCTTTCAGTTTCACGCGAATGCTGCCATCAATCCACGGTTTCTGGTTAGGGAATGTTTTTATCGTTGCTATGGGAATGACATCTTCGACGCACGTTCTAATGAACTCGCACACCGAATCAGCGTATTCGTCAATATTTCCATCTGACGCAATACGAAACATGTCCCAGTCCACGTGATGGAAGCAGTCTTGGAGTGTAGAGTCAGCTTGGTCTGACCAGCGTTGGACAGACCTCAGCGTGGGAGCCTCTTGTTTTAATTTCTGCCTGTAGGCAGGGATCAGCAAAATGGAGTCGTGGTCAGCTTTTCCGAAAGGGGGGCGAGGCAGGGCCTTATATGCGTCGCGGAAGTTAGAGTAACAATGATCCAAGGTTTTACCACCCCTGGTTGCGCAATCGATATGCTGATAAAATTTAGGGAGTCTTGTTTTCAGATTGGCTTTGTTAAAATCCCCAGCTACAATGAATGCAGCCTCCGGATAAAATGGTTTCCAGTTTGCAAAGAGTTAAATAAAGTTCGTTCAGAGCCATCGATGTGTCTGCTTGGGGGGGGATATATACGGCTGTGATTATAATCGAAGAGAATTCTCTTGGAAGATAATGCGGGCTACATTTGATTGTGAGGAATTCTAAATCAGGTGAACAGAAGGATTTGAGTTCCTGTATGTTTCCTTCATCACACCATGTCCCGTTAGTCATGAGGCATATGCCCCCGCTAATACTATTAGCATTTAGCATAGCGCATTTGCATTTCCAGAGCTCTAGATGGGATGCCTGCGTGCCAGGTAGGAGCAAGAGGTTAATATCTGATCAATTAGTCGTCTGATTAATTAATTATTCTTTACCTCACGTTAGTCTCATTCCAAACGTCATAAATTGTTGGTGATCTGCAAGAACCCAGTCTTCACTATGAGTCATCCATACATCAATTGTCTTAAATAATGTATTTATTAACTACCTAAACAATCACAGAAGTGCACACACAAACAAACTAAGTAAATATGGTTACAAGAAATGATAGGGGAATGTGCCCTAGTGGGCTAAACCGGCATGGCGGCTTGTTAGACAAAAGGGGAGTGGGGGTCAGCTGAGAAGTCACTACAGAGTAGATAATTATAACATTTGAAATGCTAATCCTTGCACATGAACACTCACTCAATTGGGAACAATTGCAATCAATATATATATATATATATTTACGCTCAGTGTGTCGTCTTGATCGCTGTTGAAAAGTTGGTTTATTTTGTAGAATTGTCCGTCTCTCTCTCTGCCGTGGTCAGAATGGATACTTCAGAGTAACATTCAGCAATGTTGTTGTAGATGGATGTTTCGGCGGTTGGCGGTCTTCGCGTTCAATAATACGGAATTACTCGCTGCATACTAGTAATTAGCATCAAAGATTTGTTCTTATTCTGTCTGTATCAATACGTGTGGAGGCAAACTGGTCTGGTCTCAAACCTTGGCCCCCTCGTGGTGAGATAAGCTGGTCTCAACCTTAGTCCTCTCGTAATTGAGAGAAACATGGTCTGGTGATAGAAAACCCCCCGGGTGGGGGGTTTATTCGGATGAGCAGAAAAAGGCTGTCTCATGATGCCAGGTCCTAACTGTGCTCATGGGGGCGTGCCAGTGACTTAAGTGAAACTTTACACAGAAATACAATTCTCTCACATTCCATAGCATCCCCTAATTTCACAAATAGTTAAATCTTTCCTTATTCATCCTGTACAGCAATTAGATGCAAGCCTCATAACTGAGGCTATTATATAAACAGCGTTATGTTAATGTAGCCGTATTGTCTCCCATGAGTTTCACAAAATTGTACCAAACGGACCAGTTCGTAGCTGGATTCTTCACCAATCTTTTATACCTTCTCCAGAACATGAATGTTGTTCGAACCTCAAGTTCTGTGAGGTGGAAGAATTTCCTTTGTTCTATCTATGAAAACTCACTCTGTCTCTATACTGTGGCCATGAGGAGATAATCTCCTCCAGGAATTTACGACCCGAGGTTGCAGCAGCCTGAGTGTAGGAGACAGAGAGAGGGGGATGGGGCTTGCTGTACTCAAAGAGGGCAACGTCATGACAATAGCCTAGAAACTAAAGCTTTGGTTGTCTTCCTTTCAGCCTTCATGTCTTCTCACTGGATCTCATCAAAGTCCACTTCTTGAACCTCAGACTCTTCACTGTCCAACCTTGCTGAGGATTGCTCATTGCCAGGCTCAAAAAGCCACAAATTTGCCTGGATGGCCACCAATTTGTCAACCCTTGTATTGGTCAGCCTGTTGCATGCTTTGGTGTGTGCTCCCAAACAAGGTCCAGTTTCGCTCTGAGGTAGATGATGTTGGTGGGATTTGGAGGATGATGGAGGCAACAGGGGAAAGAGCCTCAGATCCACAAAGTCGCTTCCACCAGGTGGCTGATGAGGTATGTTGGCACAACTGCCATATTGCCTCACCGTCCCAAAGCCCTTGCTTGGAAGTGTACTTTGCCAGACTGCCAAGAACCTTGCCCTCATCCAGGCTGTGGTGGCGAGACACAGTAGTGATGACACCATAGGCCTTGTTGATCTTAGCACAAGACAGGATGCTCTTGCCAGCATACTTGGGGTCCAACATGTATGCTGCGGCATGTATGGGCTTCACACAGAATTCTTCACGCTTTTTGATGTATTTCAGAACTGCAGTTTCCTCTGCTTGGAGCAACAGTAAAGTGGGCAGGGCAGTACGTATTTCTTCTCTTACATCTGCAAGCAGTCTGAACATCAGACAGGATGGTATTGTCTCCCTCAATCCGTGCAATGGCTACTGCTATAGGTTTCAGGAGTTTCATGCTGCTTACCACTCTCTCATGAAATACATCATCCAGAAGGATCCTCTTGATGGGGCTGTCCATATTGGCAGACTGTGATATGGCCATTTCTTGGAGACACTTTCCTCTCCAAGAGACTGTCCAACAGGATGACAACACCACCCCAACGGGTATTGCTGGGCAGCTTCAATGTGGTGCTCTTATTCTTCTCACTTTGCTTGGTGAGGAAGATTGCTGCTATAACCTCATCACCCTTCACATACCTAACCATTTCCTTGGCTCTCATGTAGAGTGTATCCATTGTTTTCAGTGTCATGGTGTCATTGCGGAGCAGATGCAATGCATGATTTAAACACACTTTTCTGTAGGCTACTATTTACTAGAAAATCATGTTTGTCATAAAATATATTCATCCCACCCAGTATTGTAATCAAAACTTAACAGAAAGCATGCAGTCCTTGGCTCAGACAGTGTAGTAGTGTGGGCTCAATAGCATCTCATTAGTGTGCAAGATCTTGAGAATCAGCTGTACATGTGATGGAAGAGTGCACAGCCGGAACAGGAACCCCCAACAGAAGCTATCCAGCTGACTAGCTACTAGCTAGTAGTCAGCTAGCCACTGCTAGCGGTCATCAGCTAACCTTTAGCCTGGACAACTCCTGCCAGTCTGCACAGTGCGAATCAACCCAGAGCATACTGGACTCGTTTCCTCCACATCTCCAGATTCCTACTGCAAGCTCTGAACATTTTCACATGGATCATCGCAGCTAGCTAGCTGCTATACGAGTGGCTACTCCTGGCTAACATCTCTGTCCCAAAGCAAGCACCAATTAGCCTGGAGCTAGCACCCATCTAGGGGCTAGCTGATAAGGTCCATCAGTCACTTCTTGGACTACAATACCGATGTTGCCAATTGGCCTGGACCCCTTTTCCTGCTGATACAGAGCCCCGCCTATCCTACACGACTGGTCTACCAACGTAATCTGCCCAAGGGGGTTATCAACAGGCTACTCCGTCGTGACTTCCCCTGAATGCCCATCTGCTAGCCTGCTAGCTGCGGCCCGCTAGATGTCTAGAGCATATCGGACTGTTAGATGAAGAGGTCCATCAGCCAATTATCTTGGGCCACTATACCTATTTTGCCAATTGGCCTGGACCCTTTTACTACGCGGAGCCCTGCCGATCCATCACGTCTGCCAGCGTAACCGCCCGAGGGGGCTACAACTGACTCTTCCGTCGCGACGACCCCCTAAGGCCCTTCTGCTAGCCTGCCAGCCCCAGCCCACTAGCTGTCTGACTGTGTCTCCAGCCCACCTAGCTACTCACTAGACCCCATGATCACTCGCATGCCTCTCCCTAATGTCAATATGCCTTGTCCATTGCTGTTTTGGTTAGTGATTGACTTATTTCACTGTAGAGCCTCCAGCCCTGCTCAATATGCCTTAGCTAACCCTTTTGTTCCAACTCCAACACATGCGGTGACCTCACCTGGTTTAAATGGTATATCTCGAGACAATACCTCTCTCATCATCACTCAAAGCCTAGGTTTACCTCCACTGTATTCACATCCTACCATACCCGTGTCTGTACCTTATGCATTGAATCTATTCTTCCGTGCCCAGAGGCCTGCTCCTTTTACTCTCTGTTCTGAACGCACTAGACAGCCAGTTCTTATATAATTTAGCCGTACCCTTATCCTACTACTCCTCTGGTGATGTAGAGGTTAATCCAGGCCTTGCAGTACCTAGCTCCACTCACATTCCCTAGGTGCTCTCATTTGACTTTCTTCAACCGTAAAAGCCTTGGTTTCATGCATGTTAACCTTTTTGGGATAGGGGGCAGCATTTTCACTTTTGGATAAATAGCGTGCCCAGAGTGAACTGCCTCCTACTCAGTCCCAGAGGCTAATATATGCATATTATTATTAGTACTGGATAGAAACCACTATGAAGTTTCTAAAACCGTTTGAATGATGTCTGTGAGTATAACAGAACAGGTGAAAATCTGAGAAAAATCCAACCAGGAAGTGGGAAATCTGAGGTTTGTAGTTTTTCAACTCAGCTCTCAAGGCTTCCACTAGACGTCAACTGTATTTAGAACCTGTTTTGAGGATTCTACTCTAAATGAGGGGCTCATAAGGGCTCTTTGAGTGAGTGATCTGGCAGAGTGCCACAGCCTCGGTCTGGGGCGCTCACGTGAAAGGTAGCTACGTTCCACTTCATTTGTACAGGCAAAGGAATTGTTCGGTTGGAACATTTATTAAGTTTTATGTTAAAAACATCCTAAAGATTGATTCCATACTAAGGTTGACATGTTTCTACGGGCTGTATCGGAACTTTTTGAACTTTTCATCCGACATTCGCCGTGACTTGAACGTGCTTTTGGATTTGTTTACCAAACGCCCTAACAAAATAAGATATTTGGACATAACTGATGGAGTTTATCGAACAAATCAAAACATTTATGGTGGCACTGGGATTCCTGGGAGTGCATTCTGATGAAGATCATCAAGGTTAAGTGAATATTTAAAATGCTATTTCTGAGTATTGTTGAATACCTAATATGGTGGGGATCTTTTGGCTGCTTTGTTGTCTAAAGGCTGTACTCAGATTATTGCATGGTTTGCTTACTCCGTAAAAAAAAATTGAAATCTGACACAGCGGTTGCATTAAGGAGAAGTTTATCGAAAGTTCCATGTATAATAGTCGTATCATTATTCATGTTTATTGTGAGTATTTCTGTAAATTGATGTGGCTCTCTGCAATATCACCGCATGTTCTACAACTACTGAACGTAACGTGCCAATGTAAAGATTTTTTGAAAAATATTTAAAAAACATACAAGTATCGTGTAACATGAAGTCCTATGAGTGTCATCTGATGAAGATCATCAAAGGTTAGTGATTCATTTTATCTCTATTTCTGCTTTTTGTGACTCCACTCTTTGGCTGGAAAAAGTGGCTGTTTTTCTGTGGCTTGGCGGTGACCTAACATAATCGTTCAGACACTGTGGCTGAATTAATGACAATTGTATCTTTAAAATGGTGTAAAATACTTGTTATGCTTGAGGAATTTTAATTATGAGATTTTTGTTTTGAATTTGGCGCCCTGCACTTTCACTGGCTGTTGCGGGGGGCTTCCGCAGTCCTAGACAGGTTAACATCAGAAGCCTCCTCCCGAAGTTTGTTTTATAAACTGCTTTTTAGCACACTCTCCCAACCCGGATGTCCTAGCCATGTCTGAATCCTGGCTTAGGAAGGCCACCAAAAACCCTGAAATGTCCATCACTAACTACAACATTTTCCGACAAGATAGAACTGCCAAATGGGGTGGAGTTAGCCTGCAGAGTTCTGTCATACTATCCAGGTCTGTGCCCAAACAACTTGAGCTTCAAATTTTTTAAATACACCTTTCCAGAAACAAGTCGCTCACTGTTGCCGCTTGCTATAGACTAACTTCTGCCCCCAACATGTGTGAATTGATTGCCCACATCTATCATCAGAGCTCGTACTGTTAGGTGACATAAACTGGGACATGGTTAACACCTCGGTCGTCCTACAATGTAAACTAGATGCCCTCAATCTCACACAAATTATCAATGAACCTACCAGGTACAACCCCAAATCCATAAACACGGGTACCCTCAAAGATATCATCCTAACTAACCTGCCCTCCAAATACACCTCTGCTGTCTTCAACCAGGATAACAGTGATCACTGCCTCATTGTCTGAGTCTGAAATGGGTCTGCGGTCAAACAACCACCACTCATCACTGTCAAACGCTCCTTAAAAAACTTCAGCGAGCAGGCTGTTCTATTCGACCTGGCCCAGGTATCCTGGAAGGAAATTGACCTCATTACATCAGTAGAGGATGCCTGTTTATTCAACAAGGAACAGATATAGCTTATGGTTCACTCCAGACCTGACTGCCCTTGACAAGCACAAAAACATCCTGTGGAGTACTGCATTAGCATCGAATAGCCCCTGCTTTATGCAACTTTTCATGGAAGTTAGGGACTAATATACATAGGCAGTTAGGAAATCAAAGGTTAGCTTTTTCAAAGAGAAATTTGCAAACTCAAAACAAAAGGTTTTGGGACACTGTAAAGTCCATGGAGCACCTCCTCCCAGCTGCCCACTGCACTGAGGCTAGGAAACACTGTCACCACCGATAAATCCACAATAATTGAGCCTTTTTCTACAATTGGCCATGCTTTCCACCTGGCTACCCCTACCCTGGTCAACAGCCATGCACCCCCCTCAGCAACTTGCCCAAGCCTCCCCATTTCTCCTTCACCAAAATCCAGATAGCCGATGTTCTGAAAGTGCTGCAAAATCTGGACCCCTACAAATCAGCTGGGATAGACAATATGGACCTTCTCTTTCTAAAATGATCCGATGCAATTGTTGCAACCCCTCTAGCCTGTTCAACCTGGAAAGCTGTCGCGGTGATCCCCCTCTTCAAGGGGGGAGACACTCTAGGCCAGAACTGTTAGAGACCTATATCTATCCTAACCTGCCTTTCTAAGGTCTTCAAAAGCCAAGTTAACAAACAGATCACCGACCATTTCGAATCCCACCGTTCCCTCTCTGGTCTCTGGGTGCACCTCAGCTACGCTCAAGGTCCTAAACGATATCATAACCGCCATCGATAAGAGACCATACCATGCAGCTGTATTCATCGACCTTTCCAAGGCTTTCGACTCTGTCAATCACCACATTCTAATCGGCAGACTCAACAGCCTTGGTTTCTCAAATGACTGCCTCGCCTGGTTCACCAACTACTTATCTGATAGAGTTTTGTGTGTCAAATCGGAGGGGCTGTTGTCCAGACCTCTGGCAGTCTCTATGGGGGTGCCACAGGGCCGACTCTTTTCTCTCTATACATCAATGATGTCCCTCTTGCTGCTGATGATTCTCTGATCCACCTCTACGCAGACGACACCATTCTGTATACTTCTGGCTCTTCTTTGGACACTGTGTAAACTAACCTCCAGACAAGCTTCAATGCCATACAACTCTCCTTCTGTGGCCTCCAACTGCTCTTAAATGCAAGTAAAAATGTATGCTCTTCAACCGATCGTTGCCACGCATCTGCCCGCCGTCCAGCACCACTACTCTGGACGGTTCTAACTTAGAATATGTGGACAACTACAAATACCTAGGTGTCTAAATCTAGAATTGGCTTCCTATTTCTCAACAAAGCATCCTTCACTCATGCTGCCAAACATACCCTCGCAAAACTGACTATCCTACCGATCCTTGACTTCGGCGATGTCATTTACAAAATAGCCGCCAACACTCTACTCAGCAAATATGGGTGCAGTCTATCACAGTGCCATCTGTTTTGTCACCAAAGCCCCATACACTACCCACCATTGCGACCTGTACGCTCTCGTTGGCTGGCCATCGCTTCATATTCGTCGCCAAACCCACTGGCTCCAGGTCATCTTTAAGTTTTTGCTAGGTAAAGCCCCGCCTTATCTCAGCTCACAGGTTACCATAGCAGCACCCACCCGTAGCATGCACTCCAGCAGGTATATTTCACTGGGCACCACAAAAGCCAATTCCTCCTTTGGCCGTTCTCTGCTGCCAACGATTGGAACGAATTGCAAAAATCACTGAAGCTGGAGACTTATATCTCCCTCTCTAACTTTTAGCACCAGCTGTTAGAGCAGCTCACAGATCACTGCACCTGTACACAGCCCATCTGTAAATAGCCAATCCAACTACCTCAGCCCCATACTGTTATTTATTTATTTGCTCCTTTGCACCCCAGTATCTCTACTTGCACATTCATCTTCTGAACAACTATCACTCCAATGTTAATTGGTAAATTGTAATTATGTGGCCACTATGGCCTATTTATTGCCTTACCTCCCTTATCTTACCTCATTTGAACACACAATATTTAGAGTTTTAAATTGTGTTATTGACTGTATGTTTGTTTATTCCATGTGGAACTCTGTGTTGTTTGTGTTGCACTGCTTTGCTTTATCTTGGCCAGGTCGCAGTTGTAAATGAGAACTTGTTCTCAACTGGCCTCCCTGGTTAAATAAAGGTTAAAAAAATGTGATTGAAGAACACTGCACTGTGCATGCAGAGGGTTGCAATTCCACTGAATTGGGGATAGATTAACCAAAATATGCCACAGAACGTAGAATTGTCTTATGTGTATCCCACAAAAAAAGGTTCACTGTTATAAGCTAACTGTTTTGATGAATTTAAGCAAAATTCACAGACTTAACTTCCATTGGAAAATTTCCAAAAATTTCCCTGAAAGTTTTCAACCCTTTGCTTCCCTATATGTGACCAATAAAACTCACTGACATGTTCTTTACCTCACCTTGTCGTGTACACTACTCATACAGCTTTTATGGTGTTGTGCATTACAAGCCCAGCTAGCACAAAAGACTACCGTAATTTCTGGACTATTAAGCACACCTGAATATAAACCGCACCCACTGAATTAAAAAAAGATATGTATTTTGTACATAAATAAGCCGCACATGTCTAGAAGCCGCAGGTGCCTACCGGTACATTGAAACAAATTAACATTACACAGCTTTTAAACGAAACACGGCATGTAACAAAAATAAATAGGCTTTCAAACGAAACATGGCTAGGTAGCCTACCAAGAAAGGTAGCCTACCAAGAAAGTCATTGGTCACACCTCCTCCTGTGCACTGAAACCACTGAAGTCATCTCCTTCGGTGTCAGAGTTGAATAGCCTCAGAATTGCTTCATCCGATGTTGGATCGCTGCCCTCTTCAACACGCAGCAGTCCAGCCTTTCGAAACCCATTGATGATAGTGTCTTTTTTGACAATGCTCCACGCTGTCAGCAGCTCTATTTCCTTTTCCAACAGCCAGATCGACGCCTTCAACTTGAAAGCTGCATCATATGCATTTCTCCGTGTCTTTGCCATGATGAGGGTGACAAAATGACTACCGTAATCAGAATGATGGGAAGTTTGAGCGCGCTCGATTTACGTCACATTATGTGACGTGCTCAGTTTTTTGGCGGCATGAATCTTGTGAAAGTGGGAAAAATCCATAAATTAGCTGTGTCATTGTATTAAACCGCGAGGTGCAAGGCGTGGGAAAAAAGTAGCGGCTTATAGTCCGGAAATTACGGTAAATACACATTTTCTGATGCTTTTCAAACCCATGACCTCAGAATGCAACACTACTAATTGCGTATTTTCTATAGCGTTCTTCACCCCTTTCTGTACATGAAACATCAAGCTAGCACAAGACTGAATGTTCTGTTCTCGTCTTCTCAAAACCATGACATCTGATGTACTACTAATAATGTGTATAATGTGTCCTACACTTACTTAATCAAACTAAATTGCAAATGTAATTATACGTGAGTGTGCAGGCAACCATAAAGGAGACAGTGATAAAAGAAGGCTTCTTCAAAAAACAACAACAACAACTGTGTGTGTAGAAAATAATTGGACGGTAAAAGTGCAATGAAAGCATGCCACACATACACACACAGTTTATAGGGTGCCAATTAGCTGCTGATCAGATGAAAGCAAAGTAATGAAAGGATATATTTCCACAGAGAGAAATGAGAGAAACGAGAGAAGCTCGGGGGAGGTGCGGGTCTGTAGGGAATGGCACCCTCCGCTTCACCTCACCCAACACTAATAATAACAGCAGAGTGAGGTTGAACACACACACACACACATATACAGTGGGGCAAAGAAGTATTTAGTCAGCCACCAATTTTGCAAGTTCTCCCATTTAAAAAGATGAGAGAGGCCTGTAACTTAAATCATAAGTACACTTCCAACTATGACAGAAAAAATGAGAAGAAAAAAAATCCAGAAAATCACATTGTCTTCATGTTCTGACCTTTATTTCCTTTGTTTTGTCATTATTTAGTTTGGTCAGGGCGTGAATTGGGTGGGCAGTCTATGTTTGTTTTTCTATGTTTTGGGGTATTTCTATGTTTCGGCCTAGTATGGTTCTCAATCAGAGGCAGGTGTCATTAGTTGTCTCTGATTGAGAATCATAGCCTGGGTCTCACTGTGTGTTTGTGGGCGATTGTTCCTGTCTGTCTTACTTTGCACCAGTATTAGGCTGTTTCGGTTTTCGTGTTACAGTTATTGTTTTTGATTCGTGTTTACTTTGTTTCATTAAACATGAATCTCAATTGCCACGCCGCATTTTGGTCTGACTCTCCTTCAAGTCAAGAGAACTGTGACAATTGTAGGATTTTTTATGAATTCATTTCCAAATTACACCACCAATCAGGCCTTTATGGTAGTGGCCAGACAGATGCCACTCCTGCTTGGATTTTGCCAAAAGTTACCCAAAGACTCTGATCATGAGAAACAAAAATCTCTGGTCTGATGAATCCAAGATTGAACTCTTTGGCCTGAAATTCCAAGCATTAAATCCTGTCACCATTTTTCCATAGAAGCGTGGTGTCAGCATCATGCTGTGGGTTGGTTTTCAGCAGCAGGGACTGGGAGACTAGTCAGGATTGAGGGAAGAGTGAACAGAGCAAAATACAGAGCGATCCTTGATTTAAAAACCTGCTCCAGAGCACTCAGGACCTCAGACTGGGGCAAAGGTTCACCTTCCAACAGGACAATTCTCAACCCAGATACTCTTGAAGAGTGGTAATGTTTGTCTCAACCTCAATCAATCCACCTTTATTGTGTGACAGGTAAAGAACGTCATGAAATGCACAGCATTCAAGACCAAACAAATATAACGTTCCGCTTTTATGAGATTGTGTCGCACTGAAAACCCCCAGCTATAAGGCAAATATACTGTAAGACAATCAAGATTAGGCATCGCAAAGGAGGAAAGCAATCTCTTTCACAACCTTGCAATACTGAGTTTGACATTCAAATTTACATTCTTGGAACAGCTCTAACTTCAATAAGTATATTATGCCCCTAGCATAAGTGCATGGTGAGTATGTTTATGTGCATCTTCCAGTTGAGAAACCCCTTTGGGACTGGGGTTGTAACATGACTCTCTGAGGTCATTAAAGATCCCATGGCACTTATCGTAAGAGTAGGGGTGTTAACCCCGGTGTCCTGGCTAAATTCCCAATCTGGCCCTCAAACCATCACGGTCACCTAATAATCCCCAGTTTACAATTGGTACATTCATCCCCATCCTCTCCCCTGTAACTATTCCCCAGGTCGTTGCTGCAAATGAGAACGTGTTCTCAGTCAACTTACCTGGTAAAATAATGGATAAATAAAATAAAAAAATTAAGTAAGCTTGCCTTGGAACCAGATAGGACATTTGAATCCCAAGTTCAACTGCTCCTGCAGGTCACTGCAGTATATCCAATGCTGAATTCATCCCTTCTGTTGTTTCTACACTTATCTTACAAGGCTAACACACATTAAGTGTTTAGACAACTGTGTTTAGACAAGTGTTTACCCATGCTGACTAGTGACAAAGTGACAGGCCAAACACAGAACATTTAATTAGAACACTCAGCATGCCTCCACGCACCTTGTTAAGACAATTAAAATGCCTGTAAATGACATCATCTACGAGGCTCATTGCTAGCCAGAGAACTTCACTCCCTACTATTAACTGCAAATGCTGTGCTTGAAAGTTCCAACGGCACCAAGAATAATCTGCAAGAAAACACGATGCATTTATTGCATTTGATGTAACAAAACAGTTCAAATTTGTGTGTGTTCTTCAAATATTGTACATTCCCCACAATCTGAACACTACACTGTTTGCGAAAAATGTTTGCTACAGTGTTTGCTATAAATCTTCTTAACCGAAGAAAGTGACCGTGGGTTCATTCCATGTCATTTCAGCACAACACGACACCCACCATCTCAGAGTGTTCAGAAATTGTTTGTGTAGTTAGAATCAGGTAAGACTAGCATTCCTGCACCATTATTTTTGATTAAATATAATTTGATCTCTGCAAAATTAAGCTAACTGATTGCACCCAAATTGGCCATTTTAAATGATTAGATTCATATAATTTTCAATAAATATAGTACATAACATCCAATTTGGATTAAACTCTTTTTTAAACTATGAGTAAGACATGATGAATCCAATTATCAAATGCCACTCACGGACTCCCAACACCCCACCCCCAACCCAGCAACAAGTATACAATATCAGTCATGGAGTTGCGGCTCGAAGTATAGTTTCTTCATCCTATGTAATGTATTCTCAGTGAATTTAGCAATATATATATTTTTTTCTATTCAGAGAAATTACTCATTGAAGTTGTTAGGTTTATGTCCCATCCTACATGCTGATATTACCAGGTTCTGACTAATAGATGGTGCTGTTCAAGATTATATTTTTATATTTTTTAAGAATCCCCCCTCAAAAGGTAAAGGAATAGTGCATCCACATTACAAAATGACAAGTTGGTTTCCTTACCCTGTAAGCAGTCTTTGGACAAGGTATGACAAAACCAAAGCACTGATTGCCAAAAGTATGTGTATTCGGCTATTTCAGCCACACCCGTTGCTGACAGGTGTATACAATTGAGCACACATCCATGCAATCTCCATAGACAAACATTGGCAGAAGAAGAGAAGCTACAGAGTGGTCCTTCTGTAGCTCAGTTGGTAGAGCATGGTGCTTGGCGCTTGTAACGCCAGGGTAGTGGGTTCGATCCCCGGGACCACCCATACGTAGAATGTATGCACACATGACTGTAAGTCGCTTTGGATAAAAGCGTCTGCTAAATGGCATATATTATTATATTATATATTAAGAGCTTAGTGACATTCAACGTGGCACCGTCATAGGATGCCATCTTTCCAACATGTCACTTCGTCAAATTTCTGCCATACTAAAGCTTCCCCGGTCAACTGTAAGTGCAGTTATTGTGAAGTGGAAACATCTTGGAGCAACAACACCTCACTAATGCTCATCACTGAATGGAAGCAAGTCCCCGGCGCAATGTTCCAACATCAAGTGGAAAGCCTTCCCAGAAGAGTGGAGACTGTGACCAACTCCATTTTAATGGCCATGATTCTGGAATGAGATGTTCAACGGGCATGTAGTGTCCCTATTTAAGCAATTTTGCGCTTCGTATGCAAATAATCTGTAAGTAACATCATCACAATACACTTTAACCTCTTTAACCGCTATTTCATTATTGGATAAAAAAAACGTGCCCGTTTTAAGTGCAATATTTTGTCACAAAAAGATGCTCAACTATGCATATAATTGGCAGCTTTGGAAATAAAACTTGGGTACCCATATAATACAGGATATATTTTTGTCAAATGTTGCTAATATATGCATATAAAAAATATTATAGAATAGAAACACTCTAAAGTCTCTTAAACCATTTAAATCTTGTCTCTATGTAAAGCAAAAGTCTCAGGGCATGCATTCTCCCAAAGTCTCTCTTGTCATGGAAAAAGTTGGCCCAACTTTGACGTCATCGTATACGCCTTCCCAAACTACTACCGCTCTGGGAACAGTCTGTACGTGTTCAGCGCGGAGCCTGCTTTCAATGGGGCTTCTCATTGTGAGAATCGCGCGCTCACGAGACGTTGAGCGTGCTGAAAGGTCTCGGTCACGCGAAAAAAAGTGTACGATTATGCGCGCTCTGCTCCGGTGAAGTCTTTTCTTCAGGATGATTAAAAGACGTGTGTGTTTTGCTTCGTCCTCACAATTGTTGTACACCTTTATAACATGTTAAAGCTTAATTATGAACATAGTTTGACAAGTTTACTCAACATATAATATATATTTTCGACGTTTTGGTGCGCATCCACTTGAATTTTGCCTACATTTTGACCGAAATATGGCTATTTTGAGAACCGAAAGACGCAGACTTGAAAACTAAACGCTGTTTTGGTAAGTATAATCCCTTCCAGGTCTTTTGATGGAAGAACAGCAAAGGTAAGGGAATATTTATGTGTTAATTTTGGGTTTCTGTCGACTCCAAGATAGAGGAGGCATAATGATACATTTGGAGCGCCGACTCCTAGTATAGCCTAGTAAACACAAACTGTAACGTTAAAAATAAATGTAACACAGCGATTGCATTTAGAAGAAGTGTATCTTCCTATACATATGTAAAACATGCATATTTAGTCAAAGTTTATGATGTGTATTCCTTGTTAGCTGACGTTATCTGCCGGAGCTATTTAATTTCTCCTGACATTTTAGTAGCATTTTTTGAACAATGCGTCATTGTAAACAGAGATTTATGGATATATATTGCAGATTATTGAAAAACAAAATGAATGTACTGTGTAACATGTTATATTACTGTCATCTGATGAAGATTTCAAAAGGTTATTGAAATGATTTTTTTTTTAAATCCTGCGTTTGTTGATTGCATATTTTTTCCTACTTGGCTATGCTAATGAGCTATGTCTGCGGTGGTGGTTTGACATAAATATGTGCTATGTTTTCGCCGTAAAACATTTTAGAAATCTGACTTGTTGCCTGGATTCACAACGAGTGTAGCTTTAATTCAATACCCTGCATGTGTATTTTAATGAACGTTTGAGTTTTAACTAATACTATTAGCATTTAGCGTAGCGCATTTTGCATTTCCAGAGCTCTAGATGGGACGCCTGCATGCCAGGTAGGAGCAAGAGGTTAATGTGGAAAAAAGTTTAGCGTTTTGATGAATGAATTTTCGGGTTTTTTAGGTAGCCAAACATGACGCAGAAAACGGACCGATTTCTCCTGCACAAATAATCTTTCAGGAAAAACTGAACATTTGCTATCTAACTGAGTATCCTCATTGAAAACATCTGAAGTTCTTCGAAAGTAAATGATTTTATTTGAATGGTTTTCTGGTTTTTGTGACAATGTTGCCTGCTGAATGCTAACGCTAAATGCTAACACTAGCTATCAATACTGTTACACAAATGCTTGTTTTGCTATGGTTGAGAAGCATATTTTAGAAAATCTGAGATGACAGTGTTGTTAACAAAAGGCTAAGCTTGAGAGCTAGCATATTGATTTAATTTCATTTGCGATTTTCATGAATAGTTAACGTTGCGTTATGGTAATGGGCTTGAGGCTGTAGTCACGATCCCGGATCCGGGATGGCTCGACGCAAGAAGTTAAGATACTTTTGAATGATTTGGACATGAGGTGTGAAAATGTCAATATACAATTGAATTCATACACATACTCTGAGTTTGGACTCATTTTTCAACCACTCCACAAATGTCTTGTTAACTATAGTTTTGGAAAATCGGTGAGGACATCTACTTTGTGCATTTTTCCAACAATTGTTTACAGACAGATCATTCACTGTATCACAAATCCAGTGGATCAGAAGTCAACGTACACTAAGTTGACTGCTTTTAAACAGCTTGGAAAATTCCAGAAAATTATGTCATGGCTTTAGAAGCTTCTGACAGACTAATTGACATAATTTTAGTCAATTGAAGGTGTACCTGTGGATGTATTTCAAGGCCTACCTTCAAACTCAGTGCATCTTTGCTTGACCCCTCCAAGACCCCCCCCAAAAAACAATTGTAGACCTCCAAAAGTCTGGTTCATCCCTGGGAGCAATTTCCAAATGCCTGAAGGTATTACATTCATCTGTACAAACAATAGTACGCAAGTATAAAGACTATGGGACCACGCAGCCGTCATTCCGCTCAGGAAGGAGACGCGTTCTGTCTCCTAGAGATGAATGTAATTTGGTGCGGGAAGTGCAAATCATTCCTTGAACAACAGCAAGGGACCTTGTGAAAATGCTGGAGGAAAAAGGTACAAAAGTATCAACAACGAGTCCTATACCGACAATGGCCGATTAATTAGGGCCGATTTCAAGTTTTTATAATCAGAAATCTGTATTTTTGGACGCCAATTCGTATTGATTTTTTTACACCTTTATTTAACTAGGCAAGTCAGTTAAGTACACATTCTTATTTTCAATGACGGCCAAGGAACGGTGGGTTAACTGCCTTGTTCAGGGGCAGAATGACAGATTTGTACCTTGTCAGCTCGGGGATTCAATCTAGCATCCTTTCGGTTACTAGTCCAACGCTCTAACCACCTGCCTCACGAGGAGCCTGCCTGTTACGCAAATGCAGTAAGAAGCCAAGGTAAGTTGCTAGCTTGCATTAAACTTATCTTATAAAAAACAATCATAATCGCTAATTAACTACACATGATTGATAATATTACTAGTTTATCTAGTGTCCTGCGTTGCATATAATTGATGCGGTGTGCATTCGCAAAAAAGGACTGTCGTTGCTCCAACGTGTACCTAACCATAAACATCAATGCCTTTCTTAAAATCAAAACACAGAAGTATATATTTTTAAACCTTCAAATTTAGCTAAAAGAAATCCATGTTAGCAGGCAATATTAACCAGGTGAAATTGTGTCTCTTCTCTTCTCGTTCATTGCACGCAGTGTCAGGGTATATGCAACAGTTTGGGCCGCCTGGCTCATTGTGAACTAATTTGCCAGAATTTTACGTAACATTGAAGGTTGTGCAATGTAACAGCAATATTTAGACTAGGGATGCCATCCGTAAGATAAAATACGGAACGGTTCCGTATTTCACTGAAAGAATAAACTTTTTAGCGTTTCAAACGTCACTCGCTCTGAGACTTGGAGTAGGTGTTCCCCTTGCTCTGCATGGGTAACGCTGCTTTGAGGGTCAATGTGTTCCTGGTTCGAGCCCAGGTAGGGGAGAAGGAGAGGGACGGAAGTGATACTGTTACACTGGCAATAGTAAAGTGCCTATTAGTACATCCAATACTCAAAGGTATATAAAATACAAATCATATAGAAAGAAATAGTCCTATAATTCTTATAAAAACTACCACCTAAAACTTCTTACCTGGGAATATTGACTCACGTTGAAAGGAACCACCAGCTTTCATATATTCTCAGCAAGGAACTTAAACATTAGCTTTCTTACATGGCACATATTGCACTTTTACTGTCTTCTCCAACACAGTGTTTTTGCATTATTCAAACCAAATTGAACATGTTTCATTATTTATTTGAGGCTAAATTGATTGTATTTATGTATTATATAAAGTTAAAATAAGTGTTCATTCAGCATTGTTGTAATTGTCACTATTACAAATAAATAATGGCGTTTAATCGGTATCAGCAATATTTTTGGTCCTCCAATAATCTGTATCGGTATTAGCGATGAAAAATCATAATCGGTCGACCTCTAGACATAATATGAAAGGCCGCTCAGCAAGGAAGACGCCACTGCTCCAAAACCGCCATAAAAAAGCCAGACTACAGTTTCCAACTGCACATGGGGACAAAGATCGTACTTTTTGGAGAAATGTCCTCTGGTCTGATGAAACAAAATTGGAACTGTTTGGCCATAATCACCGTCTTTATGTTTGGAGGAAAAAGGGGGCGGCTTGCAAGCCGAAGAACACCATACCAAACATGAAGCACGGGGTGACAGCATCATGTTGTGGGGGTGCTTTGCTGCAGGAGGGACTGGTGCACTTCACAAAATAGATGACATCATGAGGGAGGAAAAATATGTGGATATATTGAAGCAACATCTCAAGACATCAGTCAGGAATTTAAAGCTTGGTCGCAAATGGGTCTTCCAAATGGACATTGACCCCAAGCACACTTCCAAAGTAGTGGCAAAATGGCTTAAGGACAACAAAGTCACGTTATTGGAGTGGCCAACACAAAGCCCTGACCTCAATTCTATAAAATATTTGCAGGAAAAACTGAAAAAGTGAGGAGGCCTACAAACCATTTTACATTCTTAAAATAAAGTGGTGATCCTAACCGACCTAAAACAGTGACTTTTTACTAGGATTAAATGTCAGGAATTGTGAAAAACGGAGTTTAAATGTAGGTGTATCTAAACTTCTGACTTCAACTGTAGGTACCATTGACTTGCATTGGATTTGTGCTAAAATGCTAGCATTTGAAACAATAGACAACAAAACCAATGCATGAATTTCTGTCATTCCTTCCTTATAGACTGCTTACAGGGTAAGGAAACCAATGTAATTTGTAATTGTCATGTTTTGTCTTAGATTGTCTTGTCATTTTGCTTTTCCCTCTGTTCATTTTCCCCCTGCTGGTCTTTTTAGGTTCGTTCCCCTTTTTCTCTCTCCCTTCCTCTCTCTCTTCTCTCTATCGTTTCGTTCCTGCTCCCAGCTGTTCCTATTCCCCTAATCAATCATTTAGTCTTCCCACACCTGTTCCCGATCCTTTTCCCTGATTAGAGTCCCTATTTCTCTCCTTGTTTTCCGTTCCTGCCCTGTCGGATCCTTGTCTATTGTTCACCGTGCTGTGTCTATGTATCGCCCTGTCGTGTCGTGTTTCCCTCAGATGCTGCGTGGTGAGCAGGTGTCTGAGTCTGCTACGTTCAAGTGCCTTCCCGAGGCAACCTGCAGTTCTTGATCAAGTCTCCAGTCTGTTCTCGTCATTACGAGTAGAATTATGCCTTTTGATTGTAAAGTTACTTTACTGGATTAAAGACTCTGTTTTCGCCAAGTCGCTTTTGGGTCCTCATTCACCTGCATAACAGAAGGATCCGACCAAAGAATGGACCCAGCGACTACAGATGCTCGTAACACTGCCGTCGAGATCCAAGGAGCCATGCTCGGCAGACACGAGCAGGAATTGTCTGCTGCTCGCCATGCCGTGGAGAACCTGGCCGCTCAGGTTTCCGACCTCTCTGGACAGTTCCAGAGTCTACGTCTCGTGCCACCTGTTACTTCCTGGCCTGCCGAGCCTCCGGAACCTAGGGTTAATAACCCACCTTGCTACTCCGGGCAGCCCACTGAGTGCCGCTCCTTTCTCACCCAGTGTGATATTGTGTTCTCTCTCCAACCCAACACATACTCTAGCGAGAGAGCTCGGGTTGCTTACGTCATTTCACTCCTTACTGGCCGGGCTCGAGAGTGGAGCACAGCTATCTGGGAGGCAAGGGCTGATTGTTCTAACAATTACCAGAACTTTAAAGAGGAGATGATTCGGGTTTTTGACCGTTCAGTTTTTGGTAGGGAGGCTTCTAGGGCCCTGGCTTCCCTATGCCAAGGTGATCGATCCATAACGGATTACTCTATAGAGTTTCGCACTCTTGCTGCCTCTAGTGACTGGAACGAGCCGGCGCTGCTCGCTCGTTTTCTGGAGGGACTCCACGCAGTGGTCAAAGATGAGATTCTCTCTCGGGAGGTTCCTTCCAGTGTGGACTCTTTGATTGCTCTCGCCATCCTCATAGAACGACGGGTAGATCTTCGTCACCAAGCTCGTGGAAGAGAGCTCGCGTCAACGGTGTTTCCCTGCTCCGCATCGCAACCATCTCCCTCCTCTGGCTCAGAGACTGAGCCCATGCAGCTGGGAGGTATTCGCATCTCGACCAAGGAGAGGGAACGGAGGATCACCAACCGCCTGTGCCTCTATTGCGGATTTGATGGACATTTTGTCAATTCATGTCCAGTAAAAGGCCAGAGCTCATCAGTAAGCGGAGGGCTACTGGTGAGCGCTACTACTCAGGTCTCTTCATCTAGATCCTGTACTACTATGTCGGTCCATCTACGCTGGACCGGTTCGGGTGCTACATGCAGTGCCTTGATTGACTCTGGGGCTGAGGGTTGTTTCATGGACGAAGCATGGGCTCGGAAACATGACATTCCTTTCAGACAGTTAGACAAGCCTACGCCCATGTTTGCCTTAGATGGTAGTCATCTTCCCAGTATCAGATTTGAGACACTACCTTTAACTCTCACAGTATCTGGTAACCACAGTGAGACTATTTCTTTTTTGATTTTTCGTTCACCTTTTACACCTGTTGTTTTGGGTCATCCCTGGCTAGTATGTCATAATCCTTCTATTAATTGGTCTAGTAATTCTATCCTATCCTGGAACGTTTCTTGTCATGTGAAGTGTTTAATGTCTGCCATCCCTCCCATTTCTTCTGTCCCCACTTCTCAGGAGGAACCTGGCGATTTGACAGGAGTGCCGGAGGAATATCATGATCTGCGCACGGTCTTCAGTCGGTCCCGAGCCAACTCCCTTCCTCCTCACCGGTCGTATGATTGTAGTATTGATCTCCTTCCGGGGACCACTCCTCCTCGGGGTAGACTATACTCTCTGTCGGCTCCCGAACGTAAGGCTCTCGAGGATTATTTATCTGTGTCTCTTGACGCCGGTACCATAGTGCCTTCTTCCTCTCCGGCCGGGGCGGGGTTCTTTTTGTTAAGAAGAAGGACGGTACTCTGCGCCCCTGCGTGGATTATCGAGGGCTGAATGACATAACGGTTAAGAATCGTTATCCGCTTCCCCTTATGTCATCAGCCTTCGAGATTCTGCAGGGAGCCAGGTGCTTTACTAAGTTGGACCTTCGTAACGCTTACCATCTCGTGCGCATCAGAGAGGGGGACGAGTGGAAAACGGCGTTTAACACTCCGTTAGGGCATTTTGAGTACCGGGTTCTGCCGTTTGGTCTCGCCAATGCGCCAGCTGTTTTTCAGGCATTAGTTAATGATGTTCTGAGAGACATGCTGAACATCTTTGTTTTTGTCTATCTTGACGATATCCTGATTTTTTCACCGTCACTCGAGATTCATGTTCAGCACGTTCGACGTGTTCTACAGCGCCTTTTAGAGAATTGTCTCTACGTGAAGGCTGAGAAGTGCTCTTTTCATGTCTCCTCCGTTACTTTTCTCGGTTCTGTTATTTCCGCTGAAGGCATTCAGATGGATTCCGCTAAGGTTCAAGCTGTCAGTGATTGGCCCGTTCCAAGGTCACGTGTCGAGTTGCAGCGCTTTTTAGGTTTCGCTAATTTCTATCGGCGTTTCATTCGTAATTTCGGTCAAGTTGCTGCCCCTCTCACAGCTCTTACTTCTGTCAAGACGTGTTTTAAGTGGTCCGGTTCCGCCCAGGGAGCTTTTGATCTTCTAAAAGAACGTTTTACGTCCGCTCCTATCCTCGTTACTCCTGACGTCACTAGACAATTTATTGTCGAGGTTGACGCTTCAGAGGTAGGCGTGGGAGCCATTCTATCCCAGCGCTTCCAGTCTGACGATAAGGTTCATCCTTGCGCTTATTTTTCTCATCGCCTGTCGCCATCTGAGCGCAACTATGATGTGGGTAACCGCGAACTGCTCGCCATCCGCTTAGCCCTAGGCGAATGGCGACAGTGGTTGGAGGGGGCGACCGTTCCTTTTGTCGTTTGGACAGACCATAAGAACCTTGAGTACATCCGTTCTGCCAAACGACTTAATGCCCGTCAAGCTCGTTGGGCGTTGTTTTTCGCTCGTTTCGAGTTTGTGATTTCTTACCATCCGGGTAGCAAAAACACCAAGCCTGATGCCTTATCCCGTCTGTTTAGTTCTTCTGTGGCTTCTACTGATCCCGAGGGATTCTTCCTTATGGGCGTGTTGTCGGGTTGACAGTCTGGGGAATTGAAAGACAGGTTAAGCAAGCACTCACGCACACTGCGTCGCCGCGCGCTTGTCCTAGTAACCTCCTTTTCGTTCCTGTTTCCACTCGTCTGGCTGTTCTTCAGTGGGCTCACTCTGCCAAGTTAGCTGGTCATCCCGGTGTTCGAGGCACTCTTGCGTCTATTTGCCAGCGCTTTTGGTGGCCGACTCAGGAGCGTGACACGCGCCGTTTTGTGGCTGCTTGTTCGGACTGCGCGCAGACTAAGTCGGGTAACTCTCCTCCTGCCGGTCGTCTCAGACCGCTCCCCATTCCTTCTCGACCATGGTCTCACATCGCCCTAGACTTCATTACCGGTCTGCCTTTGTCTGCGGGGAAGACTGTGATTCTTACGGTTGTCGATAGGTTCTCTAAGGCGGCACATTTCATTCCCCTCGCTAAACTTCCTTCCGCTAAGGAGACGGCACAAATCATCATCGAGAATGTGTTCAGAATTCATGGCCTCCCGTTAGACGCCGTTTCAGACAGAGGCCCGCAATTCACGTCACAGTTTTGGAGGGAGTTCTGTCGTTTGATTGGTGCGTCCGTCAGTCTCTCTTCCGGGTTTCATCCCCAGTCTAACGGTCAAGCAGAGAGGGCCAATCAGACGATTGGTCGCATACTACGCAGCCTTTCTTTCAGAAACCCTGCGTCTTGGGCAGAACAGCTCCCCTGGGCAGAATACGCTCACAACTCGCTTCCTTCGTCTGCTACCGGGTTATCTCCGTTTCAGAGTAGTCTGGGTTACCAGCCTCCTCTGTTCTCATCCCAGCTTGCCGAGTCCAGCGTTCCCTCCGCTCAAGCGTTTGTCCAACGTTGTGAGCGCACCTGGAGGAGGGTGAGGTCTGCACTTTGCCGTTACAGGGCACAGACTGTGAGAGCCGCCAATAAACGCAGGATTAAGAGTCCAAGGTATTGTTGCGGCCAGAGAGTGTGGCTTTCCACTCGCAACCTTCCTCTTACGACAGCTTCTCGTAAGTTGACTCCGCGGTTCATTGGTCCGTTCCGTGTCTCCCAGGTCGTCAATCCTGTCGCTGTGCGACTGCTTCTTCCGCGACATCTTCGTCGCGTCCATCCTGTCTTCCATGTCTCCTGTGTCAAGCCCTTTCTTCGCACCCCGTTCGTCTTCCCTCCCCCCTCCCGTCCTTGTCGAGGGCGCACTTATTTACAAGGTACGTAGGATCATGGACATGCGTTCTCGGGGACGGGGTCACCAATACTTAGTGGATTGGGAGGGTTACGGTCCTGAGGAGAGGAGTTGGGTTCCGTCTCGGGACGTGCTGGACCGTTCACTTATTGATGATTTCCTCCGTTGCCGCCAGGATTCCTCCTCGAGTGCGCCAGGAGGCGCTCGGTGAGTGGGGGGGTACTGTCATGTTTTGTCTTAGATTGTCTTGTCATTTTGCTTTTCCCTCTGTTCATTTTCCCCCTGCTGGTCTTTTTAGGTTCGTTCCCCTTTTTCTCTCTCCCTTCCTCTCTCTCTTCTCTCTATCGTTTCGTTCCTGCTCCCAGCTGTTCCTATTCCCCTAATCAATCATTTAGTCTTCCCACACCTGTTCCCGATCCTTTTCCCTGATTAGAGTCCCTATTTCTCTCCTTGTTTTCCGTTCCTGCCCTGTCGGATCCTTGTCTATTGTTCACCGTGCTGTGTCTATGTATCGCCCTGTCGTGTCGTGTTTCCCTCAGATGCTGCGTGGTGAGCAGGTGTCTGAGTCTGCTACGTTCAAGTGCCTTCCCGAGGCAACCTGCAGTTCTTGATCAAGTCTCCAGTCTGTTCTCGTCATTACGAGTAGAATTATGCCTTTTGATTGTAAAGTTACTTTACTGGATTAAAGACTCTGTTTTCGCCAAGTCGCTTTTGGGTCCTCATTCACCTGCATAACAGTAATTTTGGTGACACAAATTTCTTGTGCTTTTTGAGGTGGAAACACCTTGTGTTTTTCTTTGAAACCAAAATGACTTGAGCAGATATTGGAGAGAGGTCTGTAATTGAGTAGTATAAATTATTACTATTGAGGTAGAGTAAGCAGAACAAATTGCCACCAAAAGAGTAATTTTACCCCACAAAGCAAATGTGATTATTTCTCCATAAGCGTTGTTCAAACCCCACCATTTACTAGGCTTTAACATTGTGTTTTCCTTCACTAAATTGCCATCTAACAATTTTACCAGGTTTAAGTCATTTAAGTCTCATTCGCAGCCTGTCATACGGAGTTAAAATAGAGTAGAAAGGAGAGTAAGTGAGTATTCCGTTGCTTTAAGAGACATGGCACCTGCACGCACCTCCATTCGAAACAATAATTACCCTTGTTCAAAGTCACACCACCAAGGACAATGCTCAGTAAGTGCACAGCGTGTGCCCATTAAGCAGAGAGTGAAGTGACCTGAAAATGGTGCCGGAAGAAATGGCAGCAGTTTTACAGGCGCCCAACCAATTGTGCAAATATGTGGGGGTTTGTCGGGGTTTTTCGTGTTATTTGTAACTTATTTTGTACATAATGTTTCTGCAACCGTAGTTTATGACAAAAAAAGAGCTTCTGGATATCAGAACAGCGATCACTCACCTCAGATTAGACAACATTTTTTCTTCAACAAGCAAGATGCACAGGACATTCTCCAAACACCCGACAGGGCCAACATCCCCGTTATTTGCAAGAGGGAGAAATGCAGTCACAGAGGACACAAAGCAGGATGCCTTATGAGGTCCGGCAGAAGGCGAGTAGGAAAGCTGCTGTTACCGTCAATATTACTCGCCAACGTGCAATCATTGAACAATAAATTAGACGAGGTACGATCACGAATATCCTACCAACGGGACATCAAAAAACGTAATATCCTATGTTTCACATAATCGTGGCTGAATGACGACATATATATTCAGCTATCAGGATATTTCACCTAAAAGTCAGACCACATATAAAGAAGGCGTTGTGAAAGGCGGTCATCAATGGATCCAGAGAAAGGGACTCGTGTGAACACACACAATGTTTCAGTGTTGAAAGCCGCTAACCATTGCGTGTCCATCTGTTTGCGTTGCCCATGCAGTGAACGCCACAGTAGTAGCTCCCTGCGAAAGCCTTAAAAGCCCAAAACACTCCATAGAGCCATTCCATATCTCAATCATCACATTTTATCCCACCATAAAAAAAGTGGCAGCTCATATATTTTTGTATGACAGTGAAGCATTGTGATTTACGATAATTGAAACATTGAAAAGAACATCAGAGTCATGCTTAGTCCAGTTACCCAGCATGCTGTGTGAGATAGCGCCCCAGTGGTGGTGCCCGATTTCTGGCAGGCATGTGAAGGCAGACCAGGGCTGCACCTCAATAGTTGAAGTAGCTTCCTGTCCTCCTGTCCTTGTGTTAATCGGCACAAAAAAAGGGGAACAGGGAAGGGGAAAGGACAGGCGCTTGCAGGAGGTTTGGGATACACTCATCCAGTTCCATCAGATTGGTTCAAATGAAGGAAAGGATACAAGGACAGGAAGCCACATTTTGATTACCAATATGTATCCCAGGACTGATTGTTGTCTCAAGGAATTGGCCAGGATTCATTAGACTGGTCAGACTAGCTAATTACCTCCAGTGACCCAAAGCCTCTCTCCCTGAATGAGGGACCAGATTGAGCTAATGTACAGATGTAGGTTCTGAACCAAATTCACTATTCTGCATTAACATAATACTGTAACTGTTAATCCATTTTGTTTAGATGTTCAGATGATTCATAGATCAACACCGATGTTGAAGCCTACCTTGATGAAGGAGCACCAAGTATTTTGCCTCTCCTCTCCGTTAAGCTATTTACCAGGGGAAGTAGATAAGTATCCATGGTGACTCAATTGTTGTTTCAGAGAAACAGATGGGTTTAGTCCTTTTGTATTGTGCTTTTGCACAGGTGTTCCCAAACTTTCACTCGGGGCCCCCCCTTCAAGCATTGGGGGACATCCTGCGCTAAGCACCCCCCCCCCCCCCCCCGCGCCACATCGTTTTCTGTGGGCACAAGACCTGTTCATGACGCAAACTGTTTTACACCCTTCATTGGTGGAAGGAGAAAATTTAGCAGGTTTAAATCTTACTTCCTGCAATTCTACATATTTTGTCAAGGGATGCAAATAACAGTTGTCTAATGTGTATTCATGTGATATGAGTGACAAAAAAATTACAACAATATATTTTGGCTAATAAACGTCTGCTGACATGGGTGAGTTGATGTGAACATATCTGATAACTTACAAATAGCTCTGTAAGATATCCAATGACTAACATGACAAGAGGAACTGAGACCCACCCACAGTTTGGGAACCACCGTTTTGTTACTAAAGCACCTTATACCACCCACCACTGCGACCTGTATGCTCTAGTCGGCTGGCCCTGACTACATGTTCGTCGCCAGACCCACTGGCTCCAGGTCATCGACAAGTCTATGCTAGGTAAAGCTCCGCCTTATCTCAGTTCACTGGTCACGATGGCAAGACCCACCAGTAGCACGCACTCCAGCAGGTGTATCTTACTGATCATCCCTAAAGCCAAAACCTCATTTGGCTGCCTTTCCTTACAGTTCTCTGCTGCCTGCGACTGGAACGAATTGCAAAAATCTCTGAAGTTGGAGACATTTATCTCCCTCACCAACTTTAAACATCTGCTATCTGAGCAGCTATCCGATCGCTGCACCTGTACATAGTCCATCGGTATATAGCCCATACAATGTACCTACCTCAGCACCATACTGTTTTTATTTTATTTACTTTTCTGATCTTTTGCACACCAGTATCTCTACCTGCACATGTTAATTTGATCACTCTAGTGTTAATCTGCTAAATTGTAATTATTCACTCCTATGGCCTATTTATTGCCTACCTCCTCATGCCTTTTGCACACAATATATATAGATAATTTTTTTCTACTATGTTATTGACTTGTTTGTTGTTTATTGTTTACTCCATGTGTAACTCTGTGTTGTTGTCTAGTCACACTGCTATACTTTATCTTGGCCAGGTGGCAGTTGCAAATGAGAACTTGTTCTCAACTAGCCTACCTGGTTAAATAAAGGTGAAATAAAATAAAAATAAATAAAAAACATGCAAAAGGCACACCTATCTTGGTCACTGAGACTTTCAGGGTAAAGAAATAGCTGTTCAAATGTCAATGCATGATCATAGTCATACCCCCTCACAGCAAAGGCATTGGGTATAACCATGTGTTTTGAATTCAATCAATTGAGGTTGGTCAACATAATTGAGACAGAATGGTAAAGCTAACAGAGTGAATGACAGCTATTTAACCTCATGTGATTTAGCATTAACTACACTAGCAGTAGCTACATTGGCTCATGGGTTCCCCAGGGTCTGTGATGATGACAGTGGTTAGCACATTATCACAGTGATGTTGTTTAGTGGCCTCTAATCTACATACTGTCATCATGTGTCAGCTGTGAAGCCAGCTGCCAACAGACCAACCAGAAGCAGATGCAGTTGTAAAACATACTGTGGGTAAATGCAGAACACAGGTGAAGATAGTTGGTGGCTAGTAGCATAGGGCGCTCATGCTAACAATGCTAATTTGGTGTAATATGTATGCAAATGCTATTCACCAAACCAAAAATTGTGTGAAAGGCAATTATATGCATTTACCCGTGACTACATCCCTGCAATCAACTGTCTTTTTTGTTGTTGTCTTAAGCAGCTGAAGCATTTAGACCATCTTATGAGAATGATGATCCTATTCAGCTTTCTGCTCAGGTAAGACCATTGACAGTGATCTAGTTTTGAGGTAGGTCAGGTATAGAGGAACGTGTCTCGGAATACCAAGCAGCTCATCCAACAAACATCTCACATCCACAAGAGTGAGGTTTGAGAACGCTGTTGAACTTTCCACTTTATCTTTCTCAGGTGGAGATCAAAAGATGGAGGGGGCTTGAAGTGTCCTGAAGAGAAACTGTTTCTAGCCCATCAAAGTGACGGTGGATCTCAGCAACTCAGTGAGATGACTTTATTTAGTACACGACCCCCCTGACCCCAGGGTCATATTGAGTCATCGCCACTGAAACCTTTTGGCCAATTAACTGATAAAGGTTGGGCAGCGGGGAGCCGAACCATGAGACACTGAGACATCTGAGTTGACGGATCAATCATCTATATCTGAGCAGGTTTCTCCCTCCCTCCTTCCATACTCTCCCTCCTACACTCTGGCTACTGTAGACAAGTGAAAAGACCCATGGGAGAGCAAGCCCTTCATCCCCCTCCCCCAGCGTCCCATCCCTCCCTCTAGTTGCAAATGTCCCGGCTGATTAAGATGGAGTGGCATATACACGCCACGGTGGCCCCCAGAGCCTCTGTTTTTACCCCCAACACATTCATCCCCTGTGCTAACTGCCACAATCCGCATCTCCTCCTTACCTATACCTTCTTCCACCTTATACATCATAGATCACATATAAGTCCTGTCACAACGCTACCTGGCCCTGTCGCTTAGCAAATCTCCAGGCACCAAGCGTGTGTGTGTGACAGGAAGAAATACGCCTATCGCATGTAGCGCGTGCATCTCAGCCTCGTCCTCTACACCCCTTTAAAAATAATGATTTGATGGACGAGGGGGTGTTTTTGGGCTTTTATGTTATGCCGTCGGTGTCAAAAATACTCCAACGCAAACGTGTATTGTATGCAAGTACGCGTTTATAAACTCAGACCTGAGTCAAACATGTACATCAAGTACATTAACCTATTTAAGGTGAACTTTTGGCACTTTTCCATTGGCTCCAATGCACAGGAGAAACTGAATCAAGAGTATCTAAGATATTTGAAATATGTACAGTTGATGTCGGAAGTTTACATACACTTAGGTTGAAGTCATTAAAACTCATTTTTCAACAACTCCACAAATGTCTTGTTAACAAACTAGTTTTGGCAAGTTGGTTAGGACATCTACTTTGTGCATGACACAAGTAATTTTCCCAGCATTTGTTTATAGACAGATTATTTCACTTATCATTCACTGTATCACAATTCCAGTGGGTCAGAAGGTTACACACACTTAGTTGACTGTGCCTTTTAAACAGCTTGGAAAATTCTTCTGATTGACTCAAATGATGTCAATTAGCCTATCGGAGGTGTACCTGTGGATATATTTCAATGCCTACCTTCAAACTCAGTGCCTCTTTGCTTGACATAATGGGAACATCAAAAGAAATCAGCCAAGACCTCAGAAAATAAATTGTAGACCTCCACAAGACTGGTTCATCCTTGGGAGCAATTTCCAAACGCCTGAAGATACCACGTTCATCTGTACAAACAATAGTACGCATTTATAAACACCATGGGACCATGCAGCCATCATACCGCTCAGGAAAGAGACGCGTTCTGTCTCCTAGAGATGAATGTACTTTGGCGGAAAAAGTGCAAATCAATCATAGAACAACAGCAAAGGACCGTGTGAAGATGCTGGAGGAAACAGGTACAAAAGTATCTATATCCATAGTAAAACAAGTCCTTTATCGACATAACCTGAAAGGCCGCTCAGCAGGGAAGGACCCACTGCTCCAAAACCACCATAAAAAAGCCAGACTAAAAATAAAAAAAACTGCACATGGGGACAAAGACTGTACTTTTTGGAGAAATGTCCTCTGGTCTGATGAAACAAAAATGGAACTGTTTGGCCATGATGACCATCATTATGTTTGGGTGAAAAAGGGGGAGGCTTGCAAGCCGAAGAACACCATCCCAACCGTGAAGCACGGAGTGGCAGCATCATATTGTGGGGATGCTTTGCTGCAGGAGGGACTGGTGCACTTCACAAAATTGATGACATCATGAGGGAGGGAAATATGTGAATATATTGAAGCAACATCTCAAGACATCAGCCAGGAAGTTAAAGCTTGGTCGCAAATGGGTATTCCAAATGGACAATGACCCCAAGCATACATCCAAAGTTTTTTCAAAATGGCATAAGGGCAACAAAGTCAAGGTATTGGAGTGGCCAACACAAAGCCCTGACCTCAATCCTATAGAACATTTGTTGGGAGAACTGAAAAAGCCTACAAGGCCTACAAACCTGACTCAGTTACACCAGCTCTGTCAGGAGGAATGGGCTAAAATTCACCCAACTTATCTTGGGAAGCTTCCCCGAAATGCTTGACCCAAGTTAAACAATTTAATTGCAATGCTACCAAATACTAATTGAGTGTATGTAAACTTCTGACCCACTGGGAATGTAATGAAATAAATAAAATCTTAAATACATTTCTCTCTCTACTATTATTCAGAAATGTCACATTCTTAAAATAAAATGGTGATCCTAACTGACCTCAAACAGGGAATTTTTACTCAAATGAAATGTCAGGAACTGTGAAAAATTAAGTTTAAATGTATTTCGCTAAGGTGTATGTAAACTTCCGACATCAACTGTAGCTATTTGACCAAGGTAGGCAGGCAGAGTATATAGCTAGAAGTTAGAAAAACACACTCAAAGACACAGACATAGAGTAGCCACATTCAATGGTAAATACCTTATTTCATGATGAACAGTGGCACTATAGTTATAGCTAACACACTTAATCTCCATTGTTAATTGCAGTTTGTCATAGCATACCCTGAATATAATGTTTGACGACCACTGAATAAGCGGGAAAAAAAGTTGAAAAAGAGCAATTAAAATAGCCACCACATTAAATCCTACAAAGCAAGCCGCTCTCTCCCAGTGAATGGTCCAATTACTCGCTAACATGGGGTGAAACTTTTCCTAATGCCCTGTGGATCACCGTCCACCAGCTAATTATCCACTTTCAGCATGTACCAATCTTGCTACTCATCATTAGTTTACTTATTTGGACAATTGCCCCCGACTCCAAATCCAATGATTAAAAAAACTGCACCATGACCAAAGATGAGATAAAAACACAATAATGCTAATAACAGTAATATGAACAAAACTAAAAATAATTAGAGAGGTATAACTTTAATGGCACCCTGTCACTATACTGACTAGTGATAGAACTTTGGATATCTTGTCTAGTCATGAGGTGATTTGCCTGCTCGAGGATGGTGGGAATGGGAGACTTGTTGGATGCTGCTGGGATGGGTTTGTTAGAACATACCAGAATACAGGTCACATATTGGAAGTCAAGTACAGTTTGCTTCAATAAAAAAGTACTATCTATGTTATCATTCCCACTGTACTATAAATCATGTGTATGTCTTGTCGCAAGGGGTTAGGAGAAAGCAATTGAGAGTTTACATATTTATGTTGAAAGTGCACACCTTCAACAAATTCAAAGTGGATCAAGAAAAGCACTCAGCAGCTTAAACTTGTATCTTCTCCTACTTAAGTTTGATTTCAAAAAGCATTATCAAAATACCAAAAAAAGATAAGCGCAACACCTCTGCTATTGAATCTAATCTTCCAAGAATAGCTGAATATTTTAAACAAAGCATAGTGACTTGAAGCTCAAAATGTATGTTGAATAAAATGGCCAATTCAAAAAGGTTCATTCACAATTACACTGGATTCGAGAGGAACCCATTACCTATATTACCCATTTAATATTATATATTTTTTACTATGTAAATATCTCAGGGATTATATCTGCATCCAGTGGTGTAGTGAAGGGTATATGCCGTATGCACACTTCTTTTTCAGTGGGCATTGCATATAGTTCTTATGCCCAATGATGTGTATCAAAGAAGTGGAGGTATACGCTGTATCAATTATGTATTATAATAGAGAAATCATGCACTGTCTGGCTAATTTCAATACAACTTCCTCCATTTGAACATCCACACACCTTCTGTCATTCCACATCCATAGATTGCAGTTCCTGTGGCTTCCGCTAGATGTCAACAGTCTTTAGAAAGCTTGTTTTTTGAAAAACTAGCTAGAATTTGTAGTTTTTCAAGTTGGCTCTCATTTTGACTGTAATCTTGTAGAGCATGCACTTCATTATTTATCTCCGGTATTGAACACACTATTCTCCATCTTAAATTTGATCCTTTATTTACATATTAGGTCACGTGAGGATTGATTAGAAACACTGTTCCACTTGTTCAAAATGCATACAAAGGAATCTCAAAGTTTACCAATAAACTTCATCCAAACAAGTGGAACAGGTGGATTGCTGAATCAAGTGTGCCAGCTAAACTGACCTTTTGGGGATTTAAAGAAGGACTTTATCGAACAAAATAACCATTAGTTGTGTAGCTGGGACCCTTGTGATTGCAAACAGTGGAAGATCTTCAAAGGTAAGTGATTTATTTTATCGCCATTTCTGACTTTTGTGAATCCTCTGCTGCTTTTGTATGCTGGGCGCTGTCCTCAGATAATCGCATGGTATGATTTTGCCGTGAAGCCTTTTTGAAATCTGATAAAGCGGCTGGATTAACAAGAAGTTATGCTTTTAAATGATGTAGGACACTTGTATTTTCATGAATGTTTAATATTACGAAATTTTATATTTTGAATTTCACACCCCACCTTTCCCAAACAGGTTTTAAATAAACGTTTCTGTGATTCCCCAGACTACTACTTAATTAATTGTTACGTGATTAATTGCGTAATAATTGAACATGTTATGTAATTATTTGATGAATAGCCGTCATCGTATTAAAACCTCTTGAGGATAGGGAGACGCTAGCGTCTCAACTGGCCAATTGCCTGGGGAAATACAGAGCGCCAGATTCAAATAAAATGCTATAAAATTCAAACTTTCATTAAATCACACATGTAAGATAGTCAATTAAAGCTACACTCGTTGTGAATCCAGCCAACATGTCAGATTTGTAAAATTATTTTCTGCGAAAGCATAAGAAGCTATTATCTGATAGCATGCACCCATCTGAACCAGTAGTAAACAAAAGAGCTAGCGTAGCAGGCGCTACACAAAACGCTGAAATAAAATATAAAATATGCATTACCTTTCACAAGCTTCTTTTGTTGGCACTCCAATATGTCCCTTAAACATCACAATTGGTCTTTTTTTTCCGATTAATTCCGTCCATGTATACCCAAAATGTCCATTTATAAAGCACGTTTGATCCAGAAAAAAACAGCTTACCAAAACACAACGTCACTACAAAACATTTCAAAAGTTCCCTATAAACTTTGCCAAAATATTTCAAACTACTTTTGTAATACAACTTTAGTTATTTTTAAACGTTAATAATCGATCAAATTGTAGACGGGGCAATCTGTATTCAATACAGCAAGTAAACAAACCATGCAATGTAACCTTGTTCCAGGATGTGCTTCTTCTTTGTTGCACAAATGATTAACCTCAACCAAATTCCAAAGACTGGTGACATCCAGTTGAAGTCGTAGGAACTGTAAAATGGTCCCTATCAAATATCCCTTGGCAAAGACAACAGAGGGAACGGAAAAAAAGAAGAAAGAAATCTGAACAGTTAGTCCTCGGGGTTTTGCCTGCTACATAAGTTATGTTATAGTCACAGACATGATTGAAACAGTTTTAGACACTTCAGAGTGTTTTCTATCCACACCTACTAATCATATGCATATCATATATTCCTGGCATGAGTAGCAGGAAGTTGAATGTGGGCGCGCTATTTCTCCAAAAGTGTAAATTCTGCCCCCTATGAGGGTAGTCATAAAAAAATTATTGTTAACCACTATTATTGAACACAGAATGAATTCATGCAACTTATCATGTTAAGCACATTTTTACTCCTGAACTTGTTTAGCCTTGCCATAACAAAGGGGTTGTATATTTATTGACTCAAACATTTCAGATTTTCATTTTTTATGGATTTCTAAAACTTTCTACAAGATAAATTCCACTTTGACATTATGGGGTATTGTGTGTAGATCAGTGACACAACATCTCAAATGCAGGCTGTAACACAACATGTGGAAAAGGGGTGTGTATGCTTTCTGAAGGCACTGTATAAAAGATACAGTGCCTTGCGAAAGTATTCGGCCCCCTTGAACTTTGCGACCTTTTGCCACATTTCAGGCTTCAAACAAAGATATAAAACTGTATGTTTTTGTGATGAATCAACAACAAGTGGGACACAATCGTGAAGTGGAACGACATTTATTGGATATTTCAAACTTTTTTAACAAATCAAAAACTGAAAAATTGGGCGTGCAAAATTATTCAGCCCCCTTAAGTTAATACTTTGTAGCGCCACCTTTTGCTGCGATTACAGCTGTAAGTCGCTTGGGGTATGTCTCTATCAGTTTGTCACATCGAGAGACTGAATTTTTTTCCCATTCCTCCTTGTAAAACAGCTCGAGCTCAGTGAGGTTGGATGAAGAGCATTTGTGAACAGCAGTTTTCAGTTCTTTCCACAGATTCTCGATTGGATTCAGGTCTGGACTTTGACTTGGCCATTCTAACACCTGGATATGTTTATTTTTGAACCATTCCATTGTAGATGTTGCTTTATGTTTTGGATCATTGTCTTGTTGGAAGACAAATCTCCGTCCCAGTCTCAGGTCTTTTGCAGACTCCATCAGGTTTTCTTCCAGAATGGTCCTGTATTTGGCTCCATCCATCTTCCCATCAATTTTAACCATCTTCCCTGTCCCTGCTGAAGAAAAGCAGGCCCAAACCATGATGCTGCCACCACCATGTTTGACAGTGGGGATGGTGTGTTCAGGGTGTTGCTTTTACGCCAAACATTGCATTGTTGCCAAAAAGTTCAATTTTGGTTTCATTTGACCAGAGCACCTTCTTCCACATGTTTGGTGTGTCTCCCAGGTGGCTTGTGACAAACTTTAAACGACACTTTTTATGGATATCTTTAAGAAATGGCTTTCTTCTTGCCACTCTTCCATAAAGGCCAGATTTGTGCAATATACGACTGATTGTTGTCCTATGGACAGAGTCTCCCACCTCAGCTGTAGATCACTGCAGTTCATCCAGAGTGATCATGGGCCTCTTGGCTGCATCTCTGATCAGTCTTCTCCTTGTATGAGCTGAAAGTTTAGAGGGACGGCCAGGTCTTGGTAGATTTGCAGTGGTCTGATACTCCTTCCATTTCAATATTATCGCTTGCACAGTGCTCCTTGGGATGTTTAAAGCTTGGGAAATCTTTTTGTATTCAAATCTGGCTTTAAACTTCTTCACAACAGTATCTCGGACCTGCCTGGTGTGTTCCTTGTTCTTCATGATGCTCTCTGCGCTTAACGGACCTCTGAGACTATCACAGTGCAGGTGCATTTATACGGAGACTTGATTACACACAGGTGGATTGTATTTATCATCATTCGTCATTTAGGTCAACATTGGATCATTCAGAGATCCTCACTGAACTTCTGGAGAGAGTTTGCTGCACTGAAAGTAAAGGGGCTGAATAATTTTGCACGCCCAATTTTTCAGTTTTTGATTTGTTGAATAAGTTTGAAATATCCAATAAATGTCGTTCCACTCCATGATTGTGTCCCACTTGTTTTTGATTCTTCACAAAAAAATACATTTTTATATCTTTATGTTTGAAGCTTGAAATGTGGCAAAAGGTCGCAAAGTTCAAGGGGGCCGAATACTTTCGCAAGGCACTGTACAGTTTGTGTTGACCTGACTGAAATACCAATATGGGATTGATCATTTTAGGTACAGAGTTGAGTATACCCACTTCACCAGGTACCACTAAACCACTGTCTGCATCAGGTTAACGTGGGTTACCAAGTCTGTCACAACTATTGAAACAGAAACACATTTTTAAAAAGGATACATCCACCCTTCATTCAACAAGGCTTTTCATACAGCATCCCATAATTAACCACTCATTGTAGGACTAAAATACCATTGCTGTTTCTATAGCAACCAGTTACTATTAACATTCCGAGAGTGGGAGGGCGAGGAGAGGTGAAGAGCGAAAGAACAAAAGAAGACTGCAGCTGAGATAGAAATGGATAAGATACGGTAAGATTATATAGTTTTATCAAATTAATCGACATTTATTAAAGTAACAAAACCATCGTGTGGATTGCTGCTTACCTTGTCCATAGACTACTGTCAAGGTAAGGGAGCAAATATAGATCTGTAATTTGACTGAACTATACCTTGAAGACAACATTCAATGCAACATCAACACAATAACAAAGAGACACAGTTCGCTATCCTACAGCAACAAGATATCATAGTACAGTATCAAACCAACAATTCATATTCCAATAACGGGAGTCAATTTTGACTTCCTTCACCAAACCAACTCTGTCTCAGTTCATCAAAACTACATTTTCCATGGGATTCCAACGGCGTTGTTCTGATTTGTTGCCTAATTCTGGAACATTCCAGAGAAATATTCCTAGTTTTCCCCACTGACAGGAATGGTAGGGCTTTCTAATATAATTAGTTAAAAAACAAACATTAAAGCATTACATGAAAGACTCAATTAGAAAAATCCGTCTTTCCAATTGAGCCTGATTAGAGGGTCTCCATAGGCCTTGTGGGGGGTGAGTGGAAGCGTGTGGAGGGAGGGGAATGAAGGAAGGAGGGAAGACTTCTGTTTTCCTCTTTATAAATGAGTGAAACCAGGCCATGAGGGCTAATTAGACAGCAAGGTGTGTTTATTTTCTTTCCAAATACCTCTCTTTCTCTTGTTCCATCTCTCTCTCTGAGAAATCGGTCTTGTAATTAGACTTTCAATCCTTCTCTTCCACTCTCTCTCCTGCTCAGACACTCACTATGTCTCTTACCCTCTGCCTTTCTCTTTCTCTCACTCTTCTCTTTTTCTCTCTCCTGCTCAGACTCTCTCTCTTTCTTGCAATCTCCTTCTCTCTTTTCTCATCTCCTCTCCTTCCTTTCTCCTGCCTTTCACTTTCCCACAGAAGGAAGAAAAGGCAGGATGGAAGTTTAACTGGGTTCCTGTAATGGGAGCAATAGGGGATGGGCCTAATAGCGCAACAGGAGACTTCGGAGAAAGTTCAGTCTCTGCATGCATCTCAAGTCATGCTGCTCTGGTCTAACAACTTAAAAGTCTATTGAACTGAGGGCATCTCACTGGGTAATTTTTTTACCCCTCAAAATGAGTCCACTGTAATAAGTTATTATACGAGTTATTTAACTGTGAACAATGTTGCAAAATAGCTAAGGGTAATAAAATACAGGCATTTTGCTACACCCGCAATAACATCTGCTAAATATGTGTACGTATGTGACATATACAATTTGATTAGATTTTTTTTATTTTTAAATGTGTTCCTCAATTCTCAGTGTATTCTTGTTATGAACTTAAATTCTAAGTATAATATCAAATCATTCTTGGTAGCGACAGTGCAAGTTCTTTGTTGGCCAATACCATCATAACTTTTTTCCTGTGCCATGTGCCTAAGAAAAAGTAATATCAAGTATGGTAACAGCTCAACAGCAAAGCTTGTGAGTGTTTGATTCCTTTGTTGGTCTCAATAAAATTAATGGTTACCTAGTTACGTTAATGTATTTCAATGGCCGCTGACTGAGTCACACTTTGTTATGAAGAATGGAAAAATAAAGGATGGAAAAATACAGGGGTAACATCCCAAATGGCACCCTATTCCTTACATGTTGCACTACTTTTGACCAGAGGCCTACGGGCCCTGTTCAAAAGTACTGCATATTATAGGGAATAGGGTGCCATTTGCGACACAAACAGGCTCTTTAAAGGTCTGTCACACAGAGAGTAGAATTACTCTTTGATTGGATCTAAATCAGCCAATCACTCAAATCACTCCCTTCACTTAATGACAATGGCTGAGACGATGCTCTTTGAGTGTTCGTGGGTGTGTGTGTTCGTGTGACAGTATGTCTCCATACGTTTTTTTGTTGTTGCTCTGAATCTTTTTAAATGCACACAATTACAAAGCCATTAAAAGTAATGAAATAAACCCAGGAAGAACTCATTAGTCTAAGAGCTAGTGATTGAGGAGAACTTGGAGTGGAAAACCACCCCACTAAGTTTAAATCAAGGAGCAGATTAAGACACAGAGACCATGTCTGCATCTCAAATGACACACTATAGGCCATGAGAGAAACCCTAATGCACTATAAGGAATAGGGTGCCATGTGGGACACAACCCAATTCTGTCATTAAACTGGACTGCCTTTGTTTCGTGTGGAAGCAGTAAAAAATACAGTACAGGGCACCTTGGCTGCCAATGTCATGGACCAAGCCAGGAGCCAAGGGCTGGGAAGACGTGGCTTGGGCCCAATAAAAACCAACCGACAAGCAAATAATTAATTCATACACTCATAAAAAAAAGGTCAATAAAGGCACCATATATTGTGCCATGCTGCCATTGTTTCATGGTAAACATAACATCACAATATAAAAACTAAGATTCAATCATATTATATTTGTGCAAAGCCTATGACAATAGGCCTACATAGGCTAGGGAATTGATCTATTTTCCTTGGGATCAATCAAGTGCTACTATTAATGTCACTCACACTATCATTCATTCACATAAAGTATGTGGATCATGTCCAATCTTTATTGAATGACAACCCCATGGCCCAAGATTGGTGGTGGTGATATGAAATTGGTTTAGGCCTAAGAAATCCTGTTGCTGCCACATAATACAGAGAAAGAAAAAACACAAGTGAGCGAACGAGAGTCTGCTCAGGTAAATTTGCTCAGGAGAAACAGACAGAGACACACACACACACACAAGCACAGACAGACACAGACAGAGACACACACACACAAATACAGACAGACACAAATACAGACAGAGAGACACAAATACAGACAGACAGACAGACAGACAGACAGACAGACAGACAGACAGACAGACAGGCAGACAGACAGGCAGGCAGGCAGACAGGCAGACAGGCAGACAGGCAGACAGGCAGAGACACATGCAGAGACACAGGCAGAGACACACATAATAGAGCGAAAGAAAAAAGCAAGTGCATGAGAGGCTTAAATCTGATCAAGAGACAGAGAGAGCCACAGACAGACAGACCGAGACACGGACAGACAGAGACACGAATAGACAGACAGAGAGACACAGATACAGACAGACACACACACACAGACAGAGAAACACAGACAGAAACACAAACACACACACAGAGACAGACACAGAGAGAGAGACAGACATTTTGGTATGGCTGCTCCCCCGCATATTTCCACTGAGACTGGTGAAGGACTCACTGTTCCTCCTCCGGTAGAGGGATGAGCAGGATGACAGAGAGATAAGGAGAGGGGGGGCGGACTAAAAAATAGAATGAGGAAATGAGAGGAGAGTGAAAGTGGGACAGAATGTAAAGACAATGATGATAGGCATCATGATAATGGGGCGGCAGCGTAGCCTAGCGTAGCCTAGTGGTTAGAGCGTTGGACTAGTAACCGGAAGGTTGCGAGTTCAAACCCCCGAGCTGACAAGGTACAAATCTGTCATTCTGCCCCTGAACAGGCAGTTAACCCACTGTTCCTAGGCCGTCATTGAAAATAAGAATGTGTTCTTAACAGACTTGCCTGGTTAAATAAAGGTGAATTTTTTTTTATTGCATGTGGAGTATACTCTCAAGTATCAACATTTACTGCCGTTTTGTACTATAACACTCACTCCACATCAGCTGTCACTGAATTAGTGAAGACACATTTTTGAACGTGGGGAGGATTAAATGGCTACGATACCGTGAGGGTCAGATTGGGGAATATAGCCAGAACACCGAAGTTCACAACCTTAATCTTCCCCAAAATCCCATGGCTTCCACAAAAAGCCAGGACTTTGGTTAAACATGGTTAAACATCCCATTCTGAAAAACAACCGTTTTGCTAGGAAGAAGACTAGCCAATTTAATTCTGAGGAGAAAAATGGAAGACTCTGCTGTCGGGCTTATAGATAAAGTACCCCAAAACCTACATTCCCTGAACGAGGACACTATATCATATCTAGATATAGATAATGTATGAAGTGGCTCACCTCTTCAACTCCGAGATATACTACATCAGGGAAGTGATAGTTACAAATGTCCCATCTCCCAGACCATCCGCAAGTCTCCTCTTCTGATATATTTATATTTTATCAACAGCCAATATAAATCATATATCCTACTAGAGAAGCTATGGGGTAAACAAAACATAGGTTATATGAATGTTTCCATAACGTTATATTAGGTTCTGGTAAAGGTACAAATGAGAGAGACTACCCAGCAAACCAAAATAGATGATGTTAATGTTCTCAGAACATTCCATTAGGTTGTCGGAAATAGGCTTACACTATTTGCGCATTCACTATTGCCATGTACCGCTATTCACTACAGGTTGACAGTATTTCAAGGCGTATTTCCAGCCCAAGTAAAAACACGGCAGCCGATCAAACGTGCCGCTTCAGTTAACGTTAATTACGAAAGATCAAAAGGCATGTTCCATGCGCAAGTTACGTCGAAAGACGGGATTCTTATTGGAGATGAAAATAGATAAAAGGTCAGAGTCTTCCCCCGAGTGACAGCACGGTAAGCATCTGTCACTGGTAATAATCGATTCACCTGCGCATGAAGAAGATAACTTGAAGTAGACAGAAAATCTGAATTAAACACGTCGCTCAAGGACAAAGGGACGAATTTGTGACGTTTTTTTTGTAGCGTCCCTAGGGAATTTAAACAAGGTTGAACAACAGGGGCGAAATAAGGGTAACAGTATGGGAAGGAATGAGGTATCCGTAAGACACGGGGGAGATCAATGGTGTTTTAAACTTTTGGTGTAACAAAAACAAGTCAAACTGTGTGTATGGGCTTAAGTCTGTGCAAGCATGGGTAAGCATCCAAAATCATTGACGACGGCCTGCCTTCCTCCATAGCAACACTACACACACATGCACGCACACACTCCCCCCTTAAAGCTCACTCTGCAATCAACCTTTCGTATCTCTGTTGGATGGCTGAACTCTACTCTGGTTCCATTCTAACCCTGCAACCCGGCTGAAGCCAAGGACTTTTTGTTTTTCCCTTATCACTCCCCGCATTAAGACTAATTAGACATGAAGGCAAAACTAGTTTTAATCCAGCTGGTGAGAGGTGGTCTGGACCTGGACGGTAATGTGGGGGGACAGGAGCGGGGACGGGTGTATGCTACCAGCAGGGGGTGCCACCTTCTATGGGTGGATATGAGGTGGACGGGGGTATGAGGAGGTATCGGACACAGGGATGGGTTAGGGAGCAAGTGGAGGTTACCGACCAGGCATGACAGCGGGGGGGGGGGGGGCTTAGAACAACGGGGTGAGAAATAAGGACAAAGCCTGTGAGGCAGGGTTCGATGCAGTCTCTCTCTACCGCTCTCTCTTTTCCACTCTCTCTTTCACTCTTTTTTTTCCTGCTCAGACTCAATTTCGTTCTCTTTTTCTCTCTCTGATAAAGTAAATTTGTTTTCCTTCCGTTCGCTCTGTTCTATTCTGCTTCCTCCGATAGCACATTACTTTTCCCTCTCTTCCTGCAGAGTTGTCCCATTTTAATTCACTCTCTTCCTTTATTTTGTTCATTTCCTTTGTCATCCTATTCCCATTACTCCTTGCATGCAATCTTCTTTGAGCCATTGGAGCCTATGGTTTTATGCCCATCATTGGATCTCCTCTGATTTCCTGTGTGACTGACTGGCTTGAAGCTTCCTGTTGTAGCTAAATAATAAGGAGTAGAGGGAAGCTGATCGTGGTTCAGTTTGGAATTTCCCCCACTAATGATTAAGGTTAGGATTTGGAGAGGGGAATCTGATCCTAGATCTGTACATAGGGGAGACTTCATACTGAACCTATATAGAATGGGGAACACAACATGTTGAGACTCAGTAAGACGGTAACATGCTGCGCCAGGAGACCATTCTTACGGTCACACTGTCTGCAGCTTCACACCATGCTGCAGTCTGGAGCGGCCGAGTGCAATCACACATCTCTGACATAGTCCATCGTTAACACTCCTTTCACACCAGGCTGGGGATGTTGTTACAGTAACAGAAGAGAGGAGATAACTTACACATAAATCTGCTTTATTACAGTATCTAAATCAACCACTAGCCACTACCAGCTAAGCTCTCCTGTAGATCTGAAATTATTGGAAAGGCTAAGCGATATGGTAATATACCCACCCAGTTTTAAACATAGTATACGCACATCCAATAACTTGCATTTGCTGGGTACCAAAAGATAAACTGAATCAAGAAAAGATACCGGGACAATTATGAATTATCCAGTCATTCATCAGTGTACAGGTATCTATTCTTTATTTCAATATTTCCATCAAGCCAATTAGAATACAATGTGAAGCTATTATCATTACGCACACTGTATATCTATCCTAGGGGTGAAAATGGGCAGAATTCAGCATTAGTCAGCTGCACCAGCATCCCATAGGAAGAGACTACTATTAATTGGATCAATGATTTGAGAGCTTGTCACTGAAGCCATACCAACAACATGACTCAGTTAAATCTGTCCGTACCATTAGTAATGGCACTGACGAGAAAAAACACAGAGAGAGAAAGAGAGAGAGAGAGAGAGAGAGAGAGAGAGAGAGAGAGAGAGAGAGAGAGAGAGAGAGAGAGAGAGAGAGAGAGAGAGAGAGAGAGAGAGAGAGAGAGAGAGAGAGAGAGAGAGAGAGAGAGAGAGAGAGAGAGAGAGAGAGAGAGAGACACACACACCAACGAGGACACATGCAGTGACTTACACTTTTTGTTGAGTTCAAAGACCTTGACCAAACTCTGGCCATATAAACTATGGTAGCTGAAAATGCACACACAATAACTACAGTGAGGGCTAAAACGCAAACATAACAACATGCACACACAAAGATAAGCAAAAACACATGCACAAGAGACATGTTAGGGGCGCTGCATAAAAACATGTTTTTTTCCAGATTTTCTCCACCTTTCTCAGGAAACTAAATTGCAAATGATATTGTTCTAAAGAGTAAAAATAAAATGGTAGAAATTGAGGGGAAAATATCGAAGTACATGCGTACAGTGAAAACACGTGTTTGTGTGCATCTGGGACTCTGTTGGCCACCTGAGCCACCTGTCTCTATCTGCCGAATGCCAGCTGTAGACGGGCTGCACGGCTGCACTGGGCTATGGAGGGAACACACACACACGGAGGGAACACACACACATGGAGACACACACACACGGAGACACACACACACACACACACACACACACACACACACACACACACACACACACACACACACACACACACACACACACACACACACACACACACACACACACACACACACACACACACACACACACACACACACACACACACACACACACAGTCCTGTAGGCCATGTTCCTCCATTAGTGGTGACACACACACCCCAGGTCCTGATGTCAGACGTTACATGGAGTTCTGCCGCCCAGACAGGTGTTGCCATTGATCACCAGAGGGCTCTTTATGACAGCCATAATTACAAAGCATAGAGTGTGTGTGTGTGTGTGTGTGTGTGTGTGTGTGTGTGTGTGTGTGTGTGTGTGTGTGTGTGTGTGTGTGTGTGTGTGTGTGTGTGTGTGTGTGTGTGTGTGTGTGTGTGTGTGTGTGTGTGTGTGTGTGTGTGTGTGTGTGTGTGTGTGTGTGTGTGTGTGTGTGTGTGTGTGAGAATGCTTGTCTGCACTTGTGTGTGTTTTTCTTGCATTTATTTTGAGGGCAGACAAAAACTAAAAAGATTACTATCCCTCTTTGTTGTTGCATATAATCAATCATCTGCTGTCAGTGACCTCATCCAAAATGGCACCCTAATCCCTACATGAGCCCTGGTCAAAAGAAGTGCACTATGTACGGAATAGGCTGCCATTAAGGACGTACCCATTGTTATGTTTTTCTATTAGATTTAGTCATAGTCCCCTACCCCTCTGCTCAGGTTAGTGACACTGTAGCACCATTTGTACTTGCCTTAATACACTTCAAGAGCACCCCTTTTCCAGGCAAGTTTTTAAAAAGCAATTGGTCATTTTTTTCTCCCTCGTTTTGCTTTTACAGCTTTGTGCTCAGAGAACAGCGAACAATTACAGGCAGGCCCTATGAAAATGTCAATGAGATTTGGCTTCCCTTGAGTGAGTGAGTGAGTGAGTGAGTGAGTGAGTGAGTGAGTGAGTGAGTGAGTGAGTGAGTGAGTGAGTGAGTGAGTGAGTGAGTGAGTGAGTGAGTGAGTGAGTGAGTGAGTGAGTGAGTGAGTGAGTGAGTGAGAGGTGTGTATGTATATGTGAGTGGTAGCTGGCAAGAAAGAGATGGAGAGAAAGAGATGGAGAGATAGCGAGACAAAGAGTGAGTGGAAGAGAGAGAGCGAGAGTAGGATGGCCATGCCGGTTTGGACGAGGGTGAATGTGAACATCTCTTTCATACTCCTTTCACATTGAGTGGCCTGATTCATCTCTCGGAGTTCGCTTTGTCATCCTTTATCATCCTTTATTTCTACTCTTCCCCTCCAACAGATACATCACTGCGCGAAGGTTCTGTTGATCGGGCCTGGTCTGAGCACAGCAGTGGGGCTGTGGGTTCAGTACCTGGATCACTGATTATCCCTCTGTGCCCTGTGCCTGTGCAAAAAAAATATATATATATATAAAAGAGGGAGGGACAGAGAGACAGAAGAGAGAGAGATGTAGACAGACACAGACACACACTCCCTCCTCCCTATCATGGGTCGTAATTCGAATTGTATCCAATACCGCAGCAATTAGCAAAATGGAGGAGGACTGAAGTCTCTGTCCACACACACACAACACACCCGCTACATCCCACTAATCACCATAGGGAGAGTGTGTGTGTATGTGTATATATATGTTTGTGAGTGTGTGTGATTTAGCCTCTGCGTCCACAGAGAGGGCCCAATTAGTTCAGTGGGGAAAGTCCGTAGCGTGCACATACACTTGCTAGATAGTCCTGGGGGAGACAGGATACTGTATATAACCACCGAGGTAAAACACACGGGTGCATCCCAGATGACACCCTATTCCCTATATAGTGCACTACTTTTGACCAGAGTACTGCACAACATAGGGAATAGAGTGCAATTTGCGAGACATGCCATGTTTACTTCTGTCAAATGTGTCTCACTGATCAACTCTGTCTATCAACGCAGCCGATATCCCCCTTATAGCACGAAAGCACCTTGCCTGCTCCACTTAGCCTCCACTGGGATTCTGGACTGCATCATGTTTAAATCCCCACTCATGCTGAACAGAAGTTAACAAACTTGAATAATGTAGGTATGTTGAAACAGTTAATTACTGTTCAATACAGGCTAGAACACTTTACAATGAAGATAGCTTCTGGTAGATACCGGTAGCTTCCAGCTTTGTAGGCTAGATTTTCTTGCTAGCTTATAGCTGAAGTTATCAAATCACTACCCTCTGATACTTTGTAATAATATACAAATCATAATGCAAAATTGCTGATTTCAAAGCAACCAAAACTTCATTTATTCACTTAATCAATCTCTCTCTCCCCAAAAATATCTATTGCCTCCCTCTTGCCTTGTGAATTACAGTATGTCATTACTGGTTAAAGTAAGCTACTTCTATGCAAATGTTGTTGATCAGTATAATAAAATAATTACAAAATGGAAGAGTCATCTGCAGCCCCATGAAATCAGCCAAAACAAGCACAATAACTCAATGCATGCACACACTCCTATTGAATACGCATTCACCTGTATTCACCTGAATAGGCCTAGGCAATCTCTTGATTAACCCAGTTTATCAGCAGAGATTTACCATTCAAATACATTATTACCATTATGCAGTTGTGTAGTTAGATTGGTAAAACCAAAGTAAAATTGATTGTATGAGGTATAATTGATTCATTAATGCATTTATGGCTGTATCTGAAAAATGTCAAATGTAATGATATTGAACTCAAAAGATGCCCAACAATTGAACAGAGCAGGAACTGAGTTTCTGTCTAGAACAAGTGCCATTCTGTGCCTATGTTAATATGGCTTATTCTTTTACAGTGGTATTGTTTTGGTAGTAAGTATCGTGATGGTATTGAGACTTGTGATACTAAACCTGGTACGGATGTCTACATTTGGGTATCGTGACAAAACTAATGGCCACGCATACAAAAATACACACACACAAACACACACACACACCAGAAGTGTGCTACTTTGGCTGGCGCGCACAATGAAGCATCCTTTGGGATCATGGTAGTGTGAAAACAATGCACACCACAGCCTTAATGATGTGTGATGTTGGTCTCCAGCTCCAGCATTATAAGCAAGGTTTTTGTTGAGTGGAATTTCCGTGACTTAGGCTGCATCCCAAATGTGTCACCCTATTCCATATGCAGTGCCCTGCTTTTGTCCAAGGCCCATAGGGCTCAGGCCAAAATGTGGGCACTATGTAGGGAATAAGGTGCCATTTGGGACACATTTTCAGCCTGCAGCGGCAGATGGTGGAAGCGTTGCTTGGGCCCAGGGAGTCAAGCCTGCAGGATGAGTGGGAGTGTAACTTTTAAAACGCCTTAATTCTTCCAAGTACAAACACACACAAAATTACACATCTGCTACACAGCTGGGTGTGCATTACAGACACATATGTTGCACGCACCCTCACACGCACGTCAAAACCCAGCACTGTTTGTGTGTGTGGGCGTGTCGAAAACGTGTGCTGACTGCTTGTCGTGGGAATGCTGATATGTGCTAACCACAGCCTGCGCTACTCTATCCCTTCTCTAATGATTCTCTCACTTCCAATCACAGGACAAATAATTAAATCCCGCCCGTGGCATGGAAACACTGTTTACATGGCCGGGTGTCGTCAGGGGCTCTGGCCAGTCAGGTGGTGTTTACAGGAACCTAAGGAATAAGGGAATGGGGAATGGCGTTTGACTTGAATGGAGGTAATAAGTTGCAGTGACAGTGCTAAAGACTCAACAGTAGTGGAGACAAAAGCCTCCCACTACCTGAGACCAACTGTCCAATCCAGTAAAGTCTTAAGTACGATCCTAGTTCAGCTGTGCACCGTTCTCAGCGCTAGGTTCCCAACACTGGTACAGACTAACACCTCTCACTACAGGCTACGTGAACAGCAGGTTCTAAGGGATCACCTTAGGCAGATTTTATTGAAATGAGAAGTTGTTTAGGATGCAAGGTGATGTACAGCAGTAATTATACCCGACACTTTTCGCAGGCCAATTCCCTTAAAATGCTAAGTTTATCCCTCATATCAAGTGATTCAGGATCAACTTCAGTACCTAACCATGGATCGCGTTTGAGATCGACTACATTGCAGTCTGACTGCGCAGAATCAGTGATTTCACAAAACACCTTGCACCCCAAATAACTATTCATAATGTGATCAATATGAAAAATGATGTGCCTCGCCCTGCTCAAACTGATCCCCTGAAACATGTTGACAGTCTCTAGGTAAACCCAATACTGATTCTGGGTGGGAGTGGAGTGGGAGAGATTCAGCAGTTGTGCTCGGGTAGAACAGCACCACTTGAACCCCTCCAATTGACTCAGGTGTAAATGAATGCAAAATGAAAGCAGACAACAAAAGTGCTCGCTAATTATCCATAATAGCAGGAATTTAATTCAAACCGGAGATGATAGCCCCAACCAATGTAGCTATCTGAACATTTGTTTGTGGCTGAATGAGTTGCAGAACAACAAAAAAATAGCATAATTAAAAGTAAACAGTCCGAACTCCCTCTTTTCTCTCTCTCTTTCTCCGAGACACACACACACACACACACAGAGTACACGTACACACACACACCTGCGGCGAGTATCAGTGCAGCAGCTGGCATAGCCCTAGGCAGTGGGACTCCTCTCTGGCTCGCAGCGCTGTATTTAAGACTCATCGCCTGGAGGGCCTGCCAGGAGCTGTCTATCACTGGGACTAGACACACACACACACACACACACACACACACACACACACACACACACACACACACACACACACACACACACACACACACACACACACACACACACACACACACACACACACACACACACACACACACACACACACACACACACACACACACACACACACACACACACACACACCAGAGTTTCTATTTCTGTTAGCTGGTAATAGCCAGCTTTTGGCCTATAAAAAAAATGAAAAGTCGTGGCAATTAGCACCCAAACGAAAAAAAATCCCATTGCAAAATAATGGATTTTAGCCTATTCATTGATTGAAATACCAGTCGATGTAGCACGAGAGGTGATACAGCTCAAACAGCTGTTTGTTGCTGCTAGAGTGAAATGTGCTTTAAAAGCCTAATCATTGATTAACAATTGTACAGGCAATCACATGTAAAAACAACTATGGCCACGATTAAAAAGAGAAACTATTTTTATTTCTCTGTTATTGAAGCGCGGTTCCCATTCAAGTAAAAATAGGCAACTAGGCAGGCTTAGTTGCAATGAGCTGGAAGTAGTATGCATTTTGAAAACAAATACTGCATTCTTTGAAACCTGAATGTTGTACTACAGTACATCTCATTTTTATTACATTTTTATTTCACCTTTATTAAACCAGATAGGCCAGTTGAGAAGTTCTCATTTACAATTGCGATCTGGTCAAGATAGAGCAAAGCAGTGCAACACAAACAACACAGAGTTCCACATGGGATAATGAAACGTACAGTCAATAACAATAGAAAAATCTATATACGGAGTGTGCAAATGTAGTAAGATTAGGGAGGTAAGGAAATAAATAGTCCATAGTGGCGAAATAATTACAATTTAGCATTGACACTGGGGTGATAGATGTGCAGATGATGATATAGAGATAATTGGGGTGCAAAAGAGCAAAAATAAATAACAATATGGGGATAAGGTAGTTGGGTGGGCTATTTACAGATGGACTGTGTACAGGTGCAATGATCGGTGAGCTGCTCTGACAGCTGATGCGTAAAGTTAGTGACGGAGATATAAGCTGGAGGCTTCAGTGAATTTTGCAATTCGTTCCAGTCGTTGGCAGCAGAGAACTGGAAGGAAAGGCGGCCAAAAGGAGTTGGCTTTGGGTATAACCAGTGAGATATACCTGCTGGAGTGCGTGCTACGGGTGGGTGTTGCTATGGTGACCAGAGAGCTGAGATAAGGTGGGGCTTTACCTAGCAAAGACTTATAGATGACCTGGAGCCAGTGGGTTTGCCGACGAATATGAAGCAAGGGCCAGCCAACGAGAGTCGTGAAGAGGGCACTATAAAACCTATTTCCCCTCAGGAGACTGAAAATATATGGCATGGGTCCTCAGATCCTCAAAAGGTTCTACAGCTGCACCATCGAGAGCATCCTGACTGGTTGCATCACTGCCTGGTATGGAAACTGCTTGGCCTCCAACAGCAAGGCACTACAGAGGGTAGTGCGTACGGCCCAGTACATTTCCGGGGTCAACCTTCCTGCCATCCAGGACCTCTATACCAGGCGGTGTCAAAGGAAGGCCCTAAATATTGTCAAAGACTCCAGCCACCCTAGTCATAGAATGTTCTCTCTGCTACCACATGGCAAGCGGTACCAGAGCGCCAAGTCTAGCTCCAAGAGGCTTCTATAAACAGCTTCTACCCCCAAGCCATAATACTCCTGAACATCTAATCAAATGGCTACCCAGACTATTTGCATTTCCCCCCTCTTTTAGACCGCTGCTACTCTCTGTTGACACCATCTATCCATAGTCACTTTACTAAATCTACCTACATGTACATATTACCTCAACTAACCGGTGCCCCTTCACATTGACTCTGTACCGGTACCCCCCTGAATAGTCCCGCTATTGTTATTTTACTGCTGCTCTTTAATTACTTGTTACTTTTACTTCTTATTCTTATCTGTACAGCTGTTGTATTCGGCACATGTGACTAACATTTTATTTGATTTTTGGTTTGATCTTTGCTGCTTATACCGCCAGTGACCTTCTGTTGTTTGTTGAAGGGAGGAATGTTTGTATTCTGAAAAACAGCACCTTCTGTTTGTGTCACAGGATTCATGTTCCGTTGTTAGCATTTGGCTGTGTGTGCGTGCGCTTGCGTGTGTGTAAGAGTTGACTACTACCTTCCGTCAGATCGTTGGGATGCATTTAATTACTACTGTGTCTGTTAATGCATTCCAAGGCTTTGAATACATCTATCCATTTGTCCATGTCAAAGCATCCAGTCTCACCAAAATGAATAATTCAACTCGTAACATTGTTATTTTCTTATGTTGTACATGTTTTGTTATGGATCTATTCCGAAGGTGCTTGGGCTGATCTTTGAGAAGGCATGCATCGAGACTCATGCTCATTCAATGCCACCCACATACAATAGAATAAGACTTTTTGTTGTGACACTGGAGGAATTGAGATTTCCCTTTCAACGGATAATAGAAAAAAAAGTATTCACACAAACATCCCAATTCAACCCGAGTGTAGGCCTATATCATATTTATCCCCGTATTGTTAGCAACAAAGTGATGTCAACGCCCAAGGCAGGGTGAGACAAGATAAGAGAAGGGATGAACAAACTATTGAAGGAGGCGAGTTATTGGTTGAAATTATGATAGAAACACGCATACACGCCCCCCAAACATCTCCATATTGTTGCCTACAAAAAGGCCCAAGGTAGGGTTAAACAGTCAGAGTGAAAGGATGAACAGAATGAGTGAAAGGAGGAGAGAAAGCTACAAGGTGCAAGGCCTAGCTGAGAGTAAACTGAAGGCTGGCAATGGAGGGAGTGCTCGCTCAGGGACATCCTGTCATCTCCAAGAATAACAAAATGGGTGAAAGGATGAGAGAAAGGTGGATGCCCTAGCTTGGCATCTTCGTTTCCCTCTAACCAGCAGTCAGGCTGTCAACCGGTCATATACACTAAATAGCAGCCAACAAATAGTTACAAACAGTAGCTTGGCTCACTGCCTTATCATTGCGGGTATCCTGGACTTGATTGGATACACATGTGAACATTTGGACCACTGAAGGAATAGGATGGAGAGGGGGAGAGAAACATGTTTTTGGGCTTCATAAATGTTTGAGGAAAATTTACTAAGTGTTTGCGTGTTTTGCATCGGTCAATGCTATTTTACTCCAGAGGGAATTAAACATTGAAGGAATAAACCATCCAACCATGTTGGTCAAAATATAGAAACATTGTTTGAAATACATTCTCTAGTATCTAAAGCTCTTTAAAATAGGTACAATACTGTTAAAAAGATTGGAGTCACTTAGAAATGTCCTTGTTTCGGTGAAAGAAAATAAACGAGATTAGTTGCAAAATTAATAGGAAATGTAGTCAAGATGATGAAAAGGTTATAAATAATATTTTTAATATAAATAATAATTGTCTCCTCCAAACTTTGCTTTCGTCAACGTATCCTCCATTTGCAGCAATTACAGCCTTGCATACCTTTGGCACTCTAGTTGTCAATTTGTTGAGGTAATTTTAAGAGATTTCACCCCATCCTTCCTGAAACACCTCCCACAAGTTGGATTGGCTTGATAGGCACTTCTTACGTACCATACGGTCAAGCTGCTCCCACAACAGCACAATAGGGTTGAGATCTGGTGACTGTGCTGGCCACTCCATTATTGACAGAATACCAGCTGACTGCTTCTTCCTTAAATAGTCCTTACATAGTTTGGAGCTGTGCTTTGTGTCATTGCCTTGTTGTGGGAGGAAATTGGCTCCAGCTCAGCGCAGTCCACGGGGTATGGCATGGCGTTGCAAAATGGAGTGATAGCCTTCCTTCTTCAAGATCCCTTTTACCCTGTACAAATCTCCTACTTTACCACCACCAAAACACCCCCAGACCATCACATTGCTTCCACCATGCTTGACAGATGGCGTCAAGCACTCCTCCAGCATTTCTGTCTCACGAATGTTCTTCTTTGTGATCCGAACACCTCAAACTTAGATTTGTCTGTCCATAACACTTTTTCTCCAATCTTCCTCTGTCCATTGTCAGTGTTCTTTTCCCCATCTGAATCTTTACTTTTTCTTTGCAACTCTGCCTAGAAGGCCAGTATCCCGGAGTCACCTTTTCACTGTTGATGTTGAGACTGGTGTTTTGTGGGAACTAATGAAGCTGCCAGTTGAGTACTTGTCTGTTCCTCAAACTAGACACGAATGTACTTGTCCTCTTGCTTAGTTGTGCACCGAGGCCTCCCACTCCTCTTTCGATTATGGTTAGAGCCAGTTTGCACTGTTCTGTGAAGGGAGTAGTACACAGCGTTGTACCAGATCTTCAGTTTATTGGCAATTTCTTGCATGGTATAGCCTTAATTTCCCAGAACAAGAATAGACTGATGAGTTTCAGAAGAAAGTCTTTGTTTCTGGCCATTTTGAGCCTGTAATCGAACCCACAAATGTTGATACTCCAGATACTCCAGATACAGTCTAAAGGCGGCCAGTTTAATTGCTTCTTTAATCAGAACAACAGTTTACAGCTGTGCTAACATAATTGAAAAAAGTTTTTCTAAATGCTCAATTAGCCTTTTAAAATTATAAACTTGGATTAGCTAACAACGCGCTATTGGATGGTTGCTGATAATGGGCCTCTGTGTACCTATGTAGATATTACATTAAAATATCTGCCATTAACAATGTCTACACTGTATTGCTGATAAATTTGATGTTATGTAAAAAACAGGGCAAAAACACGTATTTAGTCAGCCACCAATTGTGCAAGTTCTCCCACTTAAAAAGATGAGAGGCCTGTAATTTTCATCATAGGTACACTTCAACTATGACAGACAAAATGAGGAAAAAAAATCCAGAAAATCACATTATAGGATTTTTAATGAATTTATTTGCAAATTATGGTGGAAAATAAGTATTTGGTCAACCATTCTAAACAGCATACCTGAAAGTGTTTCCATATGTGACAGAGAGGAGGAATTTTTCTTAGAACTTAAAAAGAGGGGGAATCTAAATATGCAACAACTAGGATGGGTTGCTAATATGACCAGGTTTGTGCCTTTGGCTTCTGAACAATGAAAGGAAGTTAATATAAAAATCAATAGAACAGGAAATAAATGACATAGCAGCAAGGGTGGCAATAGGCCTAACTGATTGAGCTGCAGCAGTCAGTGAAAAGCTTCTAAAAAATGTGTGAAGATGTGTCTTCAGTGTAATTGAAAATGCTGACAAGAAGAAAGGAAGGGGTGTGTGGTGAAGATATAGGCGAGGCTCTATCCAGAATGGCTCAGCTGTCTCCCGCAATTCTTGCGCATTCATTGTTTCATTGTCTGAATTGTTTTGTCCTTTGATTAAAAAAAAAAATAATTCCCCATTACATACACTACATAAACTACAATACAAAAATATCTGGATACCTGCTCGTGGAACATCTCATTTCAAAATAAATATCATTACGCACGGTGATCTTAGGCTTGTGTGCGGCTGCTCGGCCATGGAAACCCATTTCACGAAGCTCCCGACGAACAGTGATTGTGCTGAAATCAGTCAATTGAAATGTATTAGACACTAATCTATGGATTTCACATGACTGGGCAGGGGGGTGCAGCCATGGGTGGGCCTGTGAGGGCATAAGGCCGCCCACTTGGGAGCAAGGCCCACCCATTTGGGAGCTAAGCCCTGCCAATCAGAATTAGTTTTTCCCCACAAAGGGTCTTTATTACAGACAGAAATACTCTGTTTCATCAGCTGTCCGGGTGGCTGGTCCCAGACGATTCCGCAGGTGAAAAAGGCGGATGTGGAAGTCCTGGGCTGGCATGGTTACACGTTTTCTGCAGTTGTGAGGCCGGTTGGACGTACTGCCAAATTCTCTAAAACGACATTGGAGAGAAATAAACATTGGCAACAACCCAGGTGGACATTCTTGCAGTCAGCATGACAATTGCATGCTCCATAAAAACTTGAGACTTCTTTGGCATTGTGTTGTGTTACAAAACTGCACATTCTAGAGTGGCCTTTTATTGTCCTCAGCACAAGGTGCACCTGTATAATGATCATGCTTTTTAATCAGCTTCTTGATATGCTACACCTGTGGATGGATTATCCACACCGGTGGATGGATTATCTTGGCAAAGGAGAAATGCTCTCTCTCTCTTTCTCTCTGTGTGTGTGTGTGTGTGTGAAATAGCAATGGAAGTTATTGGCCTATAAACTATGAGTTCCATTCGCTCATTTCTTTAGCCGCCAATGGTTCACGGTGTATCAATGTGTCCATATGGCAGAGGTTGGTGATATCGCAATAGTTTACTTTTAACTTTTTGATTTCCATCATTTTAATTCAGACCACATGACAATGATAATTGAGAAACTAAAATGTTATTATTGAAATTAAACTGTTCCATGAAATTGTGCATATGAAAATCATAACTGGCATGCAGAACAGTAGAAATGATAAATTATAAATTGCAAGCTTCCCCAAACTTCAAACTCACACCGCCTATGAAGTCTTTATAAAACAATTGCTTCACGTTAGTCTATAGGCTACTCTGAAGAATGGTACAACATGCCTCATGAAATAAAACATTCAGATTTCAAACAACTACATTTTCTGGCCTCCCGAGCGGCGCAGCGTTCACTACAGATGCGGGTTCGATCCCAGGCTGCCGCGACCAGGAGACCCATGAGGCAGCGCACAATTGGTCCAGGGTTGTCCGGGTCAGGGTTGGCCAGCCGGGATGTCCTTGTCCCATCACGCTCTAGCGACTCCTTGTGGCGGGCCAGGCGCATGCAAGCTGACTTTGGACGCTAGTTATAAAGTGTTTCCTCCAAAGCATTGGTGCGGTTGGCTTCTGGGTCAAGTGAGCAGTGTGTCAAGAAGCAGTGCAGCTTGGCAGGGTCGTGTTTTGGAGGATGCATGGCTCTCGACCTTCGCCTCTCCCGAGTCCGTATAGGAGTTGCAGCGATGGGAGAAGACTGTAACTACCAATTGGGGAGAAAAAGGGGTAAATAAATAAATAAGAGAAGGAAAAAAATGATATTTTCTAAATGTAGCTCACATTGTAAAGTGATGGGTGAGGTGCTAATAGCGTGTTGCCTGCACTTGAATGGTTTGAGAAATAAAAACAGGTATTTTTAATTGTCCGCCAAAACATGAGCTTATAAAAGCTCATGTTTTAGTCCAGCAGCAACCAGCTGAGGAGCCGCAGAAGAAATCCCATTCAAAATAGGCTCTGTATGCTGTGTGGGTGTGATAGTTGTGTTGGATAAATAAGGTAACAGGATGACTAACGAAAATACAAACAAGGCCAATTTAATTTCATTATGCAAATGAACCTATAGACCGACAAGCATGATGGTCAAAAGTATTTCCATCATCTGGTATTTCCATCAATGAATAAAATGCATTATTTTGCAACGGGATTTTTTTTTCTCCCAGTCATTTTGGCCGGCAACAGCTTTATTTATCGGTAAAAGAAAAAGAAAAAGTGGAGTCAAAAGCGGGCAATTGCCGGCTAATGGAAACCCTGATTGTATTTCTTGACAATGTCAAACAAATCCATATTCTGCAGCATACAGAGTGGTAAAAGAGTGAATTGCCAAGAGATACAACGTTGGAACAAATCATATTGCTGTGACCCGAATGTTGTATTTGAGTAGAGAGAAAACATATGGTCTTGAGATTGATGATTCTTTAGGGGGGAAAAAACTAGATAAAATGTGTGTGTGAAAACAAGATTACATTTGGGTGTGAGTTGTGTGGGAAATATAAGTAGATACTGTATGTTTATGTGTGTGTGTGTGTGTGTGTGTGTGTGTGTGTGTGTGTGTGTGTGTGTGTGTGTGTGTGTGTGTGTGTGTGTGTGTGTGTGTGTGTGTGTGTGTGTGTGTGTGTGTGTGTGTGTGTGTGTGTGTGTGTGTGTGTGTGTGTGTGTGTGTGTGTGCTGTAGTACTGATGAAATGGGGATTCAGCCACGGCAGCAGCAGTAGCAGCAGGTCCCCTGTCCTGTGATGAGGCGAGGGCTGATCCTATCACTGCTCCTGTGAAGGGCCATCAATAACCCAGCCATAAGCAGCCAGAGGGAGGGAGAGGGAGCACATGCCCTTCACTCTGGTTCTACTGACGAGGGGTAGGTTGTGTGTGCATGTGATTGTTTGTGTGTGTGCCTGCGTGAGTGTGTGGTGACAGGGACAGCCAACCAGTAAGGATAAACTGATGGCCCAAGAATGGCAAGAAACAGCAATATGTATGATATATTATTTGTGGAGGAAAGAATAGCCGTTTCCATATCTTTTTTCCCAACATAACAATGCAAATGAATTCAAAATATTTAATCAGCATTGTAAAGGAGAAGCTATTTATTACACAATCTACCTCCCGAGATGCCTGAACCACCAGAGCCAAGATGGAGGGGGAAAAGCAGGGAGAAAGAAGGTGCATCCCATATGGCACCATTTTCCCAACATAGTGAACTACTTTTATCATAGGGTGCTGGTCAAATGTAGAGCACTTTATAGTGAAAAGGGTGTCATTTGGGATACAACCAGAGGATAGCATTATGCCTAAGGACCCTGGATGATGGGAGAAAAAGGAGACCACATAAGACCGATCAAAGCTGCTTGCCCGCTGGGGTAATTCTCTTCACATCTCCTTCCTATGACCTCTTCTCTCCCTCCCTTTGCACTCATTCCATCTCTTTTTCATCCCTTTGAGCCCTCTTTTCTTCTCTCATTTTCTTGTCAGTCTGGGTGGGACGGACGGACGGACGGAGGACAGACAGACGGAGGACAAACAGACAGACAGACAGACAGACAGACAGACAGACAGACAGACAGACAGACAGACAGACAGACAGACAGACAGACAGACAGACAGACAGACAGACAGACAGACAGACAGACAGACAGACAGACAGACAGACAGACAGACAGACAGACAGACAGACAGACAGACAGACAGACAGACAGACAGACAGACAGACAGACAGACAGACAGACAGACAGACAGACAGACAGACAGACAGACAGACAGACAGACAGACAGACAGAGGGAGAGAGGAATCCCACTGCAGATGAGTTAACATAGTCTGGAAGTGTGACTAGCTGCATAATATATCCTATTCCCTTTCAAAGACAGCCTCCTTGCTCCTCTGAGAGAAATTGAGAGAGAGAGAAAAGTGAAAGAGAGCAAGAGAAAACACATCACTGCTACGATAGAAGTCCTCCGAGCAAGGGTGTCCACAGATCTGAGAACAACCAAGCTGAGAAGGAAGGCAAAAAAAAAAGCGAGCTAGAGCGCTTCGAAGCTCGTTCGACAGCGCAAGTCCGTTAAAGCCATTACCATTAGCCTCCGGGGAGAGTCGGCACCAGAGGGACCGGCTAACTGGTTGGCTGAAGTACTATCCATTATTTATGATATAATGGCCATTTACAGCTTTGTGAAGTTTAGCAGCCGAAAACAGAGTTTGCCGTATTGCCTTTGTTTTCCAAACCTGTGGCAAAGCTTAGCTGTGTTAGTTGTGCTGTAGTAGTGTAGCAGCCATTATAGCTTTTCTTCCCAGTGTATTCACAGGTCAGAGGTAAGCTGGTGTCAGACTTTTGAAGTCCTACATTTGCCTTTACATTTTTTTAAACACGTTTGAAACAGGCTTAATTACTGTCATCCTTTAACAACGCAAAAGTACAATATGTCTTCAAAAAATTATGATATGTTACAAAAACCCAGATGATTGTAGAAGTTGTTCAGGGTGGCACCCTTGAACTTTGTCATAGTCTCTAATCAAAAATAATGACTAACATGGAAAGCTATTAGTTTTATTGCTGAATATAATAATAGACCTTCAAAATGGAACACAGCTCTAAATTAACTTAGCCTACGTTTCACATTGCCTATATTTCTTTGTTGGCATAGATTTCCCATCCATTACATTTACAACTCCACCTGACACCGCCATTGCTATCAAATAAAAATGTATCAATTGATTGATATGGACCTGTCAGGGAAAATAAATGTAGCTTGATGTGGATGATGGCTAATTTGATCTAGGCTCCAATTGCAGTGTTGGTAGCCAAGGGAATGAGGGGAGTCCTCTCTTACGGTCTAAGGGAAGTTACTGTGGAGAGACAATGTCGCTTTTGTCCGGCTAGAACACAGACGACTTTGTGGCGTCCTCCCCCCGTCCTTCGTCGTCGTCGTCCACAGCTGTCGGAAACGACAACAGCTTATCTGGGCCTGTCCGTCAGCTTATCTACCACTCACCTGCACATTGATAGCAGATCAATAAGTAGCCTTCAATGGCGCTGTCAATGCTACAAAACCGATTCAACCCAACACTTAACCACTGCTCTCACACCCCGTAACCCCCCCCCCCAATGTGACTGTCTCCAACAGCCCACATATGGATCGAATCGCCCGCAATCCACTATCTTCCACTTCCCCCCGCAATGTGCCTCTGTGGCTATTTCATGGTACATTTCTCAACCTTCTCTTTTTTGCAATTCTTAGACCAATATGGGTGGTGTGAACAGCTGGTAAAATCTTTACCCTTTGATTCACAATCTTTACCCTGCTGTTTGCTGTAGAGAATATGAGCAAAGTTATCTTTCTTTTTTGAAGTGTCGGACTCACCGACCTTCACAGAGCTGGAGAAAACCGTACAGAGAATAGCACGGGAGAGGATGACACTCCAACCGAGTAGTCAATCAATAATGTACCTGGGGAACGAGGAACAGGGGAGCAGCAAACGGCTTCCTGCTGTGTGTGTGTGTGTGTGTGTGGCCTTTAAAGCAGATGCACCGTAGCTTGTCAGTAACCTTCATCTCATAATGAGGAAGCATGAGGCCATTTATGGATACACTGTACTAGTGGATCCTCTGGGACCCTGAATTGTGATTACATTTTTTTTGTCATAGGCTACCAGGTTAAAAACAGTGATTCCCAGTAGGCAAAACGTATCATGGGTCATCATAAAGACGTTGTTTTTTGGTTGGTATAATCATTTTCTGGTTATACGCTGATTTTCAGGTGGAAGAAAAGACACTGGGCTGTGTGTACTTGGTTGATTCTATATCCAGGCACAACAACAATCACTCACACATCATTGATTCATAGAACGACTGCTGGTTTTGATCATGGCTACATTTGGTCTCATCACTGATTCATAAACAGTGGGATCAGACCGGCTGCTTCTCCAGACACTAGTGTTTCTTTATTTTCTCCCTCTTCTTTGGTTTGCTTCCCAAATGGCTCAATCACACAGAGCCAGCTTCTGCTGAAAATGCACAGGGATGTGTCCCAAATGGCACCATATTCCCTTTAATTCTCCTACTTTTGACCAGAGCCGTATAGGTCCTGGTCAAAAGTAGTGCACTAGATAGGGAATAGGCTGCCATTTGGGACACACCCTGTTCATTTCCAGCAGAAGCTGGCTCTGTGATTGAGCCAGTGCTGTCATCGCATAATCAAGGCATACAAGGATACTCTGGAATCTTCCACCCTCTGTCTGCCAACATCTCCATCAGTACGAGATGAATATGAGACGAGAGCCAAGATGAGCTTCAATCTAAGGAGAGGAACGACTGCCAAACCACCGATGTCAAACACCAGATTCCATTCCTTCGTAATATTGGACATCAAAAGGTGCAATAAGCACTCTTTATGAGAGCATATTGCAGTCTTATGCATTCACAAAAACATGATAAAGACACTAAAAAGATGAGACGAGACACGAGTGTTCGGAAAAAATACATGGGATAAAATACTGACAGATGTGTGGAGAGAGAAAGGAGAGGGAGTTACGGACGCATCCTTAAAAACACCCTACTACTTAGAAAAAGGCTTTTAATATATCGGCGGGCAGGTTTAAGCTTGGGCAATGGCGGGGAGGCTGTAAAAAAAGCACTTAGCGTGGTAATGTGCGATCTTTGGGTGTAAAAGGTAACCTTTCGAACTCCCGGAGAAAAGCATTACACTGGAAAGGTATAAATTCTAAAGGCTGGTGAGAGACTTGGGGGGGATGCGTCCCACATGGCACCCTATTCCCCATATGGATCTCCCTATCGGCCCTGGTCAAAAGTAGTGCACTATGAAGGGAATAGGGTACCATTTGCAGCTCAGCCTGGTTGCAGGTGCCATTAGGGTGGCTGCGTTTAAACAAGGCATTAAAAGAGACTGATGGCGAAGGATGTCATGGATGACTGACTACAGTAGAGGCATTGTATTGTAGCCCATCTCTAATAGACAGGTACTTAAACCTGTCTAGAAAGTAACCAGTAGAATCAGAATGTCCTCTCAGTGAGTTCATAATGGCTTCTGGATCTAATTAAGTGCAGTGCCGTTAAAAAGTATTTGCCCCCCTTCTGATTTTCTCTATTTTTGCATATTTAGATAAAGGGAACCTAAGTTGATACTTTTTTGATTTATTTAACAAAAATGATGCAACACCCAATTACCCTGTTTGAAAAACTTAATTGCTCCCTTACACTCAACTATTTGTGCCACCTTTAGCTGCAACAACTGCAAACAAATGCTTCCTGTAGTTGATGATCAGTCTCTCACAACCGCGTTTGAGGAATTTTAGCCAATTCGCAGAACTGATTTAACTCAGCGACATTTGTAGGTTTTCAAGAATAAACTCCTCTTTTCAAGTCCTGCAACAACATTAGGTCTAGACTTTGACTAGGCTATTCCAAAACGTGAAATGTGTTGCTTTTTAGCCATTTTCATATAAACTTGATTGTGTGTTTCGGATCATTGTCTTGCTGCATCACCCAGCTGCACTTCAGCTTCAGCTCACAGACAGACGGACTGACATTCTCCTGTTAATATTCTCTGATAAAAAGATAATTCATGGCTCCTTCTATTAAGGCATGTCGTCTAGGTCCTGAGGCAGCAAACTATCCCTAATCCCTCACATTACCACTACCATGCTGGACTGTTGCTTTTAAGAGGTTCTTACTGTGGAATGCAGGGTTTGGTTTTCGCCAGGCATAATGGGACATGTGCCGTACAAAAAGTTTTAATTTGGAATCATCTGTCCATAGAACATTGAGCTAACTGATTGGTGGTATTAGCAGGGTAAGTTCCACACTGCACTGTTGAAGAAGGAATGACATTTTCCCATGGCCACATAGCAGACAACATTACCCTGTGTATGAAAGGAAAAATAACCAATGTGCTTCTAAGACTAATGATAGCCTTGAAATGGTAGCCAGAGAAAATGCGAGGGGAAAGAAGGAAAGAAGGAAGTTTCTCCTAAAAAACACACTTCTTGAATGATCACCCCAAGCCCAGGCCTAAGGGGTTAATGAACCCAGTATACAATATCATCTACAGCTCTGGGCATTAACATTGAACTACCTTCTAACATGTCCTGCTTTCTAACACACATGCAGGAAAGCCATTGTAGAGCAGTTGATGTCGAATCTCTCAACACGCTTTTCTAATGCGAGCGATAGCGTGAAGAAGCACACACCCATACACATGAACACACGCACATACACATTATGGACACACTCATGTGCACTGTACACACACACACACATATATGCACACAAATACAGCGCATACATACATAAATAAATAAATGTGCACCCACATTGAACATGCGCATACACAGAAGCATAGACACACACACACTCGTATGCAGTGCACACACACAAATCACTTCTACGTATGGAATCTCTTTCACATGCACAGCCAACAGCATCCGCTGTCTCTCTAAGTGATAAATGGTTTTCTCCATGCATTCTAAATACACCACACACTCTCCTGCGGCAGTGCAAACACAATCTGTCAGATTTAATATGCAACAACAAATCTCCTCTTTGTTATGAGCCATATGTTGCTCTCACTTGGCAGTGAGGTGTAACACTGCAGGTAGGTCCATTCATCTGAGTGCAAAATAGATACTAATGCTATTACTGGTGTGTGTGTGTGTGTGTGTGTGTGTGTGTGTGTGTGTGTGTGTGTGTGTGTGTGTGTGTGTGTGTGTGTGTGTGTGTGTGTGTGTGTGTGTGTGTGTGTGTGTGTGTGTGTGTGTGTGTGTGTGTGTAGACATGGGTACTGGGGTGATCATAGAGCCAATAATTGCTAGCGGCAAAGCTTTTGTACGTGTAGGCAAAAAAAAAATCATGGTTGACTTACCTACGTAGACAGATCCATGAACATCAGCAAGCATGATGGAGGGATAAAAAGATAAATATATTAATTAGTTCAATGTTAAATTGATCCAGGTAGCGTGAAAATCAAAGGGATGCTATGATGTATCTTGTATCTGGCAGAACTTTTTTTTTCATTATAGAAAGAAACAAACACTAATACTGCCATGACTTCATATTCATATGTTTTATTTGAGCTGGATCTTCACCGACTCATTTGAATATGTCGAGCAAAACTTTCCACCCACAGACGCACTGGTGTACATCAAGCAAGCAAAACAGCAACCAGCAACACCCCTCCCTCTGAAAACCTGAGTTCCCCCCTGGGCTCCTACAGTTCTCCTTAATGATTTCCTTCTCCAGTCGAGAACTAATTAGCATCTCTGCTAACATTCTCGTAATCAGGCTTCTGCTCACTGACACTACTCATCAGGGTGCTACTGGGAATCGCAAAGATGGCGGGGTTAAAAAAGAAGCGAGCGAAAAAGTTTACTCCGGCGGTAGACGGAGAGTCTGATCGATAGATGGCTAGAGGGAAAGGGGGTGGAAGAAAGGAGATGGGGGAGAGACGGAGATCACTAGGGTCCCAAGGATAAGGCGAGGTGCTGTAATTAGTTAAAGACGGAGAAACTTTAACGGAACCGGGGTGGGGGGGGCTTAGTGATTGCCGATATGCCTTTGATGTCCTTCTTTTCCGTCTGCTCTGAAAGATGCTTAGAGGGAAAGGAGATAAGCAGGGGAAGTGAAGGTGTGTGTAGGGGGGGGGGATATCCCTTGGCAGATCAAACCGTGTGAGCCCCTAGACCAAGATCCATACAAGACCCGATAATATATAATAATAATATATGCCATTTAGCAGACGCTTTTATCCAAAGCGACTTACAGTCATGTGTGCATACATTCTACGATAACAACATTAGACCATTAGACCATAACAACATTAGACCATAACAACATTAGACCATTAGATCATAACAACATTAGATCATAACAACATTAGATCATAACAACATTAGACCATTAGACCATAACAACATTAGACCATAACAACATTAGACCATAACAACATTAGACCATAACAACATTAGACCATAACCACATTAGACCATTAGATCATAACAACATTAGACCATTAGACCATAACAACATTAGACAATTAGATCATAACAACATTAGATCGTAACAACATTAGATCATAACAGCATTAGACCATTAGACCATAACAACATTAGACCATAACAGCATTAGACCATTAGATCATAACAACATTAGATCATAACAACATTAGATCATAACAACATTAGACCATTAGACCATAACAACATTAGACCATAACAACATTAGACCATAACAACATTAGACCATAACAACATTAGACCATAACAACATTAGACCATTAGATCATAACAACATTAGACCATTAGACCATAACAACATTAGACAATTAGATCATAACAACATTAGATCGTAACAACATTAGATCATAACAGCATTAGACCATTAGACCATAACAACATTAGACCATAACAACATTAGACCATAACAACATTAGACCATTAGACCATAACAACATTAGACCATAACAACATTAGATCATAACAACATTAGACCATAACAACATTAGACCATAACAACATTAGACCATAACAACATTAGACCATAACAACATTAGACCATTAGACCATAACACCATTAGACCATTAGACCATAACAACATTAGACCATTAGACCATAACAACATTAGACCATTAGATCATAACAACATTAGACCATAACAACATTAGACCATTAGACCATAACAACATTAGAACATAACAACATTAGACCATAACAACATTAGACCATAACAACATTAGACCATTAGACCATAACAACATTAGACCATTAGACCATAACAACATTAGACCATTAGACCATAACAACATTAGACCATTAGATCATAACAACATTAGACCATAACAACATTAGACCATTAGACCATAACAACATTAGACCATTAGACCATAACAACATTAGAACATAACAACATTAGAACATAACAACATTAGACCATAACAACATTAGACCATTAGACCATAACAACATTAGACCATTAGATCATAACAACATTAGACCATAACAACACATTAGACCATTAGACCATAACAACATTAGAACATAACAACATTAGACCATAACAACATTAGACCATTAGACCATAACAACATTAGACCATTAGACCATAACAACATTAGACCATTAGACCATAACAACATTAGACCATTAGATCATAACAACATTAGACCATAACAACATTAGACCATAACAACATTAGATCATTAGATCATAACAGCATTAGATCATAACAACATTAGATCATTAGACCATAACAACATTAGACCATAACAACATTAGACCATAACAACATTAGACCATAACAACATTAGACCATAACAACATTAGACCATTAGATCATAACAACATTAGACCATTAGACCATAACAACATTAGACAATTAGATCATAACAACATGGACTGCACTAGATTTGCTAGTTAATAATAATAATAATAATAATATAATAATATATGCCATTTAGCAGACGCTTTTATCCAAAGCGACTTACAGTCATGTGTGCATACATTCTACGATAACAACATTAGACCATTAGACCATAACAACATTAGACCATAACAACATTAGACCATTAGACCATAACAGCATTAGACCATTAGATCATAACAACATTAGATCATAACAACATTAGATCATAACAACATTAGACCATTAGACCATAACAACATTAGACCATAACAACATTAGACCATAACAACATTAGACCATAACAACATTAGACCATAACAACATTAGACCATTAGATCATAACAACATTAGACCATTAGACCATAACAACATTAGACAATTAGATCATAACAACATTAGATCGTAACAACATTAGATCATAACAGCATTAGACCATTAGACCATAACAACATTAGACCATAACAACATTAGACCATAACAACATTAGACCATTAGACCATAACAACATTAGACCATAACAACATTAGATCATAACAACATTAGACCATAACAACATTAGACCATAACAACATTAGACCATAACAACATTAGACCATAACAACATTAGACCATTAGACCATAACACCATTAGACCATTAGACCATAACAACATTAGACCATTAGACCATAACAACATTAGACCATTAGATCATAACAACATTAGACCATAACAACATTAGACCATTAGACCATAACAACATTAGAATGAGAGCATATGTGGCTATGAGAGAGTGTAGTAGACAAATGACACCAACCAAATATCTCAGGAAACAGTGTGTGTCTCGTAGATGAGCAATGGCTGGATTTCACAACGCTTTTATGTCCACCTTTTGCATTGAGGGAAATGTAGTCTTTCATTAAGGCACCATGTGATATACCCCCCAAAACGCCAAGAAAACATTGCCACTTGGTGTCAACCAAACTACAAGTGGTACTAATGCCATGACTGAACATGCACCATGCACCATGCACCATGCACCATTTGCAAACCTTGAGACAAAATCCACTCACTAAGGGTTTTTCTCTACAACATACTACCATGATGTGACTATGAGCAAAGGTGAATGCATATTGGGCAAGAGACAGAGGCTATAAATTAGAAGCTTGTTATGCATAACCCATCATTAATTGGCTAAATATAAGGCTAATACTGCATTGAATATATTACCTAAACGAGGTGTAGGCTAGGCTACATATATAAAAATCTAGAATACGATTATCTATTTTGGATGCAATTTAAATGGAGTTGATGGAGAGTGAAAGATGGCAAGAAAGTGCTCGTGCGTGCACTGATTTAAAGCAACGATATTCGAGTGATAAGCTGTTTTAAAACTCTGCAGCTACATTTTTAAAAATGAAATCTTTCAAATTAAAAACCCCGAAAGCCAGATGGAAATGGGTAAATTAGACGAACTCAGGACATGTGACCACCCTCCTGAAGTATCTTACCAGTCTGTGCCACTCAAAAAGCTAGGTATTCACCTGAGCAAGTGGGGACAATTCAGGCTGAGGAGTAATTTTCACACATCCCAATGTGTTACACTCACACATCCCATCTGACTCATAAAAGACACCTAATCATCATCATCGACACTACAGGCTAAATCAGGAATAATCTTCTTGATCTTTGTACCGTTACATGTCCTCTATACCTACGGCCCACAGTCTCACAAACCCTGCCACACACCCATATATGCCCAGACCACTGATGTTTCTATAGAGAGTAGTCCCTTATCTGTCCATGTATTATCTAATATATTTCTTATCCAGAGTTAACTCTGCGGCAGAGGATAAGTTCATTAGAGTTACCAGCCTCAGAAATTGTCGCCCAAATAAATGCTTCACAGAGTTCAAGCAAATCAGACAAATCAGACAAATCAACATCAACTGTTCAGAGGAGACTGCATGAAGCAGGCCTTCGTGGTCAAATTCCTGCAAAGAAACCACTATTAAAGGACACCAATAAGAAGACGAGACTTGCTTGGGCCAAGAAACACGAGCAAGACAGGTGGAAATCTGTCCTTTGGTCTGAAGAGTCCAAATTTTAGATTTTTGGTTCCAACCACCATGTCTTTGTGAGACGCAGAGTTGGTAAAAGGATGATCTCTGCATGTGTGGTTCCCCCTGTGAAGCATGGAGGAGGTGGTGTGATGGTGCTTTGCTGGTGTCAATGTCTGTGATTAATTTAACCAGCATGGCTACCACATCATGGCTACCACAGCATTCTGCGCTTAGTGGGAGTATCATCTGTTTTTCAACAGGACAATGACCCAACACACATTACATTTACATTTAAGTCATTTAGCAGACGCTCTTATCCAGAGCGACTTACAAATTGGTGCGTTCACCTTATGACATCCAGTGGAGCAGCCACTTTACAATAGTGCATCTATCCAGGCTACGTAAAGGCTATTTTACCAAGGAGAGCGATGGAATGCTGCATGAGATGACCTGGCCTCTACAATCACCCGACCTCAACCCAATTGAGATGGTTTGGGATGAGTTGGACCGCAGACTGAAGGAAAAGCAGCCAACAAGTGCTCAGCATATGTGGGAACTCCTTCAAGGCTGTTGGAAAATCATTCAGTTGAAACGCTCTCTCTCTCTCTCTCTACCTGGCCCAAGCTGTTCTCGATTATCAACAACTTTACCTGGGAGAGGGAAAAACAATTAGTTGGTGTGTGTGCATATATGCTTGTGTGTGCCTGTCTACACGGGTGTACGTGCATGTGTCAGAATATTGTACAATGTCAAGTACATGGCCATAAACTTCAATAGTATCTAAACATTTACAAGAATATACCTTAACAAGACCTGAAACGATCAAACACAGCACCACACTCTACACACCAGAAGATGCAGCCATATTCCATCATCGCTCAATCCAAAAGCCCCTCAATCTCCCTTGTTGAATCACGAAAATGCTAATCGTTCTCCCTCAGTACTCCACATATTAAGGAGTACAAAAGTACTCCCCATTCTGACTCTTCTATTACCGCAGTTAGAGAAGGTTTATATTTGTGATAATGTTAACGGTGGCCTTTCTCATTGGAACCAGGCTTTCATTGTGTTGTACACCGAGGCAATTTAGCATTCTGAATAGGATCCCGTCATAGTCAGAGACTGTCAGGGTCTGTGAGTCCATACTAACTGAGGGTGTGTCTCAAATGGAGCTCGAGTTCATATAGAGCAGGGGTGGGCAACTCCGGTCCTCAAGGGCCTGATTGGTTTCATACTTTTTCTCCATCCCTCGCCAACACTGCTGATGAATCAAATTGCATTCTAAACTAAAGATCATGATTATTGGAGTAAGGTATGTTAGCTGGAGCAAAACCATATGGCTCTGGTCAAAGGTAGTGCCCCTAGTAGGGAATAGGGTGCCATTTGGAATGCAGCCTGAGAGTCAGAGAGACCATCAGTCAATGCTCCTAAGGCAGAGTCACCGATAATGTGATATCGGGTGAACGTGGGAGGGAAGACGATAAGCAATGGTACAATGTGTTCAGAGAGTCCGATTGAAATGGGAGAACGTTGGAAGGGAATTTAAGAAATTAAATCAGTGACTTGAGTAAAGAAATAAAAGGTTGGCACCTAATAGAAAGAGAGAGAGGGGAGGAGAGATTAACATGGTTGAAGAGGAGGGATGGGGGGAATATAGATTGAGCTAAAGAAAAAGAGAAGGAGAGAGAAAGTGAAAGTGTGAGAGAGAGAGAAAGTGAGAGAGAGATTGAGAGAAAAAGCGAGAGATCGAGAGAGATGTGCCAGTTGGCTGAAGGAAAGAGAAACAATGATGGATTGGGCACAAGCTTATAGCTTTTGGATGTGGGGAAGAAACAGTGAGAATTCAAATGAGAGATGGGAGAGAATTCGAATGACTGTCCTTCTTTACAGCTTTGCAGTCGACAGACAACCAGCCGAGGCCATGTCGACCCAAAAGCAGTGAGGACAGTTACATTAAGTATTAACACATGGCCAATGTTGCACGTGAAGACTTCTCCCCGGGTCTCCATGTCTCACATGCAAATTCCATTCCAGCACCACTGCTGCTATGCAAATGGTGTGTTTTGTCAATGTGTAACTAAATTATGGTCTCTCCGCCCCACCAAGCCTGCGTGTGGTGGGTACTGGGTAGGACTGATGTTGATCCAACGCCATTTCACCGTTGTGTTCAGACCCGGGGCCCGTTGCCCTACTGTCAGGGTGGTAATATACAGTAGTTCAACAGGGCTCTGCGCCCAGTCTTTGGCCTCTCGCTGGTGATTGTGCTTGGCGTGCTGGTCACTGTTTAATATGTATAGCGGCAGAGACGGGTGAACGTGCCAATCTTTCCCTGCATACATATGCACTAACACACACACACACAGCCTCGATACACACCCCCACTCATCTCTGCATCTTTGTTGTTTTGAAAGCCCTGTGCAGAAATTGCTTGTAATTGTATTCTCTATCTATTCTCTATTCTATCAAACTCCCTCAGTTTTACTCAAGCAAAAGGTAGAGTTGTAAATTTGTCCGCATCATAAATAGCACCCTATTCCTTACATAGTGGCAATGGTCAAAAGTAGTGCACTATGGGGTGCCATTTGGGATGCAACATGTGCATTTCTATTGTTTTGTAGGGAACACAGGGTTAGATAATAATTCAGTTGGGTGCAGAATAGAGTTAGCCAGTTACTGGCCCTGGATCTGTGTTAGATGTTCATGGCCCAGACAACTCTTGTCTGCAGGTTCACTACCCTGATCAAGGAAGAAGTATTCTATCTACTATAGTGTGAGAGGTCATGAGTCAGCCGGGAGACCCAAGGACCCAGTAATCCATGTATAGTGGTCTTCAGTGTTGGGACCTCCTTTGTCTGTGTTTCTTACCTTGCCATGCAACAAAATGTTTTCTGGAAGTTCTATCGTAGCTACCAACAGGTATCTCAGATTGTGTGTGAATAATCCATTGGGTTCAATGAAACATTCACACAGACATTTGAGGTAGTCCTATGTACACAAATCTCAAGCATCTGTAGTTGCTAAATTATTTGGGGAGAAAGGGAAGATGGAGAGGGGTGGGGGACAGGGGGGTTTGTAAAAGTTTTCAAACTAGAATGCCTCATATTCCTTGTTTCCAGTAAAACAGAAATCCTCCTCTGGTGGTGACAGATTCCAAACAGGCGTAGGGTTTGTGTCTATACTGTTATTTTTCATTCTCTGTATGTAGTAAAAAAAAACCTAATTACACCACCTCCTCTTCTACACTCCATTCCCTCTCTCGTTTTTCCGCTTAGATGAGCCGTGGCTTTGCTAGCGATCTGGCTAATTACGCTAACAAGACAATTTCTCCTTTGCACCTGAATGGCTTGTTTCAATGGAAGACATCTCACGTAATCTAATTAGCCACATTGTGGCTACGCTCGTCCTCTGTCCCATATTCTTTTTTACAACTAGAGCAAGCTATCAAAATGAATGGTGGCAGTGACCACCTGTAACCAACACTGGAGGACACTTTATTGTCCGAGTCCCTTACGCACCGTTTGTAAATGTTCAACTACAAAATGTTCGACTGACCTATATTACATTTACTTGTTGATATTTTTGCAGAAGCTCTTATTCAGAACGACTTATAGTCTGTGCATTCAACTAAGGTAAGGCAACCACAAATTCCATCTGTTGCTCCAGACTTAGGGGGAAAAAATGCTTTTAGTTTTGTCGCACCCTCGCTGCTGAGGAATGTGGTTGTTTTTCTTGTGTGTATATATATTAGTATTTTGTCAATTGTGTGTAATTGTAAAATGCAGGATAGAGACCTTTGTCTCAACGGGACTCCATGTTGAAATAAAGTTAAAATAAAATATCACAGTCAAGTAAACTTTCCTCAATAAAACAGCTATCAGGGAAATCGCTGCTAGTAAGAAAAGACAAGTGAGCGTGTTAGTGCAAGAAAGACAAGTACCGGACTATCCACTAACCCAGGGGTGGGCAATACATTTTTGCCTGATACATTTTTTACCTAGCCCTGCACTAACACTTACCCAGTGTTTTGACCGTGCTTGACTATTTAAGAGTAAAATATTTGGTGTTGCTGCTGTTATTCACAGGTCTCAGGTCTTTCTAACTTCAGTCCTGTTAACCTTTTCACATGTGAGTCCCAAATATCTCTAACGGTCGCCCCAGTGTGAGTTGTTTTATGCACGTAATGTCAGAATGCACTTACTGTTCCAAAATGTGATTGTTACGCAGCAGGACAGTTAACACGCGCTGCCTGCTAATTATCTATAGGCTGTTTCAACTTGTCAATTTCTAATTATTTTCGAACAAGTTGTATTTTCTAACAATTTGAATTGAGGTGTTCCGCCTCCTCATTAATTCACATAGAACTAGCCCATTTCTGCGTAGAGGAAAATTTATGTTTGAGGCTTTACTGAGCCAGATAAACTTCTCTCTTCGAGAGCCCATCGCACTTCACTTATGTTTGCACATATTAAGTATGCATATATTTGCGCATTCTTGCAAGAATTGTAAAATTTTCTTGCTGGCGCTCACTTTGCCTTCTTTGTTGTTTTCCTTACACATAGGAACGCACACGTCCAAAGTTATGAACATAATAAGTTCCTTATTTTCTGTATATTGTGTTGTCATTTCTACTGTAGGCGCATACAGTTTGTATGTATGGAGGATAATGCATTTACAGTTTTATTGACATGTTTTCAATTACTGGTGACAAATAATGCATTCCGATTATTGCATATATTGTAATGGACAACGATGATGTGTGTAAAATACTTTTTTTTGAAGGTTGTACTGATTTGTATCTAGTTTGAGATGTTCAAGAATGGCATGGAGTGTACCTGCCGGGGCAGTGGGTAGCCTGGTGGTTACAGAGTTGCTAGATCGAATCCCAGAGCTCGCTAGGTAAAAATCTGTCATTCTGCCCCTGAACAAGGCAGTTAACCCACTGTTCCTAGGCGGTCATTGTAAATAAGAATTTGTTCTTAACTGACTTGCCTAGATAAATAAAAAGAAATAATGAGCTAAGTTATTTGCCAGCTATGTGTGGTGCCATGTTTGTTGACATTGTACAATGTTTCCTGGGTGTCACGTAATCTGTCAGACCAAAGATGTTATAATGAAGTGAAGGAATGGTTCACTCATCTTTTGGGTAAACTTACGGAAGTGAATGAAGGGAAGTGGATGATAGTAGAAGACACAACCCCTTCAACATGCATACTATAAACAGACCAAACTTATCTTGTCTCCTCTTATTATCGGTGCGCACAAACTACCCATCGTAAGATTACTTTCGATTTCTAGAAAGTGTTTTACTCAGTTATTTTGATCAATGGTGAGCTCACCCATGATGTGATTAATTTTAAATAGTAATTGCTATTAGCTAATTCATATTGTAGTTTCTGTCAGTCGAGAGTTATAAACATTGACCACTTGTGTTACATCAATCTTTCCTCAGTTAGCGCTAGGATGAATGTGGCCTACATTTTTCAGGTTTGGATGATTGTGTTATGCTGTAGCTACTTCTGAACATCGCATCCAAAAATGAACTGCTCACATTCTGGACATAACTTTGTAAGGACTGTGTTTGTGCAAAATGTTTCTGAAAAAAAACATTATGGCCAGCTCAAATGCTGATTGTTGTGTCATTCAAAACTGGACGTTCTAATCACAGTGGCTTGATCGTATGCTACAGGGACCACTGTAAAATGATCAGACGTGTTTTGGTACGTGAGAAAAGGTTAACAGAGTATGGAATCATCATTTAGTGCCGCTTGCCAACCACTTCAATGCATCCTGCTAATGTATGAAGACACAGCGTCATCAAACAAGGGGAGAGAAGATGAAATGGAAAGTTTTCAAAAGTGTAAATAATATTGTGTCGACAACAGACAAGCACAGACCAAGCACACACACACGCATGCAAAACACGCACGGACACACACACACAGTGGAAGGCAGGAAGAGCTCTAACTGGATTTCTGATTAGTAGTCTCAGACAACAGTCTAGCACTACCTTTGATCCTAAAATGACTGCCGTCTCATCCTCACAACTCAGAAAGAAAAAAGAGAAACAGAAAACAGTCTCAATAATAGCAGCTAGCAAAGAAACGAGAATCCATATTACACCACTAGTGATGCAACTAGTGCATTCTATTCTCTAATGTGCAATCTTGGCACAGCAGAGAAACTCCACTTTATCCATAAAACGGGTCTGCAATCAAGCTAAAGCTAAAACACTTGAGATCATAGTGTCGTTTTGAAGATACCTGAAGTGTAAATAGACATAGTACAAAGTGGCAATACCTCAAATTTCAGTGTTACAGACCATATGTAAATGGTGACTGTTAGTGAGAGGCGTCCTTTCTCTTCCTCCGTCATCCCTCCTCGTTCTTCATCTACCTTTGTTTCTTCTCCCCCTCCCCCAACTCTCTGTGTACCTCTACCCCCCCTCTCTCCTTCCTTCCTTCCTTCCTTCCTTCCTTCCTTCCCATAAATTGTTTTCTGTTTCAAGGCCATTAGACTGTGTCCCTCTATTTATCTCCCTTCCTCCCTTACCTCTCTCTCCCGCTCTTCCTTCCTTCCTCCCTCCCTCCCAGAGACTCTTGGTACAGTGACTATCATTGATCGATTTTATCGGATGATTCATCTTCATTAATGCTGACCAGCCCTGATCCGGTCCCTGTGGTGCGGACGATGGGGGCAGTGGAGGAGATTGGAAAAGGTAGTGAAATGGCCTGGGATACACTAAACCAAGCAGTGCATTCACAGCACAGGAGTGTTGTGGAGATATTGAACCCTCCAGTCAATGGATGTAATTTAATAACATCTCTATGGGAAGTGATTCCCTGTGATTTCAATATAGAGCGAACAAGCCCGGGATAAACTAAATGACACTACACCCAGCAGTGCATTTACAGTTCAGGAGTGAATATATTGGATCCACCAGTCAAAAATGATTCCCATGATTCCAACATGTAGTGAACAGGCATGGGATACACTAAATTACACCTAGCAGTGCTTTTTACAGCACAGGGGTGTCATGCAAATATTGAACCCCTCCCAGTCAATGGATGCCATCCCCCATGATTCCAACATAGATCAATGGATCTAATATCATATGCTAAATTGCTGTTTCCAAAAGGTAGAAGTTTCCAAAATTTGCTATGAAATCTACTTTGACACATGTCAAGATGGTTTATGTAATATTGTTGTTGATGCACTTTAAATTACCTCGTCTTAAATTACACAAACGCTGCAACAGATAATCTAATCAGTTGTAACTTTCTGATCGACAACAAGGAAAGCCACGTCTACTCCTGCAGAACAAGTCAGAACTTATTTGCCCTAACCTGACACAACTGGTTATGACATTGTGGACGTTTGTGATGGCGTATCGAATGCTTTTTAATTAAATCTTTTATTCACGTTAAACACCTTTTGTCGCTTTCTATCGTGTGTCTGTGTGTCTGTGTACGTGACCTGTCCCGACCAGTCTTGTCAGCCAAGCAGGCACTGGGTAGGGCTCTACTCGTCGCTAGCTGTCACTTCTTATCACGCTAATAGACTGTCAGTTTGTCAGAGGACCGCAGGCACACACACACACCATAGCATGCATGGGTATCCCTACCAGAACACATTAGCTCACTTTCTCAGCGGGGAAAACATAGCAACAGCAGGAGTGAGAAAAATAAGAGGGAGAGAGAGATTTATTTTGTTTATTAAATGAGGAAAGGCAGGGGGGGTATTTATTTTGGTGCTACTCAATGACAGCTTTAGTTAGCAGCTCTGGTGGGTTGGTGGTTGACATGGGCATGTGTGAGTTGGGGGGGGGTAGTTCAGATTGAGTTCAGTAACAGTGTCAGGGGTGACATCTCCCTCTCTCCATCTCTCTCTCAATTTCAATCTCTCTTTAAATCTGTCTCTGTTTAGCTCACTCTCTTATCCCTCTCTATTCGTCTTGCCTTCCAGCTGGCTGGTGTTTCTGCCTCGTTGCAGAGGGAGCCCAACTCAATGCATCTGAATCATTCACACTTGTCATGTCTCATATGCAGTGTGCAGGTGTGGAAGCAAACCACGACAGCCACAGAGAGAGGTAGAGAGTGAGAGAGTTTAGCGAGAGAGAGGGAGAAAGAGAGAGAAGAAGATTATAGGTCATAGAGAGGAGTAAATGAGGACAGAGAAAACAAGTGTGCGAGTGTGTGCGAGCATGCATCTGCTTGTCATGGTACAACTTGTAAGTATATATTTAGAAATAAGAGCCTCTTTCTCTCTAACCATCATCCATTAGTCCCATGTTTGTTAGGACCTGGAGAAATATGACCACCCACTAAAACTCTAATCAGAACATCCCTGTTCACCTCTTATGCAACGAGACCATTTGTATAGGTGTACTTCTCTGTGTCATCACACCGCTGATGGAGCACTCTGTGCCTCTGCGCCGTAACATTATACAGGTATCATCTATTGCTCTGTTAGATGCACTCATCCACTCTGGCCTTAAAAGGTTTAGGTTAGCTCAGCTCAGATATGCTAAAATTGCTTGTGTGGATCCTCTCCTCCCATGTCCAGCTACTGTTGTTAGCTGTACTGCAGGGCTATTCAACTCAAGACCTGGAGGAGTGCTATACTAATGCTTTCATTCTCTACCTCTAATCAAGTAGTGGCCCGAGTGCCAATCAGTGATGTTAAATCACTATTTACCAGAGAGAGAAGGGCCTTGCTGTATTGTAGTAGTCATACAACCTTGTTAAGAACACTGACAACCACTATACAGCTAGTTGAAACAACAACCACAATCTTACATTAAACCAGAAGCTCCCAACATTTTTATTTATTTATTCCTTATTATTATTATATTATTATTATATTATTCCTTAGTTTACCAGGGGAGTTGACCATCAAGATGGCCGCCAGCCCATGTATAGTTTAGTATGCCCAATGGACATATTGAATGACCATTGTAGTCGTCGCTGCTGTACTAACTATGCTGAAGTAATATCACCTGTATACAATGCTCTTCCTACTCAAGGTGACATTGGTTGTATATGGGTGGGAAAACTCTTCTATCCTACTGTTCTATCCTATCATATCCTGTGAGTGGAGGACACTACTTTAAACCTGGAGTTTATGTCCGTGTTTGTAGAAATCTGTTTGTTTGTGTGTTCACACACTTGAGAGTCTGTGTGTGTACATGCATCCCTGCATGTTTGTGTCTGTGTGACTGTGCATGTCTAAGAGGGACATTGACAAAAACAAAGCACTTATGGGTCACAGGAGAGCCGCTTATAAACTGTCCTGTTATCAAAGCCTCTCCCTCAGGGCCCATTCTAATGACTTGGCCACGCACACTAAAGAAGCCCACATGCCACACATACTATGCCAAACCCAACCACAAACAAACGTGTAGAGTCCGTGTAGAATCAGGATACAGAGAGAAAGAGTGTGTGTGTGTGTGTGTGTGTGTGTGTGTGTGTATATACACTGCTCAAAACAATAAAGGGAAAACTTAAGCAACACAATGTAACTCCAAGTCAATTACACTTCTGTGAAATCAAACTGTCCACTTCGGAAGCAACACTGATTGACAATACATTTCACACGATGTTGTGCAAATGGAATATACAACAGGTGGACATTATAGGAAATTAGCAAGACACCCCCAATAAAGGAGTGGTTCTGCAGGTGGTGACCACAGACCACTTCTCAGTTCCTATGCTTCCTGGCTGATGTTTCGGTCACTTTTGAATGCTGGCGGTGCTTTCACTCTAGTGGTAGCATGAGACGGAGTCTACAACCCACACAAGTGGCTCAGGTAGTGCAGCTCATCCAGGATGGCACATCAATGTGAGCTGTGGCAAGGTTTGCTGTGTCTGTCAGCGTAGTGTCCAGAGCATGGGAGGCGCTACCAGGAGACAGGCCAGTACATCAGGAAACGTGGAGGAGGCCGTAGGAGGGCAACAACCCAGCAGCAGGACCGCTACCTCCGCCTTTGTGCAAGGAGGAGCAGGAGGAGTACTGCCAGAGCCCTGCAAAATGATCTCCAGCAGGCCACAAATGTGCATGTGTCTGCTCAAACGGTCAGAAACGGACTCCACGAAGGTGGTATGAGGGACCAACGTCCACAGGTGGGGGTTGTGCTTACAGCCCAACACTGTGCAGGACATTTGGCATTTGCCAGAGAACACCAAGATTGGCAAATTCGCCACTGGCGCCCTGTGCTCTTCACAGATGAAAGCAGGTTCACACTGAGCACATGTGACAGACATGACAGAGTCTGGAGACACCGTGGAGAACGTTCTGCTGCCTGCAACATCCTCCAGTATGACTTTGGCGGTGGTTCAGTCATGGTGTGGGGTGGCATTTCTTTGGGGGGCCGCACAGCCCTCCATGTGCTCGCCAGAGGTAGCCTGACTGCCATTAGGTACCTAGATGAGATGACTTGTTTTGGACTTGTTTTTAGGACATTACATCAAAGTTGGATCAGACTGTAGTGTGGTTTTCCACTTTAATTTTGAGTGTGACTCCAAATCTAGACCTCCATGGGTTGATTAATTTGATTTCCATTGATAATTTGTGTGTGATTTTGTTGTTAGCACATTCAACTATGTAAATAACAAAGCATTTAATAAGAATATTCCATTCATTCATTCATTCATGTGTTATTTTAGTGTTCCCTTTATGTTTTTGAGCAGTATATATATATATATATATATATATATATATATATATATATATATATATATATATATATATATATATATATATATATGTATGTGTGTGTGTGTGTGTGTGTTCGAGATTGTTTGAGTGTTATGAGCTGAAACCCAGTTTGTAGCATTTGCCCAGAGCTCTGTGTATAATGTTTTATATGTATGAGCCTATTGCTGTAGCAGCACTGCTATGAATATGCATCTGGCCCAGATGGCATGAAGTAGAGCATTACTAAGATATATTTAGTTATATTTAACTATCCAAGGTGGGGTAAAATTTCCTCTCAAAGTTTGTGTTTGTGTGGCTGTGTGCCCGTACGTGTGTGTCTGTGTGTGCGAGAGAGAGAGAAAGAGATCTTCTCTCACCCCAACTTCCCACTCCGACCACTGTGATTGTCATGCAGGTGAATGAGGACCCAAAAGCGACTTGGCGAAAACAGAGTCTTTAATCCAGTAAAGTAATTCTACAATCATAAGACATAATTCCACTCGTAATGACGAGAACAGACTGGAGACTCGATCAAGAACTGCAGGTTGCCTCGGGAAGGCACTTGAACGTAGCAGACTCAGACACCTGCTCACCACGCAGCATCTGAGGGAAACACGACACGACAGGGCGATACACAGACACAGCACGGTGAACAATAGACAAGGATCCGACAGGGCAGAAACGGAAAACAAGGGGAGAAATAGGGACTCTAATCAGGGGGAAAGATAGGGAACAGGTGTGGGAAGACTAAATGATTGATTAGGGGAATAGGAACAGCTGGGAGCAGGAACGGAGCGATAGAGAGAAGAGAGAGAGGGAGGAAGAGAGAAAGAGGGGAACGAACCTAAAAAGACCAGCAGGGGGAAAATGAACAGAGGGAAAAGCAAAATGACAAGACAATCTAAGACAAAACATGACAGTGATCTCTTAGATCCCCATCATTGTCACCATCAACCGTTAAAGGGGCAATCAGCAGTAGAAACAATAACTAAACCGACTTCCGGCCCCTGGTTGGTAAAAAGCTGAGGTGTGGGGCTGGAGAAATGTAACCACTCTCGAATTCATAGACAGAGCTATGGATGCAAAGAATGATTATAGATTTAACCATGTTTTGGGACTAGATAGTGTTTGTTTACATTTTCTTTGTTTACAAAAGTTGGAGTAAAACAAGTTTATATTTTGGGTTCTGGTGGGGTACAACAGTTGAACTAAGCTCATGAGGCATTTCTAAGTTGTAATCTTCAAGAACCAATGGGTACATATATTTAATGTATAAGTCCAACACATGGTTGTAGCAACTGTTGATTGCCCCTTTAAAGGTACTTGTCAGTGACGCCCACACAACACCCTTCCCCTGTCACACAGCCATAGCTTTACAGTGCAACTTTCACACTGTTATATTCACGTGAGTGGTCTCTACACAGTCTATCCCATATGGACATTAGACACATCTGGTTATGTTTAACAAACATTCAACAACTCGGATTGGACAATAATGGTTGTATTGTATTGATGGATTCTGGGTACTAACTCCTAAACTTGGGATAGGGTTAATTATCAGGTATCCTATTGAAATACTGAGTGCTTAGGTTTAGAGGCTCTACACCAGAATTTACTGGTTATCTGTAGGAGGAAGGTATATAGAGTGTGCAATTAAGCTTGGAATGTGCTGAGTGCAGGGAAAGCAATCACGTGGCAGGGGAGAGAGCCATGGATTAGTGATGAAGGGGTCGAGGTAAGGTCAGGTCACGTTAAGGGAGAAAGAAAAGTTTATGGCCGTATTACTTAGTTTCCTACTTAGCAGTAAAGATACAATGTTTGTTCAGATGTGTAGGAGGAGACTCAGCCAAGAGGAAAGGGTTAAATATCAGTGTTTGTGTGAACAATGTCTTTGTCTAATGCAGCCTTATTGATTCTCTGGGAAGAATAAACTTGGTTTAAGTTTTCATTAGTGTCTATCAAGTTTTTACTCTGAGAAATTGGCTTCTAACAGTATGCACTGTACATATACTCGCATTGGCCTTGACTGACAAACCCATAGGTCTGCAATTGGGTCATATCCTGAGTCGTGATACTCCATCTATTAAATGTACTGTATTTTTGGGTACTATACATCTACTCACATTGTCCCTAACATGACCCACAGTACATGTGCATCCATTCAAGCCTGCACTGGCAGTAACCTAAACACATACATGTGAGACTCTATTCATGCCTCCATTCTTTTGTAACCTGTATCTCTAAGCAGGCTGAATCAAGGCCTGTATGGCATACTCAATGAATGACTGGCGGGCTGGAAAGGCCTCCTATAGGTGCATAAAGCAGGTGTCCTCACTTTTAGGCTGGTTCTACCTATTAACTCTAACCCCTCCATCTGTCTTTTGCTCGCTCCCTCTCTCCACAGGTGTTGCCTTTCATTAGTTCTACTTACCTCCGTATCCATCACCCTCTCCCTCCCGACCTCTTACTCCACATCTTGTTCCCCCTCTGTCCCTTCCTGCCTCTTTCCCCCTCTCTATTTTAACCATCTCTCTATCCCCCCTCCCTCCACATGTGCTGTCTCTCAAACCTTTCACATGCAGCCAACACCATTGAAGCAAGCTTGAATGGCAGCTCCTTTCATCTTTCCTTCCCTGAAAAAGAGAACGAAAGAAAGAAAAAGAGAAAAGAAAGAAAGAAAAAGAGAATGAAAGAAAGAGAAAAGAAAAAAAGAAAGAAAGAAAGAAAAAGAGAGAGAAAAAGAAAAAAAGAGAGAAAAAGAGAAAGAAAGAAAAAGAGAAAGAAAGACAAAGAGAGAGAGAAAAAGAGAAAGACAGAAAAAGAGAAATAAAAAGAAAGAAAGAGAAAGAGAGAGAAAAAGAGAAAGAAAGAAAAAGAAAGAAAAAGAGAAAGAAAGAAAAGGAGAGCTGAGCCTCTCTTAATGCCTCCTCCTCTTGACCTGGGTGAAAAGGAAAAAGCCTTGGTTCTTAATGCCACCTCACTGGGCACACACTAGTTGAATCAATGTTGTTCACGTCAATGAAATAAATAAAAAAATACGCTGAACCGAAGTGGAGTAGACGTTGAATTAACGTCTGTGTCTAGTGGGCCAGTAACAGCACTAACCCCTGCAGTTGCTAACAAGTGGATAGATATACTGCCTGTTGTGACAGTTGAAGTCTCTGTCCCTTGCTTGTGTTATTATCCAGGTGGAGCCAGGAAGAGTGCTTTTTATTTCACATGTCTACTGTGCTCGGCTCAGCACTCAGTACTGTTGGACCTAGGGATGAGACAAATGGACAATTTTGCTGGGGGATGGGGCATTTTGTTAAAACGATAAGGAAAAAACATTAAATTCCACGCCAAATTCACAGTGCAGAATAATGGCCATATTACGTGTGTATAACCGCTAGGGCCGGGCAAATAAGTTATATCTACAACAGTCATATGCCCTTGAAAGCGCCTTGGCTACGACCTGTTTGTCTGTAAGGGTACACTATGTCTTCTGAACACTAGAACCATCTGACCCTTTCAGTCTATAAGTACCTGCTAAAGAACATTGAGAACGTTGCCAGGTGTCCACTTTAGCATAATGTACACATCAGATGCATTTAAACCCACAAGGTGAGTAAACATTAGCACCAATGCCTGATAAATAGTGCATAAATAAAGGATGAATTGCATTAAGAAATATTCTCTGAAAAAATCCACGTAAAAATAAAATAAGAGATATTTGTTTAGTATAATTCTACAAAAAAAATGTTTAGTATAATTCTACAAAGTCCTAGTTAAAAACGTAGGACTGTAGCCTATTATCGACACCATTTCCAGCCAACGATACATCAACATTCTAACAGTTTAATAAATGCACTTCATATACGCTATGGTATCGTAATAATAATAATTTGGTTGTGTTTATGAAGGTCTTAGTTAACATTACAATCCTAAAGAACATAATAGCATTGCCATTAGTTTATGTTACTCTAGGCTAAAAGAAAAAAACCTCTAGTTCAAGAGTTAAATCCATCACAAAGAAAGCCATTATAATATTGTGTTGGCAGGTCTAAAGAAACATTGTGGAAATAACAAAATAGTATTTAAACAAAAACAACGAAAGCCTATTTTCAGTTTGTTATGTTAGTACTCTCTGCTTAGTAGCCAGAGCAATGCCACTGCGCGTGTGGTCATGCACGTCAAGCATGGATAATGTGGGTATTCTTGGAAAAGTGATATTTGGAAATAGAACTGCACCTCTTGAATTGAGAGATATATTACAAAGGTAATTGTCAAATAATTTTTGAATGCACATAATAGTGCATTCAAAAAGTATTCAGACCCCTTTCCTTTTTACACTCCTCAGTAAAAGGCACATGACAGCCCACTTGGTGTTTGCCAAAAGGCACCTGAAGAACTCTCCGACCATGAGAAACAAGATTCTCTGGTCTGATGAAACCGATATTTAACTTTTTGGCCTGAATGCCAGCGTCAAGTCTGGAGGAAACCTGGCACCTTCCCTACAGGGAAGCATGGGTGGTAACATCATGCTGTGGGGATGTTTTTCAGCGATAGGGAATGGGAGACTAGTCAGGATCGATGGAAAGATGAACGGAGCAATACACAAAGAGACCCTTCCAACAACACAACGACCTTAAGCACACAGCCAAGACAACACAGGAGTGGCTTTGGGAAAAGTCTCTGAATGTCCTTAAGTGGCCCAGCCAGAGCCCTGACGTGAACCCAATTAAACATCTCTGGAGATATCTGAAAATAGCTGTTCAGTGACCACTCTCCATCCAACCTGACATAGTTTATGAGAATCTACATAGAAGAATGGGAGATACTCACAAAATAAAGATGTGCCAAGCTTGCGGCGTCAATCCCAGGAAGACTAGAGGCTGTACTCACTGCCAAAGGCATTTCAACAAAGTACTGAGTAAAGGATCTGAATACTTAAAATCTAAATGGCGCCAGAAGAAATGGCAGCAGTTTTACAGGCACCCAACCAATTGTGCTGTTATGTGGAGGGGTTTTCGCGTTATTTGTAACTTATTTTGTACATAATGTTTCTGCAACCATATCTTACGGCAAAAAAGAGCTTCTGGATATCAGGACAGGGATCATTCACCAATGTGCAATCATTGGACAATAAACTAGACGGGGTACGATCACTAATATCCTACCAACGGGACATCAAAAACTGTAATATCCTGTTTATTTATATGGCTGTTTATTTATCACCACAGACAGATGCTGGCACTAAGACCGCACTCAGTCAGCTGTATAAGGAAATAAGCAAACAGGAAACCACTCGCCCAGAGGCGGTGCTCCTAGTGGCCGAAGACTTTAATGCAGGCAAACTTAAATCAGTTCTACCAAATTTCCATCAACATGTTAAATGTGCAACCAGAGGGAAAAAAATTCTAGATCACCTGTACTCCACACACAGATGCGTACAAAGCTCTCCCTCGCCCTCCATTTGGTAAATCCGACCACAACTCGATCCTCCTGATTCCTGTTTACAAGCAAAAATTAAAGCAGGAAGCACCAGTGACTCAATCTATAACAAGGTGGTCAGATGAAGCAGATGCTAAACTACAGGACTGTTTTGCTATCACAAAATGCAACATGTTCCGGGAATTGAGGAGTACACCACATCAGTCAATGGCTTTATCAATAAGTGCATCAAGATCAAAAATTGGTAATCTGGATTTTTGGACACCGATCATGGCCGATTACATTGCACTCCATGAGAAGACTGCGTGGCAGGCTGACTACCTGTTATGCGAGTGCAGCAAGGAGCCAAGGTAAGGTGCTAGCTAGCATTAAACATATCTTATAAAAAACAATCAATCTTAACATAATCACTAGTTAACTACACATGGATGATGATAATACTAGTTTATCTAGCTTGTCCCGTGTTGCATATAATCGATGCGGTTCCTGTTAATTTATCATTGAATCATAGTCTATTTCGCCACACGGGTGATGTAAAAAGCACATTCGCGAAAAAAGCACTGTTGTTGCACCAATGTGTACCTAACCATAAAAATCAACGCATTTCTTAAAATCAATACACAAGTATATATTTTTAAACCTGCATATTTATGAGCTCATCACTAAGGATTCTGGGACTAAACACCTCCCTCTGCAACTGGATCCTGGACTTCCTGATGGGACAGCCCCATCTTTAAAAAAAAAATGAACCTTTACTTAACTTCTTCGATATAGGGGGCACTCTTAATTTTTGGATGAAAAACGTTCCCGTTTTAAACAAGATATTTTGTCACGAAAAGATGCTCGACTATGCATATAATTGACAGCTTTGGAAAGAAAACACTCTGACGTTTCCAAAACTGCAAAGATATTGTCTGTGAGTGCCACAGAACTGATGTTACAGAAAAAAAAACAGATAAAAATACAATCAGGAAGTGCCGCATTTTTTGAAACCGCCTCATGGCAATGACTCCTTATATGGCTGTGGAGGAGCGAGGAGTCAGCTTACCTTTTCCACGTTTTCCCCAAGGTGTCTGCAGCATTGTGACGTATTTGTAGGCATTTCATTGGAAGATTGACCCTAAGAGACTACATTTACCATGTGGTCGCTTGGTGTCCTCAGTTGCAATTATTGCGTAATCTCCAGCTGCAGTACTTTTCCGTTTGCTACTGAGGAGAAACCCAACTGCCACGAAGGATTTATCATCGAATAGATATGTGAAAAACACCTTGAGGATGATTCTAAACAACGTTTGTCTTGTTTCTGTCGATATTATGGAGTTAATTTGGAAAACAGTTCGGCGTTGTAGTGAATGAATTTTTGGTTTTTTTGCTTAGCCAAACGTGATGAACAAAACGGATCGATTTCTCCTACACAAATAATATTTTTGGAAAAAATGAACATTTGCTATCTAACTGCGAGTCTCCTCATTGAAAACATCCGAAGTTCTTCAAAGGTAACTGATTTTATTTGAATGCTTTTCTTGTTTTTGTGAAAATGTTGCCTGCTGAATGCTAGGCTTAATGCTATGCTAGGCTATCAATACTCTTACACAAATGCTTGTGTAGCTTTGGTTGAAAAGCATATTTTGAAAATCTGAGATGACAGTGTTGTTAACAAAAGGCTAAGCTTGTGTTTCAATATATTTATTTCATTTCATTTGCAATTTTCATGAATAGAAAAAGTTGCGTTATGCTAATGCGTTATAGTTTAAGTATTTTTCTGTTGATTTCTCAGCCAAGCAGGATGAACAAACGTCACGTTTATCATGAATAGGAAACGTTGTGTTATGGTAATGCGCTTGAGGCTATGATTACGCTCCCGGATACGGGATTGCTCGTCGCTAGAGGTTAACAAGGCAAGTCAGTTAAGAACAAATTCTTATTTTCAATGACAGCCTAGGAACAGTGGGTTAACTGCCTGTTCAGGGGCAGAACAACAGATTTGTACCTTTGTAGGCTCAGGGGTTTGAACCTTTTTGTTACTAGTCCAACGCTCTAACCACTAGGCTACCCTGCCGCCCCGCTTTCATTGTAACAAAGGAGATTATTGTGGACGACAGGAAAAAGAGGGCCGAGCACGCCCCCATTCTCATCGATGAGGCTGTAGCAGGTTGAGAGCTTCAAGTTCCTTGGTGTCCGCAATTCAACGGCTCAGACACAAGAGGTATGTGGCAGGGTCTACAGTCGATCACGGATTACAAAAAGAAAACCAGCCCCATCACGGACCAGGATGTCTTGCTCCCAGGCAGACTAAATAACTGTTTTGCCCGCTTTGAGGACAATACAGTGCCAGTGACACGGCCCGCAACCAAAACATGCAGAAAACTGCAGCCGACGTGAGTAAAACATTTAAAGTGTTAACCCTCGCAAGGCTGCAGGCCCAGACGGCATCCCCAGCCGCGCCCTATGAGCATGCGCAGACCAACTGGCTGGCGTGTTTACGGACATATTCAATCAAGCCTTATCCCAGTCTGCTGTTCCCACATGCTTCAAAAGGGCCATCATTGTTCCTGTTCCCAAGAAAGCTAAGGCAACTGAGCTAAACGACTACCGCCCCGTAGCACTCACTTCCGTCATCATGAAGTGCTTTGAGAGACTAGTCAAGGACCATATCACCTCCACCCTACCTGACACCCTAGACCCACTCCAATTTGCTTACCGCCCAAATAGGTCCACAGACGATGCAATCTCAACCACACTGCACACTGCCCTAACCCATCTGGACAAGAGGAATACCTATGTGAGAATGCTGTTCATCGACAACAGCTCAGCATTTAACACCATAGTACCCTCCAAACTCGTCATCAAGCTCGAGACCCTGGGTCTCGACCCCACCCTGTGCAACTGGGTACTGGACTTCCTGACGGGCCGCCCCAGGTGGTGATGGTAAGTAACAACATCTCCAACCCGCTGATCCTCAACACTGGGGCCCCACAAGGGTGCATTCTGAGCCCTCTCCTGTACTCCCTGTTCACCCACGACTGCGTGGCCATGCACGCCTCCAATGCAATCATCAAGTTTGCAGATGACACTACAGTGGTAGGCTTGATTACCAACAACGACGAGACGGCCTACAGGGAGGAGGTGAGGGCCAGTGTTGTGTCAGGAAAATAACCTCAACAAAACTAAGGAGATGATTGTGGACTTCAGGAAACAGCAGAGGGAGCACCCCCCTATCCACATCGATGGGACAGTAGTGGAGATGGTAGTAAGTTTTAAGTTCCTCGGCGTACACATCACAGACAAACTGAATTGGTCCACCAACACAGACAGCATCGTGAAGAAGGCGCAGCAGCGCCTCTTCAACTTCAGGAGGCTGAAGAAAGTCGGCTTGTCACCAAAAGCACTCACAAACTTCTACAGATGCACAATCGAGAGCATCCTGTCGGGCTGTATCACCGCCTGGAATGCAACTGCACCACCCACAACTGTAAGGCTCTCCAGAGGGTAGTGAGGTCTGCACAACACATCACCGGGGGCAAACTACCAGCCCTCCAGGACACCTACACCATCCGATGTCACAGGAAGGCCATAAAGATCATCAAGGACAACAACCACCCGAGCCACTGCCTGTTCACCCCGCTATCCTCCAGAAGGCGAGGTCAGTACAGGTGCATCAAAGCAGGGACCGAGAGACTGAAAAACAGCTTCTATCTCAAGGCCATCAGACTGTTAAACAGCCACCACTAACATTGAGTGGCTGCTGCCAACACACTGACACTGACTCAACTCCAGGCACTTTAATAATGGGAATTGATGGAAATTGATGTAAAATATATCACTAGCCACTTTAAACAATGCTACTTAATATAATGTTTACATACCCTACATTACTCATCTCATATGTATATGTATATACTGTACTCTATATCATCTACTGCATCTTTTTAGTAATACATGTATCACTAGCCACTTTAAACTATGCCACTTTGTTTACATACCCTACATATACTTATGTATATACTGTACTCGATATCATCTACTGCATCTTGCCCATGCCGTTCTGTACCATCACTCATTCATATATCTTTATGTACATATTCTATACCCCTTTACACTTGTGTGTATAAGGTAGTAGTTTTGGAATTTTTAGGTTAGATTACTCGTTGGTTATTACTGCATTGTCGGAACTAGAAGCACAAGCATTTAACTACACTCGCATTAACATCAGCTAACCATGTGTATGTGACAAATACATTTGATTTGATTTGACATCAACAACCAACTTGAATGGTCCAAACACACCAAGACAGTTGTGAAGAGGGCACGATAAAGCCTATTCCCCCTCAGGAAACTAAAAAGATTTGGCATGGGTCCTGAGATCCTCAAAAGGTTCTACAGCTGCAATATCGAGAGTATCCTGACTGGTTGCATCACTGCCGGTGCGGCAATTGCCTGGCCTCTGACCGAAAGGCACTACAGAGGGTAGTGCGTATGGCCCAGTACATCACTGGGGCTAAGCTGCATGCCATCCAGGACCTCTACACCAGGTGTTGTCATAGGAAGGCCCTAAAAATTGTCAAAGACCCCAGCCACCCCAGTCATAGACTGTTCTCTCTACTACCGCATGGAAAGCGGTACCGGCATGCCAAGTGTAGGACAAAAAGGCTTCTCAACAGTTTTTACCCCCAAGACATAAGACTCATGAACAAGTAATCAAATGGCTACCCAGACTATTTGCATTGTGTGCCCCCCCCCCAAACCCTCTTTTTAAGCTGGTGCTACTCTCTGTTTATCATATATTCATTGTCACTTTAAGTGTACATACTACCTCAATTGGGCTGACCAACCAGTGCTCCCGCACATTGGCTAACCGGGCTATCTGCGTTGTGTCCCAACCACCACCCGGCAACCCCTTTTACGCTACTGCTACTCTCTGTTCATTATATATGCATAGTCACTTTAACCATATGTTCATACTACCTCAATCAGCCTGACTAACCGGTGTCTGTATGTAGCCTTGCTACTTTTATAGCCTGTCTTTTTACTGTTGTTTTATTTCTTTACCTACCCATTGTTCACTTAATACCTTTTTTGCACTATTGGTTAGAGCCTGTAAGTTCTACACCTGTTGTATTCGGCGCACGTGAGACAAATAAACTTTGGTTTGATATGATTTTATTTCCGTTCTTTATTTTTAATAAATGTGCAAACATTTCTGAAAACCTGTTTTTGCTTTGTCATTATGGGATATTGTGTATAGATTGATGAGGGAAGAGAGCAATTTCTTACATTTTAGAATAAGGCTGTAACGTAATAAAATGTGGAAAAGTCAAGGGGGTCTGAATACTTTCCGAATGCACTCTATATTTAAGCAGTAAGGCACAAGTGGGTGTGGTATATGGCCAATATAACACGGCTAAGGGCTGTTCTTATGCACGATGTATCGCGGAGTGCCTGGACACAATCCTTAGCTGTGGTATGTTGGCCATATACCACAAACCGCAGAGGTGCCTTATTGCGATTATAAACTGGTTACCAACGTAGTTAGAGAAGTAAAAATAATTGTTTTGTCATACCCGTGGTATCAGCATCCAGGGCTGGAACCGCACAGTTTATAAATACACACTATATAGAAATCGAAAAGTTTTACCTGCATGTGACTGCAAAGGAGGATTTGATAAAGTGATGCTCCTTTTACTGCCTTTGTCAATTCCAAGCTTCTCCCATCTCTACATGTACAATTTGCCAACTGATAATATTGTCACTCATCAGACTGTGAATAGATTTTTGTCTTTAGTTTTGGCTAACTCTTATTATGTGTGAAATTATTTTCGGTATAGTTTAGATGGTCAGCTGCGCAGGCTGACTGGCATCGTTTGCATCCCCTTGCTCATCAACTGGAGAGAGTCATGGATATATTTTGCATTATTCTGAAGGCCTACTGCAACACGTAGCATGTTTCCATTTACAATACATTTGATAAGTAATATAATCATAGTAAATAAAACAGTCCTGTAAATGCTTCTTTTTTACAAAGTAAAATGTGAAAGAGAATGATATCAACCCGCAAGGCGCTCTGTCAATGTATTTGCTATAAACATGAGCGCCAATGCTGATAAATAGGCATAGCAAACTTATCATTACACTATTATTTTCTAAATTAAATCAACCTCTTCACCCTTCAATAGTGAAGTAACGTGCACAATAATCACCCATTCATCATTCATTCAGTAAGGAGAGAGAGAGACACATTAGCGCCTGGCTGGGTACCAACGTCCTACAGCACATTGTCTTGTCTGGTTAAGTTGTGAATAGGTACACTATATGACCATAAGTATGCTCGTCGAACATCTCATTCCAAAATCATGGGCAGTAATAGTTGGACCGCCTTTGCTGCTATAACAGCCTCCACTCTTCTGGGAAGGCTTTCCACTAGATGTTGGAACATTGCTACGAGGACTTGCTTTCCACTTCACAATAACAGCACTTCCAGTTGACCGAGGCAGCTCTTGCAGGGCAGAAATTTGACAAACTGGCTTGTTGGAAAGGCGGCATCCTATGACTGTGCCACGTCGAAAGTCACTGAGCTCTTTAGTGATGCCAATCTACTACCAAATGTTTGTTTATGGAGATGGCATGGCTGTCTGCTCGATTTTATACACATGTCAGCAACAGGTACGGCTGAAATGGCCAAACCCACTAATTTGAAGGAGTTCCCACAAACACGAAATATATATAAAAGTCTGAAAAGAACTGAATAAAAGGCTCTAAACAGTAGGAATCTTCCGCTAGGAATCAACTCCTAAGACTCAGTATTTTTGGAACGGAGGAGGCTGATTACTTGCCAAACTTCCAAGAACACAAACACTCGGATCCTTCATAGTGAGCTAGGGAAGGACAAATCGAGAGGGGAGGGGCACAGTATAGGCAGGACAGAGTCATAACTGTACACTAGGCATATCTGCAATCAAAAGCTGAATCTCGCAATGGAATGCTGTATTTCATCATTTTCTTGCCTTGAAATGTCTAACAACTTCAATAAAGCAGGGCCCAACACCAATGAATAGGCTAGGATATTCTACACACAAAAGATCAAAGACTGAACACACACACGTCACAAGCAATGAGAAAGTACAGGCGAGCCAACTGCATTGTGATAACAAATTTGGTGGGAACACCCCTCCCCCCAGAAAAAAGGTAAATCTGTTACAGATTTTTCTTAAAATTAAGGATCCCAATGTTCACACCACTAATTGGACCATAACATAATGTAAACGGAAAAATACACTCACAAAGGAGATCCCAGCGGTCATGCTGGGACACCAGTTTTTGATTTTTCAAGACAACCAATTTACAATTGTATAACAAAAAAAAACGTAACCAGATAAATCTAGGTTCATACATAACAGAAACGCTATTTATAGTTTTAAACTACACACAACTGCATTTATCACATGTATTTCACTTGGGTGAAGCAACAATTACAGAGAACTCCAGGGTCACCATGCAATCCCTTAAGTCAAAGCCAGCTTTCTGAAGTGAACACACCATCGATCACCACATTCTTTTGGAGAGATTTGGAAACCCACACTGGTGTCATGTTTTGTCTTAGATTGTCATGTCATTTTGCTTTTCCTTCTGTTCATTTTCCCCCTGCTGGTCTTTTTAGGTTCGTTCCCCTTTTTCTCTCTCCCTTCCTCTCTCTCTTCTCTCTATCGTTCCGTTCCTGCTCCCAGCTGTTCCTATTCCCCTAATCAATCATTTAGTCTTCCCACACCTGTTCCTTATCTTTTCCCCTGATTAGAGTCCCTATTTCTTCCCTTGTTTTCCGTTCCTGTCCTGTCGGATCCTTGTCTATTGTTCACCGTGCTGTGTTGGTGTATCGCCCTGTCGTGTCGTGTTTCCCTCAGATGCTGCGTGGTGAGCAGGTGTCTGAGTCTGCTAAGTTCAAGTGCCTTCCCGAGGCAACCTGCAGTTCAAGATCAAGTCTCCAGTCGGTTCTCGTCATTACGAGTGGAAATTGTTTTATTTGATTGTATTTTTACTTTACTGGATTAAAGACTCTGTTTTCGCCAAGTCGCTTTTGGGTCCTCATTCACCTGCATAACAACTGGTCTACACAGACAAGATCTGGCCTGGTTTAGATCTTATCTGTCGGAAATATATCAGTTTGTCTCTATGGATGGTTTGTCCTCTGACAAATGAACTGTACATTTTGGTCTGTCTCAAGGCTCCGTTTTAGGACCACTATTGTTTTCACTATATATTTTACCTCTTGGTGATGTCCATCGGAAACATAATATTAACCTTCACTGCTATGTGGATGACTCACAGCTGTACATTTCGATTAAACATGGTGAAACCCCAAGGTGTTCTACTTCTAAACTCAGACAAAACAGAGATGCTAGCTAGTTCTAGGTCCCAAGAAACAAAGAGATCTTCTGTTAAATCTGACAATTAATCTTAATGGCTTACTGGTACTCTTCCATGCCATCCCTAGGAGGGGTGCGTCACTTGAGTGGGTTGAGTTACTGACGTGGTCTTCCTGTCCGGGTTGGCATCCCCCAATGGGTTGTGCCGTGGGGGAGATCTTCGTGGGCTATACTCGGCCTTGTCTCAGGATGGTAAGATGGTGGTTGAAGATATCCCTCTAGTGGTGTGGGGGCTGTGCTTTTGCAAAGTGGGTGGGGTTATATCCTGCCTGTTTGGCCCTGTCCGGGGCTATCGTCGGACGGGACCACAGTGTCTCCCGAGCCCTCCTGTCTCAGCCTCCAGTATTTATGCTGCAATAGTTTGTGTCGGGGGCTAGCGGACAGTCTGTTATATCTGGAGTATTTCTCCTGTCTATCCGTTGTCCTGTGTGAATTTAAGTATGATCTCTTTTTTTCTCTCCTTCTCTCTTTCTCCCTCTCTCTCAGAGGACCTGAGCCATGCCTCAGGACTACCTGGCCTGATGACTCCTTGCTGTCCCCAGTCCACATGGATGTACTGTTGCTCCAGTTTCAACTGTTCTGCCTACGGCTATGAAACCCTGACCTGTTCACCGGACGTGCTACCTGTCCCAGAACTGCTGTTTTCAACTCTCTAGATACAGCAGGAGCGGTAGAGATACTCTGAATGATCGGCTGTGAAAAGCCAACTGACATTTACTCCTGAGGTGCTGACCTGTTGCACCCTCTACAACCACTGTGATTATTATTATTTGACACTGCTGGTCGTCTATGAACATTTGAACATCTTGGCCATGTTCTATTATAATCTCAAACATGCACAGCCAGAAGATTACTGGCCACCCCTCATAGCCTGGTTCCTCTCTAAGTTTCTTCCTAGGTTCTGGCCTTTCTAGGGAGTTTTTCCTAGCCACCATGCTTCTACACCTGTATTGCTTCCTGTTTGGGGTTTTAGGCTGTGTTTCTGTACAGCACTTTGTGACATCAGCTGATGTAAGAAGGGCTTTATAAATACATTTGATTGAGACATATTTATGGGTACATCTAAGTTAATTTATATCCTTGATGCTATACGCATATGCTAATTAAGGTTCCTGAGAGCGCAGAGATTCCCGGTTTCCCTTGCAACCACATGCAGGTGTTTAAAATCCGCTGAATGTGAATGCGTGCTGTTGAACAGGCCAAGGTTGGCCGTGTGTTTAACATCCACAGCAGTGGTCCATTCACACGCACACACCTATGCATAAAGGAACACACACACACACACATGCTTGAACAGAGAAAGAGAGAGGATGCCAACATCAGAATAAAGGTTTCTATGTAAATGAAGACCTGCTTTGCTACAGCAGGTCCTACAATCAGCAAGTCACTCTGATTTGGTTAACAGCTGATCAGATATTCAAATGAACTCTGTTTGTTCCCAATCAGTGCCAAGCAAGGGTGACAGAGCGGGGCAAAAGATTATTGTGAGAACAGGGAGGTCTCATTTTCAGAGGATCAGTTGTCACTCACTGGAGTCCAAGGCAAAGGGAAAGAAAGAAACTCATGTTTTGCCTCTTCTATTTAAATCTCAGAAAGTAGACCCATATTCAGACATCATGGAGTGCCGAACCAATTATCTAAACATACACTTATTTTAAAACAACTGTACTATGGAAAGGAATAAACTGGAAGATGGACAGTACCACGTATAATACAATACAAAAATTATTAGATATACACAGAGTATATCTGAGTGCCCCTTTGCCCTCAGAACAGCCTGAATTTGTCTGGGCATTTCCAAAACATTCCACAGGGATGCTGGCCCATGTTGACTCCAATACTTCCCACAGCTGTGTCAAGTTGGCTGAATGTCCTTTGGGTGGTGGACCATTCTTGAAACACACAGGAAACTGAGCATGAAAAACCCAACAGGGTTGCTGTTCTTGACACAAACCGGTGTGCCTGTCACACATACTACCATACCCTGTTCAAAGGCACTTAAAACTTTAGCCTGCCCATTTATTCTCTGAATGGCATACATACCACAATCCATGTCTCAATTGTCTCAAGGCTTAGAAATCCTTCTTTAATCTGTCTGCTCCCCTTCCTCTACACTGATTGAAGTGGATTTAACAAGTGACATCAAGAAGGTTCATAGCGTTCACCTGAATTCACCTGGTCTGTTTATGCCATGGAAAGAGCAGGTGTTCTTAATGTTTTGTATCCTCAGATCACAGTGCCAAGCAAGTACAATCAAAAAAAGATGACTTCCTCACGGTATCAGTATTCTGGAATAGAGTGCCTACACATAACAAGTCTGTCTAGCAAAAAGGGCCATCAATATTATTTATGTTTATATTTCCAATGATTTCCTCGCTGTCTCAACTTTCTTTGTCTGGCCTTCATCAGAGACTGAGCACACAGACACAACTTGAGCTGCATCATCATTTGTTCGCTTTCCAAAGGTGCTTTTGAGAAGATAATCAACAGGGGGAAAACAAAGAGTGTTTGTTGTGTTAAAGTAGTTAATTGCTATTGTCATGCCACCACCGCCACCATTTGTAATCACAAAATGTTGCTAAACCTAGTTAAAGGTCAGACAAAATTAGGAACGCATATAAAATATTTAGAGAAATACTGAAAATGCAAACATACAATAACAAATCAACAATGTGCAGGGTTAGAATTTGAACTTTGTAGTGTTTTTATAAAGCCTCCTAGTCCCCTCAAAAGTCCTCAAAGGCTTGAAATGTTTGTCGGTATAACAACGGGAGATTGATTAAAATCCTAGTTTGTTGTTTTGATTATGATTATGCTGATGATGATAATGAGATGTATGAGGGCATATTCGATATTAGCGGCCACTTCTGTTTTTTTGTTGTTGTTTATGAATGAATATTTCCTACGACTTTTGAAGGACACTTTTGTGTTCATCTTCTCTGGCCAGGTGGGAGGGAGGAAGAGGGAAAACTACACACACAACATCCACACAACATCCAAACGAACAACAAGAGGGATCGCTCTGTTCCTTTACGATATGACGAGATTAATAATCTTTTATTTTATAGGTTTTATTTAAAGTCGGCATCGGAGTGTTATAGCGAGATACCCAGTCATTGCCGGCAGTAGTGACGTTTATTACATCTGTTTAAAGTGGCATTCGATAAAATAAAACAGCTTTTTACATTGTTCCTCTGACGCACACATCAGCACAGAGTGCTAGATGAACATTGTGAAAGTTAAGAGCTCGGGAAATCACTGAGGCTTATAATTAAACGTTCAAACAGGATATTTAATATTTATGAACTCTCAACTCGTGTCATCCTTCTCTCTGTTCTCCCTCTCCATCATCTACCCTCCTCTCTTCTACCTTCATCTCGCTCTTGCTTCTCTTATTCCTCACCCCTCCTCTCCTGCCCTTCATTTCTTACTCTACCTCACCCCCACTCTCTTTATCAAAACAGTCTCCATATGAGCTATTTCTTCCCAATCTCTGTCCCTGACTAGTTTCTCCTTATTTCTTCATTGAACTCAACATGATAGAAAAAGATTAGCCCACTAGAGGCAACATGGGGGATGTCATGACCCCAAACTATGTATGGGCAACCTCTCCCAAAGGGACAATGATTATTGGAAAAGGTGTGTGTGTGTGTGTTCGTATGTGTGCATTTGTATATGTGTATGCGTGCATGCTTTACAAGCCTACATGCATGAGCATATGCGCTTACATTACATGTATACGACTGTGTTACACAAACTCCCATTTGGGCATAACGGAAGTTACACAGATCAGCAATAACAATTATCCATGGATTACTTCCGCTGAGTCTCGGATAGCTTCTCAAATGGCACCCTATTCCTTTTTTAGTGCCCTACTTTTGACCAGGGTCATTATGGTTCTGGGTGGAAGTAGTGCCCTTTATAGGGAATATAGTGCTATGTAAAACACAAATACAGTTTGTAAGAAGAAGCAGAGAAGCAGCCATAACTATGATAAAACAGCCTAATCTCAGCAGCGTTTGATCTTGATTAAACGTCTTATCAAATTAGTGTCGTTAAATTAAGCTCGATGGTAAATCTCCTAGCGACATTATGTCTAGTGAAAAGTCCAATTCCACACTATAATCAGCATCAAATAGAACAAGACGATTATTTGAATCCAACATTCCTTGAAGACTAGCCTAGCACACATTCTAATTGGGGGTTCAGGACCTGTATTCATAAAGAGTGCTAGGATCTATGATAAGGTCCACCCTCTGCATTCAGTATAATTTAAAATGCAAAACTGATCTTAGATCAGTAATCTACTGTGAGATGCTTTACGAATACGGGCAACAGAACAAAGTCACACCCTTTAAAAACTTGTTATGGCTGAGGGCATTATTGAGTAACTTGGATGAATAAGGTGCCCAGAGTAAACTGTCTGCTACTCAGGCCCAGTTGCTAATATATGCATATTATTAGTAGGTTTGAAAGGAAAACACTATGACGTTTATAAAACTGTTTGAATGATGCCTATGAGTATAACAGAACTCATATGGTAGGCAAAAACCTGAGAAAAAAAATCAAACCAGGGAGAGGGAAATCTGAGGTTTGTAGTTTTTCAACTCTTTGCCAATCGAATACACAGTGTCTATGGGGACAAATTGCACTTCCTAAGGCTTCTACTCGATGTCAGTCTTTAAAACTTTGTTTGATGCTTCTACTGTGAAGAGGGGGTGAATGAGAGGGGAATGAGTCAGAGGTATGCCAGACAGTCACGAGCTGGCCACAAGCGTTCACGTGAGAGTTAGCTTGAGTTTCATTGCATTTCTACAGAAAAAGGAATTCTCCGGTTGGAACATTATTGAATATTAATGTTAAAAACATCCTAAAGATTGATTCTATACATCATTTGACATGTTTCTACGGACTAACATAACTTTTTGACTTTTCGTCTAGTGATCGCGCGTCATGAATTTGGATTACTGGGCTAAACGCGCGAACAAAAAGGAGTTATTTGGACGTAAATGATGGACATTATCAAACAAAACAAACATTTATTGTGGAACTGCGATTCCTGGGAGCGCATTCTGATGAAGATCATCAAAGGTAAGTGAATATTTATAATGCTATTTCTGACTTCTGTTGAGTACACATGGCGGATATCGGTTTGTGTTGTTTTGGTGTCTGAGCGCTGTACTCAGATTATAGCATGGTGTGCTTTTTCAGGTAAAGCTTTTTTGAAATCTGACACAGCGGTTGCATTAAGGAGAAGTGTATCTATAATTCCACACATAATAGTTGTATCTTTTATCAATGTTTATTATGAGTATTTCTGTAAATTGATGTGGCACTCTGCAAAATCACCGGATGTTTTGGAACTACTGAACCGAACGCGCCAATGTATACTGACTTTTCTTGATATAAATATGATCTTTATCGAACAAAACATACATGTATTCTGATGAAGTGTCATCTAATGAAGATCATGAAAAGGTTAGTGATTAATTTATCTCTATTTCTGCTTTTTGTGACTCCTCTCTTTGGCTGGATAAAATGGCTGTGTTTTTCTGTGACTTGGCTCTGACCTAACATAATCGTTTGGTTTGCAGGTCTACAATTTTGGTCTACAATTTTGTTTCTGGTGTCCTTTGACAGCTCTTTGGGTCTTGACCATTGTGGAGTTTGGAGTGTGACTGTTTGAGGTTGTGGACAGGTGTCTTTTATACTGATAACAAGTTCAAACAGGTGCCATTAATACAGATAACGAGTGGAGGACAGAGGAGCCTCTTAACTTCTTGCGTCGAGCCATCCCGGATCCGGTATCGTGACGACAGCCTCAAGCTCATTACCATAACGCAACGTTAACTATTCATGAAAATCGCAAATGAAATGAATTGAAATGAATCTATTTGCTCTCAAGCTTACCCTTTTGTTAACAACGCTGTCATCTCAGATTTTCAAAATATGCTTCTCAACCATTGCAAAACAAGAATTTGTGTAACAGTATTGATAGCTAACGTAGCATTTAGCGTTAGCGTTCAGCAGGCAACATTTTCACAAAAACCAGAAAAGCATTTAAATAAAATCATTTACCTTTGAAGAACTTCGGATGTTTTCAATGAGGAGACTCTCAGATAGCAAATGTTCAGTTTTTCCTGAAAGATGATTTGTTTAGGACAAATCGCTCCGTTTTCTGCTTCACCTTTAGCTACGAAAAAAAACCTGTATCCAGGATTGTGTAAATCTATCCGCAAGCTCATTAGCATAACACAACGTTAACTATTCATGAAAATCGCAAATGAAATGAAATTAATCTATTTGCTCTCAAGCTTAGCCTTCTGTTAACAACACTGTCATCTCAGATTTTCAAAATATGCTTTTGAACCATAGCTAAACAAGCATTTGTGTAACAGTATTGATAGCCTAGCACAGGATTATGCCTCTCTTTCAGCATGCAACATTTTCACAAAAACCAGAAAATAATTCAAATAAAATCATTTACCTTTGAAGAACTTCAGATGTTTTCAATGAGGAGACTCTCAGTTAGAAAGCAAATGTTCCGTTTTTACAAAAAATATTATTTGTGTCGACTAATCGCTCCGTTTTGTTCATCACGTTTGGGTAAGGAAAAAAATACAAATAAAATATTAACTCCATAATATCGACAGAAACATGGCAAACCGATGTTTAGAATCAATCCTCAAGGTGTTTTTCACATATCTATCGACGATAAAATCCATCGTGGCAGTTGACTTTCTCTTCTGAAGAAATGGAACGCACATGGACCTACAGATTGCGCAATAATTTCGACACAGGACACCGGGCGGGACACCAGGTAAATGTAGTCTCTTATGGTCAATCTTCCAATGATATGCCTACAAACACGTCACAATGCTGCAGACACCTTGGGGAAACGACAGAAAGGGCAGGCTCATTCCTGGCGCATTCACAGCCATATAAGGAGACATTGGAACACAGCGCCTTCAGAATATGGGGCATTTCCTGTATGAAACTTCATCTTGGTTTCCCCTGTAGGATTAGTTCTGGGGCACTCACAGATAATATATTTGCAGTTTTGGAAACGTCAGAGTTTTGTCTTTCCAAGGCTGTCAATTCCTTGCATAGTCGAGCATCTTTTCGTGACAAAATATTGCACTTAAAACGGGCACGTCTTTTTATCCAATAATGACATAGCGCCCCCATAGGTTGAAGAGGTTAAAGAAGAAGTTACAGGTCTGTGAGAGCCAGAAATCTTGCTTGTTTGTAGGTGACCATATATTTATTTTCCACCATAATTTGCAAACAAATTCATTAAAAATCCTACAATGTGATTTTCTGGATTTTTTTTCTCATTTTGTCTGTCATAGTTGAAGTGTACCTATGATGAAAATTACAGGCCTCTCTCATCTTTTTAAGTGGGAGAACTTGCACAATTGGTGGCTGACTAAATACTTTTTTGCCCCACTGTATGTATTGTGTATATATGATCCATTTAAATGATCAAAACAGCAGTAAATAGCACATATTGGGTCTTAAGGGGAACGACAGAAACTAGAGAACATAAAGTCTCTGACTTTATTACATCATAGTGTTAAATCGCTCTATGGAGATAGAGGATATATCATTGCTGTATTTCCCACAGTGGGGAGATGTTGCTGTATAAGCCTATTGAGAACCGAGGCACGCCTGCTCTGTAGAGCATGTCTTTGAAACACAGTCACACACACACATACAGAGACTCAAGAGACACAGGCTCGCACGTGCAAACACATGCACACACACAGAGAAACACGCTCCTACACACACAAAAAACATTTGAGACTCAGACACACAGTTCACTTCTCATTTGACATTCTCACAACACTGATTCCCCCTCCCTACAGTCTTCATGATTTCCCTCTATAGTCTAGATAAATCCTTTTGAGAGAGCAATCCCCAGAGATGAGCTTCTGGTCCTCTTAGAGTGAGAGATGTGTTTACAGGAATGCTTAAAGGCCCAATGCAGTCAAAAAACACATTTTCGTGTGTTTTAAATATTTTTCCACAATATGAGGTTGGAATAATACAGAGAAAAGTATGATATTGCCCTTTTAGTGTAAGAGCTGTTTGAAAAAAAAACAGTCTGTTTTGGTGGGATGCAGTAAATTAGTTAATAGACCGATAAGAATGTTCCAACCCTCATTGTCAATAACAACTAGATTTTAGATTTTCGTTCCCCACTACCCGACAATCCTGGCAACAAAAAATTAAAAATAAAAAAAATCACAGAAAGGTGCTTAATTGTTAACCAGAAACAATTTGATATTGAGATAAAAAAAAACGTCTGCATTTGTCCTTTAAGTGACACATACTATATGTACTTATACACTCCCTAAAGTAGGTTTGTTGTTGCAAAGCCTGGCTTGTATTTTCGTTCATGCCCTCTCTGAAGCTCTCTCGCTTGCTTCCTCTGTCTCCCTGTCTGTCTTGCGCTCATTTACACACCCTCTCATTCTCTATATTTATAGATCTCTCTCTCTCTCCTTATCTAAAACACCCACCTGCAAATATGTCCCTACTAATCAATCACATCAACATCCCTATTAAAATGTGAACGTCTCAACCTACTTACAATGGGAGACACAGGATCCATTGCTAAAATAGCCAGCAGCACATACGAGGCTAGTTATCTTTGCTAACTGTACTCAGCACCAGGGCCAGCACTAGAGTGGCACTAGTGCTGGACAGCTCCCCCCAGCTCCCTCTTAGCTCTCCCAGAGTGGTGAGAGGTAGCTGGGGATGCGTATCTACTGTAATCACACACCAGGGGCCACACACCAGGGGCAGGGCTAGGGACAGGACCCGGCCAGAGAGTATGACAGAAAAAGAGAGAGTGAATGCAGTGACAGAAAGCTAGAGGCAAAAGTACACAGAAACACACACACGGAGAAAGGAGGGACAGAGATTTGGGACACTATTATGGAGACGCCTGTGAGTAAGAATGATTTGGGAGTGTGTGTGCTGGCCTGGTGACTGCATTATGGTAGCCATTTGCTGTAATATCCCAATGGTTGGGAAATGACTGCAGTTTGACAGCTTTAAGATAGTATGAAGACATGCTATCTTAACTCTACACTGATCTCTATGGCTGGTGTGTTTACAGATATATTCAATATCTCCCTATCCCAGTCTGCTGAACCCCACATGCTTCAAGATGGCCACCATTGTTCCTGTACAGAAGAAGGCAAAGGTAACTGTACTTAATGACTATCACCCTGTAGCACTCACCTCAGTCATCATGAAGTGCTTGAGAGACTAATCAAGGATCATATCACCTGCCACCCTAGACCCACTTCAATTTGCTTACCGCCCCAATAGAACCACAGATGATGCAATCACCATCACTGTACACACTGCCCTATCTCATCTGGACAAGAAGAACACCTATGTAAGAATGCTGTTCATTGACTATAGCTCAGCATTCCTGGACTTCCTGACGGGCCGCCCCCAGGTGGTGAAGGTAGGAAACAATACCTCCACTCCGCTGATCCTCAACACGGGGGCCCCACAAGGGTGTGTGCTCAGCCCCCTCCTGTACTCCCTGCAGACAACACAACAGTAGTAGGGTTGATTACCAACAATGACGAGACAACCTACAGGGAGGTGAGGGCTCTGGGAGTGTGGTGCCTGGAAAATAACATCTCACTCAACATCAACAAAACAAAGATGATGATTGTGGACTTCATGAAACAGCAGAGGGTCCACCCCCATATCTACATCGACGGGACCGAAGTGGAGAAGGTGGAATGCTTCAAGTTCTTTGGCGTACACATCACTGACAAACTGAAATGGACCACCCACACAGACAGTGTGGTGAAGAAGGCGCAACAGTGCCTCTTAAACCTCAGGAAGCTAATGCAATGGCTTATCACCCACCCTCCAGGACACCTACATCACCCGATGTCACAGGAAAGCCAAAAAGATCATCAAGGACATCTACCACCTGAGCCTGTTCACCCCGCTATCATCCAGAAGGCGAGGTCAGAACAGGTGCATCAAAAGTGGGACCAAGAGACTGAAAAACAGCTTTTATCTCAAGGCCATCAGTCTGTTAACCAGCCATCACTAGCACAATAGAGGCTGTTGCCTATAGGCATAGACTAGAAATCACTGGTCACTTTAAGGAATGGAACACTAGTCACTAATAATGTTTACATATCTGGCATTACTCATCTCATATATGTATATACAGTAGAATAGTATAGAATACAGTATCTTAGTCCGTTCCGCTCTTGACATCACTCGTTCATATATACAGTGGGGAGAACAAGTATTTGATACACTGCCGATTTTGCAGGTTTTCCCTCTTACAAAGCATGTAGAGGTCTGTAATTGTATCATAGGTACACTTCAACTGTGAGAGACGGAATCTAAAACAAAAATCCACATTGTATGATTTTTAAGTAGTTAATTTGCATTTTATTGCATGACATAAGTATTTTGTCATGCAGGTGAAAGAGGACCCAAAAGCGACTTGGCGAAAACAGAGTCTTTAATCCAGTAAAGTAAATACAAACAAAAAACACAACTATCACTCGAAATGACGAGGACAAACTGGAGACTCGATCTTGAACAGCAGGTGAACAGCAGGTTGCCTCGGGAAGGCACTTGAACCAGACAGACTCAGACACCTGCTCACCACGCAGCATCTGAGGAAAACACGACACGACAGGGCGATACACAAACACAGCACGGTGAATTCTAGACAAGGAACCGACAGGACAGGAACGGAACACAAAGGAAGAAATAGGGACTCTAATCAGGGGAAAGGATCGGGAACAGGTGTGGGAAGACTAAATGATTGATTAGGGGAATAGGAACAGCTGGGAGCAGGAACGGAACGATAGAGAGAAGAGAGAGCGAGAGAGTGAGAGAGGGAGGGGAGAGAGAGGGATAGAAAGAGGGAAAGAACCTAATAAGACCAGCAGAGGGAAACGAATAGAATGGGAAGCACAGGGACAAGACAAGATAATAAATGACAAAACATGACAGTACCCCCCACTCACCGAGCGCCTCCTGGCGCACTCGAGGAGGAATCCTGGCGGCAACGGAGGAAATCATCAATGAGTGAACGGTCCAGCACGTCCCGAGACGGAACCCAACTCCTCTCCTCAGGACCGTAACCCTCCCAATCCACTAAGTATTGGTGACCCCGTCCCCGAGAACGCATGTCCATGATCTTATGTACCTTGTAAATAGGTGCGCTCTCGACAAGGACGGGAGGGGGGAGGGAAGACGAACGGGGGTGCGAAGAAAGGGCTTAACACAGGAGACATGGAAGACAGGATGGACGCGACGAAGATGTCGCGGAAGAAGCAGTCGCACAGCGACAGGATTGACGACCTGGGAGACACGGAACGGACCAATGAACCGCGGAGTCAACTTACGAGAAGCTGTCGTAAGAGGAAGGTTGCGAGTGGAAAGCCACACTCTCTGGCCGCAACAATACCTTGGACTCTTAATCCTGCGTTTATTGGCGGCTCTCACAGTCTGTGCCCTGTAACGGCAAAGTGCAGACCTCACCCTCCTCCAGGTGCGCTCACAACGTTGGACAAACGCTTGAGCGGAGGGAACGCTGGACTCGGCAAGCTGGGATGAGAACAGAGGAGGCTGGTAACCCAGACTACTCTGAAACGGAGATAACCCGGTAGCAGACGAAGGAAGCGAATTGTGAGCGTATTCTGCCCAGGGGAGCTGTTCTGCCCAAGACGCAGGGTTTCTGAAAGAAAGGCTGCGTAGTATGCGACCAATCGTCTGATTGGCCCTCTCTGCTTGACCGTTAGACTGGGGATGAAACCCGGAAGAGAGACTGACGGACGCACCAATCAAACGACAGAACTCCCTCCAAAACTGTGACGTGAATTGCGGGCCTCTGTCTGAAACGGCGTCTAACGGGAGGCCATGAATTCTGAATACATTCTCGATAATGATTTGTGCCGTCTCCTTAGCGGAAGGAAGTTTAGCGAGGGGAATGAAATGTGCCGCCTTAGAGAACCTATCGACAACCGTAAGAATCACAGTCTTCCCCGCAGACAAAGGCAGACCGGTAATGAAGTCTAGGGCGATGTGAGACCATGGTCGAGAAGGAATGGGGAGCGGTCTGAGACGACCGGCAGGAGGAGAGTTACCCGACTTAGTCTGCGCGCAGTCCGAACAAGCAGCCACGAAACGGCGCGTGTCACGCTCCTGAGTCGGCCACCAAAAGCGCTGGCGAATAGACGCAAGAGTGCCTCGAACACCGGGATGACCAGCTAACTTGGCAGAGTGAGCCCACTGAAGAACAGCCAGGCGAGTGGAAACAGGAACGAAAAGGAGGTTACTAGGACAAGCGCGGCGACGCAGTGTGCGTGAGTGCTTGCTTAACCTGTCTTTCAATTCCCCAGACTGTTAACCCGACAACACGCCCATAAGGAAGAATCCCCTCGGGATCAGTAGAAGCCACAGAAGAACTAAACAGACGGGATAAGGCATCAGGCTTGGTGTTCTTGCTACCCGGACGGTAAGAAATCACAAACTCGAAACGAGCGAAAAACAACGCCCAACGAGCTTGACGGGCATTAAGTCCAGTCGTTTGGCAGAACGGATGTACTCAAGGTTCTTATGGTCTGTCCAAACGACAAAAGGAACGGTCGCCCCCTCCAACCACTGTCGCCATTCGCCTAGGGCTAAGCGGATGGCGAGCAGTTCACGGTTACCCACATCATAGTTGCGCTCAGATGGCGACAGGCGATGAGAAAAATAAGCGCAAGGATGAACCTTATCGTCAGACTGGAAGCGCTGGGATAGAATGGCTCCCACGCCTACCTCTGAAGCGTCAACCTCGACAATGAAATGTCTAGTGACGTCAGGAGTAACGAGGATAGGAGCGGACGTAAAACGTTCTTTTAGAAGATCAAAAGCTCCCTGGGCGGAACCGGACCACTTAAAACACGTCTTGACAGAAGTAAGAGCTGTGAGAGGGGCAGCAACTTGACCGAAATTACGAATGAAACGCCGATAGAAATTAGCGAAACCTAAAAGCGCTGCAACTCGACACGTGACCTTGGAACGGGCCAATCACTGACAGCTTGGACCTTAGCGGAATCCATCTGAATGCCTTCAGCGGAAATAACGGAACCGAGAAAAGTAACGGAGGAGACATGAAAAGAGCACTTCTCAGACTTTACGTAGAGACAATTCTCTAAAAGGCGCTGTAGAACACGTCGAACGTGCTGAACATGAATCTCGAGTGACGGAGAAAAAATCAGGATATCGTCAAGATAGACAAAAACAAAGATGTTCAGCATGTCTCTCAGAACATCATTAACTAATGCCTGAAAAACAGCTGACGCATTGGCGAGACCAAACGGCAGAAGCCGGTACTCAAAATGCCCTAACGGAGTGTTAAACGCCGTTTTCCACTCGTCCCCCTCTCTGATGCGCACGAGATGGTAAGCGTTACGAAGGTCCAACTTAGTAAAGCACCTGGCTCCCTGCAGAATCTCGAAGGCTGATGACATAAGGGGAAGCGGATAACGATTCTTAACCGTTATGTCATTCAGCCCTCGATAATCCACGCAGGGCGCAGAGTACCGTCCTTCTTCTTAACAAAAAGAACCCCGCCCCGGCCGGAGAGGAAGAAGGCACTATGGTACCGGCGTCAAGAGACACAGACAAATAATCCTCGAGAGCCTTACGTTCGGGAGCCGACAGAGAGTATAGTCTACCCCGAGGAGGAGTGGTCCCCGGAAGGAGATCAATACTACAATCATACGACCGGTGAGGAGGAAGGGAGTTGGCTCGGGACCGACTGAAGACCGTGCGCAGATCATGATATTCCTCCGGCACTCCTGTCAAATCGCCAGGTTCCTCCTGAGAAGTAGGGACAGAAGAAACGGGAGGGATGGCAGACATTAAACACTTCACATGACAAGAAACGTTCCAGGATAGGATAGAATTACTAGACCAATTAATAGAAGGATTATGACATACTAGCCAGGGATGACCCAAAACAACAGGTGTAAACGGTGAACGAAAAATCAAAAAAGAAATAGTCTCACTGTGGTTACCAGATACTGTGAGGGTTAAAGGTAGTGTCTCAAATCTGATACTGGGAAGATGACTACCATCTAAGGCGAACATGGGCGTAGGCTTCTCTAACTCTCTGAAAGGAATGTCATGTTTCCGAACCCATGCTTCGTCCATGAAACAACCCTCAGCCCCAGAGTCTATCAAGGCACTACATGTAGCACCCGAACCGGTCCAGCGTAGATGGACCGACAAAGTAGTACAGGATTTTGATGGAGAGACTTGAGTAGTTGCGCTCACCTGTAGCCCTCCGCTTACAGATGAGCTCTGGCTTTACTGGACATGAATTAACAAAATGTCCAGCAACTCCGCAATAGAGGCACAGGCGGTTGGTGATCCTCCGTTCCCTCTCCTTAGTCGAGATGCGAATCCCTCCCAGCTGCATGGGCTCAGACTCTGAGCCAGAGGAGGGAGATGGTTGCGATGCGGAGCAGGGAAACACCGTTGATGCGAGCTCTCTTCCACGAGCCCGGTGACGAAGATCTACCCGTCGTTCTATGCGGATGGCGAGAGCAATGAAAGAGTCCACATCTGAAGGAACCTCCCGGGAGAGAATCTCATCCTTAACCACTGCGTGGAGTCCCTCCAGAAAACGAGCGAGCAGCGCCGGCTCGTTCCACTCACTAGAGGCAGCAAGAGTGCGAAACTCAATAGAATAATCCGTTATGGACCGTTCACCTTGGCATAAGGAAGCCAGGGCCCTAGAAGCCTCCCTACCAAAAACTGAACGGTCAAAAACCCGAATCATCTCCTCTTTAAAGTTCTGGAACTTGTTAGAGCAATCAGCCCTTGCCTCCCAGATAGCTGTGCCCCATTCTCGAGCCCGGCCAGTAAGGAGTGAAATGACGTAAGCAACCCGAGCTCTCTCTCTAGAGTATGTGTTGGGTTGGAGAGAGAACACAATCTCACACTGCGTGAGAAAGGAGCGGCACTCAGTGGGCTGCCCGGAGTAGCAAGGTGGGTTATTAACCCTAGGTTCTGGAGGCTCGGCAGGCCAGGAAGTAACAGGTGGCACGAGACGTAGACTCTGGAACTGTCCAGAGAGGTCGGAAACCTGAGCGGCCAGGTTCTCCACGGCATGGCGAGCAGCAGACAATTCCTGCTCGTGTCTGCCGAGCATGGCTCCTTGGATCTCGACGGCAGTGTAACGAGCGTCTGAAGTCGCTGGGTCCATTCCTTTGTCGGTTCCTTCTGTCATGCAGGTGAAAGAGGACCCAAAAGCGACTTGGCGAAAACAGAGTCTTTAATCCAGTAAAGTAAATACAAACAAAAAACACAACTATCACTCGAAATGACGAGGACAAACTGGAGACTCGATCTTGAACAGCAGGTGAACAGCAGGTTGCCTCGGGAAGGCACTTGAACCAGACAGACTCAGACACCTGCTCACCACGCAGCATCTGAGGAAAACACGACACGACAGGGCGATACACAAACACAGCACGGTGAATTCTAGACAAGGAACCGACAGGACAGGAACGGAACACAAAGGAAGAAATAGGGACTCTAATCAGGGGAAAGGATCGGGAACAGGTGTGGGAAGACTAAATGATTGATTAGGGGAATAGGAACAGCTGGGAGCAGGAACGGAACGATAGAGAGAAGAGAGAGCGAGAGAGTGAGAGAGGGAGGGGGAGAGAGAGGGATAGAAAGAGGGAAAGAACCTAATAAGACCAGCAGAGGGAAACGAATAGAATGGGAAGCACAGGGACAAGACAAGATAATAAATGACAAAACATGACATATTTGATACATTAGAAAAGCAGAACTTAATATTTGGTACAGAAACCTTGTTCTTGACCAGGTTTATGCACACTGCAGCAGGGATTTTGTCCCACTCCACCATACAGACCTTCTCCAGATCCTTCAGGTTTCGGGGCTGTCGCTGGGCAATACAGACGTTCAGCTCCCTCCAAAGATGTTCTATTGGGTTCAGGTCTGGAGACTGGCTAGGCCACTCCAGGACCTTGAGATGCTTCTTACGGAGCCACTTCTTAGTTGCCCTGGCGGTGTGTGTCGGGTCGTTGTCATGCTGGAAGACCCAGCCATTACCCATCCTCAATGCTCTTACTGAGGGAAGGAGGTTGTTGGCCAAGATCTCGCGATACTACATGGCCCCATCCATCCTCCCTTTAATACGGTGCAGTCGTCCTGTCCCCTTTGCAGAAAAGCATCCCCAAAGAATTATGTTTCCACCTCCATGCTTCACAGTTGGGATGGTATTCTTGGGGTTGTACTCATCCTTCTTCTTCCTCCAAACACGGCGAGTGGAGTTTAGACCAAAAATATCTATTGTTGTCTCATCAGACCACATGGCCTTCTCCCATTCCTCCTCTGGATCATCTAGATCACATATGTCAGAGTCAAGGCCCGCGGGCCACATCCGGCCCGCGAGAAGGTTTTTTACGGCCCCTGGGATGATCTTGATTTGTTATTAGAACCGGCCCGCAGACCGCAGCAAGCCGGCAGCCCGCAGATCTTTTACACGCACCAATACTACATTTCCCACAATGCAACGGTGACGCACCGAGCAGTAGGCTGCTTCATTTCAATATTTATTGGCACAGCAGTTGTCAGCATCACAGTAAAATTAACTTTCAGATACCCATCAAAAATGGCAAAACGGAAGGTGGACACTGAGAACCGGGGTTTCAAACAAGGTGGGAGTCGGAGTATTTGTTCACGGAGGTAGCTGGAAAACCTGTGTGTCTTCTGTGTGGAGAAAGTGTGGCGGTACTGAAAGAGTATAATCTGAGACGACATTATGAAACGAAACACGCGGACAAAAACAAGAATATGGACATGGAACAAAGGCTACAAAAGGCAGAGGAATTAAAACGAGGCCTCAAATCTCGACAGGCTCTGTTCAAAAAAGCCAAATCACAAGGCCAGGCTGCTGTCAAGGCCAGTTTTATTTTGGCAGAAGAGATCGCTAAATCAGCCCGGCCATTTACGGAGGGGATTTTCCGACGGAGCACCTGCGATGTGTGGACACAGGAGCGGACTGGTGGCAAAGATACGGGAAAAGATGCAAGAGGAAAACGCGACAGGTGAGCTGACAGCTTATCATTGTATCATACACCAGGAAGCGTTGTGCGGTAAAGCCTTGAAAATGGAGCATGTAATGAGCATCATCACGCGCACAGTTAACTTTAACAGAGCCAAAGGTTTGAATCACCGCCAGTTCAAGGCATTTCTGACGGAGTTAGAAACGGAGCATGGTGATTTGCCTTATCACACAGAGGTGCGATGGCTAAGCCAGGGAAAGGTGCTTCAAAGATGTTTCGAGCTTCGTGAGGAGATTTGTCTGTTCTTGGACAGCAAAGGGAAAGACACAACACAACTCCGAGACGAAATGTTTCTGTGTGAAATGGCTTTTCTGTGTGACATTACGAGTCATCTGAATGCAATGAACTTGCAGCTGCAGGGTCGGGATCGTGTCATCTCTGATATGTACAGTACAGTGAAGGCATTTAAAACCAAACTGTGCGGCAGTGGGTGCTGCGGAGTTCGCCCGTTTCCTCCCGACACAATGCCCCAGCTGCGCATCCAGGCTGCTCAAACGTTGTCTATGTTTGGCAGCACATACCTGTGTGAACAACTGTTTTCTTTGATGAACTTGAACAAAACATCACACAGAAGTCGACTTACTGCTGAACACCTCCACTCAATTCTGAGGATTTCCTCAGCTCAGAGCCTTACCCCGAACATTGATGAACTTGTGGAAAAGATGGGACACCACCAAGTATCACCCTCAACCTCAAACAAGTGAACATTACTGTGCAATCACATATTTAGAGTTTTTATTCAGTTCAAGTTTAAAAGTTAAAGTTTAATATTTGTTTTCACTGCATGTTACTTCTCCTTAAACAAAGTGTTGTTTTTGATTAATAGATTTTTGCACTTTATTTTATTGTATTTCAATCCAATTATATTTTAAAAATATTTCAGTTGAGTGGATGATAGAAAATTGCTATTATTGTTTTTTTCTTTGAAGTAAATTTAGCCCACTTTTGCTAAAATAGAAAATATAGGCTACTGATGGTGCCTTGAATACCGGTTTCTTTCATTTAATGTTCATGTTATGGGGATTTTTATATAAAGGAAATTTGTCTTTTGTGTCTGTTGAAAATTAAAGATTACTGACAGAGCCATAAGAAAATATTGCTTTATTTATCTGATCATATTGGAATATATTTGTTAGGTTTTCAGTAGGTTCAATTAGGTTCACTAGACTATATGCGTCATTTAAAAAATGTTCAATGAACATTCGAACAGTCCGGCCCTCGGCTTGTAGCTAAATTTTTTATTTGGCCCTCCGTCCATTTGACTTTGACACCCCTGATCTAGATGGTCATTGGAAAACTTCAGATGGGCCTGGACATGCGCTAGCTTGAGCAGGGGTCCTTGCGTGCGCTGCAGGATTTTAATCCATGACGGTGTAGTGTGTTACTAATGGTTTTCTTTGAGACTGTGGTCCCAGCTCTCTTCAGGTCATTGATCAGGTCCTGCCGTGTAGTTCTGGACTGATCCCTCACCTTCCTCATGATCATTGATTCACCACTAGGTGAGATCTTGCATGGAGCCCCAGACCGAGGGTGATTGACTGTCATCTTGAACTCCTTCCATTTTTTAATAATTGCGTCAACAGTTGTTTCCTTCTCACAAAGCTGCTTGCCTATTGTCCTGTAGCCCATCCCAGCCTTGTGCAGGTCTACAATTTTATCCCTGATGTCCTTACACAGCTCTCTGGTCTTGGCCATTGTGGACAGGTTGGAGTCTGTTTGATTGAGTGTGTGGACAGGTGTCTTTTATACAGGTAATGAGTGGAGAACAGGAGGGCTTCTTAAAGAAAAACAAACAGGTCTGTGAGGGCCAAAATTCTTACTGGTTGGTAGGTGATCAAATACTTATGTCATGCAATAAAATACAAATTAAGTCCTTAAAAATCATACAATGTGATTTTCTGGATTTTTGATTTAGATTCCGTCTCTCACAGTTGAAGTGTACCTATGATAAAAAATGACAGACCTCTACATGCTTTGTAAGTAAGGAAACCTGCAAAATCGGCAGTGTGTCAAATACTTGTTCTCCCCACTGTATATAGTCTTAATTCATTCCTACTTAGATTTTTGTGTATTGGGTATATGTTGTGTAATATGTTAGATATTGATGCACTGTTGGAGCTAGAAGCACAGGCATTTCGCTACACCCGCAATAACATCTGCTAATCACGTGTATGTGACCAATAAAATGTGATGTGTCATGCAACCCCCCCCCACCAAAACACTCACACATAGGCTCACAAAGATACAATAGCAAGCAGACACAAACACACACAAAGGTGGGTAGTAAGGCGCTTACAAGTAATACAAGTACATTTTTGGACAAACAAGTCATTTTCTAGTTACTCTCTGTGGGCTGTACTTGTACTCTTGGGGCGGCAGGGTAGCCTAGTGGTTAGAGCATTGGACTAGTAGCCAAAAAAAGTTGCAAGTTCAAATCCCCCAACATTTTGTGAGTTACATTATATTGTTTTTTTGGTCCCTCGTCAATCTACCACAATGACCCATAATGACAAACCAAAAACTGGTTGACATTTTTGCAAATGTATTATATATATATTTTTTAAAATGAAATATGACATTTACATAAGTATTCAGACCCTTAACTCAGTACTTTGTTGAAGCACCTATGGCAGCAATTACAGCCTCGAGTCTTGAGTATGACGCTACAAGCTTGGCATAGCTGTAGTTGGGGAGTTTCTATCATTCTATTATTCATTCAAGGACATTCATACACTTGCCCCGTAACCACTGAATACTTACAGAATATTTCCATATTTTTATTTTTAAGGAATGTGCAAACATTTCTGAAAACGTTTTTTTGCCTCATCATTATGGGGTATTGTGTGTAAATTGATGAGGAAAACATTTTATTTAATCAATTTTAGAATATGGCTGCAACATAAAATATGGGAAAAGTCAAGGGGTCTGAATACTTTCGTTATTCACTGTAAAATGCACTGTAAATTGCACTTTAATAACCTTGCACTTTAATGGCCGAGTATATATTTCTGCTGTTTTGGGGGAGAGTCCAAATGAAAATGGCTAGGTAGCTAACTAGCTTGTTCGCTTTGGCTAACCCAGAATCTGACAGAAAGTTGAATCTCCTGTTTTTAGCTCCCGGTGTGATCTCTACTTGTTAGTTAACTAGCTAGCCACCTTATCCTTGGCTTAAAGAGTGAACAGATAGTCATATGTGTCATGTTTTGTCATATATTGTCATGTCTTGTCCTTGTGCTTTCCCTTCTGTTCGTTTCCCCCTGCTGGTCTTATTAGGTTCTTTCCCTCTTTCTATCCCTCTCTCTCCCCATCCCTCTCTCCCTCTCTCTCTCTCTATCGTTCCGTTCCTGCTCCCAGCTGTTCCTCATTCTCCTAACTACCTCATTTACTCTTTCACACCCGTCCCCTATTTTGCCCTCTGATTAGAGTCCCTATTTCTCCCTCTGTTTTCCGCTTCTGTCCTTGTCGGATCATTGTTTGATGTTCGCAGTTCTGTGTCCTTGTTCCGCCCTGTCGTGTTCTTACCTTCTTCAGATGCTGCGTGTGAGCAGGTGTCAATGTCAGCTACGGCCGGTGCCTTCCTGAAGCGACCTGCAGTCTGTGGTCGCGTCTCCAGTCATTCCTCTCTACTGACGAGTGGATTTCAGTTTTCCTGTTTTTGCTTTCACCTAGATAATATCCAGGATTATCCCTTTTGTCTAAGACTGGAATAAAGACTCTGTTTTCGTTAAGTCGCTTTTGGGTCCTCATTCACCGGCATAACAATATGTGTGTGACGATAACCAACTAGGGCTGAAATTAATTGTAATTAATGATATTGAAATTGTGAAATTATTCCACATGTCGAGTACCATTTATTGTGGTACTGGAATTGGAATTGAGCACATTAGCTACATGTTTCAATTGGTTTCAATCCAATTGGTGACAGATGCGGATTTGAGAATATTCACATGAACATTCTCAAATCCGCATAAGGAAAAAATAAATAATAATAATTTACCCACCAGCTGTGCGTTTTCACTCAACTGACTTGTTGCAGATCAAATGTAGCGCGTGAGGACTTCGTGCACGCTTTTCTGCCTTCATGTACCAATACAAATTTAATGTTCAATATGTTTCAACCGCATTTACTTCGGTCTTGGCACGTGCGCTCTAGCCAACAGCTCGCAGATACAGTGTGGGATGGCTCTGCGGGGATGCTAGTCAATATGATGAGATAAAAGATAACAGTGAGAATATTTATTTGTCAAAACGTCAGTCAAGCTTCGTTCATCATGTCACCAGAATAAGGCCCTCGACATTTATTGGAAAGAAGCATCAAGCTTAAACCATGCACTTTCACCACCCTATGAAGTTCATAATATATTTAATCTGTTACCTAATAAACTGCATGGTTTCCCCGAGTTGTAGTGGGAGGACCACACACCATGTCATCACGTGACTCCAATTTTATTTCGATATGGTTATTAAATCAACATTTGCACAAAAAAAGGCATTTCCACCACCATTTCTCAGCTGTCGTGATTTTTAAAAAAAATATGGTATGATTTTACTCGCATGAAAACTGTAAAACTGTGGATGGAAACGTGGTTTCTGATAGATATTAAGTCAACTTTGAATGTAATTGAAACAGTACAGCCTACAGACTGACAGTCTTTATTGGAGACTACTTGTGTTGGAGGACATCTGAAAGGATGGTGCTGGCAGGCTTAATTAATAAACTCATGTAAAATATATTGCACTTTTATTTTTGTTTACGGTCACAGTTAACAATAAGGTGTAAAAAATTACCAATCTAAATTTGTAACTACTACTTCGGTAGTTTTCTGATCCGATAATTGTTTTACTTTAGTTTCTTAAGAGGGCTAACTTTACTTAAGTAAACTGTACTGTTACTTACATTGTAATTTGCACAAGTACAGATTTGCAGTACTCTTACCCACCTCTGCACACACACACACACACACACACACACACACACACACACACACACACACACACACACACACACACACACACACACACACACACACACACACACACACACACACACACACACACACACACACACACACACACACACACACACACACACACACACACACACACACACAAAGAAGGTACATTAACCATAGTCACAGAATGGCACTTCAGACAGGAAATTCAGACAGGAAAAACTCAGCTAATGCGCTGTTCAATTGTTGGTTATCTTTTAAATACAATACCATTAAAATGTGAAAATGTTAATGTAATTTTTTTTGAGACAGAAATATATGCATTAATTAATCAATTATACCATGTGTCAAACTCATTCCACGGAGGGCTGAGTGTCTGCAAGTTCTCTCCTCCCTTGTACTTGATTGATGAATTAAGGTCACTGGTTAGTAAGGAACCTCACTCATCTGGTTGTCTAGGTTTTAATTGAAAGGAAAATCCCATGGAATGAGTTGTACACCCCTTAATTATACAATCATACAATCAACTTGACTTTGTTTTTTGAAACCGAACTATACTGAACAAAAATAAACCATTTCAACGTTTTTACTGAGTTACAGTTCATGGGGCGGCAGGGTAGCCTAATGGTTAGAACATTGGACTAGTAACCGAAAGTTCAAATCCCCGAGCTGACAAGGAACAAAATCTGTCGTTCTGTTCTGAACAGGCAGTTAACCCACTATTCCTAGGCCGTCATTGAAAATAAGAATTTGTTCTTAACTGACTTGCCTAGTAAAATAAAGGTAATAAAAAAAAAATATATATATATATATGGACATCAGTCAATTGAAATAAATTCATTAGGACCTCATCTATGGATTTCACACGACTGGGCAGGGGTGCAGCCATGGGTACCTGGGAGGGCATAGGCCCACCTGCCGAGGAGCCAGGCCCAGCCAATCAGAATGAGTTTTTCCCCCCAAAAAGGGCATTAATTACAGACAAAAAAATACACCTCAGTTTCATCAGCTGTCTGGGTGGCTGGTCTCAGGCGATCCCACAGATGAAGAAGCCGGGTGTGGAGGTCCTGGGCTGGCGTGGTTAAACGTGGTCTGCGGTTGTGGCCAGTTGTACGACTTGCCAAATTATCATTCTGTTTAATCAGCTTCTTGATATGCCACCCTGTCAAGTGGATGGGTTATCTTGGCAAAAGAGAAATGTAAACAAATTTGTGCACAACATTTCTGGGATATTCATGAAACATGGGACTGTACATGTTGCGTTAATATGTTTTTGTTCAGTATACATAAGGCTAATAATTTATTTGAATGGTAACTATGATAAACTGGGTAAATAAACATATACTGTAGCTTATGCCAATTCACAATACAGGTGAATGCATATTCAATAGGAGTGTGTGCATGCATTAAGTTATTGTGCTTGTTTTGGATGTTTTCAGTGGAGTCTATGGGGGCTACAGTTAACAATCTGTTATTATTGTACAGATAAACATAATTTGCAAAGAAGTAGCAGTCACTTATTTTATAAACTTGCTTCATTCTTTAAGACCCAGTCATTCACGAGGCACACGCAGTCCATTCATGTGACAAAGAGACGTGAGGGAGAGACTATTTATAAAACTTTGCAGAGGATTCACGTCAAAAGGTGGTGAATGGACGAAACACAGAAAGCACATACCGCAAAGATATTCTGATTTATAAACAGTGCGCACGCACGTCCCACGCCGGTTTCAGAGTCAACTCGATATTTGCCGCACGTGAGCGAGTATCTTGTCCCACCCTTTTAACGCCCACGCCTATAGTCAGTGAAATGCCCCTAATTAATATTCATCCATACTGACTGCATGACGATTTCACCCAGTGTGAAATGGAAGTTCTTGTAGAGGAGGTTGAAGCAACAAAAATATATTGTTTGGTGGACACAGTGTGGGGATTACAAATGCCAAAAAGCCGTTAGAGTGGCAGCTTGTGGCGGACGCTGTGAATGATGCTGGCTCAGAAGGTCGGACCCTCTCAGAAATAAAAAAAAGACGTGGTCCTACATAAAAGTGGAGGCCAAAAGGCGCATAGCCTTACACAGACAAAGCGTTTGTGCCATGGGTGGGGGAAAGGGGACACCGGAACTCAACCCCTTTGTTGAGGGACTTGCCGGTATTATAGGGGAATCCCTCCTGAGTGGAGTAGTGACGGACGTGGAGGGTGACACGGACATGCAAGACGCACCGGATGATCCAGGTATGTAATTGTAGCGGGTCTTATATGTACCACAGGAGAACCAATAAATGAAGAGCGACACCACGGCTGTAATTTAGGCTTTTATGTTGATCTGCAATAGTATTGTGAAAAGACAGGACAGGAACACATCAGTCGCCAATGCACCATCTGACAAGTTGTTCTTTCTCCCTCAGTGTTCTCTCAGACTCACATTCATGCATAAAGCCATATTGTATAGTATAAAATAATAAACAGCCCTTAATACAACAAATGTATAATCTTAATTATTAGACAATAGAACCATACCTGCAATAGTATTGTGAAAAGACAGGACAGGAACACATCAGTAGTCTCCAACGCACCGCACCATCTGACAAGTTGTTCTATACGAGAGCATGAAGAAAGGTAAAACATATATCCTGTCTCACATCCCCAATACGTGCTTTCAGTGTTGACAGTACCAAAATACAACAACTCATGTACAAAACCACTGCCACACAAACAAGTTACAACGTGAAATCGCCTCTATCACATTCAGGCCTTAGAGGGCAAAAACGACATCTCCCATAATAAAACGCCATCACCAGTCGGCAGCTCAGCTAACCGTCCGCATCACAGAAAGGCATGCAGGCTAGCAACAGCAGCACTTTTAGCACTCTGTAAACTATATTAATAACAACAATAAAACTCTGAAAGTTACATGTTTCAATAGTCTCACACTCCCTTATAACAATATCTACAGCATTAACCTTGGGATGTTTTATTTATTTCACCTTATGGTCTTCTACAAAGGAGTAATCTGCAACACATAACTTTCTCTCTGTGGTTTCTAGGATTGAGGAAAAACGGGAGCTACGGGTGGTACCAGGGTGTTAGTAGGTGACACAAAGATGAAATAAAATACATTTAATGAAACACAACCCAATGATGTTAATATCATTCAGCTCTGTAGCTGCCTACCTAACATCAACAGGCAGCATCAGTTGGGCAACAATTAAAAATACACCAAAAGTAAAGTTCCTGGCATCATCGCGATCTGACTCCCCCCTTCTGTCTGAACATGGAATATTCCTGTTCGGGGGCTTTGGCCACTGACCATCAACCTGGTTCTTCTGTTCTGCGTTGTGTACTATTCTAATCATTTGAAGTTTGATGAAATAACCATTTTAACTCTACTACATAATTAGTATTCACCCGTTTGAAATGAGTAAACCAAATACATTCAAGTTGCGTTTGAAACATTTATTTACACAATTGTGACAATTCGTATTTATTTTAGTCGCTGCGTGCTCCAGTGGGGTTGGTGCTGCTGCAGCTGAGCGGGAACTGAGTGTGCGGCGACTCCACTGCACCTCACAACCCACCAGACACCGTGTCCTCCCAGATGCAGTCCTGCAAACGCAAAGAGACACCATCGACGCTATTAACCTGTAGCAACGAGCAATCCCGTATCCGGGAGCGTAATTATAGCCTCAAGCTCATTACCATAAAGCAACGTTAACTATTCATGAAAATCGCAAATGAAATGAAATAAATATATTGGCTCACAAGCTTAGCCTTTTGTTAACAACACTGTCATCTCAGATTTTCAAAAAATGCTTTTCAACCATAGCTACACAAGCATTTGTGTAAGAGTATTGATAGCTAGCATAGCATTAAGCCTAGCATTCAGCAGGCAACATTCTCACAAAAACAAGAAAAGCATTCAAATAAAATAATTTACCTTTGAAGAACTTTGGATGCTTTCAATGAGGAGACTCAGATAGCAAATGTTCAGTTTTTCAAAAAAGATGATTTGTGTAGGAGAAATCGCTCCTTTTTGTTCATCACGTTTGGCTAAGAAGAAAAAAAACGAAAATTCAGTCATTACAACGCAAACTTTTTTACAAATTAACTCCATAATATCGACAGAAACATGGCAAAAGTTGTTTAGAATCAATCCTCAAGGTGTTTTCACATATCTATTCGATGATAAATCAGAGATGGCAGTTTGGTTTCTCCTCTGTTCAAACTGGAAAAATGCACGCACCTGGAGATTACGAAATAGTTTCGAGGGAGGACACCGAGCGGACACCTGGTAAATGTAGTCTCTTATGGTCAAATTTCCAATTATATGCCTACAAATAAGTCACAATGCTGCAAACACCTTGGGGAAACGACAGAAAGTGTAGGCTCATTCCTTGCGCATTCACAGCCATATAAGGAGACATTGGAACACAGCGCCTCCAAAATCTGGCTCACTTCCTGTATGAAATTTCATCTTGGTTTCGCCTGTAGCATTAGTTCTGTGGCACTCACAGACAATATCTTTGCAGTTTTGGAAATGTCAGAGTGTTTTCAATTTTCGTGACAAAATATCTTGTATAAAACGGGAACGTTTTTCATCCAAAAATTAAATACTGCCCCCAGAGTTTCAAGAGGTTAACGAGGTTGCCAAGGAGTTGAAGTGGGACAGGCACTGCTTGGTTTCTGCGGATGCTTCTCTGTAAAGCTGGGCCCACTACAGCACAGAGATCCGAGAGAACAGCTCTGGGAAATCGGAACCGGTTCATAAACCACTCATCGTCATTGGCCAGTAAATCTTTCTCGTCTCTGAAAATTCGCCCCCCGAATTCTTCCATTCGCCAAACCTTCATCACAATGACAGTTATGCGCAACGAACACGTGATAACAATATGAAACTGTGCACTTGTATCTGCCCGACATCGAAAACGGCATCAGTTTAAACATAATTTGTCTTACTGTTCAAATTATTTATGAGAATAAATATTGTTTAATAATTACAGATCCAATTAAATATGATTCCCAAATAGATATGAGGGGTTATTTAGCAAAAACAGATCTCAGTTTGTATTTATTATCCTAAATCATGTTTTTTATGTGTGTGTACTCCAGGGAACTTTTCATATATAATATGTGAGAGGTAATATTTCGATTCATTTTGTCCAATGGTATCAATTTCAAAGAGTTTCCCGAGTTTCATCCTTCTGCCATCAGAGTCGCAGTTTCTTATTTCTCCAAGTCATGTGCGTACTTGGGGTGTCCGTGGAGGACCGCACATTCTCCCGTCAAGTTAGTTTTTTACAAATCCCCAAGTTTGCTTAGAAAGGGGCGTAAGCCTTCTTTTGTGCCCAAGCAACATTTATAAAATGAGGCCCCGTGCCTGGTACTGGCCGTTCTGATGGTCTAGACAAAAACTGCCACCCTCTGGTCCCCGCAAAACTAGTGTCGACATGCAATGCAATGTTATGGATGCCAATCCATGTGGTAGGTCGACCAATTGTAAAATATATATATATATAAAAAGGCATTTGCATTGGCTTTATTAGTCTTGATTCCTGTCTAAGGTTTAACACGAACCATTTTGATTATTTAAGATCTGAATATCAGCTTTGTCAGAGATGTCTTGATTCTCATTGCAAATTGGCTCAACATAGCGGGAAATGCAGAATTATTTGAATCAGCTTGAATCAGCTTATTTGAATCAGAATTATTTGAATCAGCTATGATCAGCTTGTCAAAAATGGACAAATACAAACTTGAAATCATTGATTATCATGACACTTTAACCCATGGAGTGAAACTCCCCAAAGGCAGTCGTGAGTGGTAATTTCATCCCATATTTTTATTTGGACCTGTCCTGTTTTTAGGATATGGTGTCTTAACATGTCATATTTTCATCAAACCACATAGCACCATTTGAGCTATTTGATTGGAGGTGCGTAACAGTGTCTGTCTCATGACATTGTAATACATTTGGAATCCAAATGTAGCCTAAAGAACATAAGCCAGTGCAGCTGGTAACTTCCATTGTCAACTAAGTAAAAATACATAAAGCCGACAAAATCAAATGAAAAAAATGTGAATATAGGAAATATCCCGATGGAAATAAATATCCTATTACCTACCTAAATCACATTGGCTATGCATGTAAACTTCTGACCCACTGGGAATGTGATGAAATAAATAAAATAATCACTCTCTCTACTATTATTCTGACATTTTACATTCTTAAAATAAAGTGGTGATCCTAACTAACTGACCTAAAACAGGACATTTTTACTAGGATTAAAAACTGAGTTTAAATGTATTTGGCTAAGGTGTATGTAAACCTCCGACCAATTTTGGGTCCAATACTGTTCAGTTTATATAGATATATAGATAGATATCTATCTATGTCATGTTTTGTCATTTATTATCATGTCTTGTCCCTGTGCTTCCCATTCTATTCGTTTCCCTCTGCTGGTCTTAGTAGGTTCTTTCCCTCTTTCTATCCCTCTCTCTCCCCCTCCCTCTCTCACTCTCTCGCTCTCTCTTCTCTCTATCGTTCCGTTCCTGCTCCCAGCTGTTCCTATTCCCCTAATCATCATTTAGTCTTCCCACACCTGTTCCCGATCCTTTTCCCTGATTAGAGTCCCTATTTCTCTCCTTGTTATTCGTTTCTGCCCTGTCGGTTCCTTGTCTAGAATTCACCGTGCTGTGTTTGTGTATCGCCCTGTCGTGTCGTGTTTCCCTCAGATGCTGCGTGGTGAGCAGGTGTCTGAGTCTGTTTGGTTCAAGTGCCTTCCCGAGGCAACCTGCTGTTCACCTGCTGTTCAAGATCGAGTCTCCAGTTTGTCCTCGTCATCTCGAGTGAAAGTTGTGTTTTTTTGATTGTATTTACTTTACTGGATTAAAGACTCTGTTTTCGCCAAGTCGCTTTTGGGTCCTCTTTCACCTGCATGACAGAAGGAACCGACTAAGGAATGGACCCAGCGACCTTCAGACGCTCGTAACACTGCCGTCGAGATCCAAGGAGCCATGCTCGGCAGACACGAGCAGGAATTGTCTGCTGCTCGCCATGCCGTGGAGAACCTGGCCGCTCAGGTTTCCGACCTCTCTGGACAGTTCCAGAGTCTTCGTCTCGTGCCACCTGTTACTTCCTGGCCTGCCGAGCCTCCAGAACCTAGGGTTAATAACCCACCTTGCTACTCCGGGCAGCCCACTGAGTGCCGCTCCTTTCTCACGCAGTGTGAGATTGTGTTCTCTCTCCAACCCAACACATACTCTAGAGAGAGAGCTCGGGTTGCTTACGTCATTTCACTCCTTACTGGCCGGGCTCGAGAATGGGGCACAGCTATCTGGGAGGCAAGGGCTGATTGCTCTAACAAGTACCAGAACTTTAAAGAGGAGATGATTCGGGTTTTTGACCGTTCAGTTTTTGGTAGGGAGGCTTCTAGGGCCCTGGCTTCCCTATGCCAAGGTGAACGGTCCATAACGGATTATTCTATTGAGTTTCGCACTCTTCCTGCCTCTAGTGAGTGGAACGAGCCGGCGCTGCTCGCTCGTTTTCTGGAGGGACTCCACACAGTGGTCAAAGATGAGATTCTCTCTCGGGAGGTCCCTTCCAGTGTGGACTCTTTGATTGCTCTCGCCATCCGCATAGAACGACGGGTAGATCTTCGTCACCAGGCTCGTGGAAGAGAGCTCGCATCAACGGTGTTTCCCTGCTCCGCATCGCAACCATCTCCCTCCTCTGGCTCTGAGACTGAGCCCATGCAGCTGGGAGGGATTCGCATCTCGACTAAGGAGAGGGAACGGAGGATCACCAACCGCCTGTGCCTCTATTGCGGATTTGATGGACATTTTGTTAATTCATGTCCAGTAAGAGGCCAGAGCCCATCAGTAAGCGGAGGGCTACTGGTGAGCGCTACTACTCAGGTCTCTTCATCTAGATCTTGTACTACTATGTCGGTCCATCTACGCTGGACCGGTTCGGGTGCTACATGCAGTGCCTTGATTGACTCTGGGGCTGAGGGTTGTTTCATGGACGAAGCATGGGTTCGGAAACATAACATTCCTTTCAGACAGTTAGACAAGCCTACGCCCATGTTTGCCTTAGATGGTAGTCATCTTCCCAGTATCAGATTTGAGACACTACCTTTAACTCTCACAGTATCTGGTAACCACAGTGAGACTATTTCTTTTTTGATTTTTCGTTCACCTTTCACACCTGTTGTTTTGGGTCATCCCTGGCTAGTATGTCATAATCCTTCTATTAATTGGTCTTGTAATTCTATCCTATCCTGGAACGTATCTTGTCATGTGAAGTGCTTAATGTCTGCCATCCCTCCCATTTCTTCTGTCCCCACTTCTCAGGAGGAACCTGGCGATTTGACAGGAGTGCCGGAGGAATATCATGATCTGCGCACGGTCTTCAGTCGGTCCCGAGCCAACTCCCTTCCTCCTCACCGGTCGTATGATTGTAGTATTGATCTCCTTCCGGGGACCACTCCTCCTCGGGGTAGACTATACTCTCTGTCGGCTCCCGAACGTAAGGCTCTCGAGGATTATTTATCTGTGTCTCTTGACGCCGGTACCATAGTGCCTTCTTCCTCTCCGGCCGGGGCGGGGTTCTTTTTGTTAAGAAGAAGGACGGTACTCTGCGCCCCTGCGTGGATTATCGAGGGCTGAATGACATAACGGTTAAGAATCGTTATCCGCTTCCCCTTATGTCATCAGCCTTCGAGATTCTGCAGGGAGCCAGGTGCTTTACTAAGTTGGACCTTCGTAACGCTTACCATCTCGTGCGCATCAGAGAGGGGGACGAGTGGAAAACGGCGTTTAACACTCCGTTAGGGCATTTTGAGTACCGGGTTCTGCCGTTTGGTCTCGCCAATGCGCCAGCTGTTTTTCAGGCATTAGTTAATGATGTTCTGAGAGACATGCTGAACATCTTTGTTTTTGTCTATCTTGACGATATCCTGATTTTTTCACCGTCACTCGAGATTCATGTTCAGCACGTTCGACGTGTTCTACAGCGCCTTTTAGAGAATTGTCTCTACGTAAAGGCTGAGAAGTGCTCTTTTCATGTCTCCTCCGTTACTTTTCTCGGTTCCGTTATTTCCGCTGAAGGCATTCAGATGGATTCCGCTAAGGTCCAAGCTGTCAGTGATTGGCCCGTTCCAAGGTCACGTGTCGAGTTGCAGCGCTTTTTAGGTTTTGCTAATTTCTATCGGCTTTTCATTCGTAATTTCGGTCAAGTTGCTGCCCCTCTCACAGCTCTTACTTCTGTCAAGACGTGTTTTAAGTGGTCCGGTTCCGCCCAGGGAGCTTTTGATCTTCTAAAAGAACGTTTTACGTCCGCTCCTATCCTCGTTACTCCTGACGTCACTAGACAATTCATTGTCGAGGTTGACGCTTCAGAGGTAGGCGTGGGAGCCATTCTATCCCAGCGCTTCCAGTCTGACGATAAGGTTCATCCTTGCGCTTATTTTTCTCATCGCCTGTCGCCATCTGAGCGCAACTATGATGTGGGTAACCGTGAACTGCTCGCCATCCGCTTAGCCCTAGGCGAATGGCGACAGTGGTTGGAGGGGGCGACCGTTCCTTTTGTCGTTTGGACAGACCATAAGAACCTTGAGTACATCCGTTCTGCCAAACGACTTAATGCCCGTCAAGCTCGTTGGGCGTTGTTTTTCGCTCGTTTCGAGTTTGTGATTTCTTACCGTCCGGGTAGCAAGAACACCAAGCCTGATGCCTTATCCCGTCTGTTTAGTTCTTCTGTGGCTTCTACTGATCCCGAGGGGATTCTTCCTTATGGGCGTGTTGTCGGGTTAACAGTCTGGGGAATTGAAAGACAGGTTAAGCAAGCACTCACGCACACTGCGTCGCCGCGCGCTTGTCCTAGTAACCTCCTTTTCGTTCCTGTTTCCACTCGTCTGGCTGTTCTTCAGTGGGCTCACTCTGCCAAGTTAGCTGGTCATCCCGGTGTTCGAGGCACTCTTGCGTCTATTCGCCAGCGCTTTTGGTGGCCGACTCAGGAGCGTGACACGCGCCGTTTCGTGGCTGCTTGTTCGGACTGCGCGCAGACTAAGTCGGGTAACTCTCCTCCTGCCGGTCGTCTCAGACCGCTCCCCATTCCTTCTCGACCATGGTCTCACATCGCCCTAGACTTCATTACCGGTCTGCCTTTGTCTGCGGGGAAGACTGTGATTCTTACGGTTGTCGATAGGTTCTCTAAGGCGGCACATTTCATTCCCCTCGCTAAACTTCCTTCCGCTAAGGAGACGGCACAAATCATTATCGAGAATGTGTTCAGAATTCATGGCCTCCCGTTAGACGCCGTTTCAGACAGAGGCCCGCAATTCACGTCACAGTTTTGGAGGGAGTTCTGTCGTTTGATTGGTGCGTCCGTCAGTCTCTCTTCCGGGTTTCATCCCCAGTCTAACGGTCAAGCAGAGAGGGCCAATCAGACGATTGGTCGCATACTACGCAGCCTTTCTTTCAGAAACCCTGCGTCTTGGGCAGAACAGCTCCCTGGGCAGAATACGCTCACAATCGCTTCCTTCGTCTGCTACCGGGTTATCTCCGTTTCAGAGTAGTCTGGGTTACCAGCCTCCTCTGTTCTCATCCCAGCTTGCCGAGTCCAGCGTTCCCTCCGCTCAAGCGTTTGTCCAACGTTGTGAGCGCACCTGGAGGAGGGTGAGGTCTGCACTTTGCCGTTACAGGGCACAGACTGTGAGAGCCGCCAATAAACGCAGGATTAAGAGTCCAAGGTATTGTTGCGGCCAGAGAGTGTGGCTTTCCACTCGCAACCTTCCTCTTACGACAGCTTCTCGTAAGTTGACTCCGCGGTTCATTGGTCCGTTCCGTGTCTCCCAGGTCGTCAATCCTGTCGCTGTGCGACTGCTTCTTCCGCGACATCTTCGTCGCGTCCATCCTGTCTTCCATGTCTCCTGTGTCAAGCCCTTTCTTCGCACCCCCGTTCGTCTTCCCTCCCCCCCTCCCGTCCTTGTCGAGAGCGCACCTATTTACAAGGTACATAAGATCATGGACATGCGTTCTCGGGGACGGGGTCACCAATACTTAGTGGATTGGGAGGGTTACGGTCCTGAGGAGAGGAGTTGGGTTCCGTCTCGGGACGTGCTGGACCGTTCACTCATTGATGATTTCCTCCGTTGCCGCCAGGATTCCTCCTCGAGTGCGCCAGGAGGCGCTCGGTGAGTGGGGGGGTACTGTCATGTTTTGTCATTTATTATCATGTCTTGTCCCTGTGCTTCCCATTCTATTCGTTTCCCTCTGCTGGTCTTAGTAGGTTCTTTCCCTCTTTCTATCCCTCTCTCTCCCCCTCCCTCTCTCACTCTCGCTCTCTCTTCTCTCTATCGTTCCGTTCCTGCTCCCAGCTGTTCCTATTCCCCTAATCATCATTTAGTCTTCCCACACCTGTTCCCGATCCTTTTCCCTGATTAGAGTCCCTATTTCTCTCCTTGTTATTCGTTTCTGCCCTGTCGGTTCCTTGTCTAGAATTCACCGTGCTGTGTTTGTGTATCGCCCTGTCGTGTCGTGTTTCCCTCAGATGCTGCGTGGTGAGCAGGTGTCTGAGTCTGTTTGGTTCAAGTGCCTTCCCGAGGCAACCTGCTGTTCACCTGCTGTTCAAGATCGAGTCTCCAGTTTGTCCTCGTCATCTCGAGTGAAAGTTGTGTTTTTTTGATTGTATTTACTTTACTGGATTAAAGACTCTGTTTTCGCCAAGTCGCTTTTGGGTCCTCTTTCACCTGCATGACAATCTATCTATCTATCTATCTATCTATCTATCTATCTATCTATCTATCTATCTATCTATCTATCTTACCCCTTGGCAGTGTTATCAAACAGCACAACATTGATTTTCACTACTACGCAGATGATACACATATCTTTGCATTTGTGTCACCAGAGAAGATTTTAGCTCCACAGACTAATTATTAGACTGTATTAGTGATTTAAAATACGTGGATGGCTCACAACTTCCTCCAGTTAAATCAAGACAAGACCGAGGTACGTATTATTGGAGCCAATGCACAGAGAGAGAATCTGGCCGCACATTTTAATTCACAGACAATAAAGAAACAAAACACCAGGTATAACACCTAGGTGTCCTTTTAGATGTACTCAATTTCAAATCACACATTAGGAATGTAACCAAAATAGCTTTTACCACCTGAAAAACATTACCAAGGTGCAGCCGTTTCTATCTCAGGCTGATACAGAGAATCTCATCCTTTTATTAAAGCTTGACTACTTGACTAATGCTCTCGAGTCTGGTCTACCCATGAATGCCATTGCCCAACTGCAAAACATAAAGAATGCATCAGCAATGGCACTGTCCAAGACCTGCCGGAGAGCACACATTACACCTGTTTTAAGGTCTCTGCACTGGATGCCTGTGAGTTTTAGAATTCCTTTTAAGATTATTCTATTCATTTTCAAATCAATCCACGATTGTGCAACCCGAAACATATCCCACATGCTTTTAAGTTATGTACCCTGTAGGTCCCTCAAGTCCTCTGGCATGGGCCTTGTTAACTATCCCAAAGCCTAGGACCAATAGACAGGCAGCTTTTAATGATTATGGCCTCTGCCTCTGGAATAGCCTGCCAGAGATCCTGAGGGGTGCTGAACCTGTGGACATATCTAAAAGCACATATTTTTATCCTTGCTTTTCCTTAGGGGGCTTTTTTTAGTCTTTCCGTTTTAAAATGGTTATTCTTAATTTTTTTTATCTTCAGGTTTTTTGTGTAGTAAATATTTCAGTTTATGTTCATGGTTTAGTTTTTTTCCTGTAAAGTGCACTGTTCCATTCATGTCTGAAATGTGCTAAATAAATGAAACTTGATTTGATACCGGTCGTGTTGCATTATTCAAGTATGTTAACTTTTGTGCAGCATGAGTGTGGAGCTAACATGATGCAGCCCAGACTCCCAGAGGTTCCGCAGGACTGACTAGCTAGCAATGAGTAAGTGGAGCAGGCAAGAAGCATGAACGGTGTGCCAATGGAACAATGGCTGCACTGATAGACCAACTTGATCCTCTCCATCAGTATACGACGTGACACATATTTGACAAAAGAACGGTATACTGTGCAACACTAATGAGATCAAAACCGAGTTGTTGAAAAAACACACCCCACAGAGTTCTGTTCATCATAAAGAGATGCTCTTTCCATGACAGACTTGCCAGGTGAATGCTCTGATACCTTATTGATGTCACTTGTTAAATCCACTTCAAAATCAGTGTAGATGAACGGGAGGAGACAGGTTAAATAAGGATTTTTAAGCTTTGAGACATGGATTCTGTATGTGTTCCATTGAGGGTGAATGGGCAAGGCAAAAGGTCTAAGTGCCTGAACGGGGTATGGTAGTAGGTGCCAAGCGCACTGGTTTGTGACAAGAACTGCAATGCTGCTGAGGTTCACTCTCAACAAATCTGTGTGTATCAAGAATGGTCTACTACCCAAAGGACATCCAGCCAACTTGACACAACTGTGTGAAGCATTGGTGTCAACATGGGCCAGCATCCCTGTGGAATGCTTTCGACAATTTGTGGAATCCATGGCCCGACAAATTGAGGCTGTTCTGAGGGCAAAAGGGGGGTGGGTTTACCTCAATATTAGGAAGGCGTTCCTAATGTTTGCTATACTCAGTGTAGTAACAATGACAAATTGCATTGAATGAAAGGAGTGAGATAGATCAACAGAGGAGAGAGAGAGAAAATAAAGAGAAAAATAAATGATAGAGGGATCGAGAGAGAGAAAGAATGAGACAGAGGTACAGAGAGACTCTTGGAGCGATGCTGATGTGTAATCAAAGGCATGTAGACGGAGGGAGTCCTTGCATGTTTTGATGGGATCAGACAGGTAGTTCTCACAGACATTCCGATGCATTAGGATCAGGACTCCGCCACCACCTGTTTCCTCTATCTAAGTTCACAACTACACTGACTCCAGGGCTCTCCCTATACACACAGACATAAGTGCTTCAAGACAAGTAGGCACACACACACCAGGAGAACTCATATATACTGAACAAAAAATATAAAAACCCAACAATTTCAAAGACTTTGCTGAGTGACAGTTAAAAGAAAAGTAAATCTATTTGTTGAAATAAATGAATTAGTCCCTTATCTATGAATGTCACGACTGGGCAGGACCTCAGACCATTATTCCTCCTCCACCAAACTTTACAGTTGGCACTATGCATTTGGGCAGGTAGTGTTCTCCTGGCATCCCCTGGTTGGGCCTGGGAGGGCATAGACCCACTCGCTTGGGAGCCAGACCGACACACTGAGGAGCCAGGCCCAGCCAATCAGAATGAGTTTATCCCCCACAAAACATCTTTGTTACAAACAGAAATACTCCTCCGACAAGTGCTGAAGCGTGTAGCATGTAACAATCGTCTGTCCTCGGTTGCAGCCTTCACTAAAGAGTTCCAAATTGCCTCTGGAAGCAACGTCAGCACAATAACTGTTCACCAGGAGCTTCATGAAATGGGTTTCCATGGCAGAGCCGCCGCACCGAAGCCTAAGATCACCATGCTCAATGCCAAGTGTTGGCTGGAGTGGTGTAAAGCTCGCCGCCATTGGAATCTGGAGCAGTGGAAAGACGAATCACGCTTCACCATCTGGCAGTCTGACAGATGAACCTGGGTTTGTCAGATGCCAGGAGAACACTACCTGCCCAAATGCATAGTGCCAACTGTAAAGTTTGTTGGAGGAAGAATAATGGTCTGGGGCTGTTTTTCATGGTTCAGGCTAGGCCCCTTAGTTCCATTGAAGGGAAATCTTAACTCTACAGCATACAATGAAATTATAGACAATCCTGTGCTTCCAACTATATGGCACCAGTTTTGAGAATGCCCTTTCCTGTTTCAGCATGACAATACCCCTGTGTACAAAAGTGAGGTCCATGCAGAAATGGTTTGTCGAGATTGATGTGGAAGAACTTGACTGGCCTGCACAGAGCCCTGACCTCAACCCCATCGAACACCTTTGAGAGTCCAATTCACAGACATAAGTGCGTGAAGTCCAATGGCGGTATGAATTGGAATGGCGACTGCGAGCCAGGCCTAATCGTCCAACATCAGTAGCCGACCACACTAATGCTCGTGGCTGAATGTAAACAGGTCCCTGCAGCACCGTGCTAACATCTAGTTGAAAGCCTTCCCAGAAGAGTGGAGGATGTTATAGCAGCAAAGAGAGGACCAGCTCCATATTAATGTCTATTATTTGGGACTGAGATGTTTGGCGAGTATGTGTCCACACAATTTTGGCCATGTAGACAGATCTTTTAAGTCTGAGCTCATTATGGAAGGCGTTCATTTGCTGCTGTCAACATGCTCCCGCACCACAAGCTTCCATTAATTCAAATGGCAATCACGTTCTCCCACCACAAGCGTGACAGTTTGTCTGGCAAGAGAGAGAGAGAGAGAGAGAGAGAGAGAGAGAGAGAGAGAGAGAGAGAGAGAGAGAGAGAGAGAGAGAGAGAGAGAGAGAGAGAGAGAGAGAGAGAGCAGATGGGTAAATAATGCTGGAATGGTGTGAAAGAAAAAAACAAGTAGATTTGTTTTTGTCAAAGCTGAGAGCGAGTGGAGAACCATGTATGGTAGTTAACTTCATTAGCAGGAGGCAGTCCTCCTCCTTCCCATCATGCACTTCACAGCGAGCGCCACTGACATCCCGCGGGCTTACTGTCACACACACATCCTCAGTGTCTAAACGCTATCGAGTGGCCGCGGTGCATGAAGCAGAAAAGACAGGCGGTATTGGATTCTAACGCTTTAGATTAAACTGATCAATAAGGCCCATTTGAGTTCTGGTGAAGAGAGAGAGCGCTAGGGGAGAAAGCGAAAGAGAGCTCTGGGGTGGTTTGAGTGATGAGAAGAGAGATAAGAGAAGGAGAGGAGGACAGGCTGAGAGAAGGAGCGAGGGAAAAAGTGTGTGTGTCGGTAGAATGCTGTGCAGCTGCAGGGGTTGTGGGAGGGAATAGGTAGTAGGTGGGGGGCAAGGGAGTGTGTGTTTTATAGTACAGTGTGAACGTCAGTCAGTCACTGAGTGAGTGAGGAGAGATGCAGCAGGGTCCAGAACAGCAGGAAAAGAAAATCACTTCCAGCCTCTGATTTCCCCAGAGAGAAAATGAGAGAGAGGGGGATGAGGAGCAGTAGCGGAGAATGGACATTTGGCCTTGGCTATCAGTAGAGAGATACAACTAGTCTGTTACTAACCTTACTGCATCCCTTTCTACAAGTCACTCAATCTCTTGTATCTAATGTGTCTCTGAGGCTAGTTTTTAAACATAGGCTATTATAAGTATGAAATCATGATTAGAGATGTGGAACAGACATTTCCTGAAGGAAATAACCCAGTTAACAATGTAAATAGAGGGAGATTAAGCCCGAAGGCCTAATACCTTGTGACCAGAGTTTTACAGGCACAGTAAAATTAGACCACTGTCTGCAAGGGAATCAATGTAAGCTGTGTGTCTGTGTGTGTGTCCTGCTGTATTCCAAACAATTACATATTTCATTACCCCAAATCTACGAAACACTGGGTCAAAGCCAGGGGAGCAAACAAAACCAAACAGGGTGTGCATATGAGCAAAATGACCCTCCAAACCCCACCTAGAACCAGACACAAAAGCACATGCAAGATGGCAACACAGACACACAAACTCACGATAACATACACAAGAAGCTACACATTAGAAGGTAAGCACACACAATCACAGGTCTCTGGCACAGCCCAGCAGCGGTGCAGGCTGATAGTATTAGTGCCTTATCTATGTAACCCTTGTGTAGTCTTAACATTCTGTATAGTCCCATTGTCCTTAGGGTAAAAAATGACCCGCCTACACTGAACCTCTAAAATAAAGCAGCTTAAATTAACTTTAAACCCCAAATCTATTTTGCATGAAGAAACAACCTGTCATTCATCACAAACTTTGTGAATATCAGGGATTTCCCTCTTCACAATGCAGAAAGACTGCATTTAATTAGTGGACACCACTCATTTTTATTACAACACACCTGTCATAATTGTTTTCTGTAGTAAAGTAGGTTTATTATTATTAAAAGGTACTGCATAGGTGTAAATATTCATTCATAAGGGAAACAATAACAGTTATGAACTTTTTTGGCACATAGTAATATATTCTTATATTACTGTACAATGAGGAATCAACTACAAAATACTAGTCTTCTCCCATTTGTTGAACCATTGCCCCGACCCACAAGGTGTATATACAACAATGAGACAAAACAAAATACGTGAAGAACATAAATCAATCAACTCTAATTAGCATGTAGGACAGTATGCAAGTGTGTATGTGCATGGACTTTGCAAATGCATTTCTCACATGTGCAGCACATAGTATTTGATTTTACAGTCCTTCTTTGTGGGGCAGAATTGGCATCTCCTCCTCTTGCCCCAGCTGTAGCCTCAGGTGGATCAGAACAAGTTTCTGCCCCCTGAACAGCTTTCACAGGTGCTGCTGTGCGGGGGAGGCGGTCCCTTCTTTGAATGTGTGGGGTTACAAGTGCCTTTCCCAGCTGCTCCAGGAACACCCACCTCGTGTTCCGCTTATCAGGCATCCAGGTAGGGTTGATCTTGTTCCATATCACAAAGGCATTGTATGAGGACACATCAATGATGTTATGGAAGATGACCAGGGGCCAGTCATCCACCTGTAAGTTACAATCACCTTGTCCAGGTTGTACATGCCTCCTTTGTTGTGGTTGTAGTCCAGGATGATAGCTGGCTTCCTGTCCTCACGATCAATGATCTCAGGTGTTTTGTGCAGTGTTCTCAAGAGGACCACATTACTGTTCCTTTTTGGGAGTAAAGAAACGAGAGTGAAGGTGAAAGCAAACTTTGATGAGAAGCCTTCTCTCCCCCTTGTTGGGAGGAGTGCAGGGGGGAGCTCAGGCTTGTTCTTTCTAACTGTGCCAACCATGGTGATCTTTCTCGTCAGGAGCTGCTGGCTGAGTTCAATCAGTAGTACACAATCTCAATTTCTCATTGTGTGTGTATATATATGCACGCATGCACAGCGTAGATAGAGAAACCAACACACATAGAGACAACAGTGTTCCAGATGAAGGGGATTTGGGAACATGGCGAAACGGTTGGAGCTAATGAACGCTCTGTTTTTGTTCCGGACGTTGAGTTCCATGTGCGCCATTACAATCTTCTCCCTCCAAGAGTGTAGATCCAAATTGACATGATATAGTTTGTCGTTAAAGTAGGACAAAAATAGCCAAATGACCCAAATTAGAAAAAGTCCAACTTTCACTTTTTTGAGTGTAAAACTGATAACCAGTCCCCTATACAACACACTACTTTTCATTGCCCTAGAATCTGGATGTTGATAATCTAGACAGAATGCTATTCAAATTTACATATTATCCAAATTATATCCCAGCTACAGGAACACAAGCAGACTAGAGTCCAGTGCAGATTTAAGTCCACAGTATTCATGGGTTGCACATTGTCACAATATTGTTTTGAACATTCATTTTAGGACTGAATCCCGACGGAGTATTCTGAGCATTGTAAATGAGCATTGACGAAGATTATCAAAAGTGCATAACAGTGGCTTGGAAATACAATGACATTTTTCAAAAGGAGGCAAATATTTAGTATGAAATCTTCTGTCATAATGTTGATGTTGCAGATTTACTTTATATGCAGTATAACATTAGCTAGCTAGCTAAGATTGAGGGGAGACCATCGGATTTTAGCTAGCTGACGATAGCACTGCTAGCTATTTTGGACGAAATTTGCTAGCTAATGAAAACATTCCTATCTGCATAAAGTACATTTTATGACATAATAGTGAGAGCAAAGTTGTTTCCTACGAAATATTTGCCTAATTTAGCAATGTCATCGTATTTCCAGGCAACTAGTGTAATTTAGACTAAACAGTCATGAGCCTCTGTTCAGAATGACTGGGCTTATCACAAATTTTGGGCACCACTATGGCGGAAGACGACTTGAGAACGTTCATAACAGTGACGGAGGTGCACCCTAGGAATACAGTGTATTTATCTTGTCTCGCGTTCACATGGATCAAATAGGGACAGTTGCCCCAGCAAACATCCCATTCTCGCAGGAAATGCCATCCCTGTTGTATCACTCCTTCATGGCTGAATCCATGTAACACTGTCACAGTACTTCCATGCCTGACAAGTTCATAATCTCTCCAACACTACTGGGCTAGGAGACAACCAACCCTGGTGATATTCACACTGTTAAGATACAGTTGTCGGGTGCTGTAAGAAAACGAGAAAATAGAAGGTCCCTGGTATGTCGAGAGCTGTCGTGGTAACACACACAGACTTCACAACAGAGAATAGATGTCTCTGGTATATCAGGCTTCTGTGGTGACACACAGTTCTCTAAAAGCACAGTGGGGGCTGGCACAGATGGCATTTAACAGGCAACTTTACAATTGTGCCCGCAATGTGCCACCCTCTGGGAGACACAGACAACATTAACGAGGCAGTGAAAGTCTGTTGTGCTGGGGGGTGCGTGTGAGAGAGACTGAGAGAAAAGGAGAGAAAGAGCATGAGAGAAAAGCTAAAGTAAATGCCTGCGGATGAGGTGTGAGTTTTGCATGCATGTAACTAGGCCTACCTCTTTCTTCCCATTTTGTTTGTAATCCCTTTCCCCCTCTCCTTCAGTCTCCCCCTACCCATTTTCCTCTCTCTCATCCATCCATTGATCCAGGATGAATTTATTCTCCCTCTGATAGACACATCATCTGCATCCCGTTACAGTACCTTCAAATCATCTTAGAAGAATAAAACAAGCTCACCCCTTGAGCAAGATCAGTGTGCTCAGCACTGCTCACTGATAAAACAGGTGTGGATCAGATGAAAACCACATGTAAAATAGGGCTGGGAATTGCGATATTTTGATGCCGATATACAGTGCGTCAGAAAGTATTCAAACTAGAGTTGAAGTTGGAAGTTTACATGCACCTTAGCCAGATACATTTAAACTCAGTTTTTCACAATTCCTGACATTTCGGCCAATACGCAACAATTCCCTGTCTTAGATCAGTTAGGATCAACAGTTTATTTTAAGAATGTGAAATGTCTGAATAATAGAAGAGAGAAGTAACGTTCTTCGTCGGGCAAAAGAGAGGAGGATCAAAATGCAGCGTGATGATTATCCATTTTAATAGAATACTTTAACGAACAAAAAACAATAAACCGACAAAATGAACGAAGACGAAACAGTCCTGTAACGTGAACACACACACACAGGAAACAGTAACAATCACCCACAACTCATAATACAAAACAGGCTACCTAAATATGATTCCCAATCAGAGACAACGTCTAACACCTGCCTCTGATTGAGAGCTATATCAGGCCAAACACATCGAAACAGACAAACTAGACATACAACATAGAATGCCCACTCATAAATATCACACCCTGAGCAAACAAAACATAAACTGTGCTGGCAAACCAGGGACACCATGCGTAGGGCTGGTGCCATGTACACCGGCCCGAGGAGACGCACTGGAGACCAGATGCGCTGAGCCGGCTTCATGGCACCTGGCTCAATGCCCAGTCTAGCCCGGCCGATACGAATGTACACGTACCCGGGGACACCGTGCACCTCACGGCATAACACGGTGCCTACCCGGTCCCTCTCCGGTAAGCACGGGAAGATGGCGCAGGTCTCCTACCTGGCTTCGACACACTCCCCCCAAAGAGATTTTTGGTGTTGCCTTTCGGGCTTCCAGCCCCGCTGCTGTGCTGCCTCCACATACCGCAGCCTCTCCGCTTTCGCTGCCTCCAGCTCTGCTTTGGGGCAGCGATATTCCCCAGCCTGAGCCCAGGGTCCTTTGCCATCCAGAATCTCCTCCCAAGTCCAGTTTTCCAAGTATCGCTCGTCACCACGCTGCTTGGTCCTTGGTCAGCTTTTATTTCTTTCATCACATTCCCAGTGGATCAGAAGTTTACAAACAATTTAAAAGACAATGCTACCAAATAGTGTAACTTGGGTAAAACGTTTAGTGTAGCCTTCCACAAGCTTCCCACAATAAGTTGGGTGAATTTCGGCCCAATCCTCCTGACAGACCTGGTGTAACTGAGTCAGGTTTGAAGGCCTCCTTGCTCGCACACGCTTTTTCAGTTCTGCCCACAAATTCTCTATAGGATTCAGGTCAGGGCTTTGTGATGGCCACTCCAATACCTTGACTTTGTTGTCCTTAAGCCATTTTGCCACAACTTTGGAAGTATGCTTGAGGTCATTGTCCATTTGGAAGAACCATTTGCGACCAAGCTTTAACTTGATGTCTTGAGATGTTGCTTCAATATATCCATATAATTATCTTGCCCCCATGAGGCCATCTATTTTGTGCACCAGTCCCTCCTGCAGCAAAGCACCCCCACAACATGATGCTGCCACCCCCGTGCCTCATGGTTGGGATGGTGTCCTTCCAAACGTAACAATGGTCATTGTGGCCAAACAGTTCTAGTTGTGTGTCATCAGACCAGAGGACATTTCTCCAAAAATGTCCTCTGGCGGTTTTGTAGCAGTGGCTTCTTCCTTGCTGAGCCGCCTTTCAGGTTATGTTGATATAGGACTCGTTTTACTGTGGATATAGATACTTGTGTATTTTCTCCAGCATCTCCTCAAGTTCCTTTGCCGTTGTTCTGGGATTGATTTGCACTTTTCGAACCAAAGAAAGTTCATCTCTAGGAGACAGAACGCAGTCTCCTTCCTGAGCGGTATGATGGCTGCGTGGTCCCATAGGTGTTTATACTTGAGTACTATTGTTCGTACAGATGAACGTGGTACCTTCAGGCTTTTGGAAATGGCTCCCAAGGATGAACCAGACTTGTGGAGGTCTACAATTTGTTTTCTGAGGTCTTGGCTGATTTCTTTAGATTTTCCCATGATGTCAAGCAAAGAGGCACTGAGTTTCAAGGTAAGCCTTGAAATACATCCACAGGTACACCTCCAATTGACTCAAATTATGTATATTAGCCTATCAGAAGCTTCTAAAGCCAGGACATTATTTTCTGGAATTTTCCAAGCTGTTTAAAGACACAGTCAGCTTAGTTTATGTAAACCTCTGACCCACTGGAATTGTGATACAGTGAGCGATAAGTGAAATAATCTGTCTGTAAACAATTGTTGGAAAAAATGACTTTTGTCATGCACAAAGTAGATGTCCTATCGGACTTGCCAAAGCTATAAAATGTTAACAAGACATTTGTGGAGTGGTTGTAAAACGAGTTTTAATGTCTCCAACCTAAGTGTATGTAAACTTCCGACTTCAACTGTATGTGTTTTCAACTTGGCTAAGTTTCTCAGAGATAGAGTCTCACCCACCCACCCACTTGGTTGTTGTAAGCACAATACATACACTCGGTTTGCTAACAGAAGATGCTCAATTATGCTGTGCCAGTCAGAATTGAGAAATTTACATGCTGAAGCAGGAACACGCAAACACAGTGAAGACAACGGCCAGATATGCATGAGGATCCATTTACAGTCAAACAAACCAAGAAATACACACATAACAACATGTACCCCCCCCCACACACACACACACAAATAATCAGGTATCTACACACACACACACACACACACACACACACACACACACACACACACACACACACACACACACACACACACACACACACACACACACACACACACTAGAGCAACAGGTCAATTCAAACACAGTGAAGGGTTAGTTAATAATTAATGGTGTTTTTCCTGGACTGTCAGCTGCACTAGGAGAGTGGAGACTGCAGTGTGGGTTTGTGTGTGTTGTTCTCTCCTGTCATGCCGAACGCTCCCAGGCGAGGCCAGTGGCAGCAGCACTGACGTCAAACAGAGAGCTGAGCACAAGCCAGAGTAGGAGATATCCACCATCACTACAGCTCAGCAAACTGCTCTAAGGTGCAATGACAGGGAATGGGTGCCCACTCCTGTATACTATTTGTACATCCCCTAGATACCCACAAAGCAGCATCTATCAAGACTCACTGCTGTCTACTCTTTTTACTGTCCTTTTTTTTCATTCTCTTCCCTCTGTTGTATGTCATGCACCAACACCACATTTAACCAGGCAAGTCAGTTAAGAACAAATTCTTATTTACAATGACAGCCCACTCCGGATGACGCTGGGCCAGTTTTGCGCCGCCTTATGGGACTCCCAATCACAGCCAGATGTGATGCAACCTGGATTCGAACCAGGGACTGCAGTGACATGTCTTGCACTGAGATGCAGTGCCTTAGACCGCTGTGTCACTTGGGAGCCTCCTTTGTTTCTTACCTCTCTCGTTCTTCCCTTCACCCCTGCCTCCCCAGATACCATTCACCCCCCCCCCCCCCCATAGAGCTCCTACTCTATGGGGTGGAAAGGCTTAATGTCCTCTCAGGTTGACAGGCCACTGCTCTTTGCATATCAGTGGAAAAAATCTATTGTGTGGATAACTGGAAATCAATAGGTGGGAGCATGCACTTGCACATGCAACTCACACAAACACATAGACAGACACACACAGCCATACACAACCACACACACTGCCCCACCATATATCTGCTCCCTCACTTGTCCTCTATAATTGCTGCAGTGCCTGGGGATGCATGGGTAACTATAGGTCATTACTGAGATAGTGATCTTACTGGGGCCAGGGCACATACACACGCACACAAATACATGCACAAACACAGTGACACACACAGACTGGGAGTGCCACACACACACACACACACACACAACCCGTGGACACCCTCTCTACACCCCAGTGGCTCCCTGTAGAGCCACTAGCTCACAGCACAATCCCACTACTGGCAGATTAGCCGTGATAGCATCACGGTACAAACAAAAGCTCCCCTCTCTGTGCTCTGCCACGGGGCACTGCGCATGACTCACATACACTCGTAAGAGCCCACGTAAGAAAACACATATAGGTACACAGACACACAAGCATGAATGTAAATACCCACTCTCGGTCATACACACACATCTTTACAGACAAGATGAATTCAATCTGTAAATCAGTGAATGTGTTAATGGTGTGTAGAAGTTAGTGGTGGTAGAAATCAATCACATTGAAGACAATTATCTACGCAGACACCATTATTTACTTCACAGTAGGGTTCTTCATAAATTATTAACTCAGTTTGGCACTGTTCACACTTAACATTCACAAGAAATTGAAGCTTAAATTTAAGTTGTATACTGGATATTCTGGATTTAAAACTGATTTTGTGGTTGTAGAGATTAACAAATCTGCTCAATTAGGTTGTATTTATACATATCCCATTGGCAACAATGCATGTTTTAAACAAAAGTCTGAGTTGCACAAATCAAGTTAGGATGTAGCCCTCTGATCATACACTACATGGACAAAGGTATGTGGACACTATTTCAGCCACACCCAATGCTGACACGTATAAAAATTGAGCACACAGCCATGCAATCTCCACAGACAAAACACTGGCAGTAGAATGGCCAGTATTGAAGAGCTCGGAACTTGACTGGCCTGCAAAGAGCCCAGACCGCAAACCCATCGAACACCTTTGGGATGATTTGAAACGCTGACGGACAGCCAGGCCTAATCGCCCAACATCAGTGCCCGATCTTACTAATGCTCATGGCTGAGTGAAAGCAAGTCCCTGCAGCAATGTTCCAACATCTAGTGGAAAGCCTTCCCAGAAGAGTGGAGGCTGTTATAGCAGCAAAGGTGGGACCAACTCCATATTAAACGCCCATGATTTTGGAATGAGATGGTTGACAACCAGGTGTCCACATACCTTTGGCCATGTAGTGTATATTATATACACTATGCTCGTGTGTACTGGTATGTCTGCTGGTACTAAGGCTATATGCTAGTGTGTGGTGGTATATCTAGCTGAACAACACATTTAGCCAACAAAGGGGTGATAGATTGATGACATCTGGAGGAGAGCAGAACAGCTAATGACTAGTGACGGAGTGGGATCCAGGAACAGAAAATGTCCGTGTGAAAGTGTGTGGACTGTTTTGCATGCCGTTTGCTGATGCTGTAAGATGCAAGAGCAGCATCGTGAGTCAATACTCCGGGACACCAGCCATAGAGGAGCAATCTGACACATTGAGAACCAGAGAGTAAGCAAAATTCACAGATAAACACACAAGTGTACACATCTCGCACCCACACCTTGGTTTTCACCCTAACACTAATATCAACTCTCTCCCTTGTACGGTCTCCCTTCATCTCATGTTCCACCTTATGGATGAAATTTGGATAGCCATCAAATTTGATTTACACGGAAACGGTGTTAAAACTTCACAGAATGATGGCCCAAGCGGTGTATTCAGTATAACCAATCATTTCAGCAGCACTCATATTCACACGACAGCCTGCTTAGCGTAGGTAGGCCCATCTGTGCATCTCAGTGCTCAGGGGATGTATATATCAGACATCTCAAAATAAGAGTGCTGATCTTAGGTACCATGTAATCGTATTCATTGGGATCTACAAGACAAAACCGATCCTAAATAAGCACTCTTACTCTCAGATGCTTGAAACATTGGGCCACAGGTGCTACAGTACAGTAGCAGAGTGTGAACTGTTTGGAGTCCTTCCAATCTATCACAGGTAAACTGGTTCGTTCAGCAGCAGGGAGACAGAGCATCCACCAACGGGTGATGCCTCACCCGGCTTAACACGATACACTTCATCACGGCACACATTTCTGGTCTCATCACCACTCATCTTATAGAACACTTGCACCACCCAAACAAATGGACCTCTCAAGAGGTGCAATTGCACACTGACAGTGACAAGAGGGAGTTTTGCTTGTTTTTCCTCATCCTCGCTTGTTGGAAGAGTGTTAAAGAACTAAACTGTTTTTCTGGAGTTCTCAAAGTAAATTGCTTCTCAGAAGTTAGACAAACCGTTGCTTTGGAGTTAGAAAAGTAAAGTGTTTCCTTGTAAAAGCGTTGTGTAAGCAGTAGGGCGGTAGAACTAGGACAAAGTTAGGTAAGTTAGGTAGGCCCGCCTATAGAAGAGGGGGAAATTCTAGACTCTGGAGGAAGATGCTAGAAACCCTGTCATCAGCGACACGCTGTTAGGTAAGAGTTTAAAAATAAGCACCCTCTATCAACCAACATATTGCAGACTTTGTGTCATGCACACAGAAGCAGCGGGCCAATGGGGATCCTAATAAATACAATATATATTAAAGAAGTGTTATGATGTCTGCTGAAAGACATTGTGATGACAGTAAAAATATATGCAGCTGTAAATGCAACGCATGATGCCAAACAATAATACATTTAAAAAAAGGTATTATCCCCCAAATATTTGATTGTCCTTATGTTTAAAAATACAACAATCATTCAATTCCAAAGCATGAAACAGTAGTCCTAACAATATAATTCTCCATTGAACTACAACTATTATTTTTGCGAAAGGCCAAGTCTACAATGACAGGCAGAGGTCATGTGCGTTCAGAAGCCGACAAAAGAAACCATTCATATCTTATAAAAGTGTAAGGGTGTCGAGCTCAGAAATGGCTATAGAAAAGCATAGGTATTCACTCTGCTGCCCATTTTCACTCAAATGAGGGAGAGGTGTGGTAGAGCTTTTTGTACAGTTTTATGAGTAGTCATTCTGTTAATCCTTCCTTCCCACAATTGTGTGTGTGTGTATAACAGACAGAAAAAGAATGAGCAAGAGAGAGAGAACAAGAGAGTAAGTCTAATATGCATGTAGTCTGGTGAGCGTTGACAGCGTGGCGAACAGCACACACTATCAGCCCTACTAGTCTTCAGTGACCCCAGGAGGTGCAGTAGGAGAGTGAAATGTTGAGAAAAAAGGAGATAGAGAGATTGAGTCAGACCAGGCATCACACCCCTCAGGGGGAGAGGGATAATATAGCAATGATGTTGATCTTACTGCTGGTGATTTTCAGATCCACCTCTACGCAGGTGACACAATTCTGTATACATCTGGCCCTTCTTTGGACACTGCAAACAAACCTCCAAACGAGCTTCAATGCCATACAACACTCCTTCCGGGGTCTCCAACTGCTTTCAAATGCAAGTAAAACTAAGAACATGCTCTTCAACCGATTGTCGCCCGCACCCTCTAGCCTGACTAGCATCACTACTCTGGACGGTTCTGACTTAGAATATGTGGACAACTACAAATACCTAGGTGTCTGGTTAGACTGTAAACTCTCCATCCAGACTCACATTAAGCACCTTCAATCCAAAAATAAATCTAGAATAGGCTTCCTATTTTGCAACAAAGCATCCTTCACTCATTCTGCCAAACATACCTTCGTAAAACTGACTATAAGACCGATCCTTGACTTTGGTGATGTCATTTACAAAATAGCCTCCAACACTCTACTCAATAAATTGGATGCAGTCTATCACAGTGCCATCCATTTTGTCACCAAAGCCCTATATACTACCCACCACTGCAACCTGTATGCTCTCGTTGGCTGGCCCGCACTACATATCCGTCGCCAAACCCACTGGCTCCAGGTCATCTATACTAGGTAAAGTCCCGCCTTATCTCAGCTCACCGGTCACCATAGCAACACCCACCTGTAGCAAGAGCTCCAGCAGGTATATTTCACTGGTCATCCCCAAAGCCAAAACTTCCTTTGGCCGCCTTTCCTTCCAGTTCTCTGATGCCAATGACTGGAACGAATTGCAAAAAAATATAAAAATAAAATCACTGAAGCCTTATTATATCTCCCTCACTAACCTTAAGCATCAGCTGTCAGAGCAGCTTTCCGTTCACAGTACACAGCCAATCTGTAAATAGCACACCCATCTACCTCATCCCCATATTGTTACTCATCCTGCTCTTTTGCACCCCAGTATCGCTACTTGCACATCATCATCTGCACATCTGTCATTCCAGTGTTAATGCTAAATTGTAATTATTTCGCCTCCATGGCCAGTTTATTGCCTTATACCTCCCTGCTCTTCTACATTTGCACACACTGTACATCAATGTTTCTATTGTGTTATTGACTGTACATGTGTATCCCATGTGTAACTCTGTTGTTTTTGACGCACTGCTTTGCTTTATCTTGGCCAGGTCGCGGTTTTAAATGAGAACTTTTTCTTAAATGGCCTACCTGTTTAAATAAAGGTGAAATAAAAAATAAAATAAAAAGGAGAATGGGTGGGCACACACACACACACACACACACACACACACACACACACACCAGTATCACCCAGGTAATTCCATTCCAGGACTGCCAGTGAAGTCTAAGGCCTACTCTGAAAGTCTAACCATTTCTACTTGGGTTTTATGTTGCGTGACTGTTTCAAATGAAACTTCCCTATCGTCCAGGAAACTCTATTAATGTGGCTCTGACCACCAGCACCTCTAAGGCTGTGTCCAAACTTGCAACAAACTTGCAAGCCCTATGGGTCTTAGTCAAAAGTACTATACTATATAGGGAATATGGTGCCAATTGGGAAGCAGCCTCAAGGGCGCTCTAGCTGCCTACATCCTCCCCTTGGCAGTCTGGTTGTATGTCGACATTGTTCTTATTGACTCGAGAGTGGAGCTGCAGAGAATTGTTTTTCCTCCATTTGTTGCTCTGATTTCAGCCCGGAGTCTAGAAATGTCTCATTCCCCATGTCGCTTACCACTGCCATGTGGATAAGGAGCAGAAAGAAAGATTAAAATATATAGCAAAAAAAGGAAACGTCAACGAACCATAAACAATTAATAAAAATGCACCTGTGGAACTGTCGTTAACTTCTTTGCGATAGGGGGCAGCATTTCCACTTTTGGATGAATAGCGTGCCCAGATTAAACTGCCTCCTACTCAGTCCCAGATGCTAATATTTGAATAGTACTATTAGTATTGGATAGAAAACACTCTGATGTTTCTACAACTGTTTGAATGATGTCTGTGAGTATAACAGAACTCATATGGCAGGCAAAAACCTGAGAAAAATCCAGAATCCAAATAGGAAGTGGGAAATCTGAGTTTTGAAGTTTTTGAACTCAGCCCCTATCAGAGGGATGTGGGTTATGTTGCACTTCCTAAGGCTTCCACTAGATGGCAACCATCTTTAGAACGTTGTTTCAGGCTTCTACTGTGAAGTGGGACCAGATGAGAGCTCTTTGAGTCAGTGGTCTGACAGAGAGCCACGCGCTGGTCAAATGCATTTCATATAAGAGCGACATGTGTTCCATTGCTTTTCTACAGACAATGGAATTCTCCGGTTTGGGCTCTGGGCGCCATATTCAGATTATGCTTTTTCCGTAAAGTTTTTTTTAAATCTGACACAGCGGTTGCATTAAGGAGAAGTGTATCTAAAGTTCCATGCATAACACTTGAATTTTAATCAACATTTCTAATAAGTATTGATGTGAATTCTTGTGGCTCTCTGCACAATCAACGCCTGTTTTAGATTTACTGAACGTAACGCGCCAATGAAAAATTTGATTTTTTTATATAAATATGCACTTTATCGAACAAAACATACATGTATTGTGTAACATGAAGTCCTATAAGTGTCATCTGATGAAGATAAAGGCTAGTGATGAATTAATCTATATTTTTGCTTTTTGTGACTCCTCTCTTTGGCTTGAAAAATGGCTGGGTTTTTCTGTGGCTTGGTGGTGACCTAAAATAATAATTTGTGGAGCTTTCGCTGTAAAGTTTTTTTGAAATCAGACACTGTGGCTGGATTAATGACAAGTGTGTCTTTACAATGGTGCCTAATACTTGTATGTTTGAGAAAATGTGATTTATGAGATTTCTGTTGATTTGTATTTGGCGCCCTGCAATTTCATTGGCTGTTGGTGAGGGGTTCCGCCAGTCCTAGACAGGTTAAGACACTAACAGCTTACAGATGGTCGGCAATTAAGGTCACAGTTATGAAAACTTAGGACACGAAAGAGGCCTTTCTACTGACTCTGAAAAGAAAGATGCCCAGGGTCCCTGCTCATCTGCGTGAATGTTCCTTAGGCATGCTGCAAGGAGGCATGAGGACTCCAGATGTGGCCAGCAATGTCCGTACTGTGAGACACCTAAGACAGCGCTACAGGGAGACAGGACGGACAGCTGATCGTCCTCGCAGTGGCAGACCACATGTAACAACACCTGCACAGAATCAGTACAACAGAACATCACATCTGCAGGACAGATACAGGATGGCAACAACAACTGCCCGAGTTACACCAGGAATACACAATTCCTCCATCAGTGCTCTGTCCGCAAAAGGCTGAGAGAGGCTGGACTGAGGGCTTGTAGGCCTGTTCTAAGGCAGGTCCTCACCAGACATCACCGGCAACAATGTCGCCTATGGACACAAACCCACCATTGCTGGACCAGACAGGACTGGCAAAAGTGCTCTTCACTGATGAGTCACAGTTTTGTCTCACCAGGGGTGATAGTTGGAATCGCGTTTATCGTCGAGGAATGAGCGTTACTCCCAGGCCTGTACTCTGGAGCGGGATCGATTTGGAAGTGGAGGGTCCGTCATGGTCTGGGGCGGTGTGTCATCGGACTGAGCTTGTTGTCATTGCAGTCAATCTCAACGCTGTGCGTTACAGTGAAGACATCCTCCTCCATCATGTGTTATCCTTCCTGCAGGCTCATGACCCTCCAGCATGACAATACCACCAGCCATACTGCTCATTCTGTGGGTGATTTCCTGCAAGATAGGAATGTCAGTGTTCTGCCATGGCCAGCGAAGAGCCCGGATCTCAATCCCATTGAGCACGTCTGGGATCTGTAGGGTCAGAGGGTGAGGGCTAGGGCCAAACCCCGCAGAAATGTCCGGGAACTTGCAGGTGCCTTGGTGGAAGAGTGGGGTAACATCTCACAGAAAGACCTGGCAAATCTGGTGCAGTCCATGAAGAGGAGAGGCACTGCAGTACTTAATGCAGCTGGTGTCCACACCAGATACTGACTTACTTTTGATTTCGACCCCCCTTTGTTCACGGACACATTATTCAATTTATGTTGGTCACATATCTGTGGAACTTGTTCAGTTTATGTCATCTCATTTGTTGAATCTTGTTATGTTCATACAAATATTTACACGTTAAGTTTGCTGAAAATAAACGCAGTTGACAGTGAGGACGTTTCTTGTTTTGCTGAGTTTATTTCCTTAAAAGCCACAGAAATTAAAGGACTAGGGTCTAAATGCTAGTGCTGATCTAGGATCAGGTTCCATCTTATTATTATTTAATAAATTACACCTACTGAGACCCAGATGATTACATGGACAGTGCTCTATCCATGTCACTTTGTTGGTGAACTGCCACTCACAAGTACCAATTGGACTGATCCTGTTATTTTGTCCAGATCAAGTTACAACTGCCAGTCTTAGATATTCGACTGATCCTCCATTTTGGCTTTGTGTGTGTTTGTTGTGTTTGCTCAGTTGCTAAGCTGGCCCAGGTCGCTGTGGGGTTCTTTATACCAGTGCGTCAGTACAACAGCCATCAACAAGGGGCTTATGTGCAGGAGAGAGGTGTGGGCATGCACGGTATCCAAGACCCTTTGAAAGGCTTTTCTCTCTCTCTGTCTCACTCTCCTTCCCTTCCTCCATCATTTGAAAGTCAAATAATTTCAAACCTGCTTTACTGGCTTGCACGTACACTTTATTGGCAAGACCACAAACATAAAAGTATCAGACAAATGAACATCAACTGGATACAGAAATAATTCAGTGGGCAGGATTCCAATCTGTTCTTTCTACCTTCTGGTTCTTAACTCCTGAGAATAGTCCTCAGATGCACGTGTGCACAGACACACACAAACGCATATGCACACACACTCCTTCCCTGTGTGTGATAGTGTGTCATCTGAGGTAGTGTGTGTGCAAGTGCGTTTTTACAGATCCACAGATGATGCAATATCTATTGCACGCCACACAGCCATTTCCCACCAGGACAAAAGGAACTATATGAGAATGCGATTAATTCATTACAGCTCAGCGTTCAACACTATAGTGCCCTCAAAGCTCATCAATAAGCTAAGGACCCTGGGACTAAACACATCCCTCTTCAACTGAATCCTGGACTTCCTGATGGGCTGCCCCCGGTGGTAAGGGTAGGTAACAACACATCAGCTAACATTGATCCTCAACACATGGGCCCCTCAGGGGTGCGTGCTCAGTCCCCTCCTATTCAGTCATGACTGCATGGCCAGGCACGACTCCAACACCATCATTAAGTTTTCTGATGACACAACAGTGATCACCGACAAGACAGCCTATAGGGAGGAGGTCAGAGACCTGGGTGTGTGGTGCCAGGACAACAACTTATCCCTCAATGTGATCAAGACAAAGGAGATGATTGTGGACTACAAGAAAGAGAGGACTGAGCCCGCCCCATTCTCATCAACAGGGCTGCAGTGGAGCAGGTTGAGAGCTTCAAGTTCCTTGGTGTCCACATCACCAACAAACTATCATGGACCAAGCACACCAAGACAGTCATGAAGACGGCACGACAAAACCTATTCCCCCTCGGGAGACTGAAAAGATTTGGCATGGGTCCTCAGATCCTCAAAAGGTTCCACAGCTGCACCATCGAGAGCATCCTGCGTCACTGCCTTGTATGCAACTGCTCGGTCTCCGACCGCAAGGCACTACATAGGGTAGTGAGAATGGCCCAGTACATCACTGGGGCCAAGCGTCCTGCCATGCAAGACCTCTATACCAGGCGGTGACAGAGGAAGGCCCTAAAAATTGTCAAAGACTCTAGCTACCCTAGTCATAGACTGTTCTCTCTGCTACCGCACAGCAAGCGGAACCGGAGCGCCAAGTCTAGGTCCAAGAGGCTTCTAAACAGCTTCTACCCCCAAGCCATAAGACTCCTGAACCCCTAATCAAATGGCTACCCAGAATATTTGCATTGCTCCCCCTTTTACACCGCTGCTACTCTGTTATCATCTATGCATATACCTCAACTAACATATTACCTCAACTAACCGGTGCCCCTGCACATTGACTCTGTACCGGTACCCCCCTGAATAGTCTCGCTATTGTTATTTTACCTCTGCTCTTTAATTACTTGTTACTTTTATTTCTTATTCTTACCCGCATTTCTTTCAACTGCATTGTTGGTTAGGGGCTCGTAAGTAAGCATTTCACTGTAAGGTTGTATCCTGTTGTATTCGGCACATATTATTACCAACATATTCAAATAATAATTGACATTTTCATTATGTTATTTTGATTTATTTATTCATACCATTTCATCCTTCCACAAGATATAGTCCCGAAACAAATCTAAGGTTGCTACCCAAGCCGGCTGGTCGTTCGGTTGCCAGAGACGCGACCCAGTCGTTCAGTCTTTTTGTTCTGTATCTATAGACGCAACCCAGTCATTCTGGCTGGCAATGTTCTTATCCCTTGCTTGCTAGCTAGCCCTCAACAGCTAACTTACAGTCACGTCAATAACAGCAAAGTAGCTGCATTTGCTTTAGCTGTTTTCTAGTTACATTTATTTGGATACATCCATAGCAATGATTCACTATTTTGCCTAGCATAGGAAATGTGCTCTCATCAGGACACTGTTGTTCATACGAGCTAGTCAACAACACAACTAACACAATCACTTCAAACTGAAGCTGGAAAAACAGCAACCTGCACTTCATTTGACCTGTTTTCTATTCTACCGCTTGATATGGCAACTGCTCCGCCCACAACCATAAGGCTCTCCAGAGGGTAGTATGGGCTGCACAATGCATCTCCAGGGGCAAACTACCTGCCCTCCAGAACACTTACATCACCCAATGTCACAGGAATGCCAAAAAGATCATCAAGGACAACAACCACCCGAGCCACTGCCTGTTCACACTGCTACCATGAAGAACGCAAGGTCAGTACAGGTGCATCAAAGCTGGGACCAAGAGACTGAGAAACAGCTTATATCTCAAGGCCATCAGACTGTTAAACAGCCATCACTAACATTGAGTAGATGCTGCCAACATACAGACCCAAATCTCTAGCCACTTTAATAATTAAATGTATCACTAGTCACTTTAAACAATGCCACTTTATATAATGTTAACATACCCTACATTACTCATCTCATATGTATATACTGTACTCTATACCATCCAATGCATCTTGCCTATGCCGCACGACCATCGCTCATCAATATATTTATATAGGTTTTTAAATTTTTTATTTCACCTTTATTTAACCAGTTAGGCAAGTTGAGAGCAAGTTCTCATTTACAATTGCGACCAGGCCAAGATAGAGCAAAGCAGTTTGACACATACAACAACAGAGTTACACAAGGAGTAAAACAAACATACAGTCAATAATACAGTAGAAAAATGAGTCTATATACAATGTGAGCAAATTAGGTGAGATAAGGGAGGTAAAGGCAACAAAAAAGGTAGTAAAACACTGGAATGGTAGATTTGCAGTGGAAGAATGTGCAAAGTAGAAATAGAAATAATGGGGTGCAAAGGAGCAAAATAAATAAATACAGTAGGGGAAGAGGTAGTTTGGGTTAAATTATAGATGGGCTATGTACAGGTGCAGTAATCTGAGCTGCTCTGACAGCTGGTGCTTAAAGCTAGTGTAGTGAGGGAGATAAGTGTTTCCAGTTTCAGAGATATTTGTACTTCATTCCAATCATTGCCATCAGAGAACTGGAAGGAGAGGCAGCCAAAGGAATAATTGGTTTTGGGGGTGACCAGAGAGATATACCTGCTGGAGCTCGTGCTACAGGTGGGTGCTGCTATGGTGACCAGCGAGATGAGATAAGGGGGGACTTGACCTAGCAGGGTCTTGTCGATGACCTGGAGCCAGTGGGTTTGGCGATGAGAATTAAGCGAGGGCCAGCCAACGAGAGCGTACAGGTCGCAGTGGTGGGTAGTATATGGGGCTTTGGTGACAAAACAGATGGCACTGTGATAGACTGAATCCAATTTATTGAGTAGTGTATTAGAGGCTATTTTGTAAATTACATCGCCGAAGTCGAGAATCGGTAGGATGGTCAGTTTTGTATATATTTATATGTAATAGAGGTCAACCGATTCAATCGGCATTAGGGCTGATATCAAGATTTCATAACAATCGGTAATGGGTATTTTTTGGATGCCGAATACATTTGCAATCCACGAGAAGACTGAATGGCAGACTGACCACCTGTTACGCGAGTGCAGCAAGGAGCCATGACAAGTTGCTAGCTAGCATTAAACTTATCTTATACTAGGAATAGATTGTCCACCATCTATGCGTTATCCACACAGAAAAGAGATATAGGCAAAAGAACATTTCGATTTAGAACAATACAGAAATGGAATAAATTAACTGAGCAAACTAGAAACCTTTCAATATATAAATTTAAAATTTACTTTAAAACAATTTAAATAGAGTATATAGAAATGTTGCGGGACTATAGTAGATGAAGAATCAATATTTTTTAGATTGAGTATTTATTGGGTCATTATGCTAGTATATTATGTTTGTAATAGTGTGTTATATGTGAAAGTGTGTTTGTATTATAATTTGTATTTTAATGTTTAAGGACTCTTGGAAGATTATCCCAAATGGGGACTAAAAGATCAAAATCAAATCAATCAATCTTATAAAAAACTATCAATCTTAACATAATCACTAGTTATCTACACATAGTTGATGATATTGCTAGGTTAACTAGCTTGTCCTGCGTTGCATATAATCAATGCGTTGCCTGTTAATTTATCGAATCACAGCCTACTTCAACTTTGCCAAATGGGTGATGATTTAACAAAAGTGCACAATCATTGCACCAATGTACCCAACCTTAAACATCAATGTATTTCGTAAAATCTATACACAAGTATATTTTTTAAAAGCAGCATATTTAGTTGAGAAATTCATGTTTGCAGGCAATATTAACTAGGGAAATTTTACATAATTATGACATAACATTGAAGGTTGTGCAATGTAGGTGGAAATTATAGGCAATAGCAAGACACCCCCAATAAAGGAGTGGTTCTGCAGGTGGTGACCACAGACCACGTCTCAGTTCCTATGCTTCCTGGATGATGTTTTGGTCACTTTTGAATGCTGGCGGTGCTTTTACTCTAGTGGTAGCATGAGACGGAGTCTACAACCCACACGAATAGCTCAGGTAGTGCAGTTCATCCAGGATGGACCATCAATGCGAGCTGTGGCAAGAAGGTTTGCTGTGTCTGTCAGTGTAGTGTCGAGAGCATGGAGGCGCTACCAGGAGACAGGCCAGTACATCAGGAGATGTTGCCCTCCTACGGCCTCCTCCACAACCCAGCAGCAGGACCGCTACCTCCGCCTTTGTGCAAGGAGGAGCAGGAGGAGCACTGCCAGAGCCCAGCAAAATGACCGCCAGCAGGCCACAAATGTGCATGTGTCTGCTCAAACGGTCAGAAACAGACTCCATGAGGGTGGTATGAGGGACCGATGTCCACAGGTGGGGGTTGTGCTTTTACAGCCCAACACCGTGCAGGACGTTTGGCATTTGCCAGAGAACACCAAGTTTGGCAAATTCGCCACTGGCGCCCTGTGCTCTTCACAGAAGAAAGCAGGTTCACACTGAGCACATGTGACAGACGTGACAGTCTGGAGATGCCGTGGAGAACGTTCTACTGCCTGCAACATCCTCCAGCATGACCGGTTTGGCGGTGGGTCAGTCATGGTGTGGGGTGGCATTTCTTAGCGGGACCGCACAGCCCTCCATGTTCTCGCCAGAGGTAGCCTGACTGCCATTAGGTACCGAGATGAGATCCTCAGACCCCTTGTAAGAACATATGCTGGTGCGGTTGGCCCTGGGTTCCTCCTAATGCAAGACAATGCTAGAACTCATGTGGCTGGAGTGTGTCAGCAGTTCCTGCAAGAGGAAGGCATTGATGCTATGGACTGGCCCGCCCGTTCCCCAGACCAGAATCCAATTGAGCACATCTGGGATATCATGTCTCGCACCACAGACTGTCCAGGAGTTGGCAGATGCTTTAGTCCAGGTCTGAGAGGATATCCCTCAGGAGACCATCCGCCACCTCATCAGGAGCATGCCCAGGCGTTGTAGGGGGGTAATACAGGCACGTGGAGGCCACACACACGACTGAGCCTCATTTTGTATGGTTTTAAGGACATTACATCAAAGTTGGATCAGCCTGTAGTGTGGTTTTCAACTTTAATTTTGAGCGTGACTCCAAATCCAGACCTCCATGGGTTGATAAATTGATTTCCATTGATAATTTTTGTGTGATTTTGTTGTCAGCACATTCAACTATGTAAAGAAAAAAGTATTTAATAATAATATTTCATTCATTCAGATCTAGGATGTGTTCCCTTATTTTTTTGAGCATATATATATATATATATATATATATATATATATATATATATATAAATTGCCCGATTAATCGGTATCAGCTTTTTAGGCCTTCCAATAATCGGCATCGGTGTTGAAAAATCATAATCGGTCAACCTCTAATATGTACATATTCTTATTCATCCCTTTACACTTGTGTGTATAAGGTAGTTGTTGTGAAATTGTTAGATTACTTGTTCGATATTACTGCACTGTCAGAACTGGAAGCATAAGCATTTCGCTACACTCGCATTAACATCTGCTAGCCACGTGTATGCGACCAATAATTTTTTAATTTTTTTTATTGATAGTTCTTTGTATATATCCATAAAAATTTAATTCTGCTGATTCATGATTTCGCCTAGCTGAGAAAAACTGCCTGCCTGTCTGTCTCATCCCGACACTAAATGTTAATGTCTAAAGGAAATGTGAGATAATATGGCGGTGCTTTTATAAATTACCTGGCTGGGCTGATGAGACAGTGGATTGTGCAGGCATTGTAACATCATAGATTTTTTCCAGTGTTAACTTGTGGAATAGACACCGGCTGGAATGTGCTTTTACCCAATCAGCATTCAGGATTAGACCCTTCCGTTGTATAAACAGGGAATAACACATAGCTTGCAGAACTAGCACCTGAAGTAGAGGGGAAAGTCAGGTATGTCTACAAAGCTAATCTGTCGGGTGTTTCAGTGGCATGCTAGGGCCCAGGTGCATTCGACCAAGAAGAAACACACACACAGACAGAGCGAGAGAGAGAGAGACAGACAGACAGAGACAGGCAGAGAGAGAGAGAGGCAGGCAGAGAGAGAGAGACAGGCAGAGAGAGAGAGAGACCCTACAGAGCCCCAGGACATCAGCACAGTTAGACCCAACCAAATCATGAGAAAACAAAAAGATAATTATTTCCAATGTGTCAAGTAATTAACAAAAAAACAGAGCAAACTAGAATGCTATTTGGCCCTAAACAGAGAGTACACAGCGGCAGAATACCTGACCACTGTGACTGACCCAAAATTAAGGAAAGCTTTGACTATGTACAGACTCAGTGAGCATAGCCTTGCTATTGAGAAAGGCCGCCGTAGACAGACCTGGCTCTCAAGAGAAGACAGGCTATGTGCACACTGCCCACAAAATGAGATGGAAACTGAGATGCACTTCCTAACCTCCTGCCCAATGTATGACCATATTAGAGACACATATTTCCCTCAGATTACACAGATCCACAAAGAATTTGAAAACAAATCCACATTTGATAAACTCCCATATCTACTTGGTGAAATTCCACAGTGTGCCATCACAGCAGCAAGATGTGACCTGTTGCCACGAGAAAAGGGCAACCAGTGAAAAACAAACACCATTGTAAATACAACCCATATTTCTGCTTATTTATTTTATCTTGTCCTTTAACCATTTGTAAATTGTTAAAACTGTATATACATACATACATACATACATACATACATACATACATACATACATACATACATACATACATACATACATACATACATACATACATACATACATACATACATACATACATACATACATACATACATACATACATACATACATACATACATACATACATACATACATACATACATACATACATACATACATACATACATACATACATACATACATACATACATATAATATGACATTTGGATTGTCTTTATTGTTTTGACACTTCTGTATGTGTAATGTTTACTGTTAATTTGTATTGTTTATTTCACTTTATATATTCACTTTATATATTATCTACCTCACTTGCATTGGCAATGTTAACACATGTTTCACATGCCAATAAAGCCCCTTGAATTTAATTGAATTGAGAGAGAGAGAGACAAACGAGACACAGAGAGAGAGACTCCGACAGACACACTGAGAGAGCAAGACAGACAAGACAGACAGACAGACAGACAGACAGACAGACAGACAGACAGACAGACAGACAGACAGACAGACAGACAGACAGACAGACAGACAGACAGACAGACAGACAGACAGACAGACAGACAGACAGACAGACAGACAGACAGACAGACAGACAGACAGACAGACAGACAGACAGACAGACAGACAGACAGACAGACAGACAGACAGACAGACAGACAGACAGACAAATACACAGAGAGAGACAGAGATAAAGACAGAGAGACACCATCACAGACAGAGGCACAGACAGAGACGCAGACATAGGCACAAAGACAGACAGAGAGAAGACCAAGACAGATAGAGAGAGAGAGAGAGAGAGAGAGAGAGAGAGAGAGAGAGAGAGAGAGAGAGAGAGAGAGAGAAAAACATTCCATCACACAGCTCTACAATTTCAAGAGATGAAACCAGAGAAGAGTCCCCTCAGTCAGCTGGTTCTGAGGCTCAGTTTACAAACCCAAACCAACCCCATAGAGCCTCAGGACAGCATCATAAAATCTGGCCCAACCAAATCATCACAAAACAAAAAGAAGAATATATCACCTATTGGAAAGACACAAAAAATCCTCATCACAAAAAAGTAAACGTCAATGCTATTTGGTTCTAAACATTGGTGGCAGAAGTTGAGCGACAGTGTCTGACAGACCATGTATGCTTATTGTTGAATGTATGATTATTTTGACACTTGGTTATTGTTGTCAATTTTGATTCTCATTTTTATATTGTAAATATCGAAAATAAGCTTTGGCAATATGTACATTGTTACTTCATGCCAATAAAGCAAATATGAGAGAGAGAGAGAGAGAGAGAGAGAGAGAGAGAGAGAGAGAGAGAGAGAGAGAGAGAGAGAGAGAGAGAGAGAGAGAGAGAGAGAGAGAGAGAGAGAGAGAGAGGCAAAGAAACAGACAGACATAGGCAAAGAAACAGACAGACACATAGAAAGACAGAGAAAACCTCTCCCAACGTTGAGAACCAATTAGTGATCAGTTCAATCATCCCGACCAACATGGGACACAGTAAAAACAGATGTGCCAGAGATTCAGACTCAGCACAGAATGGACACCCCACATCCTCCTCGAATGCCCCCATCGCAGCACTAAGAATCAGTGCAGGGAACACAGAATCCAGACCCTCCTTCCACCGATCAGAATTGGAAGTGTCAGTCACATACTGCAGATGAAGCACTGGCAAAGAGTCGCAGACCTCAGCGACGACCTTCCTCAGTAGGCGAGATGATCGGATCCCCGCTCTTTCTCCCAGCTCCTCCAACAATCTGCTCCTGCTCCACATCAGATGACCCAGCTTGGTACACCCCACGCCTAACAGGCATGAACGTATGCTAGCTGAACCCAGAACACGGGACTGGATGGCAGTGTTGTGAAAAAGAGGCTCTTCAAAAAGCCACATCCCTGGTGGCGTGCAGGCCTTCCGGGACTTGACAAGGACTCTCCAAGCCTGCATAACAGACTCATAAAATGGAGTCAGGCCAGTCAAAACACCCCGCTCCAGCTTTAAGAGGAAAAGGTGCTTGTCTAAGCCCAAACAGCCCGTGCTACTCATCAATATGTATGTTGTTTCGACCCTGCTAGAACCGTCTCTGTACAACAATCTCTGGGCTGCTTGGAAAGCCATGATTCTAGAGGAAATGTCCACCAGGCCTTGCCCACCCTCGTGCAGTGGCAGGTACAGGGCTGCAGCTTTAATCCAGTGTTCTCCAGACCAGAAGAAATTGACAAGGGTACTCTGAAGCTTTTGTATCAGACCCTTTGGGGGCTGCAAAATCATTAGTCTGTGCCACAGGGTAGAGGCAGCAACATTATTAGCTACCAGGACCCTTCCCCTATAAGACAGCTGGGGCAGCACCCATTTCCACCTTGACAGTCTGGGACACACTTTCTCCGCTACACCCTCCCAGTTCTTTTTCTGAAAGACCCCCAAAGTCTTCATCCCATCTCTGCCCAACTGAAGCCCCCCTGGTAACCGTGGAGTGGACCCCGTTTGAAGCCGACCTGCCTACAGCGCTTCACTCTTTCCCCAAATGACTTAGCTGAGGAGGGTCCCTCATACACCTTCAAAGAGTTTGAGAGAACCTTAACATCCTCACCCCCTGTAATAAAAACTATCACGTCATCTGCATACGCAGACAGTGCTATCATGGGATCCTTCATTACACCTGGCACAGAGAAACCAGTAAGCTTCGCTCTTAAAACACAAAGCATTGGTTCAATCGCCAGACTATATAACTGCCCTGAAATTGGGCATCCAATTTCAGGGCAGTAAAAAAAACATCCCCAAACCCAAAGGCTTTCATTGTTTTAAACAAGTACTGGTGGTCCACACGATCAAAAGCCTTCTCCTGATCCAAAGAAAGTAAACCCACATTTACATCAGACAGTTTAGAAATGTCTAAAACATCTCTTATCAGAAACAAGTTGTCAACAATAGAGCGATCAGGTACACAGTAGGACTGGTCCTTGTGGATCAACAATCCTAGATACTCTTTCAACCAGTTTGAGACATTTAGAATCAATTTTGTATTCAGCGAAGCAACAGGTCTCCAATTTCTTATGAGAGCCAAATCCCCCTTTTTTGGCAACAGTGAAAACATCGCACATTGACTGGATACAGGAAGAGAACCCTCATGAAAAGATTCACACACCACTTCATAAAAATCCTCCCCAATAGACCCCCAAAAGTGCTTATAAAACTCAGATAGTAAACCATCGATGCCAGGGGCTCGGCCTGATGAGAGCTGCGTCCAATGCGACTCTCTGCTCAGGTCCCAATTGAGGAAGACCGTGTAACAACTGTTCAGTACACAGACAGTCACAAACCTCCGCCATATAGAGGGCCGAGTAGAAATTCACGGCATGTTGACACATTTCAATGTCATCCGTGGTCACCTTCCCATCAGGGAGACGAAGGCAGACCATCTGTTTACGTTGCAATGTCGACTGTCCTAGGTTTTTTTTAAAGGCGCTAGGAGCATCCATATCCTTGAGGGAAGCAAAACAAGACATAATCAAGGCACCCTTCACTCTTTCATGCAGAAACGACCTCAGTTCATGTCTCTTGTCCTGTAAGTTCATGCCTAGTCCAGGGTTGTTCTGAGTGAGCAGCTTCAATTCAATATATTTGATGTCCTGTTCAAGGGCCTTGATAGTCTCTTTAACTTCAGTTTGAGACAGAGCAGTATACTGTTGACAAAATACTCGTATTTGGGCCTTCCCAACCTCCCCCCATTGTCTCAAGGACTCAAAATTCCCTTTTATAACCCTCCAATTTTCCCAAAACAACAAACACCTGTCATAAAACATGACATCATGTAACAATTTAACATTAAAATACCAGTAAGGTGATGACCTTCGTGGACAGGACAAGTGAATATAAACAATATGATGATCAGAGAAACCCACAGGAGTAATGTCACACCTTCCAAGCCTACTACAGTATTGCTCAGATACTTACACCCTGTCTAACCTTGCTGCAATGACACAAACTTCATTATTTTTTAGCCATGTGTACTGCCTAACTTTTGCATTCCTTACTCTCCACATATCAGAAAGCTCAAACGCAGTTAATAGGACAGACAGGCAAGTGGCTGACCGCAGGTGAGGTTGTTCAGCGGTGCAATCAACAGTAAAATCCACTGTACAGTTCCAGTCACCCCCTAAACCATACACCCCTCTTGATCACACTGTCTTAAGGTTTCCTTTATTTGATCAAATATAGCAATACGCTCTGTACCCTCATTAGGAGCATAAACATAAAAAATATTTAAAAAACATAACATCCACCTCGACCAATAAAACCTGACCCTTGACAATCTCTGTTGTAGTTACCACAGTCACCCCTAAACCTGAGAAAAACAAGCTTGCCACCCCAGCACTGAAATTATTACCATGACTGCCAATTTGACAGATTTCCCAAAAGTCTGATCCAGAAACTAATTTACCTCCTCTAGATCATAAACTGAGTCCTCACCAGAAGCTGTCAAATCTAAAGAGATATCCATATCCTTCTCCTGATCCTCAGCTGAGACCACAGACAACTCCCCTCTACCGCATCCCTTTCAACACTCCCCACTTGCACCTCATCACTCGTACCAGGCATCTCCTCCACTACCTGGGAGCCTAGCTCCACATGAACCCCAGCACTCATAGTGGGCATCTCCTCCACTACCTAGGAGCCTAGCTCCACATGAACCCCAGCACTCGTAGTGGGCATCTCCTCCACTACCTGGGAGCCTAGCTCCACATGAAACCCCTCATGTACCTCATTACTCATAGAATTTAATTGAAAATTGAGAGAGACAGAGAGAGAGAGAGACAGAGAGAGAGAGAGAGAGAGACAGAGAGAGAGAGAGAGACAGAGAGAGAGAGAGAGAGAGAGAGAGAGAGAGAGAGAGACAGAGAGAGAGAGAGAGAGAGACAGAGAGAGAGAGAGACAGAGAGAGAGAGAGAGAGAGAGAGAGAGACAGACAGACAGACAGACAGACAGACAGACAGACAGACAGACAGACAGACAGACAGACAGACAGACAGACAGACAGACAGACAGACAGACACACAGACACACAGACACACAGACACACAGAGAGAGCCAGAGAGAGAAAGAGAGAGAGAGACAGAGACAAACAGAGAGACAGGTGAGAGAGGGAGACATACAGATGTGTAATGTATATGTGAGTGGTAGCTGGCAAGAGAGAGAGAGACCAACACCTGGGGAGAAGCTGTTATTCCATCTGGAGCAGCAACATGTCCATAAACAGGGCTTGTACACACACAGCTAAGGAAACACCGGCTGAGAATTCATGAATTGTATTCCCATGAAAGAGGTGCATGCAGCACCGTCCAGGTTACGCAGCCACGCACCGTGGGCGGAAAGACGAACGCGATCCCAGTGGTGCCCCCGCAACAGGAGCAGATTTATTCCGGAGAATAACGGAGGAGAGGAAGAAAAAAGGAAAAAAGAGATGCCTGTCAAAGATAAGATGTAATTAAAAAAATAAAACGCCCACTGTCTGCCCGACACACTTGGCGAGGACGCTGGATTGTGGGAAGATTAACGAGAGAAGTCGAGTAAACACTAAGCAGTGAGAGAACGTTGCCCCCGGATTCACATGGAAGATGTGGGTATGATCCCAGAGGCATTGTGGGGGAAAAAAGAGAAAATGTTTTTAAAAAGTCCAACGAAATCCTTATCTACATTATTAATATGTGTAATGAGTCTCAGCAATAACAAACATCATTAACTTCCCCTGTGAAAACAAACAGGCTCTGCTTTAGAAACCGGTCAATTAGGGAGAATGGAGATATCTCTTCTCTGCAGACCTTGAGAACTGAGACGAGAGTAGCAGGACCAAGAAGAGCATAGCCTTGCCCACACATACAGGGAGATTTTGTTTAAAGCCCCTGCATAGTGGCAGAAAGTACTGGACTTCTGAGAAGCCATCAAACAGACACAGGGATTTATCCATACCCCGGATACACCCGGCCCTATTATATATCACCAGGTCTGAGTAGGGTTCATTAGGCACAAGCAGAAGAAAACGGACTGAAACAGAGATGTACTACCTGGAATTGTCCAATGAGAAACACTAGCTTTCAATTTCTGTAGCAAAATGTTTTAAATGAGTGTCTGTTGCGTGCCCTAATAAACACAACCCAGCTGTTAGGCCTATGCAATGAGAAACTCTTTCACTTTCCATTGTAAAACGTTTTAAATAATCATATTTTGCATGCCATAATGAACACAAACCAGCTGTAGGCAGCCTATGTCTCTGTTGGGACATGCCAAAGTGGGCTAAGTTTCTGTCCCATTAGTAATGCTGAGCTGTGATTGGCAGACTGGGGCCGTGTTCCCGGACAGGTCAACAGCGGACGGCCCACGGCACTCGCTGGAGAGCCCATCAATCACAGTTTGGGATAATTAACCAGCAGGAGACAAGCCAGGAGCTCCTTGTTCTGCTCCCCCACTCTAAGGGAGGGAGGGGGGTAAAGAGAGGAGGGAAGGAGATTAGATTGGGATAGGCAAGAGAGAGGGAGACTGAAGAGACAGAAAGGGAAAAAGAGGGAGAGAGATATGCAGAGACAGAAAGAGTGCATACATTAACCCCATCCTCAGAGCCGAGGCCAAATATCCCTTCAACACTACAGTTACTCATCAGGAAGACATAGAGAAAGCATTTTCACATCAACCTGAAAACAAGAGAGTTGAAAACAATATTCTACCAGGTGATTATCAAACCAATGCAAAGAACATGAATCCTAACACACACACAAAAATGATTCCCTTAATGATTGGGAGAGAAACCACATTGTGCTGTGTTGGCAAGCCAACATGTGGCTTCCTGCCACAAGCAAAGGGACAGTGACAGGAACAACAATAGGTATAAATAAATGTATGCAGTTATTTCTGTTTTGTTATTGCGCTCATTACTGTGAAGTTAATTAGGATAATTGTTATGTGTAGTACAGCATGATTATATTTTACCCCTGTGTAAGTTACTTTATCAAGACAATAAAGAAAATGTTATTTGAGAAGGAGAGAGTGCGAGAGAGACAACAGGAGAAAGAGATCAATGTTTTAAATGTACTTGTGTGTGTGTGTGTGTCTGCTTGTCTATCTGCATGCATGTGACTTTGCTATATCATGCACGTGCAATACGACCCTTTGTTATGATGGGTGTGTAGTGAGGCTGCCAGGGTCTGGGTCACTGAGTAAGGGGGGAAAAAAATCAATGCAGAATCTTGCGCCAGCTCTTTAGTGTCTGCTAGCCCAACACTGCCATCATTAGCATTAGTCCCATCCTCCATCTCCCTGATTGACCGTCCAATAACAGGCACTTTATTTGCTTAAGCCACACTTTTTCACTGGATATACTGGATAAGGTCTGGCATCAGCTCTACAAGGCAGGATATTTTCTCTTTGCCAGTCAATATACACTTCCCAACTATTTTACAGTACTGTAGACTATAATCTCTCTGCCACTCTCTCAATCTATCTGCCCTGGCAGGTTGTCAGTGTCTGAGGTTGTCAGTCTTTTTGGCCATCCATCTGTCAATTGGTTTTACCAATCCACTGTCGATACGGCTGTTTGGTTTGGGAGGAATCTTTTTTAGAACCTGGCAGAACTTCAGTGTGATGCTTCTTTCTTGTCAAGACAAAACTTGCTTTTGAAGTGAATCGACGACGCTTGTTTTACGCTCGTCTGTCTAGTGACACTCAGTCTCTGTCTCAGTGTCTGTGTCCACAGTCCCCGTCTTTCCACCTCTCTAGGAAATAATTTTAGGCGTGTCCATTGCCAGAGTCCAGTGGATGCGCCAAAAACCTTTCAGCCAATTGCAATATTTTTTTAAAGTGTACAATAATTTTTATTTTCTGAAATGGATAGAGGACACATACCCCATCAGTTTCAATGGGCATGACCCCTCTGCTCCGACAATGGTCCAGTGTGGCTCCTCTAATCACAGTTATTAATACTATCTAACTGGGTCATCCCTACACAGTCCCATTGTGAAGCTGCACTGCCATCCTCACCACACTCAATGCTTCTTTTAATCATGCCCGCCGGTTGCCCGCCGGTGCCATGCCCCATGCCCCGGCCTACAACACAGTGGACCCCAAGAGAGGGACAAGAGAGATGTAGGCCTAAAGGCTTTGGAATGATGGCCGGTGTGTGTATGCCCAAGTCTGTGAGTTAGTCCATTCCATCTTCCTCTGTGCCTCTGTCAGGGGGAACTAGTCCCTGCCCCCCCCCCCTGTCTATAATAAGGAACCCGGGGTATGACCCTGCTGCCTCTGTGCTCTGTGGTGCCCATTAGACTGCCTGACTATAAGACAAGGCCAGACCCAAGGACCCCTGTTGAGGACACAGATCATTCTAATGTGGGAACACAACAGAAGAAGCCACGGGAACACGTCAGAACGTAACATCCAGCTGCCTCTTCTAATCACGTCAGTCTGTCCTAATTCAATTCTGTCCCAGCAGGATTCAATTACTTTTTATTAATTTTGGCACAGCCAGACTCCATAGAGTGGGATTCAATTCTGCCGAATACAATTTGACTAGATGCAATCGGATTCACTTCAATTGAATGAATCTAAACTTAATATCCATCTTCTCTCCACCTCACTCTTAGCCCCCCTCTTGCTTTTTTTTACCCCTGCTTTCCTGTTCCTATATTACACACACACACACACACACACACACACACACACACACACACACACACACACACACACACACACACACACACACACACACACACACACACACACACACACACACACACACACACACACACACACACACGTTTTACTTGTTACTGAACTCACATGCAGTTTGCTGTATATAACATGTCTATAATCTAACTCATAAAAGCAAGCAATCTACAACATCCCAATGCAATGTTCAAACAAACACAGCCAAACACACTACATGACCAAATGTATGCGGACACCTGCACGTCGAACATCTCAATCCAAAATCAGGGGTTTTAATATGGATTTGGTCCCCCCTTCACTGCTATAACAGCCTCCACTCTTCTGGGAAGGCTTTCCACTAGATGTTGGAACATTGCTTGCAGGGACTTTCTTCCATTCAGCCACAAGCGCATTAGTGAGGTTGGGCACTGATGTTGGACGATTAGGCCTGGCTCGCAGTTAGCGTTCCAATTCATCCCAAAGGTCTTCATTGGGATTGAGGTCAGGGCTCTGCGCAGGCCGGTCAAGTTCTTCCACACTGATCTCGTCAAACCATTTCTGTATGGACCTCGCTTTGTGCATAGGGGCATTGTCATGCTGAAACAGGAAAGGGCCTTCCCCAAACTGGTCCCATAAAGTTGGAAGCACAGAATCCTCTAGGATGTCATTGTATTCTGAATTCACTTTTTCGAAAGGTGCCTATGATTGTGCCACGTTGAAAGTCACTGAGCTCTTCAATACGGGCCATTCTACTGCCAATGTTTGTCTATAGAGATTACATTGCTGTGTGCTGGATTTGACACACCTGTCAGCAACGGGTGTGGCTGAAATAGCCAAATCCACAAATTATAAAACGTGTCCACATACTCTTGTATGTGTTAAATCTGTGTGTCAATGTATTGAACCCTGGTAGAATGACTCAGTCGTCGCATAGCATGTGGATCTTAGAGACAGATTTACTAAGCATTAACATAAGTATAACGTTTGAAGCTGTCCATTATCAATGTCAAATCCAACAACAACAACAAAAACTCAAACCTTTCTGGTACCTTTATGTTCTCCCTGTAATGCTACACTGCCACATATTCCCAACAGGTTTAACCTGCACTATAGTACCAATGCTTTATAGGTCTTCCACATGTATACCCACACATACTGTTTCTCAAGAGAGTGCCGATGAACTGTGTGTAGTGTTTTTTTTTTCAAAAAATCCACCCCTCGATTCTAAAACATTATGGGATTGACTGCTAAAGGGCATGTAAGAAAAATCAAAAAGCAGCAAAAAAAGGGTGAAATAAATAACATATACATAACATTGAGATTGGCCTTTGGACGATTTCAGAGGCCCTGCCGACTCCAGTCGTTCCTTAAATTGATTTTTCATATGAGAGTCCCCTCCGGGGGCCATTCCATTTTCATATGTGCATCTGTATATGTGTTCCCCCCTTCCCACTCTATTAATCAATTAATGTAATCAGTTCCTGTGTGCACCCAGCGAAGACATGGGCCATTCCTTATGTGAACAGCATTTGCATGTCTTTAATGGGACTTTCTGAGTGGTGTTACATAATGTAAAATGACTGTGTGCTCAACTACTCCCGGAAAATGTTAGCCTAATAGGTTCATGCAGAAATTAGAATGATGTGATTTTTTTCTAGGAAAGCATTGGAAAAGGTGTTGGCTTCAGCTTGAGGTTCTGACGACGAGACTCAGAGGGTCTTTTAAATACTGTGTGTGTGTGTGTGTGTGTGTGTGTGTGTGTGTGTGTGTGTGTGTGTGTGTGTGTGTGTGTGTGTGTGTGTGTGTGTGTGTGTGTGTGTGTGTGTGTGTGTGTGTGTGTGTGTGTGTGTGTGTGTGTGTGTGTGTGTGTGTGTGTGTGTGTGTGTGTGTGTGTGTGTGTGTCTGTATATTATATGTCTGTATATGTGCATGCACCACCGCCCAGGTTACGCACGCATCGTGGGTGGACAAAATATCGTGGGTGTACAAAACATTAGGAACACCTTCCTAATATTGAGTTGCATCCCCTTTGCCCTCAGAACAGTCTTAATACATCAGGCATGCTGGCCCATGTTGACTCCAATGCTTTCCACAGCTGTGTCAAGTTGGCTGGATGTCCTTTGGGTGGTAGGACATTCCTGACACACATGAGAAACTGTTGAGCATTAAAGTCCCAGCAGCGTTGCAGTTCTTGACACAAACCGGTGCACCTGGCACCTACTACCATACCCCGTTCAGAGGCACTTAAACAGTTTGACTTGCCCATTCACCCTCTGAATGGCACACATACAAAATCCATGTCTCGATTGCCTCAAGGCTTAAAAATCCCTCATTAACCTGTATCCTCCCCTTCATCTACACTGAAGAGGATTTAGCAAGTGACATTAACAATGCATCATATCTTTCACCTGGAATCACTTGGCCAGTGTATGTCATTGTGTTCCTAATGTATGGTTTGTACACTCAGTGTATACACATGCTCCTGTATCTGTGTGCTGTCCTCTCGGTGCTGTGAGTGTGTGTGCGCACATGCATTACGCCTGTGTGTGTGTGTGTGTGGATATATATGTGTGTCTGTGCACACGTCTCCACTGTGGAAAGAGTGCACAGGGGCATACATATTTTAAATCCTCCTCGACTGACACTTTTCCCAGTGGATCAGAGAAATATCTTAATTATGCCACTTAACATCTCACTGGATGGTCTTTGGGCAAGCACTGGGGAACATACAATTAATTTCACTGAGTACCAGAAAAACTCAAAACACATAAATAACCGATGACCTGCTGAGAGGAAGCCTCGCTGGGATTTCTAGTGCTAATGTTACTCTAACAGAGAGAACACACTTCCTAGGCAAAAAAAAAACATTAGTCAAATGGCATTGCAAACAAATAGCTAAATTAATTCTTCAAAGGTTCCAAAAAAGCAAAAAGTGTATTGTAAGGTGGGTTAGATATAGATAGCCTGTTGAGACACTGAGTCAATGTGAGAAGGTTGTGTCAGAGGTGCAAGGGAATGGGAGTTTTACTTGTCAACCGAAATAATAAATTATGTACAGCAGGGATCATCAACGAGATTCAGCCGCGGGCCGATATTTTCTTGAGAGGATGGTCGGGGTCCAGGAACATAATTATTGTTTATTTGTAGACTGCAAATTGACCGCAATAATCCCAAACAGATCAAATATTTCATTAAAACATAATTTCGAACCTTGCTTACATTTGTATTACGTGTCAATTACACGTCGGAATATTTGGCAATAGATTTCCAAAATTTGAAATAATTCACATTTTTACAATATGTTATGTCCAACTAAGATTTACATTTTTTACATGTCTTCTGATGTTGAGGCTATTGTAAATCGGCTCTAAAAGAAAACAAGTGGGTTCAGAGTTAAAAATTACATTTTTGGGGAGGGATCCAAGGTTCCTTGAAGAATTTTATTTCTTTAGCCCCTACTCTTGCAATTTAGTCAGGGGGGCATCACAGATTATCTTTGGGGCCACCCTGGATTTAGCCTCAAATCCAATATAGCTACCATAATACCATTTGATGGAGGCCAAATCATATGTACACTTGAAACCGTTAAAACTAGTTTTTCAACCAATCCACAAATTTCTTGTTAAAACAAACTATAGTTTTGGCAAGTTGGTTAGGACATCTACTTCATGCATGACAAGTAAGTTTTCCAACAATGGTTTACAGACAGATTATTTCACTTATAACTCACTCTATCACAATTCCTGTGGGTCAGAAGTTGACATACACTAGGCTGACTGTGCCTCTAAATAGCTTGGAAAATTCCAGAAAATGATATCAGAAGCTTCTAAAGCCATGACAGGCTAATTGACATCATTTGAGTAAATCGGCATCATTTGAGTCAATTGGAGCTGTACCTATGGATGTATTTCAAGGCCTAACTTCAAACTCAGTGCCTCTTTGCTTGACATCATGGGAAAGTCAAAAGAAATCAGCCAAGACCTCAGAAAACAAATTGTAGTCCTCCACAGGTCTGTTTCATCCTTGGGAGCCATTTCCAAACGCCTGAGGGTACCACTTTCATCTGTACAAACAATGGTACGCAAGTATAAACACCATGGGACCACGCAGCCATCATACCACTCAGGAAGAAGACGCGTTCTGTCTCCTAGAGATGAACGTACTTTGGTGTGAAAGCGCAAATCAATCCCAGAACAACAGCAAAGGACCTTGTGAAGATGCTGGAGGAAACAGGTACAAAAGTATCTATATCCACAGTAAAATGAGTCCCAAATCAACATAACCTGAAAGGCAGCTCAGCAAGGTAGATGCTACTGCTCCAAAACCGCCATAATAAAGCCAGACTACGGTTTTCCACAGCACATGGGGACACAGAACATACTTTTGGAGAAATGTCCTATGTTCTGAATGAATGAAACAAAAATGGAACTGTTTGGCCATGATGACCATCGTTATGTTTGGAGGAAAAAGGGGGAGGCTTGCAAGCCGAAGAACACCATCCCAACCGTGAAGCACGGGGGTGGCAGCATCATGTTGTGGGGGTGCTTTGCTGCAGGAGGGGACTGCTGCACTTCACAAAATAGATGGCATCATGAGGCAAGAACATTTGGTGGATATATTGTAGCAACATCTCAAGATATCAGTCAGGAAGTTAAAGCTTGGTCGCAAATGGGTCTTCCAAATGTCCAATGACCCCAAGCATACTGCCAAAGTTGTGGCAAAATGGCTTAAGGACAACAAAGTCAAGGTATTGGAGTGGCCATCACAAAGCCCTGACCTGAATCCCATAGAAAATTTGTGGGCAGAACTGAAAAAGCACATGCGAGCAAGGAAGCCTACAAACCTGACTCAGTTACACCAACTCCGTCAGGAGGAATGGGCCGAAATTCACCCAACTTATTGTGGGAAGCTTGTGGAAGGCTGCCCGAAACGTTTGGCCCAAGTTAAACAATTTAAAGGCAATGCTACCAAATACCAATTGAGTGTATGTAGACTTCTGAGAATGGGAATTGGGAATGGGAATGTGATGAAAGAAATAAAAGCTGAAATAAATCACTCTACTATTATTTGGATATTTCACATTCTTAAAATAAAGTGGTGATCCTAATTGACCTAAAACAGGGAATTTTCTACTAGGATTAAACGTCAGGAATTGTGAAAAACTGAGTTGAAATGTATTTGGCTGAGGTGTATGTAAACTTCCGACTTCAACTGTAAATATGCATTTTGTATACAAGGCTTTTTTACAGAATTGTGTCCACTCATGGCCAGAGAGACTTTTTTGTAAATCATTCTTATTCCGAATCCAATATGGCCGACATAATTACTTACCTGGATATAAATTTCCCCTAGTTTATTTTGTATTGTGTTATTCTGTCTTTATTAAAAAGGGTTTCATACAACTCTTGGCATATCCAGCACTATGAGAGGCTCTACCATGCATCATGTTTGAATAGCTGAAGCCAACTAGCTTTTCAATGTGTGTTCATGTTTTTTACAACACCAGCAAATAGTAGTGTCACCAAGTTACAGGAAAGCAACCTGTAATACAACAGTCAGCCACTCTAGTAGCGTATATGTAGAGCTAATATTTCCCCTATTTTCCCCACTGAAACTAAGTCTGCAAGGTTAATTCTAAGTATTTGAGGTGACAGGACATGAGTGTCCTAACAGGGTGACATAATCAGGGTGAAGTAGCCAGTAGTGGTTGTCGTTCTGGGGCCTGACCAGGTTGCACAGCTACCTGGTCTTTCTGGGAAAGCTGCAGCCACAAGGGCAGTATCCTTCCTGTATGACTGGCAGGGTATTCAGGGCTGGGTGGGTGAATAGTTTCCATTTTTACAACAGTTTGGTGCAGGCACTCAGCAGATGCAGTTTGCATGCTAACAAGACCCATTGACTAACTGGAATGTTCTCTCAGCCTGAATAATGCTGGGGATTCTCAAGTAGTGGAATGGTTGGTTGTTTTTTATGTTGAATGTGGCAAAAAAAGTATTACGACCTACATATTCATTCGGAAGTCGGGTCGAATGAATATTTGGCCGATATTTACTGTGGGTAAATGGCCACTAGCCTAATTTTACAATCATACATCGCAATCATACATCTTCTGACTGAATATTAATTTGCAGCGCTCTACCCCCACCTGCCGTTCCACCTAAAAAACGAATGCGGCCAAACAAGTCATACCCTTTCCCTTTCTAGTGCTTGACTGCCCGCAATTGACTGCTAACTTCAGAGGTACCTTTAGACACTAAAAAAAACAAGCACGATAATGAAACCGGGTTTACTCTGTGTCCATTGCTGCGCCAGTGACATGAAATCCCTCTCAGGGGTGAGCAATCCTTCCCACCATTCATATATGTCCACCTGCGCAATTTTGGAGTTACATTTTCACCCTAAACTAAACTAGCTTCAGCTCGTCTATACCTACTCAGTTCGTTCTTGTTAAATCATCGATACACTGTCACCGAAGAATGTAAATTCTGCGCCATGTCCCGTTCACCCATTCGAAAGCCTAAGATAAAAATGAATGAACTTTGAACGCTAAACACCTGAGGGTAATGATGCCTTTGAATTGTTCCACAAAAGCTTAGTTATTTATCAAACAAAGAATAAACCGTTTGAATTTAAATAGCTGGCCCTGAGGTTGTTGTGTTATGATGCGCTGTGTGTTAACAAAATAAAGCCAAATAATCAGGGCAGTGCCAACTGCATGAAACATTCTGTTTTCCCTAGGCAATCACCCACATCATAACATTGTTTTTTGTGATTTGTTGTTCTCCTTGAGAAACAAAAACACTAAACAAAGCACAGCCTATTGTTGTCGTTTCACAGCCACATGCATCTATCCACAATTATTTCTCTCCTACTGATGAAGAAAAAAATGACCAGATATAGCCACTCTCTACCAATCGATGGATGTCACATTCAATGGCGGAATAACACCAGAACAGTTCAATGATATCAACCGGGTCTTGATAATCCCCTTTTCAAAAAGCAAGCATTCCAATCAGACGTGCTGAAACTACAAAACACCAGCGGTCAAACAATCCGCCCCTCTCTCTCTCTCTTGCTCGCGCTCTACGGTCTCCTTCTCCCAAATCTCCCTAACATAATTGTTCCCGCCGATAGGGATATATGGACAAGAGCGGGCGAATAGGGCAACTTATCCATCCACGAAGTCCACAACGCCAAGAGACATGTCTCCCTACCTTGACTGCCGCAGACAAGAAACCATAGGAGTTGGATAATCATTTTGAGCAGGTTTGGCTGATGGACCGCTTCCAGCGTTCGCTGTTATAGTGGAGGTTTTTAGTAGCTGATTATAGCAGGAACCGCGACACACTCCTTTCGCCCTCGGTCTTGAGGTCCGCTGGCGTTCTCTCGCTCCCTCTCTGGCGCGCGCTCCCCCGCTCGCTCCCCAGCTCGCACTTACTTTTTACTCCTTCGTTGCCTGACTCCACTGAGCAGTCCGCATTTATACATCACTCACTATACCGCTCGAGAGAAAAAGGACTTTCGTTTTAAAGGTCCAAATCACTCCAATTATTGTTTATCAAAAGTATAGTTTATAATAGTTCAATAATTTGTTCGGGAGTCGAACTAACGGATGATGGATGCAGGACTGTGCAACTTGCAGTGTTACATCCTATCGAATAAATCCGTGTGACATGAACTGTTTCATTATTTACGTGTTGTGGAGAGCACTGTTCGGACTGCAGGTCTCTTCTCCCTATCCTCTCGCTCTCTGTCACGCGCGCGCACACACGAGAACAGCGAATGGCTTTGCTGTATGTTTGTACAAATGATATGCATATTCAGCTGGAAAAAAAGCTTTATTTATTTTTTTTGCATTTTGTTTCTTGGCACACACCGAGTAACTCACTTGCGGTACGCTATCCAAACTAAATCTACATGATACATCCAACATCTCATTCCAAAATCATGAGCATTAATATACAGTTGGTCCCCCCTTTGCTGCAATAACAGCCTCCACTCTTCTTCGACAGCTTTCCTAGATGTTGGAATATGTTGGAACATTGCTGCAGTCACATTCAGCCACAAGAGCATTAGTGAGGTCGGCACTGATGTTGGGTGATTAGGCCTGGCTCGCAGTCTGCGTCCAATTCATCCCAAAGGTGTTCATTGGGGTTGAGGTCAGGGCTCTCAGTCAAGTTCTTCCACACCAATCTCGACAAACCATTTCTGTATGGACCTCACTTTGTGCACTTGGGCATTGTCATGCTGAAACAGAAAAGGGCCTTCCCCAAACTGCTGCCACAAAGTTTGAAGCACAGAATCATCTAAAATGTCATTGCACGCTGTAGCGTTAAGGTTTCCATTCTCTCAAACTAAGGGGCCTAGCCCGAACCATGAAAAACAGCCCCAGACCATTATTCCTCTTCCATCAAACTTCACAGTTGGCACTAAATTTGAAACATTGACTTGTGGGAAAGGTGGCATCCTATGATGGTGCCACATTGAAAGTCACTGAGCTCTTCAGTAAAGCTATTCTACTGCCAATGTTTGTCTATGGCGATTGCATGGCTCTGTGCAACAGGTGTGGCTGAAACAGCTAAATCCACTAATTTGAAGGCTTGTCCACATACTTTTGTAATTATAGTATATGTGGATACAATTGACATTGGAGTCCAAAATTCATAGGATAGTGACCCCACATGACTCGTGCCCCCTCCTACACCATAAAAAATCTCTCTCCCTCTCCCACATGCACAGGTAGTCAATTCATTTATGTATTCTTCACCAGTCTATTGTAGTTCTTTTGTCTGGCAGTGCACGCTAACCCAAGACACGTTCAACGGTAATATAAGCACAAATGTAACTGAGGAAAGGTGTGAAAGTGACATCATGTAAGTCAGCAGATTCCTCACTTCATTTAGGCGGTATCAATATGCTATTTGAGACAATAACAATATCAAAGCATTTGACACACTTCACCATTCTCCTCAGAACAAGTGGTTGTAGTTTCTGCCTCGAAAATGAGAGGTATGTGACTTAACCACTGCCACTATCATGGTGTTTAAGGCTAAATCACTCTTTAAAAGGTTGGTAATTGTGTTGCTCCTTTTCCCCATTGAGCTGTTAAAGTTCAAAGCCATTCAGCCCAGAAGAATATAAAATCTATCTCTGCCCTCTAACAATATGATGTAGAAAAGAGACACGAAACACAGGCAGTCCGCATTCAGCCTCTTGTCTCAAAGGAATAGCCGTGACATCCATTAACTCCACTGACATTTATGCACCAGGATCACACTGTGAAAACATTCTTTTATTGTCTTTGTACTCTGGGAAAGAGGCCATTTTTAAGTTCATGTTGTCTCTCTAAATGTCTGGGTTGGAACATGCGTTCAAGGAAATGTAGCAGAAGTTGAGCAAGAATAGCAACTTTGTCATGGTAGCTTTATGTTGTGCCTGAGCCGTTTTCTTCTAGATACTTTTTTATTTCACCTTTATTTAACCAGGTAGGCAAGTTGAGACCAAGTTCTCATTTACAACTGAGACCTGGCCAAGATAAAGCAAAGCAGTTCGACACATACGACAACACAAAGTTATACTTGGAGTAAAACAAACATACAGTCAATAATACAATAGAAAAATAAGTCTATATACAACGTGAGCAAATGAGGTGAGATAAGGGAGGTAAAGGCAAAAAAAAGGGCCACGGTGGCGAAGTAAATACCCTATAGAAAGTAAAACACTGGAATGGTAGATTTGCAGTGGAAGAATGTGCAAAGTAGAAATATAAATAATGGTGTGTAAAGGAGCAAAATAAATAAATACAGTAGGAGAAGAGGGTAGTTGTTTGGGGTAAATTATAGATGGGCTATATAGCTACTTTATCATACTGTAATAGAATATTGAGAACTGGGGTCTGTTTGGTGGTGGGGGTCGCGAGGCGGGGAGATATTATAAAAATGGACTCCTCTGACACCTTGTGTCACTATTAGGGACACGAGTGTGACTGAAGAGCATTCATTTCAGCACCATAGACAGCTCCACTCACTACAGTATGGCTGGTCTATGACACTGCAGCAGCAACGCCCATTCAGCAACACACCCTTGCAGCATCACTAGTCAAAACACCTAAGCCATTCTGGTTTATGTCTAATCAATCCAGCATCTTAAGAAAGCAACCTGATGGTCCCAACACACTGCCAAAGCAAAGTTATTCAGATGGTGCACACTGGCATAAGCATGTTGTGTCAGCCAAAGGTAGCATATGCAAAAAGTAGATCTGATCACTACTCTTCATGCAAGCAGATGGCTTAGTGATGATTGGATCAAATATATCCATAAATTAAACTGTGCAATCACATTATCACCATTGTTTTAGTCTAGCGATGACGACCGAGGGGATGTCAATCAGACAGTAAACATGTGCTCTAAAAACCACTCAGAATGGGGTCAAGAAAACCGCCCAGAACAGTTCTCTGGGGATGCACCGTTGAGGCCCTTTGCTTCATAAGGAGCTGTAAGGAACAAGCCAAATCAAGTCTAAAATTCAGTATGCCTGACACATCCTCAAATATATGATCCACCACGGCTTCAAGCTTTTGGAAAATAAACACCTCCTTTATTTACCTGACATCTAGTTCTATTAGCCCACACTATTGCTGGGCTGCTCCTCCTGTTCGCTCCAATTAGATGCACTCAATGAGTGTCTCCTAAGTATTTCCTATTTTGTGCACTACTTTTGACCAGGGCCCCATGGTCTCCGGTCAAACGTAGTGCACTATCAAGGGTGCCATTTGGGAAGCAGACAATGTGTTTTAGTGACCAAACACATACGCTGGGTTGTTTCCCCTCATGGGGATCTGCCTTGGAAGAAGTTGAAGCAGTGCCTTAATGTTTTCTAGAGCGACTGGAAGAACGATAGTATGGTAACCAGATCTCCACTGCCACCATCATCACAAGGGACCTGTTCACTGGCTCATCAACAGTGTCCCTCCAGAAACTCGGTTGTTGCCCCGGCAACCCGTTTTGTGATACAGTGTGTGTGTGTGTGTGTGTGTGTGTGTGTGTGTGTGTGTGTGTGTGTGTGTGTGTGTGTGTGTGTGTGTGTGTGTGTGTGTGTGTGTGTGTGTGTGTGTGTGTGTGTGTGTGTGTGTGTGTGTGTGTGTGTGTGTGTGTGTGTGTGTGTGTGTGTGTGTGTAAATGGAAGCTTGACATGAAGACTGCTGTTACAATGGCCGCCCGGAGTCAGAGACCAGGTTCTCCATGGTAACACATCACAACACCTGTTCCCTATTGCTCTCAGTGTCATGTGGCCCACTTCAGCAGTGCCATTGAGGTTATAACTTTCAGGCGTAGGCTAAATGAAAAGAGCAGTGTACATACCAAGGCCCTTCAGTGCCTGGGGTCTTTCTGTCATGAACTGCAAGAATAAAGAACAGTATTTACAAAGATGGTTTAGTATGAAAATATGTAGAAACTACTTCTCTAATAGAAATCACCGATCATGCTTGTAGGCGATGTCATGCTAATGTTGGCTAGCTAAGCTCATGCGTAGAAACACTTAATCGGGTCAAAGGGTTGTCTCACGCCAAACTGCGCATGTGCAGGCCGTCAGTCAAAGGCACTCCTTTAATATAAAGTTGTTTTCGACTAAAATTAAAACGTGTACGTTTGTCACTTAGACGAGGTTGGAGTAATAACATGTCTAGCTAATCTAGGTTGCGCCTTTAGACCTCGAGAAAATTAACAACTTAAGGAATAATTGTACTTCTATCATTGGCTTCTCAAACCCCAAACCCCCGGTCTAGTCTGCTTTGCAAGCATTGAAGGAAGTCTCGCAATATTGGGCCTCACGATGTTAGAAACTCTGTGATATTTATCTCCACTTGGGTGAGTGTATGTATCTTCAAGGCATTCTTAGAATCAACAATGTTATTTATTTGGATCCCTATTAGCTTTTTCAGAAGCATCAGCTACTATTCCTGGGGTCCACAAAAATATGCTAGTGGCCAATCCTCAAAAAGGGCTTTAGTCTTTGAGATACACCTACCCGAGGTATAACAAAGCACAACCATGTTTTAACATATGTCTAAGGTCTCCCATATATGAACTTGATCATTGTATACAAATATTTTGCTGCAAACGTGGTTAAATTGATAGATATTGTGACACACCCCCTTAACTCACAATATTTAACAGAATACATCCAAGTCAGGAGGCCATACACTGTTGAACTCTGATTTGTACCTTCTGACAGTTTGACCAATATTGATTGAGAAATGATTTGCACCCACTGGGCACAGATGTCAATTCAATGTCTATTTCACTTTGGTTCAATGTCATTTAATTGAAATAACTTGGAAACAACATGGATTCAACCAGTGTGTGCCCAGTGGGGAGCTTTGAAGGATCAACTGAGACTGGTCTCTATCACAAAATAGATGTTCTATGTTAATGAGAATGATCTGTATACACAAACTGGCTGGCGGAGCTGGAAGATTCTGGTTGACTAGCAGATCTGGAAGATTCTGGTTGACTGGCAGATCTGGAAGAGACTGGTTGACTGGTAGATCTGGAAGAATCTGGTTGTCTGGCAGATCTAGAAGATCATGGCTGACTGGCGGATCTAGCTGCTCTATGCAGACTGACAGCTCTGGCTGCTCCATGCAGACTGACAGCTCCTTGCAGACTGACAGCTCTGGCTGCTTCTTACAGACTGACAGCTCTGGCTGCTTCATGCAGACTGACAGCTCTGGCTGCTTCATGCAGACTGACAGCTCTGACTGCTCCATGCAGGCTGACAGCTCTGACTGCTCCATGCAGGCTGATAGCTCTGACTGCTCCATGCAGGCTGGCAGCACCTTGCAGACTGGCAGCTCCTTGCAGACTAGTAGCTCCTTGCAGACTGGCAGCTCTGGCTGCTTCATGTAGACTGACAGCTCAGGCTGCTCCGAACAGGCGGGAGACTCCGACAGCGCAGGAGGGAAGGAAGTCTCTGATAGCGCTGAACAGACAAGAGACTCCAGTAGCGCAGGAGGGAAGGAAGGCTCTGGCTGTGCTGAACAGGCGAGGCGCACTGACGGCCTGGTGCGTGGTGCTGGAACTGGTGCTACAGGATCGAGGACACGCACAGGAAGCCTGGTGCGGGGAGCTGCTACCGGAGAACTGGTGTGTGAAGGTGGCACAGGATGGACTGGACCGTGAAGGTGTACTGGAGAGCCTGAGAGCAGGACTGGCACAGGACGTGCAAGGCTAGGTAGGTACACAGGAGGCCTGGTGCGTGAGGCTGACACATTTTTCACCAGCCGACTAACACGCACCTCAGGACGAGTATGGAGCGCTGACCCAGGTGCCATTAAATCCCGACACGCTCCGTCGGACGAATATCTTACCTATAGCACTATACTAGCAACTCCCTCATTACTCTCTCCTCCACTTTCCCCATTAACTCCTTCACAGTCTCTGCTTCGCTCACCTCTAACACCGGCTCTGGTTCTGGTCTCCTCCTTGGCTCCTCACGATAAACAAGGAGAGTTGGCTCTGGATAGACCGGACCGTGCAGGCGCACTGGAGCTCTTGAGCACCGAGCCTGCCCAACCTTGGCTCGATGCCCACTCTAGCCCGGCCAATACGAAGAGCTGCTATGAACCGCACCGGGCTATGCACCCGCACTGGAAACACTGTGCGCTCCATAGCATAACACGGTGCCTGCCCGGTCTCTCTAGCCCCCCGGTAAGCACAGGGAGTTTGCGCAGGTCCCCTACCTGGCATAGCCATACTCCCTTTAAGCCCCCCCCCCCAATAATTATTTTGGGCTGCTTTTCGGGCTTCCTTGCCAACCATGTTCCCTCGTATCGTCGGCTCCTATCTCCGGCTGCCTCTGCTCTCCTAAGTGCCTCCACCTGTTCCCATGGGAGGCGATCTCTTACGGCCAGTATCTCCTCCCAAGTGTAACAACCTTTACCATCCAACACGTCTTCCCATGTCCATTCTCCGAATAATTCATCCCCCTTTTTCTGCTCCTGCTGTCGCTGCCTGTAACCACGCCACTCGGTCCGTGTGTGGTGGGTGATTCTGTAACGTCGTTCTTCGTTTGTCGAAAGAGAGTCTGACCGAAATGCAGCGTGGTGGTTACTCATGTCTTTAATGAAGAAAGCAATACATGAAATAAGTATACAAATACAAAAACAACAAACGGAACGTAAATCTAATTACAGCCTATCTGGTGAAACTACACAGAGACAGGAACAATCACCCACGAAATACACAGTGAAACCCAGGCTACCTAAATACGGTTCCCCATCAGAGACAACAAGAATCACCTGACTCTGATTGAGAACCGCCTCAGGCAGCCAAGCCTATACTAGACACACCCCTAATCAACCACAATCCCAATGCCTACAAAAACCCCAATACGACAATACAATAAACCCATGTCACACCCTGGCCTGAACAAATAATTAATGAAAACACAAAATACTAAGACCAAGGCCTGACATTTTCAGGAATGGCTGTGATCAAACCGTTGTCTCTAAGAAAACCTTCACCAGTCACCACAAATATTACTAATTTGACCTTGCTCTGGTTACTCTAGACCTTGGAATTGTCTTGTGTTCAAGAGTATACTAAACTCTTTCTCTTACATTTAATGTCTGAGAGGGCCCCCAGCTAATTGGCTGATATTGAAGAGAGGATGTCTGTAGCAGATCCATTGACTGCACTATGAATGCTGATGCTTGGTTATTATTTATCTATTACTGACCTTGATACTGTCCCTTTACGGTATATACTGTAGTTGTTGAATAGTTATTGCAAGAATGGTCTTGCAACACAGACGCTGAACCATTGACTCACACATTCAAACCGGTAACCTTAATCGTTGCGGTGCACAACTTCTATTATTTTCCCTTGTCAACAGATATAATGAATGCGTCAGAAAGAAACCCTTATAATGGATAATCAACAACCCTATCCATTTTCAGAATATTATGTACAATATATCAAAGAGAAACTTGAAGATGGCAATTGTCTAAACTACCATTAGACATACAGTTATATGCTCACTGTTCCCTGAGTTTATTTCTAGACTTTAGCTCAACGGGCTAACAACCCTAAAACCCGGATGGTGACATATATCCCTGTTAGATACCAGGCCCTAGTATATGTACTGTAAATCGGCAGATGCTTACTACATGAGCTGCAACCTTCCTGATCCAATTCTAGGTTTCCACAGGAGCCTCACAGGAAGTAATACCCCGTGACACGGAGAGGCGCGTAGATCCATAGAGTCGGCTCAGTGGAGACATTATGGTCAAAGCCCCCGTCGGCTTTAGTTGGTTCTCTCATTTTAAACTCCATTTTCCTTTTCTCGCTCCCTCATACTGGGTTAGGGTCGAGGGGTCAACCAGATTATCTCAGAATCCCGTTAATCCATCCTCGCATCAGTCTAGGATTACGGGCCGTTGTAATTGAAGGAGCCGCCGCCTCAATAAAAAAAGACAGGAAGGCTGAGGATGGCTGATGTTGAGGAAATGCTGTGAAATGAGGAGAGAGAGAAATTATGGTACATTATCATGGTGTGTGTGGGGAGGTGGGAGTGTTTGAAGGGGGACAGTGCCCTCCTCATGCTGAGATGCCAGTCATATTTCATTAAGGTGAAAGAAGAGAAGATGGCTTGCCCCCTGCCTGCGGCCTAGAGTAATCTCTCACAGTAACATTGACTCTCCCTTAATACATAAAAGCAGACAATATATGGACAAAGACTGACAGATGGATGGACAATGTGTGTGTGTGTGTATGTATGTGTGTCTGTGTATGACTTTCCAAATTTTTGTTTATGTGTGTGTATACGTCTGTGTATCAATGTGAGTTGTCAAGTCTGTATATGTGTGGCGGTGTGTGTACACAGACTTGAAAACTCACAATGATACACAGAGACACACACAGATTAACATGTGCAAAGTCATTTCACGTGTGAGTGTGTGTGTATGGCTCCCATATGCAGCTTCCATTTGCCCTCTCTTATGTCGGCTGTTAGTGTTAGGGGTCAGTGGTCAGTGCCTTCTGATGGGTGGACATTTTGTTGATAAAACATCTATTAGTAAGTACTCTGTCAGATTAGTGATTTAGAGGTCTGCGGTCATGCAGGGTCACGGAGCAGCAGGCCTCTCTACTGGATCCCTGAAAAGTTTGACACTAAGAGACTCCTACAATCTCCAAACACTAGCTCAAGTTCCCTTTCCGCTTGGGAAATTAAGGTCTTGGTAGAACTTGATCCTCTGCAATCTATGAAATGTATGCTGTACTTAGAGGGAAATGGTACATTTTCAAAAAAAGACTGGTGCATTACTATTGTTTTCCATGAAATTAGTGCAATTCATAATTCAATCAAAGATGAATTTAGATAGAAGAGAGGCAGAAAAGAAAGATAGACAATGATTGGATGAATCATGGGGGGGTTACGTTTGTGTGTGTGTGTATGTGTGCACTTGTGCTTATGTGTGTACATGCATGTGTGTTTGCACACGCACGTGTATGTGTGTGTGCGCATATCCATATCTGTGTGTGTGTGACCGAATCGACCCAATTAATCGGTGTCAGTCACCTGAATGGATGACCCCCTCAATCTCTCTGACCTTCAAAGCTTCCCCCTGCAAGTCTGAAGGGTGGCCTGTGTGACCTTTCATTTTTGCGCCATGTTCCCCCTTTTATTCTTATCTTCGTGTGCCGATAATGCCTCTTTTCCCCTTCACTCCTCCTGATGTAATTTAAACAGGATTTTCTTCATATCAGGATCTGGGGATAAAGATAGAAGCGCTAGGATGGAGGGAGAAAGGGAGAGAGAGGAGGGGGAAGGTGAGAGTGAGATGACAGAAATGTCTGGACTAGGCTGAGATTTGGATGGTGACCCTGTGGTATCTGTGGCCCTGTTGTGAAGAATAAACATCTCACAGCATCTTCATAATGTTCTAAAGGATGAATGTGTTAATTATGATTGAGTACTTTAATATATGTGTGTGTGTGTGTGTGTGTGTGTGTGTGTGTGTGTGTGTGTGTGTGTGTGTGTGTGTGTGTGTGTGTGTGTGTGTGTGTGTGTGTGTGTGTGTGTGTGTGTGTGTGTGTGTGTGTGTGTGTGTGTGTGTGTGTGTGTGTGTGTGTGTGTGTGTGTGTGTGTGTAAGTACACGTGCCTGCGCACAAGTCACGACCACAGTATGTGTCACAGCTCCACCGTGTAACATTCCCACAACAATCTTGACATTTATTTAAGATTTTCATCGATCACCCTTCCACAATTTCCCACAGCTTTGACTCTTAACTAAAATATGTTGTTATTATTGATGTAGACTTAGGCCTACTGGGTTCTGTGTTCGAGAGGGATGCAGAGAGAGAGAGAGATGCGAAGCGATATGCAGAAACAGAGAGAGAAAGATGATGTGGAGGCAGTTTTATACTTCCCTGATACATCCCTCCCTACATTGCTGCTGCCCCAAACAAGAAACACAATTGGAAATGGATGAAATACTGAACCATGGGGCTTGGCCCCTTCGTAACCTTTTAAAGCCATCTATCTCACTCCACTGCCTCAGCGGTGGCCAATGGATCTCCCTGATTGAATTCCCCCTGTCCTTAACTGATCCGGGGGTGTTAGCTTGCAACAGGCTGGCCATAAATTCCTCAGGCTAGAGGGTCGGTAAGGCGTATTTGCTGATAGTTTCATGACATCTTTAATAAATACTAGTTTGTAAAAACAATTGTCAGGAAGAATTGGTTACCTTGTTACCAACAATACCAGCTTTTCATGTGTGTATTCAGACACACACATGAAAAGACATCAGACTAACACTAAAACATACTGGCCAAACTCGTGATATTTCTGACATACCTCTCCCAGCAATTCTACCAGGCGTTCAACGCTCTTTTGACAGCATACTCACACTGACTAGTCTGGCAAAGGGTCTTTCTCCTCTCTTGCCTCTCTCCTTAGTGGTTGGCTCTCTTTGTGTGTGTGTGTGTGTGTGTGTGTGTGTGTGTGTGTGTGTGTGTGTGTGTGTGTGTGTGTGTGTGTGTGTGTGTGTGTGTGTGTGTGTGTGTGTGTGTGTGTGTGTGTGTGTGTGTGTGTGTGTGTGTGTGTGTGTGTGTGTGTGTGTGTGTGTGTGTGTGTGTGTGTCCAACCCTCTCCCTGACAGCCAGTACTCCTGCTCCCTGCCCAACCCTGATTTATTTAACACTAAAACACTTGTTATGCAATGCACTTATTAAACCTGCAAAGGGGTAGATCAATAAAGCATTCTTCATGGCTACTGCTTAAGAAAATGTGGTGTGAGAGAGACAATGGGTAGGCTCTCGTGTGATATACCGCCTCCCAGGGTCAAAATTAATATACTGATGCGGATATGAGAAACACCTTAACCCGATAAAATGGCAGGATGGGCGATTATGAATCAAACTGTGACGCTGCCTGTAACCATACATTTAAAACATATCATTAAAGGCTTAAAGAGGGATACATTAATTCTAATGATTATTGGCTTGGGAGATATACAAGACTACAGGGATGCAGAAGGAGAGGCCTATAATGACAGGGAGGAATGTGTGTGTGTGTGAGAGAAAGAGTGTGTGTGTGTTTGGACCTGTCCATGTGCATGTGTGTCTGCATTTGTGTTTCTGTTTTACATGCCCACAAACTCCCATATGTAACAGTTCTGCAATAGATTTGAACAACCTCAATCACAGATATCTGTGCATGCTTTGATTGTAAAATCATATAAAATGATATAAATATCAAATGATGAATACTCTGCTGTAGGAGCAGGGGTAGTGGTGAGGGAATGAAGAAAAGTCACTAACTATCATATATCCCTGCAGAGTACAATGATTCAGTTGGAGTGATAATTGGATCCATTATGAACTCCAATTTCATCAAGTGCCAATATAGGCTTTTAATGGTGAAGTGCTCTGCTCAAAATGAATTGCGCCATTTTTACAGCTACCTGTTATTATTGCCTCCAGAGATTTTATTATTCAAGCTTTTTGTGTTTTATTTTAGAAATGGGATTGTGGGTTTTGGAGTTGATGGTGGTTGAGGGTGGGGGAGGCATTGAAAGATTTGAGAACATTTTAGATCGAAAATGTGCCTTTCAAACTTCCATGGCAAAGTTCTATTGCTATTGTATTGCCATATTGCCATATACTGTATATTGACATATGCCATCCTGACCCTTTTTGTTCCAAATGTCACACATGACATTTTCATCATGCCAAAGTGCACAGTTCTGTTAAACTCATCATAGTCCGCAGCTTCTGAGTTTAGTCAAGTTTCAGTATTTGGAACTCTCATTGGTCACTGCTCACAAAATATGCAAAATGTCACACATACTGTTTTGAATGAGTACAGGTTTATCGTTCTTCAGTTCTCATAAGAGTGGTTAAACTTAGGTTAGGATAGTTTAACTAAGTGTTATGGGTGCTGTAAGTGCCTATTAGAAGAGCATGAATGAATAACTGCAAATTCATCCATGGCATTCAAATGACTTGGGCCACGACTTATAGCACGACTTTTGATGCTCCTTGGTTGGGGCCTGAGCAGATTATTTGTTGCGATTGCAAACGTAATAAAATGGTGGTCCGATAGTCCAGGATTATGAGGAAAAACATTAATATCCACAACATTTATTCCATGGGACAAAACTAGGTCCAGAGTATGACTGTGCCAGTGATTAGGTCCAGAGACATGTTGGACAAAACCCACTGAGTCGATGATGGCCCACGAAAGTCTTTTGGAGTGGGTCAGTGGACTTTCCCATGTGAATATTAAAATCACAAAAAATGAGAATATTATCTGATATGGCTACAAGGTCCGCCAGATAACAGAAATACTCATCATAAACTTTGACTAAAGATACATGTTCTACATATAATTAAAAATATATACTGGTTCTTAATGCAACCGCTGTGCCACATTTTTTTTAACGTTACGGAAAAAGCCTAACATTGCAATAATCTGAGACGGCACTCAGACGTAACAATATTTCTCCGCTATGTTGGAGTCAACAGAAATACAAAATTACAACATAAATGTTCCCTTACCTTTGATGATCTTCCATCAGAATTTAGTGTAAGGAGTCCTAGTTCAACAATAAATCGTTTTGTTTCATAATGTTCAATTCCAGTGTCCATGTAGCAGCATTTGCTACCACTTTCAGCTCAAATGCCCAAAAATGACTTCTGGTCCAGGGTAACTTTGCATCAAATCTTCCAAATGACATATTACAGGTTTACGAAACTGGTCAAACTAAGTGCAGAATCAATCTTCAGGATGTTATGATAATACAAATCGAATAGCATTCCAACCGGGCCATCCATGTTCATCTGTGGCTGATTGGAACAGCCGAATCACTCGAACGCATACGCGCCTTCAAGCACCTGAATCTTTTGCGACACTTTAGTACTTTCCTTCCCATTAGGTCAAAGTTCACAGCAAATGCTCCATTACACTTTCTACTGAATGAGGACATCTAGTGGAAGATATAGGAAGTGTTTCCAGATCCATAACTTGTTGGGAAGGGAGGGAGCGATGACGTCAAAGTTGCCCCAACTTTCAGGATTTCAAAACTAGTTTGGAAGATTGACTGCCCTGTGAGTTCTGTTATACTCACAGACATAATTCAAACGATTTTTAGAAATTTCAGAGTGTTTTCTATCCAAAATTAATTATAATATGCATATATTAGCAATTTAGGACAGATTTTGATGCAGTTCACTATGGGCACGCAATTCATCCAAAGGGGAAATACTGCCCCCTATCTCTAACATTAATGCGGCACCAAAATAAAATGCCCAAACACGCAGGGCTCAAAACACTGACCAACCCAAAACAACGGGGTGACAAGGTCCAGAGCACAAACAACACCAACGACACAACGTGAACATTAAAATAATCCCGCACAACAAAGGGGCGGGTTCCACACACTAAATAGGGAAGCAAATCAAGCACACACAAAATAGGAACAGGTGTAACAAATGAGACAAAACTAACTGAAAAGAAAAAGGGATCGGTGGCGGCTAGTAGGCCGGTGACAATGACCTCCGAGCACCACCCGAACAGGCGAGGGAGCCAACTTCGGCGGGAGTCGTGACAAGTACAATTAATCTGCGCTGCCCTCTAACCAAAGCACAAAGCCTGTTTTTATTTATAGGCTGTTTTCAATTTGTCAATTTCAAAAGATTTTCTAACAAGTTTTTTATTTTCTAAGAACAATTTGAATTGAGGTGTGTTCCGCCTCATTCATTCACATAAAAGTAGTAATTTTAACTTTTGCGGACCAATTAATTTTTGGGACATTTCTGACATGTACAAAATTCCCCAAACACTCCCCAATTGTTTGTGCATTTCGAGTCTGCAGACATTTGCTCATCTCCCGTCCTTCACAACGCGTTCACATTTTTCGTCTGTTGCCTGAAATGCAGTCAAAGTTGTTTTTGTTACCAATAATAACTTTGGAAATGTGTGTGTTTTTATCAAAGTAAGTGACTTATTACGTTATAATAGTTTCTGCATGTCGTGTTATGTCGTTTCTACTGTAGCATAATATTTTGGTGTATATTCCTTATAACCGCAGACACGCAAGGTAAATTTACTCATTTCATAACCTTTATGGTGCTATACTCAACACTTAGGTAGCTAGTTACATTCTTCTATTATCTCTGGAAAACAATGCTAATTGCGTCAGAGAAGTATTAGCATGTGTTGTATTTTGAAGCTACCCTGGCCGTATGACTCCCAATTGGCGCAGCTGTCTAATGCACAGCGTCTCAGTGCTAGAGGCGTCACTTCAGACACCCATGTTCAAATCCAGACTGCGTTTCTATTTCTAAATCTCCAGAATTTCCGCATTTGTGAGTTGTCTCCTTTTGAAAGACATTGCTAATGCTACAGCTTAGCTCACTAGCTACATACATAAACAACAACACTGAATGGTTCAGAGAGGGAGTGAGAGGTTACGTGATTGACTGCCTGCAAGCGCCATTTGTATCAATAAATCACTATCAGAAAATATTTTGTTTGGTAGTTGTTGATATATTTACTGGTTTATTCATGTTTTCAATTACCAGTGATAAATCACGCATTCTGATTCCTGCATAGATTGTAATGGGCACATAGTATGTGTAAAATACTTTTTTGAAGGTTGCACTGATTATGATGAGCTGAGCTAATTCCAGCTATGTGTGTGGAGTCATGTTTGTTGACATACAATGCATTCTGGGTTTCACGTAATTGTCTGTCGGACCAAAGATGCTATAACAAAATGAGGTGAGTAAGGGTTCACTCATTTTTTGAGAACTTCAGGAAGTGAATTATGGGATGTGAACAACATGCATACTATAAAGACCAAACCAGACCAAACTCATCTTCTCTTATTATCTTTGGTTTCTTTGAAGAAAACATGGCTGCACGCTGAAACACATCATCATCGGATTACTTTCGATTTCTAGAAAGTGTTTTACTCAATTATTTAGATAGATGGTGAGCTCACCCGTGATGTGATTAATTATACATAGTAATTGCTATTAGCTAATTCATATTGTAGTTTATGTCAGCCGAGAGTTAGAAAATATGACCGCCTGTGTTGCATCAATCGTTCCTCAGTTAGCGCTAGTACAAATGTAGTCTATATTTTTATGGTTTGGATGATTGTGTTATGCTATAGATAATTATGTGAATATCTGAACATTGCATCCAAAAATATACTGCTCACATTCTGGACATAACTTTTTAAGGACTGTGTTTGTGTAAATATTTTCTGAAAAAAGTGTGGCCAGCTCAAATGCTGCTTGTTGCGTCATTTGAAACTGGCCGTTGTAAATAAGCGTTCTAAATAAGCGTTCTAATCACAAGGGTGTGAACATACGCTTCAGGGACTACTGTAGAATGATCACACCCATGTGATGGTACGTGTGAAAGGGTTAATGGCATCAAAAGGAGATGAAATGTTCCGGTGAAAACATCTGAATATTAATGTGTTCCTAATGGAGCAGTAGGGGGGCAAGTCTTTTAAAATCCACTCTTTGAAAAATGGGTTCTAACCAGAACCATAAAGGGCTCTTTGGCTTGTCCCTGTGGGAGAAAGGGTCCATCGGCTTGTCCCTTTATGGTTCTAGTAAGGTGTCTTCAACCTTTTCTTGACACGGCAAATCAGGGACCCTATATATTGATATTAGTCACTTTTTATTTTTTATGACTTTACCCAAATGAGCACCATATTCCATAGAGTGTCAGCATACTTAAAGCCCTATCATATGTTCAATAAATAAAATCATCTTGGTTGAACCTTACCCTTCATCAAATAACCCTTTTGAACCCTTGTTTCAAATGTGTGAGAGAGACATGAATGGGTTTTTCCAAACAGGCTACTTTGTAAAAACAAGGATTCCAATGACACAATAACTTGTGACCTATTCATGTTTGCCTCAGTTAAATAATGCTGAACGAGCCAAACAAACAAATGTTTGTAGAGCATCACCATAAAGATGTGACAATATACTAGGTCTGTGTGTTTTCCTGAATGTATGTGTAACCGACGGAGTTCGAACACGTGTCTCCTGAGCGGCGGAAGAGTAAAAAGTTTAAAGATCTAAATGGTTGTGTTTTCCTAAATACATTGTGAAATGGAATACTTTGTTTTCTCTCTTACAGTATGTACAGGCAGCAAACCTGTCACACCCTGATCTGTTTCACCTGTCTTTGTGATTGTCTCCACCCCTTCCAGGTGTCGCCCATCTTACCCAGTATCCCCTGTGTATTTAGACCTGTGTTCTCTGTTTGTCTGTTGCCAGTTCAAGTCAACCAGCGTTGTGTCTAAGCTCCTGCTTTTTCCTGTCTCTCTTTTCTCGTCCTACTGGCTTTGTCCCTTGCCTGGCAAGCCCGCCTGCCAGGCAAGCCCGCCTGCCTGACCTCTCTGCCTGTCCCTGGACCTTCCTGCCGACCTGTACCTTTGCACCCCTCTGGGTTACCAACCTTTGCCTTAGCCCGACCCTTAGTCTGCCTGCCGCCCGGTACTGTTGCCCCACCTCTGGTTTACTGACCCCTGCCTGCCTTGACCTGTCTATTGCCTGCCCCTGTTGGAACATTAAACTCTTGTTTATTCAATGTGGATCGCTCCAAAATAGCCTACCTCATCATGTTGATGTCTGGAAAGGCTCTCACCTGGGCTACCGCCGTAAGGGAAAAGCAGCCGGCCACATGCACGAGCCTGGAGGGGTTAATGGGCGAGGTGAGGAATGTCTTTGATGCCCCGTTCTCCGGGAGAGAGGCTGCCCAGAAGCTAATCCAGCTCTAGCAGGACGCCCGCACTGTGGCTGACTATGCGCTGGATTTCCGTACGCTGGCAACGGAGAGTGTGTGGTACATGGAAGCAATGTTCGACATGTTCCTGCACAGCGTCTCGGAGAAGGTTAAGGACTAGCTTGCGACTCGGGAGTTACCCATAGATTTTGACTCCCTCATCACTTTAACCATCCACATCGATGGCCGATTGCGGGAACAACAGATAGAGAGGAAATTAAATTTCACTCGCACGTCCAGGGATTCCACCTCGCCCCCGTGTCATCCCGGGAGGCCCTGGTTGTCCCGTGGCCGAGAGAACCTGAGATTTCCCAACCTTCCTCGAGAGTCACGAGGCACTGTTTCCCGAACCCATGCAACTAGGCAGGGCTGGGCTGTCGCCAGCGGAATGCCAAAACCGGATCAGCACAAGGAGCTGTCTGTATTGCGGGAGTTTGTCATTTTGTGTCCTCTTACCCGGTGAAATTGAACCAAGATGGCATAGCAGTAGGATGTGTGTATTTGTCTTTGTCTTATCCCATGTCTCATCCTGTGTAAATAGCCAGTCTTTTTCAAATATATCTTAATCTCACGTTCTATCTATGAACTAAATATACTTTCTTGCAACCCGCCTCACCCAATGTGGTATGGCCCTGCTATTTTTATTCTTTATAACTGGAATACATAGCTGGTCTTTTTCATATATATCTTAATCTCACTTTCTATCTACGAACTAAATATACTTTCCTGCAACCCGCCTCACCCAATGTGGTACGGAGCTGCTATTTTTATTCCTTATACTGGAACTGCCATCAGGAGCTAGCCAGCCAGCCAGCTAACTAGCTACTAGTCTTAGTTAGCCACAGCTAGCGGTCTTCACATTTTTCTTGGTCACCAGCCAGCTTTATCTCGGACTATACCCACCAGTCTGTACAGTACAATATCAACCCAGACCATATCGGACTGCTTCCCTCTACCATATCACCGGATCCATGCCGCTCTGGATCATTTCACCAGATCATAGCAGCTAGCTAGCTGCAAATGAGTGGCTACTGTTAGCTAACGCCTCTGCCCCGAAGCAAGCACCAGCTAGCCTTGAGCTAGGCCCATAAATCAGCTAATTCTAGGGCTACAATATCTCCTTTGCCAATTGGCCTGGACCCTTTTTTGTCGACATGGAGCCCCGCCGATCCATCACGACTGGACTACTGATGTGATTGCCCGATGTGGTCTCAACAGGCTATTCTGTTACGATGTCGCCGAAGAACCATCTACTAGCCTCGGCCCGCTAGCTTTTCTGAACGCCTTGCATAATAGTGACTACTGAACGGCACCCTGACTCACCTATTGCTGCTCTTTTGACCGTATGATCACTCGGCTACACAGCTGATCCCCCTGGACTGTTTCAATAACACAATACCTCATTTTGTTTACCTGTCGGCCCCAGCCTCGATCTCAGGTACTGAATGTAACAAACTGACCCACTCTGCTCATTCATCACCATTTACCTAATGTTGTCTTACCTCTCCTGATCAACACCTGTGATTGCTTTATGCCTCTCTCTAATGTTCTTATTGTTTTATTTCACCGTTGAGCCCTCTGTCCTGCTCAAAATGCCTTAGATAGCTTTTTTGTCCCACCCTACACACATGCGGAGACCTCACCTGGCTTAACTGGTGCCTCCAGAGACAAAACCTCTCTCATCATCACTCAACGCCTAGGTTTACCTCCATTGTACTCACATCCTACCATACCATTGCCTGTACACTAAGCCCTGAATCTATCTACCACACCCAGAAATCTGCTTTTATTCTCTGTTCCCAATGCACTAGATGACCAGTTCTTATAGCCTTCAGCCGTACCCTTATCCTACTCCTCCTCTGTTCCTCTGGTGATGTAGAGGTTAACTCAGGCCCTGTAGCCCCCACTTATAGCCCCTCCTATTCCTCAGGCGCTATCATTTGTTGACTTCTGTAACTGTAAAAGCCTTGGTTTCATGCATATTAACATCATAAGCCTCCTCTCTAAGGTTGTTTTATTCACTGCTTTAGTACACTCTGACAACCCTGATGTCCTAGCGATGTCTGAATCCTGGCTTAGGAAGGCAACCAAACATTCTGAAATTTCCATCCCCAACTACAACATTTTCCACCAAGATAGAGCTGCCAAAGGGGTGGAATTAGCCTGCAGAGTTCTGTCATTCTATTCAGGTCTGTGCCCACACAGTTCAAGCTTCTACTTTTAAAAATCCAACGTTCCAGAAATAAGTCTCTCACTGTTGCCACTTGTATTGGACCCCCCTCAACCCCAGCTGTGCCCTGGACACCATGTGTCAATTAATTGCCCCCCCATTTATCTTCATAGTTTATACTGTTAGGTGACTTAAACTGGGATATGCTTAACATCCCGGCCGTCGTACAATCTAAACTAGATGTCCTCAATCTCACACAAATTACCAGGTACAAACCTAAATCCGTAAAACGCGGGCACCCTCATAGATTTCAAACTGACCAATCTGCCCTCCAACTACTGTCATGCAGGTGAAAGAGGACCCAAAAGCGACTTGGCGAAAACAGAGTCTTTAATCCAGTAAAGTAAATACAATCAAAAAACACAACTTTCACTCGAAATGACGAGGACAAACTGGAGACTCGATCTTGAACAGCAGGTGAACAGCAGGTTGCCTCGGGAAGGCACTTGTACCAAACAGACTCAGACACCTGCTCACCACGCAGCATCTGAGGACAACACGACACGACAGGGCGATACACAAACACAGCACGATGAATTCTAGACAAGGAACCGACAGGGCAGAAACGAATAACAAGGAGAGAAATAGGGACTCTAATCAGGGAAAAGGATCGGGAACAGGTGTGGGAAGACTAAATGATTGATTAGGGGAATAGGAACAGCTGGGAGCAGGAACGGAACGATAGAGAGAAGAGAGAGCGGGAGAGTGAGAGAGGGAGGGGGAGAGAGAGGGATAGAAAGAGGGAAAGAACCTAATAAGACCAGCAGAGGGAAACGAATAGAAGGAGAAGAACAGGGACAAGGCATGATAATCAATGACAAAACATGACAGTACCCCCCACTCACCGAGCGCCTCCTGGCGCACTCGAGGAGGAATCCTGGCGGCAACGGAGGAAATCATCAATGAGTGAACGGTCCAGCACGTCCCGAGACGGAACCCAACTCCTCTCCTCAGGACCGTAACCCTCCCAATCCACTAAGTATTGGTGACCCCGTCCCCGAGAACGCATGTCCATGATCTTATGTACCTTGTAAATAGGTGCGCTCTCGACAAGGACGGGAGGGGGAGGGAAGACGAACGGGAGTGCGAAGAAAGGGCTTGACACAGGAGACATGGAAGACAGGATGGACGCGACGAAGATGTCGCGGAAGAAGCAGTCGCACAGCGACAGGATTGACGACCTGGGAGACACGGAACGGACCAATGAACCGCGGAGTCAACTTACGAGAAGCTGTCGTAAGAGGAAGGTTGCGAGTGGAAAGCCACACTCTCTGGCCGCAACAATACCTTGGACTCTTAATCCTGCGTTTATTGGCGGCTCTCACAGTCTGTGCCCTGTAACGGCAAAGTGCAGACCTCACCCTCCTCCAGGTGCGCTCACAACGTTGGACAAACGCTTGAGCGGAGGGAACGCTGGACTCGGCAAGCTGGGATGAGAACAGAGGAGGCTGGTAACCCAGACTACTCTGAAACGGAGATAACCCGGTAGCAGACGAAGGAAGCGAATTGTGAGCGTATTCTGCCCAGGGGAGCTGTTCTGCCCAAGACGCAGGGTTTCTGAAAGAAAGGCTGCGTAGTATGCGACCAATCGTCTGATTGGCCCTCTCTGCTTGACCGTTAGACTGGGGATGAAACCCGGAAGAGAGACTGACGGACGCACCAATCAAACGACAGAACTCCCTCCAAAACTGTGACGTGAATTGCGGACCTCTGTCTGAAACGGCGTCTAACGGGAGGCCATGAATTCTGAATACATTCTCAATAATGATTTGTGCCGTCTCCTTAGCGGAAGGAAGTTTAGCGAGGGGAATGAAATGTGCCGCCTTAGAGAACCTATCGACAACCGTAAGAATCACAGTCTTCCCCGCAGACAAAGGCAGACCGGTAATGAAGTCTAGGGCGATGTGAGACCATGGCCGAGAAGGAATGGGGAGCGGTCTGAGACGACCGGCAGGAGGAGAGTTACCCGACTTAGTCTGCGCGCAGTCCGAACAAGCAGCCACGAAACGGCGCGTGTCACGCTCCTGAGTCGGCCACCAAAAGCGCTGGCGAATAGACGCAAGAGTGCCTCGAACACCGGGATGACCAGCTAACTTGGCAGAGTGAGCCCACTGAAGAACAGCCAGACGAGTGGAAACAGGAACGAAAAGGAGGTTACTAGGACAAGCGCGCGGCGACGCAGTGTGCGTGAGTGCTTGCTTAACCTGTCTTTCAATTCCCCAGACTGTTAACCCGACAACACGCCCATAAGGAAGAATCCCCTCGGGATCAGTAGAAGCCACAGAAGAACTAAACAGACGGGATAAGGCATCAGGCTTGGTGTTCTTGCTACCCGGACGGTAAGAAATCACAAACTCGAAACGAGCGAAAAACAACGCCCAACGAGCTTGACGGGCATTAAGTCGTTTGGCAGAACGGATGTACTCAAGGTTCTTATGGTCTGTCCAAACGACAAAAGGAACGGTCGCCCCCTCCAACCACTGTCGCCATTCGCCTAGGGCTAAGCGGATGGCGAGCAGTTCACGGTTACCCACATCATAGTTGCGCTCAGATGGCGACAGGCGATGAGAAAAATAAGCGCAAGGATGAACCTTATCGTCAGACTGGAAGCGCTGGGATAGAATGGCTCCCACGCCTACCTCTGAAGCGTCAACCTCGACAATGAATTGTCTAGTGACGTTAGGAGTAACGAGGATAGGAGCGGACGTAAAACGTTCTTTTAGAAGATCAAAAGCTCCCTGGGCGGAACCGGACCACTTAAAACACGTCTTGACAGAAGTAAGAGCTGTGAGAGGGGCAGCAACTTGACCGAAATTACGAATGAAACGCCGATAGAAATTAGCGAAACCTAAAAGCGCTGCAACTCGACACGTGACCTTGGAACGGGCCAATCACTGACAGCTTGGACCTTAGCGGAATCCATCTGAATGCCTTCAGCGGAAATAACGGAACCGAGAAAAGTAACGGAGGAGACATGAAAAGAGCACTTCTCAGCCTTTACGTAGAGACAATTCTCTAAAAGGCGCTGTAGAACACGTCGAACGTGCTGAACATGAATCTCGAGTGACGGAGAAAAAATCAGGATATCGTCAAGATAGACAAAAACAAAGATGTTCAGCATGTCTCTCAGAACATCATTAACTAATGCCTGAAAAACAGCTGGCGCATTGGCGAGACCAAACGGCAGAACCCGGTACTCAAAATGCCCTAACGGAGTGTTAAACGCCGTTTTCCACTCGTCCCCCTCTCTGATGCGCACGAGATGGTAAGCGTTACGAAGGTCCAACTTAGTAAAGCACCTGGCTCCCTGCAGAATCTCGAAGGCTGATGACATAAGGGGAAGCGGATAACGATTCTTAACCGTTATGTCATTCAGCCCTCGATAATCCACGCAGGGGCGCAGAGTACCGTCCTTCTTCTTAACAAAAAGAACCCCGCCCCGGCCGGAGAGGAAGAAGGCACTATGGTACCGGCGTCAAGAGACACAGACAAATAATCCTCGAGAGCCTTACGTTCGGGAGCCGACAGAGAGTATAGTCTACCCCGAGGAGGAGTGGTCCCCGGAAGGAGATCAATACTACAATCATACGACCGGTGAGGAGGAAGGGAGTTGGCTCGGGACCGACTGAAGACCGTGCCCAGATCATGATATTCCTCCGGCACTCCTGTCAAATCGCCAGGTTCCTCCTGAGAAGTAGGAACAGAAGAAACGGGAGGGATGGCAGACATTAAACACTTCACATGACAAGAAACGTTCCAGGATAGGATAGAATTACTAGACCAATTAATAGAAGGATTATGACATACTAGCCAGGGATGACCCAAAACAACAGGTGTAAACGGTGAACGAAAAATCAAAAAAGAAATAGTCTCACTGTGGTTACCAGATACTGTGAGGGTTAAAGGTAGTGTCTCAAATCTGATACTGGGAAGATGACTACCATCTAAGGCGAACATGGGCGTAGGCTTCTCTAACTCTCTGAAAGGAATGTCATGTTTCCGAACCCATGCTTCATCCATGAAACAACCCTCAGCCCCAGAGTCTATCAAGGCACTACATGTAGCACCCGAACCGGTCCAGCGTAGATGGACCGACAAAGTAGTACAGGATTTTGATGGAGAGACTTGAGTAGTTGCGCTCACCTGTAGCCCTCCGCTTACTGATGAGCTCTGGCTTTTACTGGACATGAATTAACAAAATGTCCAGCAACTCCGCAATAGAGGCACAGGCGGTTGGTGATCCTCCGTTCCCTCTCCTTAGTCGAGATGCGAATCCCTCCCAGCTGCATGGGCTCAGTCTCTGAGCCAGAGGAGGGAGATGGTTGCGATGCGGAGCAGGGAAACACCGTTGATGCGAGCTCTCTTCCACGAGCCCGGTGACGAAGATCTACCCGTCGTTCTATGCGGATGGCGAGAGCAATCAAAGAGTCCACATCTGAAGGAACCTCCCGGGAGAGAATCTCATCCTTAACCACTGCGTGGAGTCCCTCCAGAAAACGAGCGAGCAGCGCCGGCTCGTTCCACTCACTAGAGGCAGCAAGAGTGCGAAACTCAATAGAATAATCCGTTATGGACCGTTCACCTTGGCATAGGGAAGCCAGGGCCCTAGAAGCCTCCCTACCAAAAACTGAACGGTCAAAAACCCGAATCATCTCCTCTTTAAAGTTCTGGTACTTGTTAGAGCAATCAGCCCTTGCCTCCCAGATAGCTGTGCCCCATTCTCGAGCCCGGCCAGTAAGGAGTGAAATGACGTAAGCAACCCGAGCTCTCTCTCTAGAGTATGTGTTGGGTTGGAGAGAGAACACAATCTCACACTGCGTGAGAAAGGAGCGGCACTCAGTGGGCTGCCCGGAGTAGCAAGGTGGGTTATTAACCCTAGGTTCTGGAGGCTCGGCAGGCCAGGAAGTAACAGGTGGCACGAGACGAAGACTCTGGAACTGTCCAGAGAGGTCGGAAACCTGAGCGGCCAGGTTCTCCACGGCATGGCGAGCAGCAGACAATTCCTGCTCGTGTCTGCCGAGCATGGCTCCTTGGATCTCGACGGCAGTGTAACGAGCGTCTGAAGTCGCTGGGTCCATTCCTTGGTCGGTTCCTTCTGTCATGCAGGTGAAAGAGGACCCAAAAGCGACTTGGCGAAAACAGAGTCTTTAATCCAGTAAAGTAAATACAATCAAAAAACACAACTTTCACTCGAAATGACGAGGACAAACTGGAGACTCGATCTTGAACAGCAGGTGAACAGCAGGTTGCCTCGGGAAGGCACTTGAACCAAACAGACTCAGACACCTGCTCACCACGCAGCATCTGAGGACAACACGACACGACAGGGCGATACACAAACACAGCACGATGAATTCTAGACAAGGAACCGACAGGGCAGAAACGAATAACAAGGAGAGAAATAGGGACTCTAATCAGGGAAAAGGATCGGGAACAGGTGTGGGAAGACTAAATGATTGATTAGGGGAATAGGAACAGCTGGGAGCAGGAACGATAGAGAGAAGAGAGAGCGGGAGAGTGAGAGAGGGAGGGGGAGAGAGAGGGATAGAAAGAGGGAAAGAACCTAATAAGACCAGCAGAGGGAAACGAATAGAAGGAGAAGAACAGGGACAAGGCATGATAATCAATGACAAAACATGACAACTACACCTCTGCTGTCTTCAACTAGGATCTCAGCGATCACTGCCTCATTGCCTGCCTCCGTAATGGGTCCGCGGTCAATCAAACCACCCTCTGTCAAACGCTCCCTAAAACACTTCAGTGACCAAGATTTATAATCGACCTGGCCCGGGTATTCTGGGAGGATATTGGCCTCATTCCGTCAGTAGGGGATGCCTGGTTATACTTTAAAAGTGCTTTCCTCACCATCTTAAATAAGCATGCCCCATTCAAAAAAATGTAGAACTAAGAACAAATATAGCCCTTAGTTCACTCCAGACTTGACTGCCCTTGACCAGCACAAAAACGTCCTGTGGCGTATTGCATTAGCATCGAATAGCCCCCGCGATATGCAACTTTTCAGGGAAGTTAGGAACGAACACACAGGCAGTTATGAAAGCAAAGGCTAGCCTTTTCAAACAGAAATTTTCACACCGTAGCACAAACTCCAACAAAATCTGTGACACTGAAAAGTCCATGGAGAATAAGAGCACCTCCTCCCGGCTGCCCACTGTACTGAGGCTAGGAAACACTGTCGCCACCGATAAATCTATAATAATCGAGATTTTCCAATAAGCATTTTTCTACGGCTGGCCGTGCTATCCACCTGGCTACCCCTACACCGGTAAACAACTCTGCACCCCCCACAGCTACTTACCCAAGTATCCCCCATGTATCCTTCACCCAAAACCAGATAACTGATGTACTGAAAGAGCTGCTAAATCTGGACCCCTACAAATCAGCTGGTCAAGATAATATGGACCCTCTCTTTCTAAAATTACTGTTACAGACCTATATCTATCTTACCCTGCCTTTCTAAAGTCTTCGAAATCCAAGTTAACGAACAGATTACCGACCATTTTGAATTCCACAGTACCTTCTCCTCTATGCAATCTGGTTTTCGAGCTGGTCATGGGTGCACCACAACCACGCTCAAGGTCCTAAACAATATCATAACCACCATCGACAAAAGTGTGCAGCCGTTTTCATCGACCTGGCCAAGGTTTTCGACTCTGTCATTCACTGTATACCTATCGGCAGACTCAACAGCCTTGGTTTCTCAAATGACTGCCTTGCCTGGTTCAACAACTACTTCTCAGAAGAGTTCAGGGTGTCAAATCAGAGGGTAAGTTGTCCTGTCTCTGGCAGTCTCTATGGGGGTGCCACAGGGTTTAAATCTCTGGCCGACTCTTTTCTCTGCATACATCAATGATGTTGCTCTTGCTGCTGGTGATTCTCTGATCTACCACTACACAGAAGACACCCATTCTGTATACATCCGGCCCTTCTTTGGACACTGTGTTAAAAAACCTCCAGACGAGCTTCAATGCAATACAGCACTCATCCCGTGGCCTCCAACTGCTTTTAAATGCAAGTAAAACTAAATGCATGCTCTTCAACCGATCGCTGCCCGCACCCGCCAACCCGTCTAGCATCACTACTCTGGACGGTTCTGACTTAGAATACGTGGACAACTACAAATACCTAGGTGTCAGGTTAGACTGTTAACTCTCCATCCAGACTCACATTAACCATCTCCAATCCAAAATTAAATCTAGAATCAGCTTCCTGCTTCGCAACAAAGCATCCTTCCCTCATGCTGCCAAACATACCCTTGCAAAACTGACTATCCTACCGATCCTTGACTTCGGCGATGTCATTTACAAAATAACCTTTAATACTCTACTCAGCAAGTTGGATGCAGACTATCACAGTGCCACCTGTTTTGTCACCAAAGCCCCATATACTACCCACCACTGTGACCTGTTGGCTGGCCCTCACTTCTTTTTCATCGCCACACCCACTGGCTCCAGGTCATCTATAAGTCTTTGCTAGGTAAAGTCCCGCCTTATCTCAGCTCACTGGTCACCATAGCAAAACCCACCAGTAGCATGCGCTCCAGCGGGTATATTACACTGGTCATCCCCAAAGCCATCTCCTCCTTTTTCCTTCCAGTTCTCTGCTGCCAATGACTGGAATGAATTGCAAAAATCACTGAAACTGGAGTCTTATATCTCCCTCACTAACTTTAAGCATCAGCTGTCAGAACATCTAACTGATCTTTACACCTGTACATAGCCCATCTGTAAATAGCCCACCCAACTACCTCATCCCCATATTGTTATTTGTTTTTTGCTCCTTTGCACTCCAGTGTAAACTTGCACATTCATCTTCTGCACATCTATCACTCCAGTGTTGCTAAATTGCTAAATTATAATTATTTCGCCACTATGGCCTATTTATTGCCTTACCTCCATATTCTTACTACATCATCATACACTGTATACGTGTTTTTCTATTGTGTTATTGACTGTACGTTTGTCTATCCCATGTGTAACTCTGTGTTGTTTGTGTCGCACTGCTTTGCCTTATCTTGGCCAGGTCGCAGCTGTAAATGAGAACACTTTCAGCCCCTCTCCATTCCTGTGGTTGTTAGAGCATTGGATGGGCGCTCTATACGTTGTGTTACCCATAACATCACTCCCATCAACCTACATGTGTCAGGGAATCACAGAGAGGCCAATCAGTTCCTGCTCATCAAGTCCTCCCAGATCCCCGTGGTGTTGGGATTCTCCTGGCTCCACTCATCAACTGGTCTATCGATGCCATCATGGGCTGGAGTTTGTTCTGCCACGCCCATTGTCTGAAGTCGGTGGATCCTGCACCGGGACGTCTTCCTGGCTCCTCAGAGGTGGTTCCGGATCTCTCCGCCATTCCCACAGATACCCGAGCCACTTCTCTTCTGCCGCACCACCCCTATAAATGCGGGATTGACCTTCTCCTTAGCACCACGCCACACCAGAGAGTCTGTACTCGCTGTCGGGACATGAAACCAAGGCTATGGAGGACTACATTGGATACTCCCTAGCTACTGGATTTATCCATCCCTCTGCCTCTCCAGCTGGCGCAGGTTTCTTCTTCGTGGAGAAGATGGACAAGACCCTGACCCTGTGCATTGACTACTGGGGACTCAGTGACATCACTGTTAAGAAACGTCATCCAGTACCACTACCGCTCCAGGGGCCGACTGTGTTCTCCAAGCTGGATCTATGTAAAGCCTACCACCTGCTGCGGATACGAGAGGGGGACGAGTGGAAGACCGCCTTCAACACAGCCAGCAGCCTCAACGAATATCTGGTCATGCCCTTTAACCTCACCAACGACCCTGCCGTGTTCCAGGCTTGGGTGAATGACATTCTCCACGACATGTTGAACCAGTTCGTCTTCATCAACATTGATGACATCCTCATCTTCTCCCGCTCCCCCCAAGAACACGTGCTCCATGTCTGGCAGGTTCTCCAGCGCTTTCTGGAGAGCCAGTTGTTTGTTAAGGTGGAAAAGTGTGAGTTCCACCATTCCCTTTCTGTGCTACATCATCTCTGCTGGGAGCGTCAAGATGGATCCCGAGAAGGGGAAAGCAGTGGTGGATTGGCCTCAGCCTACGTCCAGGGTGCAGCTGCAATGCTCCCTGGGGTTTGCCAACTTTTATTGCTGCTTTATCCGGGGTTACAGCATCCTGGTCTCCCCCCTGTCTGCCCTCACCTCTACCAAGGTTCTGTTCATGTGGTCCATGGCCACAGACCGGGCGTTCTGGGACCTTAAACACCGCTTCACCACGGCTCCAATACGGACCCTTCCCGTCAGTTTGTGGTGGAGGCCATTGCTACGGATGTTTGATTGGGGGCTGTTCTGTCCCCAACGTTCTACCCGGGACCTTAAGCTGCATCCCTGCGCCTTCTTCTCCCACCGCCTCACATTACGATGTGGGGAATCGGGAGCTTCTCGGGGTGAAGATGGCATTGGAGAAAAGGAGGCAATGGCTCGAAAGTTTGAACATCCATTCATTGTATGGACGACCAGAAAAACCTGGAGTATCTCTGCACCACCAAGCGCCTCAACTCCAGGCAGGCGAGATGGGCCCTGCTGTTTCCCCGGTTCAACTTTTCTCTCTCCTACCGCCCGGGGTCCAATAAAATCAAGCCGGGTGCCTTGTCTCACCGATATAACCCCACTGTTACCACTCCAGAACCTGAGACCATTCTTTCCACCTCGTGCCTGGCGACGGCGCTAAGCTGATCTGCCCCTCTGGGTGGAATCCCACAAATGTCTCACAGCCCTTTGTCTCCCGTTTCCCTGATAACATCCCAAAAACATTAAAAGACATTGTTTTAAACGAAATATGAATATATATTTTTAGAATATACATAAAGTGTACAAAACATTAAGGACACCTGCCTAATATTGAGTTGCGGCTCCCCTTTTGCCCTCAGAACAGCCTCAATTTGTTGGTATCGAAAGCGTTCCACAGGGATGCTGGACCATGTTCACTCCAATGCTTCCCACAGTTGTATTAAGTTGGCTGCATGTCCTTTCGGTGGTGGACCATTCTTGATACACACAGCTAACTGTTGAGCATGAAAAATCCAGCAGTGTTTGCAGTTCTTGATCCCGTTCAAAGGCACATCAATCTTTTGTCTTGCCCATTCCCTCTCTGAATGGCACACATACACAATCCATGTCTCAATTGTCTCAATGCTTAAAAATCCTTATTTAACCTGTCTCCTCCCCTTCTCTACACTGATTAAAGTGAATTTAACAAGTAACATAAGGGATCATAGGGATCATAGCTTTCACCGAGATTCACCTGGTCAGTCTGTCATGGAAAGAGCAGTTCATAACGTTTTGTACACTCAGTGTATCATTTATATTATATACCATTTATATATAATATATGATTTATATTATATCTCCTAACATACAGTGTCTCCTAACATTCACTAAAATGTTGTGCACACCATCTGTAACCACGACCACAGAACATTGCCCAAAGGTTCCCATTAGGTTTCCAGCTAAAGAACACAGAAAGACAACACAGAAAGGTTGTCTGCAACTGGATTGAGTTGTCCTCACAAACCAATAAATAGGTCCCTACGAACACCGTCGACAGAAAATCAGCTTTCCTCATTAACTTTTTGCAGAAACTGCATAACCTGAATGTTTATTTCAAAGATCTTTGCTTTTCCCTGCAAGCCTACTAAAGGTTGATAAAACCGCAGGCGTTCGGCCAGACTGCCATTTTTCTCTCCCCCAAATGGTAATAAAGAGATGGAAATGGTATTCATGGGCCACTGTGCCTGAGCCACTGTTCCTTAAAGGAGGCATTGAAATGACTGGCAAGGAGGAGAGTGGAATAGATTGTCCTGTATGATTAAGTTCCTTCTCGGCGAGGCATGTCAACAGACATGCTCTCCTTATCTACATGCGGCTAGCAGTTAGCCCTCTGCACACATTTATGTTGAGGTCCTGCCTTTCAAAGGCAGCCAGGCTGAGACAAAAATCACTCAATCTGAATAGGGAGATGTCATTTCCTGATCTCTCTCTCTTTCTTTCTATAATGTGACTTGTAAATAGAGAATGGTGAATGATGATCTCGGTGAAAAGATGGAACCTCAACCTGTTTTTTTAGGAATTGTTTAAGGGTGTGGCCATTTTTCTGAATTTTTGTATTAATTGCATCTGTACCCAGCACTAATAATATTTAGTAGAGGTCAAAGGTTTCAATATGCCTCAGCATGTTGCTCAGTCAATATCCAGCAATTTATAGACCTAAGAGTTAATCATCAATATAGTAGCATTTGCTGGAAAGGAAGGGTCTCCAATTAAGTCTCCATATTCCTTTTGGTTGTTGTTAACTAAACAGAGGTGGTAGCAGAATGCTTTTATTTGTTTGGAACAGAAAGTAACTTCTGTATTCATGTTTTTCAAAGCGAATCATGTCAAGGTACACCTGATAAAGTTATGTGTAGCTACTTGATTGGACTTGTACATCACTATCATAATTAAAAGCAGGCAAATAGGATTGTTAAGTGTGGCTCATAAAAAATGGCCGCCTGTGTGCCTTTGTTTACTTTGGTTTGCTGCTTGGACAGAGAGGGACGTGATACTGGGGGGATTACAGTAACAGTTTACCTGAAGGGTACCCACATAATGAGTTTATATTACATTCATAACCATGCATGTGGGGCGGCAGAAAACCTAGTGGTTAGAGCGTTTGGCAAGTAACTGAAAAATTGCTAGATCGAATCCCCGAGCTGAGGAGGTAAAAAGCTGTCATTCTACCCCTGAACAAGGCAGTTAACCCACTGTCATTGCAAATAAGAATTTGTTCTTAACTGACTTACCGAGTTACATAAAAAAAATAAAGAAATGTGGTGTTCATAAGCTGTTGTCATGATTTGCCCTGGAGGGAGGATCATAGCCCTCCCCTCTTTCTCCACAGTTTAATGACTTTACAATAAATACCTGGTAGAAACTGCCATGCAGTATTGAGGAAGAGTCTCTACCAGAACAATACTGCATGACAATTGAGGATTCAAGCAGAGAAGACAACAACGACATACAGGCGTAAATATATGAATTGCAATTATTCTCAAATGAGTGGTCGTTCATGTGCAAAAGATTCATGTTTCAATTAATATAATTATAGACTGTGTCCATTCTTGTCTTTCCTGCTCTTTCTTAGTCCCCTCCAATTTCCTTTGTCTACCAAGCCGTCATATCAGCTTAGCCCACTAGGGTACTTTTCTATCATAGTTAGTAACCAATAACTACTGTTTGTTTGTTATGTAATTCTGTGTAATTATTTAGTTAGTTAGTAAATATATAATTAAGCCAATTTGTATATTGCTGATTCTTGATTTTGTCTGGAGTTTGTAAAGATATCCAAGGGTTTGTGACTTTCAGTAATGAGAACTGATGGGGCAATTAGTAATTCATTAATATAAGACTAATTGATCAGATATTAAAATACCTGAAGAGTTATATTCGGAAAGGTATTACTTTGTAATCCCAACATTTTGCTTGGTGCAATGACTTGTTAGTTAATTTATGTTTACATGATTTGTTTAATTACGTAGTAATGAAACCTAGAGAACTGATTTGATATAAATAAGTCTTCACATTTAATGATAGTTCAGACACGACACAGTACCTAAACATTCACAAACTGATTATGTCAGTTTATATCCAGAATATCCAAATTATGTATCAAATCATGAGACGCCAATGTACTGGTTATGAATGTAGCATGTATTGGTTATGAATGTGTTATAAAGTGTTACCGGGTATTACATGGCCAACGTTTAAACCCAACAACAATTATTGACGCTAACAGCAAATAGTGTATGGAGGGATTTTTTAGAGGCTAAATAAAGAGGTGGCATTTAGGGTAGGTTAGCGCCCAAGGAATCCTTAGGGTCGATACATTTATGAGAAAACAAAGTCCACTATTGAGCAATGGCAATACAATGTGAGTGGAAGAAGCAGACAAATATGAAGAAGTAAATGGAAAGAAATTAGAATAGATACAAACATGACTGTACTCAAAACTGATCAGACAACCCTGATTCGATACCTTTCTAGTGCCATGAATATTTAGTAGCAATTTGTTAAATTAGTGTTGGTTCGGTAATGATATGAGCTGATTTGAGGGTAAAGTTGAGTCAGTCAGCAGTGTTCCTGAGAATAATTGTATGTGTTGTTTTTTTATTTTTATGATATGTGGTTAGTAAACACATCTGATTTTACACGCATTGTAGATATGAGCTTCATATCATGTAGACCTTGTTTTTATTGCAAACACTAATGCATTCTCCTAACCGGCCATATTGGGCTTATTTGCATTTTGCAATCAATTTTTACCATCCCTAATAGGGTTGGAGTCCATATATATAGTTTTATTGCAAAAAATAGAAAAAAAGTGAAGATCTCTTTTGCACATTAGGTAGAAATCCAGCAAAATCCCACGTTAGCTCATTGTCACGAATATTACCGAAGGTGACTCCCCTTCTTGTTCGGGTGGCGCTCGGCGGTCGTCGTCGCTGGTCTACTAGCTATCGCCGATCCGTTGTTCTGTGTTCGTTTAGTTTTGTCTAATTGGTAGCACCTGTTTCTAGTTTGGTTGTTAGGATAGGGTTTTATATAGTCTGTTCAGCCCGCTTCTGTTTCGTGCGGGCTTGTTCTCCTGTTTCCTTGTTTGAGTGTATTTTTGTTGGCATTTTGGGTTTCACGCTGTCCGTTTATATTTCTGTTCATTTGTGTTTCCACTTTTGTTCATGTTATGTTTCCAGGACATTAAAGCGTGTTGTTTTTCCCACATCCTTTGCTCTCTGCGCCTGACTCCACACCTCTTCACTCATTTACTCTTAATAGAAGCCCGCACCATACTATGGAGTCAGCAGGAGCAGCGACCACTCCTCTTCCCACTATGGAGGAGCGAGTTCAACATCAGACGTCCATCCTCCATCGCCTAGGATCAGCAATGGAACAGATGATGGAGAGGATGGATCGTTGGGAGAGGAATGGTTTCCCTACGACTACCCCACCGACCCTCCTACCAGCAACTCTACCATCTCCCCCATCTGGATCCGGTTCCAGTGCTCTGCACATGACGCCTCCGAGGAATTACGATGGAGCAGCGATGGGGTGCCAGGGATTCCTGCTGCAATTAGACCTCTACCTGGCCACCGTTCGGCCGGCCCCCTCGGAGGAGGAGAGAGTAGGGGTCCTCATCACCTGCCTGACCGGTAAAGCCCTGGAGTGGGGCTAATGCGGTCTGGAACGGGCCCGACTCAGCGAAGGACAACTACCCGGAGTTCATCCGCCGTTTCAGGGCCGTGTTCGATCACCCTCCAGAGGGTCAGCGGCGGGTGAGAGATTGTTCCATCTTAGACAGGGGGGGACGAGGAGCGCGCAGGACTTTGCGCTGGAGTTCCGGACCTTGGCTGCGGGAGCAGGGTGGAACGACAGGGCCCTGATAGACCATTACAGGTGTAGCCTGAGAGAGGACGTCCGTAGGGAGCTGGCCTGTCGGGATACTACACTTAGCCTGGATGGACTGATAGACCTGTCGATCCGGCTGGACCATCTGCTAGCTGCTCGTGGACGTTCTGAAAGGGTCCTGTCAGTTCTACCTCCTGATCCTCCTGCCCCTATCCCGATGGAGCTAGGAGGGACCGCGTCAAGGGAGATCGGAGGAGGAAGCTCCTCCTGTACCAGTTGTGGCCGGAGAGGGCACACGTCTGGTCGGTGCTGGAGGAATTCATCTGGGAATCATGAGGGCAGGCAGAACACTCATCGGTCACCCCAGGTGAGTAAGCACCACACTCTCCCAGAGTTTCCTGTTGGTCACATGTTCCTATTAATTTGTTTCCTTAATTATTCTCCTTCTCTCCAGCATAAGGCACTGGTAGATTCAGGCGCAGCTGGAAACTTTATAGATCGCGGACTCGCTCAGAGGTTGAGGATTCCGTTAGTAAAAGTAGACCCCCCTTTTACCGTGCACTCTTTAGATAGTCGACCATTAGGGTCAGGGCTGGTGAAGAGAGCCACAATTTCGTTGGAGATGATTACGCAGGGGAATCACAAGGAGCGAATTAGTTTGTTCCTTATCGATTCACCTGCGTTTCCAGTTGTTCTGGGGATTCCCTGGCTAGCTATTCATAATCCTACGATTTCGTGGAAACAGGGAACTCTACAGGGGTGGTCTGATGAGTGTTCAGGCAGGTGTGTAGGAGTTTCCATCGGTGCTACAACGGTGGAGAGTCCAGACCAGGTTTCCACCGTGCGCATTCCAGCTGAGTATGACGAGTTAGCTATCGTTTTCAGTAAAAAGAAAGCGACCCAATTACCACCCCATAGGCAGGGGGATTGCGTGATAAATCTCCAGGTTAACGCTGCACTCCCCAGGAGTCATGTGTATCCTCTGTCCCAGGAGGAAAAGGTGGCTATGGAAACTTATATCACTGAGGCTCTGGGACAGGGGTACATTCAGCCCTCCATGTCACCTGTCTCTTCGAGTTTCTTTTTTGTGAAGAAAAAAGATGGTGGTTTGCGTCCGTGTATTGATTATAGAGGTCTAAATTCCATCACAGTGGGTTTTAGTTACCCACTACCTCTCATTGCTACGGTAGTGGAATCATTTCACGGAGCGCAGTTCTTCACTAAGCTGGATCTCAGGAGTGCTTATAATTTGGTGCGTATTCGGGAGGGAGATGAGTGGAAAACTGCATTTAGCACTAAGTCGGGCCATTATGAGTACCTCGTCATGCCATACGGTTTAAAGAATGCTCCAGCTATATTTCAATCCTTCGTGGATGAAATACTCACAGACCTGCACGGACAGGGTGTAGTGCTGTATATTGAAGATATTTTGATCTACTCCGCTACACGCACTGCGCATGTATCTCTTGTGCGCAAGGTCCTTAGACGACTGCTGGAGCATGACCTGTATGTGAAGGCGGAGAAATGTGAGTTTTCCAAACAATCAGTTTCCTTCCTGGGTTATCGCATTTCCAGCTCTGGTTTGGTAATGGAGGGTGACCGCGTTAAGGCCGTGCGTAATTGGCCGACTCCGACCACGGTAAAGGAGGTGCAGCAGTTCTTGGGATTTTCCAATTACTACCGGAGGTTTATCCGGGGTTTTGGTCAGGTAGCTGCCCCTATTACCTCACTGCTGAAGGGGGGGCCGGTGCGTTTGCAGTGGTCAGCAGAGGCGAACGGAGCTTTTCATAAGTTGAAGGCGATGTTTACTGAGGCGCCGGTGTTGGCACATCCGGACCCTTCTTTGGCATTTCTAGTAGAGGTGGACGCATCCGAGGCTGGGGTTGGAGCGGTGCTCTCACAGCGTTCGGGTGTGCCACCGAAGCTCCGCCCCTGTGCCTTTTTTTCAAAGAAACTCGGGCCAGCGGAGCGGAATTATGATGTGGGGGATAGGGAGTTGTTGGCTATGGTTAAGGCCCTGAAGGTGTGGAGACACTGGCTTGAGGGGGCTAAGCACCCATTCCTTATCTGGACTGACCATCGTAACCTGGAGTATATCCGATCAGCTAGGAGACTGAATCCTTGTCAGGCAAGGTGGGCCATGTTTTTCACCAGATTTCGTTTCACTATCTCGTATAGACCAGGTTCCCTCAACACTAAGGCTGACGCGCTGTCAAGACTCTATGACACTGAGGGCAGGTCCATCGATCCTACTCCCATCATTCCGGCAGCTAAGCTGGTGGCACCGGTAGTATGGGATGTGGACGCGGACATCGAGCGGGCGCTAAGGGGGGAACCTGCGCCTCCACAGTGTCAAGAGGGTCGTAGGTACGTGCCGCTGGCTGTCCGTGATCAATTGATTTGATGGGCTCATTGTCTACCCTCGTCGGGTCATCCAGGTATTTATAGGACAGTGAGAGGCCTTGAGAGGAAGTACTGATGGCCCACTTTGAGGAGGGATGTGCGATTCTATGTTTCCTCCTGTTCGGTGTGCGCCCAGAGTAAGGCTCAAAGACACCTGCTAAGAGGTAAATTACAACCTCTTCCCGTTCCACAACGGCCGTGGACCCATCTTGGTAGCACCTGTTTCTAGTTTGGTTGTTAGGATAGGGTTTTATATAGTCTGTGGTGGCACAGGATGGGCTTGACCGTGAAGGCGTACTGGAGATCTTGAGAGCAGTGTAGGCACAGGACGGCAAGGCTAGGGATGTGCACAGGAGGCCTGGTGTGTGAGGCTGGCACCAACTTCACCAGCCGACTAACACGCACCTCAGGTTGAGTATAGAGCGCTAACTCAGGTGCTATCAAATCCCCGACACGATCAGTCGGACGAATATCGTATCTATAGCACCAAGCTAGCAACTCCCTCATTACTCTCCACTCCACTTTCCCCATTAACTCCTTCACAGTCTCTGCTTCGCTCACCTCTAACACCGGCTCTGGTTCTGGTCTTATCCTTGGCTCCTCACGATAAACAAGGAGAGTTGGCTCAGGTCTATCTCCTGACTCAGCCATACTCTCCCTGAGCCCCCCCAATACATTTTTTGGGGTGACTTTCGGGTTTCACTCTGCGCCACCTTCTCTTTTTATTGACTCCATTCGCCTATAGCCCTCTTCGCATTGCTGCAGCGAATCCCAGGCGGGCGCCTGCACTCTCTCTGGGTCGGCCGCCCACCTGTCGATTTCTTCCCACGTCATATACTCCATGCCTCTACCGTCCATAACGTCCTACTTTCGCTGCTGAAGCTGTTGCTGTTGATGCCAGTTTACACACTGCTCGGTCTGTGAGTGGTGGGTGATTCTGTAACGGCGTTCGTCTGTTGAAGGAAGAGAGTCGGACCGAAATGCAGCGTGTTGGTTACTCATGACTTTAACGAATGAAATGTGGTACATGAAATAACTGAAAGACGAAAACTACAAACGGAACGTGAAACTATTACAGCCTATCTGGTGAACACTACACAAAGACAGGAAGAATCACCAACGAAATACAAAGCGAAACTTAGGCTGCCTAAATACGGTTCCTAATCAAAGACAACGAGAATCACCTGACTCTGATTGAGAATCGCCTCAGGCAGCCCAAGCCTAACTAGACACACCCCTAATCATTCACAATCCCAATAATACAAAAACCCCAATACGGCCAGACCAAATATGTTATGCAGGTGAATGAGGACCCAAAAGCGAGTCTTTAATCCAGTTTAAGGAAATAGCAATACTCCTAGACAAATCGGAGCGGTAAATAAAGCATAAGAAACAATTTCACTCGTAATCACGAGAACTGACTGGAGACTCGATAATGAACTGCAGGTTGCCTCGGGAAGGCACTTAACCGTAGCAGACTCAGACACCTGCTCACCACGCAGCATCTGAGGGAAACACGACACGACAGGGCGATACAAAGACACAGCACGGTGAACAGTATACAAGGATCCGACAGGGCAGAAACGGAAAACAAGGGGAGAAATAGGGACTCTAATCAGGGGAAAAGATAGGGAACAGGTGTGGGAAGACTAAATGATTGATTAGGGGAATAGGAACAGCTGGGAGCAGGAACGGAACGATAGAGAGAAGAGAGAGAGAGAGGGAGAGAGAAAAAAGGGAACGAACCTAAAAAGACCAGCAGGGGGAAAACGAACAGAAGGAAAAGCAAAATGACAAGACAATATAAGACAAAACATGACAGTACCCCCCCCACTCACCGAGCGCCTCCTGGCGCACTCGAGGAGGAATCCTGGCGGCAACGGAGGAAATCATCAATCAGTGAACGGTCCAGCACGTCCCGAGACGGAACCCAACTCCTCTCCTCAGGACCGTAACCCTCCCAATCCACTAAGTATTGGTGACCCCGTCCCCGAGAACGCATGTCCATGATCCTACGTACCTTGTAAATAGGTGCGCTCTCGACAAGGACGGGAGGGGGGGGAGGGAAGACGAACGGGGGTGCGAAGAAAGGGCTTGACACAGGAGACATGGAAGACAGGATGGACGCGACGAAGATGTCGCGGAAGAAGCAGTCGCACAGCGACAGGATTGACGACCTGGGAGACACGGAACGGACCAATGAACCGCGGAGTCAACTTACGAGAAGCTGTCGTAAGAGGAAGGTTGCGAGTGGAAAGCCACACTCTCTGGCCGCAACAATACCTTGGACTCTTAATCCTACGTTTATTGGCGGCTCTCACAGTCTGTGCCCTGTAACGGCAAAGTGCAGACCTCACCCTCCTCCAGGTGCGCTCACAACGTTGGACAAACGCTTGAGCGGAGGGAACGCTGGACTCGGCAAGCTGGGATGAGAACAGAGGAGGCTGGTAACCCAGACTACTCTGAAACGGAGATAACCCGGTAGCAGACGAAGGAAGCGAGTTGTGAGCGTATTCTGCCCAGGGGAGCTGTTCTGCCCAAGACGCAGGGTTTCTGAAAGAAAGGCTGCGTAGTATGCGACCAATCGTCTGATTGGCCCTCTCTGCTTGACCGTTAGACTGGGGATGAAACCCGGAAGAGAGACTGACGGACGCACCAATCAAATGACAGAACTCCCTCCAAAACTGTGACGTGAATTGCGGACCTCTGTCTGAAACGGCGTCTAACGGGAGGCCATGAATTCTGAACACATTCTCGATGATGATTTGTGCCGTCTCCTTAGCGGAAGGAAGTTTAGCGAGAGGAATGAAATGTGCCGCCTTAGAGAACCTATCGACAACTGTAAGAATCACAGTCTTCCCCGCAGACAAAGGCAGACCGGTAATGAAGTCTAGGGCGATGTGAGACCATGGTCGAGAAGGAATGGGGAGCGGTCTGAGACGACCGGCAGGAGGAGAGTTACCCGACTTAGTCTGCGCGCAGTCCGAACAAGCAGCCACGAAACGGCGCGTGTCACGCTCCTGAGTCGGCCACCAAAAGCGCTGGCGAATAGAAGCAAGAGTGCCTCGAACACCGGGATGACCAGCTAACTTGGCAGAGTGAGCCCACTGAAGAACAGCCAGACGAGTGGAAACAGGAACGAAAAGAAGGTTACTAGGACAAGCGCGCGGCGACGCAGTGTGCGTGAGTGCTTGCTTAACCTGTCTTTCAATTCCCCAGACTGTCAACCCGACAACACGCCCATAAGGAAGAATCCCCTCGGGATCAGTAGAAGCCACAGAAGAACTAAAAAGACGGGATAAGGCATCAGGCTTGGTGTTCTTGCTACCCGGATGGTAAGAAATCACAAACTCGAAACGAGCGAAAAATAACGCCCAACGAGCTTGACGGGCATTAAGTCGTTTGGCAGAACGGATGTACTCAAGGTTCTTATGGTCTGTCCAAACGACAAAAGGAACGGTCGCCCCCTCCAACCACTGTCGCCATTCGCCTAGGGCTAAGCGGATGGCGAGCAGTTCGCGGTTACCCACATCATAGTTGCGTTCAGATGGCGACAGGCGATGAGAAAAATAAGCGCAAGGATGAACCTTATCGTCAGACTGGAAGCGCTGGGATAGAATGGCTCCCACGCCTACCTCTGAAGCGTCAACCTCGTCAATGAATTGTCTAGTGACGTCAGGAGTAACGAGGATAGGAGCGGACGTAAAACGTTCTTTTAGAAGATCAAAAGCTCCCTGGGCGGAACCGGACCACTTAAAACACGTCTTGACAGAAGTAAGAGCTGTGAGAGGGGCAGCAACTTGACCGAAATTACGAATGAAACGCCGATAGAAATTAGCGAAACCTAGAAAGCGCTGCAACTCGACACGTGACCTTGGAACGGGCCACTCACTGACAGCTTGGACCTTAGCGGAATCCATCTGAATGCCTTCAGCGGAAATAACGGAACCGAGAAAAGTAACGGAGGAGACATGAAAAGAGCACTTCTCAGCCTTCACGTAGAGACAATTCTCTAAAAGGCGCTGGAGAACACGTCGAACGTGCTGAACATGAATCTCGAGTGACAGTGAAAAAATCAGGATATCGTCAAGGTAGACAAAAACAAAGATGTTCAGCATGTCTCTCAGAACATCATTAACTAATGCCTGAAAAACAGCTGGCGCATTGGCGAGACCAAACGGCAGAACCCGGTACTCAAAATGCCCTAACGGAGTGTTAAACGCCGTTTTCCACTCGTCCCCCTCTCTGATGCGCACGAGATGGTAAGCGTTACGAAGGTCCAACTTAGTAAAGCACCTGGCTCCCTGCAGAATCTCGAAGGCTGATGACATAAGGGGAAGCGGATAACGATTCTTAACCGTTATGTCATTCAGCCCTCGATAATCCACGCAGGGGCGTAGAGTACCGTCCTTTTTCTTAACAAAAAAAAAACCCCGCCCGGCCGGAGAGGAAGAAGGCACTATGGTACCGGCGTCAAGAGACACAGACAAATAATCCTCGAGAGCCTTACGTTCGGGAGCCGACAGAGAGTATAGTCTACCCCGAGGAGGAGTGGTCCCCGGAAGGAGATCAATACTACAATCATACGACCGGTGAGGAGGAAGGGAGTTGGCTCGGGACCGACTGAAGACCGTGCGCAGATCATGATATTCCTCCGGCACTCCTGTCAAATCGCCAGGTTCCTCCTGAGAAGTGGGGACAGAAGAAATGGGAGGGATGGCAGACATTAAACACTTCACATGACAAGAAACGTTCCAGGATAGGATAGAATTACTAGACCAATTAATAGAAGGATTATGACATACTAGCCAGGGATGACCCAAAACAACAGGTGTAAAAGGTGAACGAAAAATCAAAAAAGAAATAGTCTCACTGTGGTTACCAGATACTGTGAGGGTTAAAGGTAGTGTCTCAAATCTGATACTGGGAAGATGACTACCATCTAAGGCGAACATGGGCGTAGGCTTGTCTAACTGTCTGAAAGGAATGTCATGTTTCCGAGCCCATGCTTCGTCCATGAAACAACCCTCAGCCCCAGAGTCTATCAAGGCACTGCATGTAGCACCCGAACCGGTCCAGCGTAGATGGACTGACATAGTAGTACAGGATCTAGATGGAGAGACCTGAGTAGTAGCGCTCACCAGTAGCCCTCCGCTTACTGATGAGCTCTGGCTTTTACTGGACATGAATTGACAAAATGTCCATCAAATCCGCAATAGAGGCACAGGCGGTTGGTGATCCTCCGTTCCCTCTCCTTAGTCGAGATGCGAATACCTCCCAGCTGCATGGGCTCAGTCTCTGAGCCAGAGGAGGGAGATGGTTGCGATGTGGAGCAGGGAAACACCGTTGACGCGAGCTCTCTTCCACGAGCTTGGTGACGAAGATCTACCCGTCGTTCTATGCGGATGGCGAGAGCAATCAAAGAGTCCACACTGGAAGGAACCTCCCGGGAGAGAATCTCATCTTTAACCACTGCGTGGAGTCCCTCCAGAAAACGAGCGAGCAGCGCCGGCTCGTTCCAGTCACTAGAGGCAGCAAGAGTGCGAAACTCTATAGAGTAATCCGTTATGGATCGATCACCTTGGCATAGGGAAGCCAGGGCCCTAGAAGCCTCCCTACCAAAAACTGAACGGTCAAAAACCCGAATCATCTCCTCTTTAAAGTTCTGGTAATTGTTTGAACAATCAGCCCTTGCCTCCCAGATAGCTGTGCCCCACTCTCGAGCCCGGCCAGTAAGGAGTGAAATGACGTAAGCAACCCGAGCTCTCTCTCTAGAGTATGTGTTGGGTTGGAGAGAGAACACAATATCACACTGGGTGAGAAAGGAGCGGCACTCCTTGGGCTGCCCGGAGTAGCAAGGTGGGTTATTAACCCTAGGTTCCGGAGGCTCGGCAGACCAGGAAGTAACAGGTGGCACGAGACGAAGACTCTGGAACTGTCCAGAGAGGTCGGAAACCTGAGCGGCCAGGTTCTCCATGGCATGACGAGCAGCAGACAATTCCTGCTCGTGTCTGCCGAGCATGGCTCCTTGGATCTCGACGGCAGTGTTACGAGCGTCTGTAGTCGCTGGGTCCATTCTTTGGTCGGATCCTTCTGTTATGCAGGTGAATGAGGACCCAAAAGCGACTTGGCGAAAACAGAGTCTTTAATCCAGTTTAAGGAAATAGCAATACTCCTAGACAAATCGGAGCGGTAAATAAAGCATAAGAAACAATTTCACTCGTAATCACGAGAACTGACTGGAGACTCGATAATGAACTGCAGGTTGCCTCGGGAAGGCACTTGACCGTAGCAGACTCAGACACCTGCTCACCACGCAGCATCTGAGGGAAACACGACACGACAGGGCGATACAAAGACACAGCACGGTGAACAGTATACAAGGATCCTACAGGGCAGAAACGGAAAACAAGGGGAGAAATAGGGACTCTAATCAAGGGAAAAGATAGGGAACAGGTGTGGGAAGACTAAATGATTGATTAGGGGAATAGGAACAGCTGGGAGCAAGAACGGAACGATAGAGAGAAGAGAGAGAGAGAGGGAGAGAGAAAAAAGGGAACGAACCTAAAAAGACCAGCAGGGGGAAAACGAACAGAAGGAAAAGCAAAATGACAAGACAATATAAGACAAAACATGACAAAATATATAACGAAAACACAAAATACAATGACCAAGGCGTGACAGAACCTATGGACGTTTTGGAATATTTTTATTCTGTATATTTTTATAATTCTAGTAGCTATTTTGTTGACTTGACGTTAGCTAACATGGTTCCAAAAACGTAGGTTGTGTGTAACGGTTAGGGTTTATGATGGTTTGACTTGGAAACAGCTGATGTGTTGTGCACTGAAGTCCACAAGCGAAGGGTTAAAGTGAGAGGAGGAGAGCGCGTAGATGTGAGAAGGGATTAAACCAAGATCTGGCTACTATGAAAGTGAACTGCTTTTGCGTGTGATCAGGGCTGTATTCATTCAATGTTTTTTAAACGAAAGCAAATTATTATTTGCAACTGTTGGACTAATGATTACATCCTAGATCAGCTAGATACAGGCAAGACTGTGCAAGGCGATATTGAATGTGTCAATGTCTGTCACGTTCATTACTCAAATTTCTGTTGACCTGTGCACCTACATTGTAAACTTTCCTTAAAAGGCTAGGTTGAAGCAGCCTCATGATGGGTATAGGGAACATTTTAGTATCATGTAGTAAGTAGACTAATCGTATCCATGTTTACATTGGGCTGGGTAAATGGAATATGAATGACTGCATGCAATATGCTGTAATAGACATAAGGCCATGCCCCCCCCCCACAAAGAAAGTGTCCTCCCTCACCTTAAACGGCTCTGACTGCCACTGATGTACACACAGTTCATTCATCAAATAAATGTGACAGGGATAACACAAGAGTCAAAGACTTAATTCCATGCATGAAGAAAAACAAACAACACAATAAAATAAAGATTGAGGAGATGTTAGAAATATTATGAATAAATGAATAAACAATATTCCCATTTTAAATAGGACTCTAACTAAGTAAACTTATACTCAGTTTTATTATATCTGATTAACAATATGAGTTCATAAGAAGGGATTGTGTGACACGGACAAGGTGTAATTAAAGTTAATGAACACCATTCCAACTAGGAAGAAAGGAATGGTTTGTGGATTAAGTAAACAGATAAGGTTGTTAACCTATGGTTGAACCGACGAAACTGAGCTCTGGGGTGTTTTAGATAAGGCTGTGAGTGCATTCCATGGTTTTCTGTTAATTAGAACTGTCATCAAAGTGGTGATCGATAATGGTGAGGAGTCAAAAGTTAATTCAGCTGTGTTGTGTGTCCTGTGTATGTGCTAGTGGGTCAGAATGAACTCAGAATGAACTTTTAAAGTTCCCTTTGACCTGGTCGAGAGGGGGAGAATTAATTTTAGGAGCAATGAAAGGACATCATGTTATTGTACATAAACTGTTGCTCGTGGTAACGTGGCAGCGCGCTCCAAGAATAAATTCTGTTACCTATTATTGATAAGACTGGACTCCGTCTATTTTATGCAAACAAGAATCTTGCAAATTCTCGTGAAATAGATTAAGGGAATTCAATTAATGAAAACACATTGGTATATTTAAATTACAGTAACAGGAGATGAAGATTAAATGTCTCTAATTGGCTTCAGAAGATGAAAAGGCTGAGAGTTGGGCATGTTTGAATTGCAAATCTAGTATATCTTCAATGGAGTGGGCATCGATGATCCAGCCAGAGAGAAAGAAAGACAATCTGACGAACAGGACTATAGCTTCATCAGTTCACCACACCTGCTTCTCCGACAGTCAGTTCCTTTATAGGAGCCGCTTCTCCTCCATTGCCGATCATGTAACACCTGCCGGGGTGATGCAATGGCTGCTGAAAAGCGCACAAGAAATACACTACATCCTGGCAGTGATTAAGATCAGGCCCTGAGCCTCTGCCATCTCTGGACACAGCATGTAGTCCTTGATTGTTATTCTTCCCGACAGATGAAACAAAAAAGCCAGGGCTGAATTATTAAAATCCAAACTGCCAGATAGCTAGCTATCTGCATATAGTATCGATGTGGCATATATATGTGGCATATATTATTATGATAGTGTAACACAGAGAGAAGTTAAACATTGTTAAACATGATTCACAATCTTGGATAAACATTTAATTTGAATGTGACTCACAGTATGGACACAAAGAGAACAAACTAGATTAACAGTGTGGGTTTACATATTAGACGTGACACGGGTTGAGTGTTAAGACAGGCTGAACAGTGCCTCCCAGCAGGGAACACACAGGTTGACTGTGCTTTCCACCCTGTGCAGCCAGAACTAGACTCCTGGTGCATGTCAGGACGGTGAGTCACTGGAATAATTCCTGTGTGCTTTAGAGAATGATTAGTCCTCTGTGCCATCTCTCTCTCTCAGCCAGAGGGACGAGAGGGTCACAACTGACTGCAGTCAACAGACGCTCGTATTTTACCTTCTCATTGGCAGTAAAGGAGGATGTGATAATTACTCTGCCAGAGTGGCAGAACCCTGCTCTGATGTAAAAGCTTACAAATGATGAGATGTGTATTTTACAACCGCTAAACTCTGGAAAGTGCGCTTGGGAAACACCGTAAGTGTGAAGCTGTGTGTGTGTACAGTATGTGGGTACGAGGGAGGAGTGTAGGGGTGTGTGTCAGGTGTGTGTGGGTTGGTGTGTGTGGAGGCCCGCGGGTGGTTTAATTCCATTATTTATTTTCATTGTTGGACATAAAAGGCTGTAAAAACACCAGTAAATCAGTGATTTTAATGTAATCTGTTCAAAAGTAATCCCACACAGAATAGAGAGACGTGATTGTATACAAATGTAAGCAAAGTTTGAAATGTTTATGTTTTAGTCAAACATATCTGTTTGGGCTTCTTGCGGTCAATTTGCAGTTTAAAAATGATTTGTAATTCTGTTCCGGCCCTCTGTGTAATGAACATGATGGGAGACAGAGCTGGTTTCAAGTGCAGGGCAGGTGTTTATTTGTAGAGGACCACAGGAGGAGGCAGGTAGCTGGGTCCAGGGGCAGGCAGAAGGTCATACACAGGGGAATTCCAAACAGGCAACAGGCAGGGAAAAGGCTAGTAACGTTATCTGGGAGATCAGGCAATAGGTTGATAACTGGAAATCCTGAAGTACAGGCAGGGAATATGTGTCATTAATCCCAGGGCAAACCCAGCACTCCACATAGAAATGTATCACAAAACAAACAATACCTCACAATGATGGGGTGCACAGGACTGAACTATATATTGTGTGATAACGACATACATGTGTGTGTACAAGTGATCAGAATGCAGGTGATTGGGATCTGGAGAGTGAGCTGCGTTCAGGGGATCTACCTGTTTGAGAGTGTGAATTGGAAGCAGAAGTTACACTCTGACCATCCGCTCAGCAAAAAATCATCCCACGGCTGAAAAAAGTTGATAACGTTGAATTAACACATGCCTGCATGTGTATAGGACGATATTTTTCTGTCACTTGCCGTGTCCGAAATCTGTCTTGCCTACTACTTACTTAACCTGTTGCGTCGAGCAATCCCGTATCCGGGAGCGTAATTATAGCCTCAAGCTCATTACCATAACGCAACGTTAACTATTCATGAAAATCGCAAATTAAATGAAATAAATATATTGGCTCACAAGCTTAGCCTTTTGTTAACAACACTGTCATCTCAGATTTTCAAAATATGCTTTTCAACCATAGCTACACAAGCATTTGTGTAAGAGTGTTGATAGATAGCATAGCATTAAGCCTAGCATTCAGCAGGCAACATTTTCACAAAAACAAGAAAAGCATTCCAATAAAATCATTTACCTTTGAAGAACTTCAGATGTTTTCAATGAGGAGACTCTCAGTTAGATAGCAAATGTTCAGTTTTTCCAAAAAGATTATTTGTGTAGGAGAAATCGCTCCGTTTTGTTCATCACGGTTGGTTAAGAAAACCCCCTGAAAATTCAGTTATTACAACGCCAAACTTTTTTCCAAATCAACTCCATAATATCGACAGAAACATGGCAAACGTGGTTTAGAATCATCCTCAAGGTTTTTGTCACATCTATTCAATGATAAGTCATTTGTGGCAGTTTGGTTTCTCCTCTGAAGCAAATGGTAAAATACACGCAGCTGGAGATTACGCAATAGTTGCAACGGAGGACACCAACCGGAGCACCTGGTAAATGTAGTCTCTTATGGTCAATCTTCCAATGATATGCCTAAAAATACGTCACAATGCTGCAGACACCTTGGGGAAACGACAGAAAGTGTAGGCTCTTATCTTGCGCATTCACAGCCATATAAGGAGACATTGGAACAAAGTGCATTCAAAGTCAGTGTTTTCTTTTCCAAATCTGTCAATTATATGCATAGTCGAGCATCTTTTCGTGAGAGCGCCCCCTATATCCAAGAAGTTCAACTACATACTGTGTACTAATCATACTACATACTATTTGGAACGCATTGTTTAGTGGAAAATAAGCAGTAATCAACAAATATCAACCTATTAGACTCACCCATACTGAGAATGCCTCATCTAATGTGTAATTGCGTTGCTTTCCACCATTCGCTCATTTTGCTACAACGCCTCCTCTTCTCTGATTATCAGCTGATTGTAAAGCTGTTGTCAAACACACATCGGTCGAAAAAGCCTATTTTCTTTCTCAATAGCATGCTGCGAATTCTACTACATGTGAAGCTGAAATGAGTATGCCATCCTGGCCAACCCAGATGTCTTAGCCATGTCTGAATCCTGGCTCAGGAAAACCACCAAAAACCCTGAAATCTCCATTGCTAACTATAACGTTTTCCACCAAGATAGAACTTCCAAAGGGGGCGGTGTTGCAATCTACTGCAAAGATAACCTGCAGAGTTCTGTATTACTTTCTAAGTCTGTACCCCAAAAATTTGAGCTTCTACTTCTAAAAATTCACCTTTCCAGAAACAAGTCTCTCACTGTTGCCGCTTGCTATAGACCTCCCTCTGCCCCCAGCTGTGCCCTCGATACTATATGTGAACTGATTGCCCCCCATCTATCTTCTGAGCCCGTGCTACTAGGTGACCTAAACTGGGACATGCTTAACACCTCGGCCATCCTACAAACTAAGCTTGATGCCCTCAATCTCACACAAATTATCAATGAACCTACCAGGTAAAACCCCAAATCAGTAAACACAGGCACCCTCATAGATGTCATCCTAACTAATTCACCCTCCAAATACACCTCTGCTGTTTTCAATCAAGATCTCAGCGATCACTGCCTCATTGCCTGCATCCATAATGGGTCTGCGAACAAACAACCACCCCTCATCACTGTCAAACGCTCCCTGAAACACTTTTGCGAGCAGGCCTTTCTAATCGACCTGGCCGGGGTATCCTGGAATGACCTTGACCTCATCCCGTCAGTAGATGATGCCTGGCTATTCTTTAAAAGTGCCTTCCTCACCATCTTAAATAAGCATGCCCCTCTCAAAAAATGTAGATCTAGGAATAGATATAGTCCTTGGATCACGCCAGACCTGTCTGCCCTTGACCAGCACAAAACACGTCCTGTGGCGTTCTGCATTAGCATCGAATAGCCCCCGTGATATGCAACTTTTCAGGGAAGTTAGGAACAAATATACACAGGCAGTTAGAAAAGCTAAAGCAAGCTTTTTCAAACAGAAATTTGCATCCTGTAGTACTAACTAAAAAAAAAGTTCTGGGACACTGTAAAGTCCATGGAGAATAAGAGCACCTCCTCCCAGCTGCCCACTGCTCATTGTCACCACCGATAAATCCACTATAATTGAGAATTTCAATAAGCATTTCTCTACGGCTGGGCATGCTTTCCACATGGCTACCCCTACCCCAGTCAACTGCCCGGCACCCTCCACAGCAACCCTCCAAAGCCCCCACCATTTCTCCTTTACCCAAATCCAGATAGCCGGTATTCTGAAAGAGCTGCAAAATCTGGACCCCTACAAATCAGCCGGGCTGATTCTGGACCTTCTCTTTCTAAAATGATCTGCCGAAATTGTTGCAACCCCTATTACTAGCCTGTTCAACCTCTCTGGCATATCGTCTGAGATTCCCAAAGATTGGAAAGCTGCCGCGGTCATCCCCCTCTTCAAAGGGGGTGACACTCTAGACCCAAACTGCTACCCTGTCTTTCTAAGGTCTTCGAAAGCCAAGTTAACGAACAGATTAATGACCATTTTGAATCCCACCATACCTTCTCCGCTATGCAATCTGGTTCCAGAGCTGGTCATGGGTGCACCTCAGCCACGCACAAGGTTCTAAACGACATCATAACCGCCATCGATACATTACTGTGCAGCCGTATTCATCGACCTGGCCAAGGCCTTCGACTCTGTCAATCACAACATTCTTATTGGCAGACTCGACAGCCTTGGTTTCTCAAATGATTGCCTCGCCTGGTTTACCAAATACTTCTCTGATAGAGTTCAGTGTGTCAAATCGGAGGGCCTGTTGTCTGGACCTCTGACAGTCTCTATGGGTGTGCCTCAGGGTTCAATTCTCGGGTCGACTCTCTTTTCTGTATACATCAATGATGTTGCTCTTGCTGCTGGTGATTCTCTGATCCACCTCTACGCAGACGACACCATTCTGCATATTTCTGACCCCTTCTTGGACACTGTGTTAACTAACCTCCAGACGAGCTTCAATGCCATACAACTCTCCTTCTGTGGCCTCCAACTGCTCTTAAACGCATGTAAAACTAAATGCATGCTTTTCAATCGATCGCTGCCGGCACCTGCTCGCCCGTCCAGTATCACTACTCTGGACGGCTCTGACTTAGAATACATGGACAACTACAAATACCTGGGTGTCTACTTAGACTGTAAACTCTCCTTCCAGACTCACATTAAGCATCTCCAATCCAAAATTAAATCTAGAATCGGCTTCCTATATCGCAACAAAGCATCCTTCACTCATGCTGCCAAACATACCCTCGTAAAACTGACCATCCTACCGATCCTCGACTTCGGTGATGTCATCTATAAAATAGCCTCCAACACTCTACTCAACAAACTGGATGCAGTCTATCACAGTGCCATCCGTTTTGTCACCACAGCCCCATACACTCCCCACCATTGCGACCTGTACGCTCTCGTTGGTTGGCCCTCGCTTCATACTCGTCGCCAAACCCACTGGCTACAGGTTATCTACAAGTAAACAAGGTAAAGCCCCGCCTTTTCTCAGCTCACTGGTCACCATAGCAGCACCCACTCGTAGCACGCGCTCCAGCAGGTATATCTCACTGGTCACCCCCAAAACCGATTCCTCCTTTGGTCATCTTTCCTTCCAGTTCTCTGCTGCCCATAACTGGAACGAATTGCAAAAATCTCTCAAAAATCTCACTTCTCCCTAATATATGCCATTTAGCAGACGCTTTTATACAAAGCGACTTACAGTCATGTGTGCATACATTCTACGTGTGGGTGGTCCCGGGGATCGAACCCACTACCCTGGCGTTACAAGCGCCATGCTCTACCAACTGAGCTACACAGGACCACTTGCTTTAAGCACCAGCTGTCAGAGCAGTTTACAGATCACTGCACCTGTACTTAGCCTATCTGTAAACAGCCCATCTATCCACCTACTTAATCCACATACTGGTATTTATTTATTTATTTTGCTTCTTTGCACCTGCACATTCATCTTCTGCCGATCTACCATTCCAGTGTTTAATTGCTATGTTGTAATTACTTCGCCACCATGGCCTATTTATTTCCTTAACCTCTTCAGTCTACCCTCTACTTTTTCGAACATTCTGTTAAAAATCGCGCAACATTTCAGCGCCCTGCTACTCATGCCAGGAATATAGTATATGCATATGATTAGTATGTGTGGATAGAAAACACTCAGACGTTTATAAAACTGGTTAAGTCACGGCTGTGACTTTAACAGAATGTGCGTTTCATTGGAAAGTGCAGGAAAATCTGATCACTGAAAGTGGAAAAATATATCCATCCGCCGCTTCAACCCATTCCGTTATGGGCGAAAGACATTAAATATGGCTGAGGTTGCAGTACCTACAGCTTCCACACGATGTCAACAGTCTAGTCATTTGCCTAGGATTTGTTTCTTGGTCAAACAAACAAGAGACAGCCCATTTCTTCCGGTCTCCGACCGGATATTTTGGTTGAGAAATACACGGACAGTATTTCAGGACGGACCCCTATAGAAAACAATTTGTCTCGTGATTGATTTGATCGCTTATTAACGTTTACTAATACCTAAAGTTGCATTACAAAAGTATTTCGAAGTGTTTTGTGAAAGTTTATCGTCGACTTTTTGAATAAAAAAAAAATGACATTACGTTATGAAACGCTATTTTTTTCCATTTATCACAGTCTTCATAGATCGATATCTAGACTATATATGGACCGATTTCATCGGAAAAAAGACCCAATAGTGATTTTGGGACATCTAGGAGTGCCAACAAAGAAGATGGTCAAAGGTAATGAATGTTTTATATTTTATTTGTGCGGTTTGTGTAGCGCCGACTATGCTAATTATTTTGTTTACGTCCCCTGCGGGTCTTTTGGGGTGTTACATGCTATCAGATAATAGCTTCTCATGCTTTCGACGAAAAGCATTTTAAAAATCTGACTTGTTGCCTGGATTCACAACGAGTGTAGCTTTAATTCAATACCCTGCATGTGTATTTTAATGAACGTTTGAGTTTTAACTAATACTATTAGCATTTAGCGTAGCGCATTTGCATTTCCAGAGCTCTAGATGGGACGCCTGCGTGCCAGGTAGGAGCAAGTTTAACTTACTTCATTTGCACTCACTGTATATAGACTTTTTGTTTTCTTTTGTTCTACTGTATTATTGACTATGTTTTGTTTATTCCATGTGTAACTCTGTGTTGTTGTATGTGTCGAATTGCTACGCTTTATCTTGGCCAGGTCGCAGTTGCAAATGAGAACTTGTTTTCAACTAGCCTACCTGGTTAAATAAAGGTGAAATAAAATAAATAAAAATTAAATTTAAAGCATACAATCAGAAAGCCTGCTATGTATAACCCAGGTGCTGGTATTCAGACATGGCCTATATGTTTACCAGTCCCGTACACACCAAAAGGGGAGATAAATAATGATCAAACATCTGCCTTCATAGAGCACATCAATGGATCTGCCGACATCTTCTCTTCGACATCAGCCAATTAGCTCTGTACAGCCTCCCAAAGTAAATATAGCTTGGATCCCTGAATTCAGATATTATCTGCTTCCCAAATTGCACCCAATTCAATATACAGTTCATTACTTTTGACCAGAGCCCTATGGGTAGGTCCTGGGCCTTGGTCAAAAGTAGTGCACTATAGAGGAAAGAATGTGCCATTTGAGATGCAACCATGCTATCTCAGACATCAAATATAGGGGAAAGGAGTGATTTAAACCCAGCAACGTCCTGTACTTCCTCACATAACACAACCACCACAGACATAATCTATTTTAGGTCTGATATGGCAACCTGTAGTGCTAAGTGTTAGTATTTAACCACATTTTTTGTTAACCCCACACAAGAATTGTCTGCATGTTTCCCCCCCAGTGTTAATAATGCATTATGGAGAATAAACAGCATTTAGCCTATCACACAGTAGCAGTAGAACATTTGGCACTATTGCTCCCTGATAATATATCTGAGATGTATCCTGTGTATAGCGAGCAATCATTACATACCAAAAAGAGCAAATGTCACCAGCTAAATGTCACATGCTAATGCAACGTTATGTAGTTCTAGCGTTTGTGTGTGTTTGTGTGGGTGATAGAGAGCGAAAGACAGAGGGAAAAGGAGCGATGGTGTGAGAGAGATTGAGGGAGAGAGAGAGTGAAAGGGAAAGAGAGAGAGAGGTACAGGAAATGGAGAGGGATAGAGAGAGCGAAGTAGTGAACGCGAGAGGAGAGAAAGAGGGTGAGGGATCGAAAATGATAGGGAAAGAGAGGGGGCGGAGAGAGAGAGATGGGGATGTTAGAACACTTGTCTGTCTGTTAATCATCTCTGTCTTCCTGCTCGTCTTTTTTAAGGAACGATCCTCTGACAGCTAAATAATGTGTGTTTGTTCTCCGTGGCTGAATTATACATATTCCAATAAGAGCAGCTTGCCAAGAAGCCGAATGGGAGAGATATTTTATCCTCCACAGTTATTCCACAGTCACTTTACAGACAGAATAGCAGAAGTAAAAAAACTCTAGCTAGTCCTGCAGGTCCTCACAGAAAGCCACAGGGAGGACACAGGAAGTGTCACATTTGGTGTCTTCCTGACACCTTGTCACCGCTTAGGAAGGGTTGTCACTAATTACCACAGCAGTAAAAATTAATGAAAAAAAATGTAGTTGAGGTTAGGGTTATGCATAAGGTTAGCAGTGTGGTTGAGGTCAGGGTTAGGGTTAAAATCTGATTTTAAGAAGTTAAATTGCAAAAATAGGGTTAGCCATATGTGGCTGTAATAACTAGTGATGTGCCGTAGGCAGGAGAACTTTCAACATGGCACACAATCTCACTTACGTTATCATTATCATTATTAATGGGACTTGACATACAGTGGGGCAAAAAAGTATTTAGTCAGCCACCAATTGTGCAAGATCTCCCACTTAAAAAGATGAGAGAGGCCTGTAATTTTCATCATAGGTACACTTCAACTATGACAGACGAAATGAGAAAAAACATCCAGAAAATCACTTGTAGTTTTTTTATGAATTTATTTGCAAATTACATTTTTTATATTTTTTAGGTAAATCTGTTTTCCATTCGGTTTCCATGGGAAGCCCTTTTTAATAGGAATCTGGTTGCAGTTCCTATGGCTTCCACTAGATGTCAACAGTCTTTAGAAATTGGTTGATGTTTTTCTTTAGAGAATTGAAGAAGTAGTCCTGTTCTTTCCATGTGTCACTCAGATGGACTCAAGTCTTTTTTGTGTGCGTGACCTGGAACACGCTTCACGTTGTTTTAATCCGGGACTGAACACAGTATTTCCCATCTTAAATTTGATCCATTATTTACCTTTTTAGGGTACCTAAGGTTGGATTAGGAACATTGTTTGAAATGTTTGGACCAAGTTTACAGGTAACTTATTAGATACTTTGTAGGCATGTTGGGCGAGTTGAAACCGGTGTATTTCTGAATCACATTTTTGGGACATAAAGAAGGACATTATCGAACAAAAGGACCATTTGTGATGTTTCTTGGACATTTTGGAGTGTCAACAGAAGAAGATCTTCAAATGTAAGGCATATATTATATCGCTATTTCTGATTTTTGTCGTTCACCTGCCTGGTTGAAATCTGATTTTCATGTGTTTGTATGCGGGGTGATGTCCTCAGATAATCGCCTTTTTGAAAGCTGACACAGTGGCTGGATTAACAAGAAGTTAAGCTTTATTGATTGTTTTATCACACTTGTGATTTTATGAAAGTTAAATATTTATAGTAATTTCATTTGAATTTGGCGCACTGCAATTTCACCGGATGTTGTCAAATCGATCCCGCTAAAGGGATTTGATCCCTAAGAAGGGCTTGTAGTAAGCATTTCACGGTAAGGTCTACACCTGGTGCTCTATGATATGGGTGAAGGTGTCTTTCAGTTGGTCATAGTTTGTCGCCAGTGTTGACAATTCTAGAAGTTAAATTCCAACATGTTGGTGCGTTCAAGCAACATCACCCGCTTGGTCGACTTGCAAAAGTGGTGAAGCCGCCCAATGTCGAAAGAAATCCTTAACTTTGGGAATTATTTTTGTGCTCTTACACAGAACTAAATTGAGCCATTGTGCATAGCAATGCACAAAAGTGGCACTCCAAGCTACTTCTCTTACTTTTGGCTGCAGACGATTTAAGTCAGAAGCCATCACAGCAGCACCATCATAGGTTTGGGCAACACGTTTTTCCATGAAGTTAAACTCAGACATCTCAGAATTCAAAAAGTCAAACAGACTGCGCATCGCGTCCACTTGACACATCAAAGTAGCCCAAGAAAGGTTCCTGCATAAAGCCCTGATCATCCACATACCTAACGTTATCTGACAACTGCGAACGAAAGCTGATGTCTGAAGGTTTCATGCATTTGCCATGCGAAAAATGGCGCTGCATTCACCTCTCTTTTAGTCTCACTTTTAATGGATTACGCGATGGAAGCTATCAAATCATTCTGAATTGATATCGACATCCCATAAAAGACAGTAGAAAGTTCCATATGTTCAGCAAGTAACGCATCATAATATGCTATTAACTCTGCAAGATCCTTGTAGTTGCCCTTGTTAGTGGAACTGTCCCTCTCATCGTGTCCTCTAAAAGCAAATTATTGCATTCCCAAAAATGCAGTGGTGTCAATAAGCCGCTTGAGTAAATCCCTGTTTCTTCTTACTTTCTTGTTGTGTTGCGCCATCTGAATACGCAGACCTTCGTCCATTACATGACCAATTCGGCTTTTTCCCCAGAAGCTTGAATCTGATGCGGGCATTTATATGCTTCCTGCTTTTGTGATGTCATGTACATGAACGATCGATGTTATTGAGGTCACAATACCACCTTTTGCCCAAGGCTTAGACTTTACAAAAAGCAGGCAAGGCCAGTAATACAGGCGGCTTGATGAAAGGCTCCCTGTTAACCAGCTATACCTTGGATACCAATTGGTATTGAACACCCTCACCTTTTCATCCTTCTTCATGAAACTAATCTCAGGCAGAGGTCGACCCTCGTTTTTAATTTGCACCTTTTCCCTGTACCCCAGAGAATGAAAGGGGTTCTTCAACAAAAAGTCCACAATATTTTTGGTAGCGTTAGTCATTCTGGTGGAGAAAGCAGCGTGAGCGAGCAGTTAACTAGCTAGCTAGCTTCTGCTACTTGCTACTGATAGCAAGGCAAATTACAATGAATTGCACTAACTGAACACAAAACAACATTTCTAAAACCAAGAAAACAATTTATAATATACCTATTCCATCTCCTGTAATTTGAAAAAAATAATTTGAATTGAATAATATCACAAAAATGCTCAACTATCACTCTTCACTCTTAATCTTTATCCAACAATGTCACCAAGAGTCTCAACACATAGAACCCCCATAATGCTCTGTGGCACAGTCACAGTACAACACAGTAGGTTCATTCTCTGATCCTAATTTTTTAATTGGATTGACAGCATGTCAGTTCATACTGCAAAAGCTTTGATTGGTTGGAGGACGTCCTCTGGAAGTGGTTACTGTGTATGTCTATGAAAGGGGTGAGGCCTACGAGCCTCCTAGGTTTTGTATTGAAGTCAATGTAGTCGCCAGAGGAGGACGGAAGCTAGCTGTCCTCCAGCTACACAATGGTGCTACTCCAGACAGTGCTGTTGAAGTTACTGTAGACCTTCATTGAAAAACAGTGTATTTTAATAAATTATTTGATGACATATGAATATAGTTAGTATATTCGTATCTATTTATATGAAATTTCACTGAGGAGGATGGTCCTCCCCTTCCTCCTCTGAAGAGCCTCCACTGATGTACAACATGTCAGCCATATCTCGGGGTGAGGGAGAGGACAGTGGGGATGTCTATTCCATAATCGTCCTATTGTCTCACTTTCAGGGTGAGCCAGCACTGTCATAGGAGACTTTAAACCTCGGTTTGACGACAGCTTAATAACATTGTTCTCATTAACACTGTGTGTGTGTGTGTGTGTGTGTGTGTGTGTGTGTGTGTGTGTGTGTGTGTGTGTGTGTGTGTGTGTGTGTGTGTGTGTGTGTGTGTGTGTGTGTGTGTGTGTGTGTGTGTGTGTGTGTGTGTGTGTGTGTGTGTGTGTGTGTGTGTGTGTGTGTGTGTGTGTGTGTGTGTGTGTGTGTGTGTGTGTACAGTGCCTTCAGAAAGTATTCACACCCCTTGACCAATTCCACATTTTGTTGTGTTACAAAGAGTAATTAAAATGGATTTCATTGATTTTTTTGTCAACAATCTACACAATGTATAGATTAATGTAATGTCAAAGTGGAAGGCAAATTCTAACATTATTTGTTTATTAATGGAAAATAAAACACTCATATATTTTGATTAGAGAAGTATTTATCCCCCTTTCTAAAATGTTTCAAGCTCTGTCAAGTTGATTGTTGATCATTGCTAGACAACCAAGTCTTGCCATAGATTTTTAAGACGATTTAAGTCAACACTGTAACTACTGTAGGCATCTCAGGAACATTCAATGTCTTGATAAGTAACTTCAGTGTATATTAGGCCTTGCGTTTTAGGTTATTGTCCTGCTGAAAGGTGGATTTGGCTCCCAGTGTCTATTGAAAAGCAGACTGAACAAGTTTTTCCTACATGAATTTGCCTGTGCTTTACGTTTCTTTTCATCCTAAAAGGACTCCCTAGTCCTTGCCAATGACAAGTTTTCTCCTATCATAGCCATCTAACTCGGTAAACTGGTTTAAAATCACCATGGCATCATGGTGAAATCCATGAGCAGTTTCCATCCTCTTCATCAACTGAGTTAGGAAGGACACCTGTATATTTATAGTGACTGTGTTGATACACCATCCAAAGTGTAATGAATAACTTCAGCATGATCACAGGGATTGCCTCTTTGTGAGGCATTGGAAAACCTCCCTAGTCTTTGTCATTGAATCTGTGTTTGAAATTCACTGCTCAACTGAGGGATCTTACAGATAATTGCATCTGTGGGGTACAGAGATGTGGTAGTCTTTCACAAATCACCATTATTGCACACAGAGTTAGTCCATGCAACTTATTATATGACTTTAATGACTTGTTATTAAGCATATTTTTACTCCTGAAGTTATTTAGGCTTGGCATAACAAAGGGGTTGAATATTTATTGACTCAAGACATTTCAGTTTTTTAAATTAATTTGTAAAAATGTCAAAAAATGAAATTCCAATTTGACATTCTGGGGTATTGTGTGTAGATCTGTGACACAAAATCAAAATCTAATACATTTTAGGCTGTAACACAAACTGTGGAAAAAATTAAGGGGTGTAAATACTTTCTGAAGTCACTGTATATGTGTCTGTCTGTGTGTGTGTTTATTTGTGCATGGAGACATTTGATGTGACCTATAATGTTGAGCAGCATGGGATAGAGATTTAGATTGGAATAGTTTTGAAATCACTGTATAGTGTTCAAGCAGTTTTTTATTTCTCGAGCAGGCCGCAGTGTCTTTTTTGCGATGTTTTAATTTCATTTTTATTTAACTAGGCAAGTCAGATAAGAACAAATTCTTATTTACAATTACGCCTACCCTGACCAAACCCTGACCTGGAAGATGCTTGGCAAATTGTGCACTGCCCTTTGGATGTAAACAGGACCCTTTCAAAAATACACGTTTCCATCACTGACCACTGTTGACAGTTTAAAAAAAAAGGGGTTAGTCCTAAGTAGAACTAAGTAAAGCCTTACGCTAACTCCTTCAAACTGTTGCAGGGTCCAATTTACAATGGATGAACATTACAGTTTAAATGTGAAATGTGTACGTCACAAATTCGCAGACACCTAGTAAGAGAGTAAACAGTAGTACTTCATTGATCCCAAGTTTGGAAATAGTTTTATCACTCGGCATCACCAATACATTACAAGGACAAACACATAATAAAACACAGATGAACCAACCATACCAACCAAATTTGCATAGAAAAGTAGATTACAGAGCTGTCATTCTTATTGAAAGCAAGTCTAAGATGTCGTAGATCTGATCTACGTGTGCTATTTCTATGCTTCCCATTCTTAAGTTTAGTTTTTGTGTCTTTTACTTTCAGGTTTGGACACTAGCTTCAAACAGCTGAAAATACAATATTGTTGGTTATAGAAAATATATTTCACAGCGGTTTAGATGGTACAATGATTCATTACACTATACTACTGTAACGACGTTCGTCTGTTGTAAGAAGAGAGTGAGACCGAAATGCAGCGTGTAGGTTACTCATGACTTTAATGAATGAAAAGGTACATGAAATAACTGAATTACGAAAACAACAAACGAAACGTAAAACTAATTACAGCCTATCTGGTGACTACAACACAGAGACAGGAACAAACACCCACAAAATACACAGCGAAAGTCAGGCTGTCTAAATACGGTTCTCAATCAGAGACAACGACAAGCACCTGACTCTGATTGAGAATCGCCTCAGGCAGCCAAGCCTAACTAGACACACCCCTAATCAGCCGCAATCCCAAATAATACAAACCCCAATACGAATACAACATATAAACTCATGTCACACCCTGGCCTACTCAAACATATAACAACAACACAAAATACAATGACCAAGGCGTGTCAACTACTTGATTTTTGTCACATAAACTGAAATAAACTGCCAGGAAATGGCACAGCGATTTCTGCATTTTGCATCTCTATGACAATCCCAATTTCCCTCTTAATCTCATTAGTTCATAAATCCTCCTTTAACTATACAGAGGAGCTGTCCTTTCCCATTTGACAAATCCTCAACAATCCATCTCCCATTAACACAGAGCTAGCATTACAAGCAATATGGAACTACAAATGGAGATGAACAGGATTGGCTGTCCTCATAATGCATGTTCAATTAATGCACATGCAGAAGTGTGAATTGTTTAATAGTGAATCATTCCTCTACCTGTGTTCTGGTGGAGTTATAATGGAGGTGGTTCTGTAATAAGTAGGCTTTAGCTCAGTGGACTAACACAGTCTTGTGGTGGGCACATTACCCGGATTCGACCCTGGCCAGTCACAGATAAATGGTTAGGGGTCACCAACAGCTAATGATTCCTACTTGAGTTTTCCATTCAGCCAATAGCTCCTATGGCACAAACAATTTGCCATAAAGCTCAAGCACCTTGGAATCTCTGAACCCGTGAATTGGTCGTATTGGTTACCACTTAATTGGGAATTATAGGCAAGGTTTAAGGCTGGACTGGATGGATGAGGAAACACACTGCACCTGGCCTATGTGTTATGCATAGTGATATCTCCCTAAAGCATGCTTTAGTCGCTCTACTAATTGCTCTGTGTAGTGAGGGAGAGAGGGAGGGGGCGAAAGAGAGGGATGGGGAGAAAGAAAAATATAATCGCCCATCTGTTGTCAAGGTTACTTGCAAACATTACAAATACATCCATCATGACTAAAAATCTGCTCACTCCAGGGTATGAATTGAATTGTTATATTTTTATCGACAAGGATTTCTTCACTGGTAATTATTGTAACGTCGTAGAAAATGCCTCGGAATTGTGACAATGTGACTTTACAAGTTCAGTAGTTAGTAGTCAAATGAAAGCATTCAAGTGTATGCAATCCATTTTTGGCACAATGGAACCGTAACTTGAACATGGACTTTCCATTTCTGAAACCTTGAGTCGTATCTTACACGACACTTAACTAGTAAGCTACAAGTGTAGTAGCAATTGACAAATTGACTGTTGGCATAATGGTTGTGTTTTATAGTCACTTGAATATACAGTACTGTATGCAATTTCCATTTCTCAGACCTTATAGTGGACAGGAAATCTTGTTGAAGTCTTTGGGCTACATATGTGAAAGAAAATAGCAATGAGCTCTGAGTACACTCACCATAAGGTAAATTCAGAACACTCCAACTCGTGAGTACAAGCCACACATCGTGCAGTTTTAAAATAATGATCTCCTTCACATGCACATTGTTAAAGTGCTTTTTTGCATGAGAATAAATGTTGCTCCGAAGAAAGAATGGATGAAAACAAGGAAACATGGGTGCCCATGTGATGTGTCACAGGCAGGCAACACAGAGAGACTGATTGGAAGCAATGATAGGTAATGACAGTTCACTGGGTGTCATCCTCTGCTAGCAGGCCGCCCAAGACTAAGTGACCTCCGATTTTCTCTGATTGTTTCGAGAAAGAACAGATATCTGTAGACAAAGGTTTTACAAACACACATGCACATACACACAAAAACACAGGCACACAAATGCATGTGCACACACTCACACAAACACATATAAAATCACACACACAGGCACACACGCAAGCACATTCCATCTCTCTCTCTCTCTCTCTCTCTGATGGCTGACGTGTTACATGCTTCTAACCAACTGTGCTATTTTTTTTTTTTTTTTTGCGTGGTTTTTATTATTTTTACTTATTTTGTACATAATGTTGCTGCTACCGTCTCTTATGACCGGAAAAAAAACGTAGACATCAGAACAGCGATCACTCGCCACGAACTGGATGAAGCTTTTTCCTTTCATGAGACAGACGAGAAGGATATACTTCTTCCCTGGAACAAGGCCAAATCCCCCGTAATTTCCGTGAAGAAAAAACAGAGGAAAAGAGGGCGCAAGATCGAGCTGCCTTCTAAGAATCCGTAGGCGAGCGAGTAGACTCAGATTGCCATCCATTCTACTTGCTAACATGCACATATGGGAAAATAAAATGGATGACCTAAGATTACGATTATCCTACCAACGGGACATTAAAAACCGAGTTGTGGCTGGCGTCATGGATAATATAGAGATGGCAGGATTTTCCATGCACCGGCACCCCCCCAGGTGTTGCTATGTTTCCAAGTCAACCAGCGTTTTTCCTGTTCTCCTGCTTTTTGCATTCTTCTTTTTCTAGTCCTCTCGGTTTTGACCCTTGCCTGTTGCTGGACTGTACCCGCCTGCCTGACCATTCTGTCTGGCTTGACCACGAGCCTGTCTGCCACTTTGTACCTCCTGGACTCTGATCTGGTTTTGATCTCTTTGCCTGTCCATGACCAATCTCTTCCCTACCCCTTTGGATTAATAAACACTCCAACTATCTGCCACGTGTCTGCATCTGGGTCTCGCCTTATAATAAGCTGTAGACCACACTATCTACCAAGAGTGTTCTCATCTATATTAATCATAGCTGTCTATTTTCCACCACAGATCGATGCTGGCACAAAGACCGCACTCAACCAACTCTATAAGGCAATAAGAAAACAAGAAAATGCTCATCCAGATGCGGTGGACGAATCCAAAAGTGCGTTTAGGTCCAAAAAGTTATATTACAGGTCGAAGAAACTTGTCAAACTAAGTATAGAATCAATCTTTAGGACGTTTTTATCATAAATGTTACATAATGTTTCAACTGTAGAATTCCATTGTCTGTAGAAAAGCAATGGAACGAGAGATACCTCTCATGTGAAATGGGCGTGACTGAGAACGAGGCTCCTTGCAGACCCCTTAGTCAAATTGCTCCCTTCTGGCCCCCCTTCACAGGAGAAGCCTGAAACAACGTTCTAACATCTAGTGGAAGCCTTAGGAAGTGCAACATAACCCATATCCCACTGTGAATTCGACAGGGACTGTGTTCAAAAACTACAAACCTCAGATTTTTGCCTGCCATATGAGTTCTGTTATACTCACAGACATCATTCAAACATTTTTAGAAACGTCAGAGTGGTTTCTATCCAATACTAATAATAATATGCATACGTATATTAGCCTCTGGGACTGAGTAGGAGGCAGTTCACTCTGGGCACACTATTCATCCAAAAGTGAAAATGCTGCCCCCTATCCCAGAGAAAATAAACAGGTGAACATTCACAAACCCGCGGGGCCAGATGGATTACCAGGATGTGTACTCAAAGCATGCGCCTACCAACTGGCAAGTATCTTCACTGACATGGTCAAACTCTCCCTGACCGAGTCTGTAATACCTACATGTTTCAAGCAGACCACCATAGTCCCTGTGCCCAAGAAAGCGAAGGTAACCTGCCTAAATGATGACTTCCCGTAGCACTCTGTCAGTAGCCATGAAGTGATTTGAAAGACTGGTCATGGCTCACATCAACACCATTATCCCAGAAACCCTAGTCCCACTCCAATTTGCATACCGCCCCAACAGATCCACAGATGACTCCAACTGTCAGAGCATTTTACAGATTACTGCACCTGTACATAGCCCACCTATAATTTAGCCCAAACAACTACCTCTTTCCCAAATGTATTTAATTAATTTATTTATTTTGCTCCTTTGCACCCCATTATTTTTATTTCTACTTTGCACATTCTTCCATTGCAAAACTACCATTCCAGTGTTTTACTTGCTATATTGTATTTACTTTGCCACCATGGCCTTTTTTGCCTTTACCTCCCTTCTCACCTGATTTTCTCACATTGTATATAGACTTGTTTATACTGTATTATTGACTGTATGTTTGTTTTGCTACATGTGTAACTCTGTGTCGTTGTATCTGTCGAACTGCTTTGCTTTATCTTGGCCAGGTCGCAATTGTAATGAGAACTTGTTCTCAACTTGCCTACCTGGGTAAACAAAGGTGAAATAAATAAATAAAATAAAACTCAATCACATTCGCACTCCACACTGCTCTTTCCCAACTGGACAAAAGAAACACCTATGTGAGAATGCTATTCATTGACTACAGCTCAGCGTTCAATACCATCGTGCCCATGAAGCTCATCACTAAGCTAAGGGCCCTGGGACTAAACACCTCCCTCTGCAACTGGATCCTGGACTTCCTGACTGGCCGCACCCAGGTGGTAAGGGTAGGCAACAACATGTCTGCTACGCTGATCCTCAACACTGGTGCCCCTCAGGGGTGTGTACTTAGTCTCCTCCTGTCCCTGTTCTCCCACGACTGCGTGGCCAAATACGACTCCCACACCATCATTAAGTTTGCTGTCAACACAAAAGTGGTAGGCCTGATCACCGACAACGATGAGACAGCCTATAGGGAGGAGGTCAGAGACCTGATGGTGCAAGGACAACAACCTCTTCCACAATGTGATCAAGACAAAGAAGCTGGTCGTGGACTACAGGAAAATGCAGGCAGAACAGGCGGGGCTGTAGTGGAGCGGGTCGAGAGTTTCAAGTTCCTTGGTGTCCACATCCCCAACTACAGCTGGGATATCATGCTCGAAGCACATCAAGACAGTCGTGAAGAGGGCATGAAAAACCTATTCCCCCTCAGGAGACGGAAAATATATAGCATGGGTCCCCAGATCCTCAAAATGTTTTACAGCTGCACCATAAAGAGCATCCTGACATGTTGCATCACTGCCTGGTATGGCAACTGCTCGGCATCTGACCATAAGGCGCTACATAGGGTAGTGTGTACGGCCCAGTACATCACAGGAGCCAAGCTTCCCGCCATCTAGGACCTACACTACCGTTCAAAAGTTTGTGGTCACTTAGAAATGTCCTTGTTTTTGAAAGAAAAGCTATTTTTCTGTCCATTAAAATAACATCAAATTGATCAGAAATACAGCTCGAAATGGCAGATTTTTTTATGGAATATCTACATAGGCGTACAGATTCCTATTATCAGTAACCATCACTCCTGTGTTCCAAAGGCACGTTGTGCTAGCTATTCCAAGTTTATAATTTTAAAAGGCTAATTGATGATTAGAAAACCCTTTTGCAATTATGTTAGCACAGCTGAAAACTGTCGTCCTGAATAAAGAAGCAATAAATCTGCCCTTCTTTAGACTGTTGAGTATCTGGAGCATCAGCATTTGTGGGTTCGATTACAGGATTACATGAATTTGCAATGCAAGAATGTGCTTTCAACATGACATTTCCTGAACTAACACATGGAGATAGACAGAAACAGAATTAATTCACACATTTAGCTTCCTACCTAGTAAATGTCTAAAGACTCATTGGTACAAAACACAATTCAAAGGCACAAAAAGGGTAAACAGAGGTCAAAGCATTAGGCTTGTTGTCATTAAATTGTAGCTTAACACTAACACACTGGCTAGATAGCTAGGATATATCCTTATGTACATATTCCTCATCACCTTACACTGTGTATAAGACAGTAGTTTTGGAATTGTTAGTTAGATTACTTGTTGGTTATCACTGCATTGTCGGAACTAAAAGCACAAGCATTTCGCTACACTCGCATTAACATCTGCTAACCATGTGTATGTGACAAATAAAATTGGATTTGATTTGATTTGATTTGGATACTAGAGCCAGGTAGCAGTACCCTGCACAGGTGAACTAAAAAGTTATATTCTCTGACTCAACTAAAACACACATGTTTGAGTTTTGAGGTGATTTGCTGAAGGCAGTACTGCACACCGCACTTTGAAAACAGTTTATAACATATCCTTTTGACTGCCAGACTCATCAGCTAAATTGTGAGACAATTCACTCACTTTGTTACTAGCTAACAAGCTATCAGCTGCCATCAAAACACACACAGACATCAACTCACAAAACCCACAACAATCTCAAAAAGCAGACAAACGCAATAAAAGACACTAAAACAATATTTAGTCAAATCTATCTATCTGAATATCTATCTTTTCCCACACAAGTTGTTTAGCTGCCAGATCACATTAGTCTCCCTCTGTCGCTCAAACATTGCAGGGTGCTGCCACTACTGTCTTAAGGCTTACAAATCCTTCTTTAACCTGTCTCCTCCCCTTCATCTTCACTGATCTATCTATCGATTGATCGATCTGTCTATCTATCTACAGTGCATTCAATAAAGTATTCAGTTTTTCCACATTTTCTTACGTTACAGCCTTATTCCAAAATAGACCAAATTGTTCTTTTTTCTCATCAATCTACACACAATACCTCTGTCTGTCTGTCTGTCTGTCTGTCTGTCTGTCTGTCTGTCTGTCTGTCTGTCTGTCTGTCTGTCTGTCTGTCTGTCTGTCTGTCTGTCTGTCTGTCTGTCTGTCTGTCTGTCTGTCTGTCTGTCTGTCTGTCTGTCTGTCTGTCTGTCTGTCTGTCTGTCTGTCTGTCTGTCTGTCTGTCTGTCTGTCTGTCTGTCTGTCTGTCTGTCTGTCTGTCTGTCTGCGTACCTTCCTACCTACCACCACATTGTCACTTTCCTTCTCAGAAACCCATTCTGCGGTTGCCAAGCAACTACCTAACATGGCACTAGTTTACAGAGAGAGAAAAGTCCAACCACACAAAATATGATTTTCACAGAACACCTCAAAGAAAGGGGGGAAATAATTTAACATTATGCGAAGTGTGCTTTAAAACGTTAGTTCCCTGTAGCAGTGGCTTTGTAGTGGGTGCAAGAAAAAGGAAATCGACAATTAAACCAGTCACAGTCAAAATCCTTAGGCGAAGCCTCACTGGTTGTTTAAAAAAAGGAATTCTAGAATAAGACACAGAGAGATTGAAGGCATAGATGAAGGATGAACTTGTAGATTGAACCCCAGTCTCTGGTGGGAAGCAGTATGTTCCCAGAGCCAGGAGTGTTACTGTAGGGTAGCCTAGTGGTTAGAGCGTTGTACTAGTAACCACAAGGTTGCAAGTTCAAACCCCTGAGCTGACAAGGTACAAATCTGTTGTTCTGCCCCTGAACAGGCAGTTAACCCACTGTTCCTAGGCCGTCATTGAAAATAAGAATTTGTTCTGAACTGACTTGCCTGGTTAACTAAAGGTTTAAAAAAATGGCTGTGTGAAGTTGCTGGATATTGGCAGGAACTGGAACACGCTGTCATAAACGTCAATCCATAGCATCCCAAACAGGCTCAATGAGTTACAGGTCTGGTGAATATGCAGGCCATGAAAGAACTGGGACATTTTCAGCTTCCAGGAATTGTGTACAGATCCATGCGACATGGAGTTTCTGCAATATCATGCAGAAACTTGAGGAGATGGCTGCAGATGAATGGCAAGGGTCTCAGGATCTCATCACGGTATCTCTGTGCATTCAAAATGCCATTGATAAAATGCAATTGTGTTCATTGTCCGTAGCTTATGCCTGCCAATACCATAACGCCACTACAACAATGGGACACTCTGTTCACAACGATGACATTATCAAACTTCTCGTCCACACGACACCATATCTACAGTCTGCCTGCCATTTGCCTGATTCATCCATGAAGAACACACTTCTCTAGTGTGCCAGTGGCCATCGAAGGTGACCATTTTCTCACTGAAGTCGGTTACGACATCAAACTGCAGTCAGGTCAAGAGCCTGGTGAGGACAACGAGCATGCTGGCGTTCTTCCCTGAGACGGTTTCTGACAGATTGTGCAGAAATTCTTTGGTTGAGTAAACCCACAGTTTCATCAGCTGTCCGGGTGGCTCGTATCAGACCATCCCGCAGGTGAAGAAGCTGGAAGTGGAGGTCTGTGAATAGTGAGGCCGGTTGGATGTACTGCCAAATTCAATAAAATAACATTGAAGGTGGCTTATGGTAGAGAAATTAACAGTACATTTTTCTGGCAACATTTCTGCAGTCAGCATGCCAATTGCACGCTCCCTCAAAACTTGAGACATCTGTGGCATTGTGTTGTGTTAAGAAACTACACATTTTAGAGTGGGCTTTTATTGTCCCTAGCACAAGATGCACTTGTGTAATGTTCATTCTGTTTAAAACACCTGTCAGGTGGATGGATTATCTTCGCAAAGGAGAATTTATTTTACCTTTATTTAACTCGGCAAGTCAGTTAAGAACACATTCTTATTGTTAATGACGGCCTCGGAACAGTGGGTTAACTGCCTTGGTCAGGGGCAGAATGACAGATTTTTACCTTGTCAGCTCACGGATTCAATCTCGCAACCTTTCAGTTACTAGTCCAACGCTCTAACCACTAGGCTTCCTGCCGCCTCAGCTCATGAAAAATGGGACCAAACTGTTGCAAGTTGAGTTAAAAATTTTGTGCAGTACAGTATATTAACATTATAGACCACATCCCCCTTATCTCTCACCCAACAACAACCCAAAATGGTGATTCCTGCCAATAAACCAAGTTAATAATATGCAGCACTGGGGAAAAATAACTAAACATGTATAACACAGAATATGCTAAAGTCAAACTGTGATGGAATTATTCCTGGGTGCATACTTGTTTCAATTTCAGCAGTGAGCAGAGTATTCAGCAGCGTGCATAATCTATGCAACCAAGGGAAGAAAATGCAAGAATCGAGAGAACAAGCACACATAATAGATCTCATTCTCTTGTCTCCATGTTTCTCCGTATTTTTAGGCTTTTTTCAAAATAGCCTCCACTGTGTTCCACACCGGGGTTATACAAAATGTGTTCAATTACACAGAAGATTATGCAGAAAATCTATTCTCAACTGGTTAACCTCCACAAACAAGTTGACAGACATGAGAAGTACAATGTTTTTCCCACAACGAGCTGTTAAATCGTCAAAGCATTTCAAGACTTGTCTTTTACAAGCTGAAAATCACAGCAAAACCTACCTGGCTTTCACTAAAATTGACAAGACAACAGTTTTAAGAAAGATACTAAAACATGACACTTGGACTTGGAACCATTTGAATCACGACTCCAAAATGAGTGATATCTGCAAGCAGCCTCCAAGACAAATGGAGACATTTGCTACAACTGCAGGCAACAGAGATTACGGAGTGTGTTGGCCTTTTTAATTACGGAGTGTGGTGCCATCTGTAGATTATGAAGAGTTTCCGTTTTACTTATGAAGTGTTTTGCCATCGGTTAGCTGTCAGTCAAATGTGCAAAAGTGAAAGTGAAATGTAAGCGTACCCCCAGGAGCGCCACTTCGGTTGTAGAAGTGTGGGTGACATAACCTGACGGGGGTCTAGGGTTCCTCCCCCCAGGATGTTTTGGGCATCTAAAGCTAATTTCTTGCATTTAACAAAATCCAATATGCCATCTCTATTTAGAACATAAAGTAAGCAAAAATGCCCACAGTCATCAAGCTAGGTAAGAGATCATTATTAAATATGTTTAAGTGATTAATAAGACTGAACTAGATCAAAAGTAATTTAATAATAAATATTGTGTTGCACATTTAACCAATAGCCTTACAAATGAACAGCTCTTGAAAAATTACAAAGACTTTTAATTGTCTTAAACATGATCTATATCAAGTTTCAGCCAGACTGAGCCGCCTGCATGTCCAACCAAAAACTCAACTCTCTCCCAACAGAAGTTCCTTTTTAGTTATTTCGAAACCTTTATTTAGCTAGGCAAGTCAGTTAAAGAACAAATTATTATTTACAATGATGGTTTAGGAACAGTGCGTTAACGCCTTGGTCTTAGTATTTTGTATTTTCTTTCTTTATTTGGTCAGGCCAGGGTGTGACATGGGTTATTGTGATGTGTTTTTTGTCTTGGGGTTTTGTGGGGTGTCTAATTAGTCTATGGCTGCCTGAGGTGGTTCTCAATCAGAGTCAGGTGATTATCGTTGTCTCTGATTGGGAGCCATATTTAGGCAACCATATTCTGTGAGTGTTTTGGTGGGTGATTGTTCCTGTCTTTGTGTTTGCACCAGATAGGGCTGTTTCGGTTTTCACTTTTCATTATTTTGTAGTTTACGCTTGTATTGTTTTTTCCTTCATTAAAATTGTATCATGAATCATCATCACGCTGCATTTTGGTCCGATCCTTGTTCTACCTCTTCATCAGAGGAGGAGATAGAAGAACGCCGTTACACTGCCTTGTTCAGGAACATATTTTTACCTTGTCAGCTCAGGGATTCGATCTAGCAACCTTTCAGTTACTGGCCCAATGCTCTAACCACCTGCTGCTCCTTCCCAGTTAACACCTTTTAATTTTTTAATTCCCAGGGGAAAGGTTTGGAAGAAATAAAACACACACAAAAACACATGCACATCAAATATACATTAACACACAGAAAGAGCAAATCCTCCATAGAATAATCTCATAGGCCTAGTAGTACTGCAGAGCTCTTTTTACTTGCACACAATATAACTGGGTCGCCCCGTCCTGTCCCTAGGGTTCCACCAACCTGCAGAGCCCCAACACAACACACCCCATTCAGCTTTAGGATCTTGGTGAAACATTCATTTTTGGTTTCAGATGTGTTAGACCAAGGCCAGAGTGACAACCCACCTAGGGCCAGGACTGAGCAGCCAAGCAGCTAGGGATTGCCTAAATAGGTATCTCCTCTGACGTGGGCATGTTTTCAATACAGACTCCTTTAGTCGTACTGTATTCCAGCCATAGCTTATGAAAGTTGCCCAGTATACCCTTAATATTGTAATAAATCAAAGCTAGTGATACATAACTTGAGATTGTGGGAGGATTACCAACCTTTCAATTAATGGCAAAGCATTTCTTAGGTGCTATAAATGCTTGGTTACACAGTTTTTCAGATAACAGTCTCGAGTGTCAACATTTCCAAGCAAACAAAATCAGGGAAGGAAGAAGGGAGAATATGTAGAAATATTGAGATAATAGAACATACTCTTTGCCATAATTCAGCCAGCCTTCACAAGACCTTAACCATATGCAAATATGTCCCCTTCCGTGTCGTCACAACTCCAGCAGACTGACATTTCTGATTGCATGTCATTTAATTTCGCTGGCATGTAGTACATTCTATGGAGGGCCTAAAACTGCATTAATTTATGTCTGAAATGATATGAACATGACTGGGTATTCAAACATATCTGTATCCATTCATCATCATGAATATCTTCTACCAGGTCTTCCTCACATTTTTGTTTTACATGTTTTGTGTCATCTGGAAAAGTCTCTATCAACCCTTAATACAGTTGTTTAACTTTGTAGGTTTGTCAGACTTCCTTAACATAGTATCTGCCTGGTCCAGTGTTTGCTGCAAAGAGAGTATAAAGTGTTGTATCTGCAAAAATTCACCTCAGCTCCATCACAGACTGGTCATTCCTGGCTGCCTGACCCTGCTGAGACCCCTGTCACCATCTGATCCTCCTAAAATAAGGCATGACAAAGAATTACCTTGGTGTACATTTATATATTATTTTATCCAAGAATAGAGTCAATAGTTCAGTAATTGAAATGACCATTATTCCCAGATCCCAGAGCTTAAGCTGCTGTTCTGTAGCTACTGTATGTCTACCCATCAATTCAAGATGGAAATTTGTATTGTTCACTGATGTTGGTAATATACTGCAAAATTCACCTGAACTCTGTAGACCGGTCCTCCCTGGCTGTCTGACACTGCTGGGACGCCTGTCACCATCTGAGCCTGCTAAGACATTATGAGTGTATAGTCTTATGTACTGAATGAGCACGAGAGAGCTGCATTCGCACAGGATGCCTGAGGGACCTGTGGGTTCCGACAGAGATCATTGTGGGTGGGAGCGGACGTTCAGACAGATGACTTTGGGATGAAAATATACTGAGCAGAAATATAAATGCAACATGCAACAATTTCAAAGATTATACTGAGTTACAGTTCATATAAGGGAATCAATCAATTGAAATAAATTCATTAGGCCCTAATCTATGGAATTTACACGATTGGGCAGGGGTACAGCCACTCACTGAGAAGCCAGGCCCAGCCAATCCGAATGAGTTTTTGCCCACAAAAGGGCTTTATTACAGACATAAATACTCCTTAGCACGATCCCGCAGGTGAAGAAGCCGGATGAGGAGGTCCTGGGCTGGTGTGATTAAACATGGTCTGTGGTTGTGAAGCCGGTTGGACATACTGCTAAATTGGAAGCTAAATTGGAAGCAGCTTATGGTAGAGAAGTGAACATTCTGGCAAAAGTTCTGGTGGACATTCCTGCAGTCAGCATGCCAATTGCACGCTCCCTCAAAACTTGAGACATCTGTGGCATATTTTTTTCAGTGTATTTTTGTTGACCCACCGATTATTTGGAAATGGTCTTCTTTCTGCTTTGTATGCGGTAGCCTACCTTTTGTATTAAAAGCACATATTTTTTCCGCATTATTCACACACTCAGCATTTGCTGCTTCAACTTCTCTCCTAGTTAGGCAGGAGAGTTCAAGTGTGCCTAGTATGTGTGTTCTTATTGAATTAGTGTAGACTGCCTACACGTGGCAGTTAACTTTAATATGAAATGAACTTAAATATGATTAGACTGTAGTATACTGCAGTGTCTGTAAATAAATATTGATAATGGACAGAAGTGGAAGGTGCTCAACCAACATGATTCGATGTGCAATCCAAAAATGTAATCATCATTGAAAAGGAAAAGGACCAGTCTTGAGCCTTTTCATTTTCAATAAGTATTTATCACCCATTTATTTGTCTCTGCCTGCAAATCGTTCACCTAAAATGTAAGCTATATCCTATAGGCCTATGCAAAACATATTGATTGATATTTCCTCTAGGGGCGGCAGGTAGCCTAGTGGTTAGAGAAAGGTTGCTGGATTGAATCGCCAAGCTGACAACAAAACAATCTGTTGTTCTGCCCCTGAACAAGGCAGTTAACCCACTGTTCTCCGGTAGGCTGTCATTGTAAATAATAATTTGTTCTTAAAACCTCTTACAGCTCCACCCTACTTTGTGCAATATCTGCCTGAAGACATACCCAAATCTAACAGCCTGTAGCTCAGGCACAGAACCAAGGATATGCATTCTTTGTACCATTTGAAAGAAAACACTCTGAAGTTTGTGTACATGTGAATTGAATGTAGGAGAATATAACACAATATATCTGGTTTAGATAAAACAATGAAAAAAAACATACATTTTTATTTTTGTATCATCTTTAAAATGAACCAGATAAAACAAACATTCAGATAGGATGATGGGGACAATTTCAGTGAAAAATATAAGAGGGCAACAATACGTTTCAGAATGATAACTTCCAAAATGAGTGTGCTACATGACATTTATCATGAAGTCACCCAGGTGTCCAAAACAAGTAGCCCAAATGTACCCAAGTGACCAAATTGGTGAAGGTATACATTTTGAAACAAATAACTATATACAAAATACCAAAATGGTATTCTAACACACCCCTCCCAAAAAAATTCGAAAAATAAATGAAAAAAAAATAATGGAAAAAATAATAGTTATTGATTAAAAAATATATGAAAGAATATAAATATATACATTTACAAAATAACATGGGTAACTATTTACACACTTTCAATATTTGGAAGACCCTCAGTCCTCTATCAAATCAAATCAATTTATATAGCCCCAGCCTAAAACCCCAAACAGCAAGCAATGTAGGTGTAGAAGCACGGTGGCTAGGAAAAACTCCCTAGGAAGAAACCAGGCTATGAGGGGTGGCCAGTCCTCTTCTGGCTGTGCCGAGTGGAGATCACAGTGGTTGTAGAGTGTGCAATAGGACAGCACCTCAAGAGTAAAAATGAACAGTTTAGGGTTCCATAGCCGCAGGCAGAACAGTTGAAACTGGAACAGCGGCAAGGCCAGGTGGACAGCAAGGAGTCATCATCAAGGTAGTCCTGACGCATGGTCCTAGGGCTAAGGTCCTCCGAGAGAGAGAAAGAGAGAATTAGAGAGAGCATACTTAAATTCACACAGGACACCGGATAAGACACCCATTCGGAGTCAGTGTCACTGTGAAAGAAAATGTTCAGTTAGAATAGTTTCACATATGAGCCCTGTATCAACAGGTATAATAAACAGATATATAGAGAGTTGAAGGTTGAATATATTAGGTTGAATATATTCTTATATTATTATTACCTGCTAGATCTACTGATCCTACCCCCTACTTTTCGAACATTCTGTTAAAAATCGCGCAACATTTCAGCACCCTGCTACTCATGCCAGGAATATAGTTTATGCATATGATTAGTATGTGTGGATAGAAAACACTCAGACGTTAATAAAAATGGTTAAATCACGGCTGTGACTATAACAGAATGTGCGTTTCATTGAAAAAAAGCAGGAAAATCTGATTACTGAAAACTGGAAAATATATCAATGCGCCACTTGAATGTATTGTTGAATGGAAACCACATTACCTGGAGCCGAGGTTGCAATACCTACAGCTTCCACACGATGTCAACAGTCTTGTCATTTGCCTAGGATTTGTTTCTTGGTCAAACGAACAAGAGACAGCCCATTTCTTCCGGTCTCCAACAGGATATTTTGGTTGAGATTTATCCGGACATTATTTCAAGACGTAGAGCTATAGCTATAGAGCTATAGAATATACATCGCCCCGTGATCAATTTGATCAATTATTAACGTTTACTAATACCTAAAGTTGCATTACAAAAGTATTTCGAAGTGTTTTGTGAAAGTTTATCGTCAACTTTTTTAATTAAAAAAAATGATGTTGCGTTATAAAACGCTGTTTTTTTCCTTGAACACACAGTCTTCATAGATCGATATCTAGGCTGTATATGGACCGATTTAATCAAAAAAAAAATACCCAATAGTGATGTTTATGGGACATCTAGGAGTGCCAACATGTCACGCCTTGGTCTTAGTGTTTTGTGTATTCGTTGATTGTTTGGTCAGGCCAGGGTGTGACATGGGTTTGTTTTGTTGTATTTCGTATTGGGGTTTTGGTGTTGTTATTGGGATTGCGGCTGAGTAGGGGTGTTGTATGGGCTTGGCTGCCTGAGGTGGTTCTCAATCAGAGTCAGGTGATTCACGTTGTCTCTGATTGGGAACCGTATTTAGGTAGCCTGGGTTAGCGCATTTGCATTTCCAGATGTCTAGATGGGGCGCCTGCATGTCGGGTGGAGGTAAGAGGTTAATATTATGACATTTCAGCTAGATCTACTGTATCTATTATATTATGACAGACCATCTAGATCTACTGTCTTTATTACATTACAACAGACCAGCTGTATCTACTGTCTCCATTTCACTTTGGCCATTGATGTGGTCCTGCCCTCTCCTCAACAGCCTCAAAAAGGCTATTTCATGTGGGTTGGGGTGGGGTGGGGCCGCAGACACGCATCTCACATTTCATGACATTATATGTTTATATATTGCTTCTAAAATTAAAATTAAAATCACAAATAATATTTTAGGTTATTAATTTCAAACAAGGGTATTAGCATGATAAGAACGTACCAGTCCAAAACGATGTCCTCTCCTGTTCCAGAAATATTCCTCCACAATCGCTAAATGAATCGACCTACAACAATCTCTGTCTCTCATTCCCAATCAATTTATTCTAAATTGTGTGTACATCTGTATATCTAGACTTAGATTTAGCTTTCCCTGACTTAGTCGCCATAATGATTGATATATAAACAGCTGAATCTGCGCGTTCACCAAACAATGCAGTGCGTAATATTTGTTTCTCCTTCCGGTATGAAACTTCAATAGCGAATGACTCACTTTACGCTGGAGCTTACTACATGGGTTGGTCTTGCAACACATAAACATGGCGTATTGCCGTTTAGCTCAGCTCATTGGCTATCTCCCCAGCTAGATTTCAAGATGATCAGTGGTTATTGGGTTAAAAGACAGTCAATCAACGAAACAGCGGGCAAATCATTAGTGCACAATGATGTCATGACTTGTTGTCTTCAAATCGGTTTCTTTCAGTCAATACATCCTGCAAAATGGCCCATCACATTTGATTGTGTTACAAACAAACCAGTTGATTGCAGTGAAACCAAACATGACTGGAAAAGTCACATTCTGTGTGAGTTATTTACCTGGAATGTGTCGTCGAAAATGGAATGAGATTGAATTCACAACACAAGCGGTTCACAAAATGTTTTGTGTTAGGCTATAAAAACGGATTTTATTAAACAAAAGATCATTCATTGTGTAACAATGAGCATTGGAATTGCAAATAGATGAAGATCGTCAAAGGTAAAATATTTATTTTAATGCAGTTTGTGAACATGTTACGCCTGTGCTGGTTAAAATTGTATTTTTTATGGGGCTCTATGCTCAGATAATCGTATTCTTTCGCAGTAAATCATTTTTTAAATCTGACAACGCAGTTGGATTAGCAAGATTCTAGGCTTTCGATACATGTGAGACACTTGTATTTTCATGAATGTTTAATATGACTATTTAAGTAGCGATCACCGTATGTAGTGGAATTTCAGCCCGCTAGCGGATTCCGTGCGCAGAGAGGTTAAGGATAGGGGGCAGTAATTTCACTTTGGATGAATTGGATGAATTGCGTGCCCATAGTGATTGTCCTAGATTGCTAATATATGCATATTATTATTACTATTGGATAGAAAACACTCTGAAGTTTCTAAAACGGTTTGAATTATGTCTGTGAGTATAACAGAACTCATAGGACAGGCAATCCTCCAAACAAGAAGTGAAATTCTGAATGTGGGTCAAATTTGACGTCATCGCCCCTTCCTTTCCATACAAGATATGGATCTGGTAGCACTTCCTACGCCTTCCACTAGATGTCCTCATTCAGTAGAACATGGAATGGAGGTTCTGGTGTGAACTTTAACCGAATGGGAGGGGAAATCGTCACGGTCTTGGCAGAATACAATTTCCCTGTGCCGCATTTCTCTGTGGGTGCCACCGTCGTTCCATTTGGCTAGAGATGAAAACGTATGATCCGGTTGGAATGTTATTGGATATATATGAAAATAACACCCTGAAGATTGATTCCCTACTTAGTTTGACCAGTTTATTCGACCTGGAATATATATTTTTGAAGTTTTCGTGCGAGTTGTCCTGGACCAGTGTCAGCTTTTGGGCACGTGAGCTGAAAGTGCTAGCAAATGCAGCTAATTGGACAATAGTATTGGACATTATGGAACAAAACAATGATTTATTGTGTGACTAGGACTCCTTGCACTGCATTATGATGAAAGATAATCAAAGGTAAGGGAATATTTATGATGTAATTTCGTATTTCTGTTGACTCCAACATGGCGGAGAAATACTTTTACGTCTGAGCGCTGTCTCAGATTATTGCATGGTAGGCTTTTTTCGTAACATTTTTAAAAAATCTGACAGCGGTTGCATTAAGAACCAGTGTATCTTTAATTATATGTAGAACATGTATCTTTAGTCAAAGTTTATGATGAGTATTTCTGTTATCTGGTGTAGCTTTCTATAATTCCTCTGGATATTTTGGAGGCATTTCTGAACATGGCGTCAATGTAAACCGAGATTTGTATATATAAATATGTATATTATTGAACGAAACATACATTTATTGTGTAACATGTCATATGAGTATCATCTGATGAAGATTTTCAAAAGGTTAGTGATTCATTTTTATCTCTAATCCTACCTTTGTGACTCAATCTTTGGCTGGAAAAAATGGCTGTGTTTTTCCTTTGATTTGGTGGTGGTCTAACATAAATATATGTTGTTTTTTCGCTGTAAAACATTTAAAAAATCGGACATGATCGGATAGATGAACAAGATGTTTATCTTTCATTTGCTGTATTGGACCTGTTAATGTGTGAAAGTTAAATATTTCTAAAGAATATTTGTGAATTCCCTGCGCCACCTTTTCAGCTGAATGGGGGTGGTGGAGTTCCCCTCGGGGATCGCCTTCCCATAACAGGTGTTAACTGTCTTGCCTAGTTAAATAAAGGTGAAATTTAAAAATTATAGTAATACACATACACATTGAACTATGCTCAACTCTCCCATGCTTGTCCAGCCAGCCTTCCAAAATGTTTGGAAAGCTGGCTGGACAGCAGAGTCTGGTTGAAAACTGTTTTCTGCCCCTCCCAAAAGATAGAATTTGTAGATAATTGGCCCTCTTTCTGGGACTCAAACAGGACCAAGCCTGACCTGCTGAGGAGTGACGGACTCCATCCTAGCTGGAGAGGTGCTCTCATCTTATCTACCAACATAGACAGGGCTCTAACTCTTCTAGCTCCACAATGAAGTAGGGTGCAGGTCAGGCAGCAGGCTGTTAGCCAGCCTGCCAGCATAGTGGAGTCTGCCACTAGCACAGTCAGTGTAGTCAGCTCAGCTATCCTCATTGAGACGGTGTCTGTGCCTCGACCTAGGTTGGGCAAAACTAAACATGGCGGTGTTCGCCTTAGCAATCTCACTAGGATAAAGACCTCCTCCATTCCTGTCATTATTAAAAGAGATCATGATACCTCACATCTCAAAATAGGGCTACTTAATGTTAGATGCCTTACTTCAAAGGCAATTATAGTCAATGATCTAATCACTGATCATAATCTTGATGTGATTGGCCTGACTGAATCATGGCTTAAGCCTGATGAATTTACTGTGTTAAATGAGGCTACACTAGTGACCATATCCCCCTGTGCATCCTGCAAAGGCAGAGGTGTTGCTAACATTTACGATTGCAAATGTCAATTTACATTAAAAAAAGACGTTTTCTTCTTTTGAGCTTCTAGTCATGAAATCTATGCAGCCTACTCAATCACTTTTTATAGCTACTGTTTACAGGCCTCCTGGGCCATATATAGCGTTCCTCATTGAGTTCCCTGAATTCCGATTGGACCTTGTAGTCATAGCAAATAATATTCTAATCTTTGGTGATTTTAATATTCATATGGAAAAGTCCACAGACCCACTCCAAAAGGCTTTCACCATCATCGACTCAGTGGGTTTTGTCCAACATGTTGTCACAGTCATACTCTGGACCTAGTTTTGTCCCATGGAATAAATGTTGTGGATCTTAATGTTTTTCCTCATAATCCTGGACTATCGGACCATCATTTTATTACATTTGCAATTGGAACAAATAATCTGCTCAGACCCCAACCAAGGAACATCAAAAGTCGTGCTATAAATTCACAGATAACACAAAGATTCCTTGATGGGCTTCCAGACTCCCTCTGTCTAACCAAGGACGCCAGAGGACAAAAATCAGTTAACCACCTAACTGAGGAACTCAATTTAACCTTGCGCAATACCCTAGATGCAGTTGCACCCCTAAAAACTAAAAACATTTCTCATAAGAAACTAGCTCCCTGGTATACAGAAAATACCCGAGCTCTGAAGCAAGCTTCCAGAAAATTGGAACGGAAATGGCGCCACACCAAACTGGAATTCTTCCGACTAGCTTGGAAAGACAGTACCGTGCAGTATTGAAGAGCCCTTACTGCTGCTCGATCATCCTATTTTTCCAACTTAATTTAGGAAAATAAGAACAATCCAAAATTCCTTTTTGATACTGTCGCAAAACTAACTAAAAAGCAGCATTCCCCAAGAGAGGATGGCTTTCACTTCAGCAGTAATACATTCATTAACTTCTTTGAGGAAAAGATCATGATCATTAGAAAGCAAATAATGGACACCTCTTTAAATCTGCGTATTTGTCACGCCCTGGTCTTAGTATTCTGTGTTCTCATTATTATTTTGGTTAGGCCAGGGTGTGACATGGGTGATTTATGTGGTGTGTTTTGTCTAGGTTTTTTTTGTGGGTTATGGGATTGTGTTGAGTGAAGTATTCTAGGTAAGTCTATGGTTGCCTGGAGTGGTTCTCAATCAGAGGCAGGTGTTTATCGTTGTCTCTGATTGGGAACCATATTTAGGCAGCCATATTCTTTAGGTCTCTTGTGGGTGGTTGTTTCTGTCCCTGTGTTTGTTGCACCAGATAGGGCTGTTTCGGTTTTCCATGGTTCTTGTTTTGTATAATGTTTGTATTTTTCATCTTTATTAAAGATGTTTATAAATAACCACGCTGTGTTTTCGTCTGCCTCTCTTTCACCGGAAGAAAACCGTAACAGTATTCCTTCAAAGCTCAGTTGTCAAGAGTCTGCACAACTCTGCCAGGACCTAGAATCAAGAGAGACTCAAGTGTTTTAGTACAATATCACTTGACACAATGGTGAAAATAATCATGGCCTCTAAACCTTCAAGCTGCATACTGGACTCTATTCCAACTAAACTACTGTTAGAGCTGCTGAACATAATAAACGGCTCTCTATCCACCGGATATGTACCAAACTCACTAAAAGTGGCAGTATAATAAAGCCTCTCTTGAAAAAGGCAAACCTTGACCAAAAAAATATAAAAAACTATCGGCCTATATCGAATCTTCCATTCCTCTCAATTTTTTTTTAGAAAAGGCTGGAACTCACTGCCTTCCTGAAGACAAACAATGTATACGAAATGCTTCAGTCTGGTTTTAGACCCCATCATAGCACTGAGACTGCACTTGTGAAGGTGGTAAATTACCTTTTAATGGCATCAGACCGAGGCTCTGCATCTGTCCTTGTGCTCCTAGACCTTAGTGCTGCTTTTGATACCATTGATCACCACATTCTTTAGGAGAGATTGGAAACCCAAATTCGTCTACACGGACAAGTTCTGGCCTGGTTTAGATCTTATCTGTCGGAAAGATATCAGTTTGTCCCTGTGAATGGTTTGTCCTCTGACAAATCAACTGTATATTTCGGTGTTCCTGAAGGTTCCGTTTTTGGACCACTATTGTTTTCACCATATATTTTACCTCTTGGGGATGTAATTTCAAAAACATAATGTAACTTTCACTGCTATGCGGATAACACAGCTGTACATTTCAATGAAACATGGTGAAGCCCTTAAATAAACTTCAGTTATCGCTAAATACGGCTGCTAGAATCCTGACTAGAACCAAAAAAATTGATCATATTAATCCAGTGCTAGCCTCCCTACACTGGCTTCCTGTCAAGGAAAGGGCTGATTTCAAGGTTTTACTGCTAACCTACAAAGCATTACATGGGCTTGCTCCTACCTATCTCTCTGATTTGGTCCTGCCGTACATTCCTACACGTACGCTACGGTCACAAGACGCAGGCCTCCTAAATGTCCCTAGAATTTCTAAGCAAACAGCTGGAACAGGGCATTCTCCTATAGAGCTCAATTTTTATGGAATGGTCTGCCTACCCATGTGACAGATGCAAACTCGGTCTCAACCTTTAAGTCTTTACTGAAGACTCATCTCTTCAGTGGGTCATATGAGTGAGTGTAGTCTGGCCCAGGAGTGTGAAGGTGAACGGAAAGGCTCTGTAGCAACGAATCACCTGTTCGTGCTGTCTCTGCCTGGCTGGTTCCCCTCTTTCCACTGGGATTCTCTGCCTTTAACCCTATTACAGGGGCTAAGTCACTGGCTTACTAGGGCTCTTTCATACCGTCCCTAGGAGGGGTGCGTCACTTGAGTGGGTTGAGCCACTGATGTGATCTTCCTGTCTGGGTTGGCTCCCCTCCTTGGGTTGTGCCGTGGCGGAGATCTTTGTGGGCTATACTCGGCCTTGTCTCAGGATGGTAAGTTGGTGGTTGAAGATATCCCTCTAGTGGTGGGGGGCCTGTGCTTTGGCAAAGTGGGTGGGGTTATATTGTTCCTGTTTGGCCCTGTCCGGGGGTGTCATTGGATGGGGTCACAGTGTCTCCTGACCCCTCCTGTCTCAGCCTCCAGTATTTATGCTGCAGTAGTTTGTGTCAGGGGGCTAGGGTCAGTTTGTTATATCTGGAGTACTTCTCCTGTCCTATCCAGTGTCCTGTGTGTATTTAAGTATGCTCTCTCTAATTCTCTCTTTCTCTCTCTCGGAGGACCTGAGCCCCAGGACCATGCCTCAGGACTACCTGACATGATGACTCCTTGCTATCCCCAGTCCACCTGGCCGTGCTGCTGCTCCAGTTTCAACTGTTCTGCCTGTGATTATTATAATTTGACCATGCTGGTCATTTATGAACATTTGAACATCTTGGCCATGTTCTGTTCTAATCTCCACCCAGCACAGCCAGAAGAGGACTGGCCACCCCACATAGCCTGGTTCCTCTCTAGGTTTTGGCCTTTCTAGGGAGTTTTTCCTAGCCACCGTGCTTCTACACCTGCATTGCTTGCTGTTTGGGGTTTTAGGCTGGGTTTCTGTACAGCACTTTGAGATATCAGCTGATGTACTCTGATGTGTTCCGGAGTTCTAAATTGAGCAGCTGCTGAAAAATGAGCTCCTGTATATATTGAGATTTAAATGGTTTTTTAGAGTGAAGTACATCGAAAAAATCAAGAGAAAACGGCAAGACTCAATAGAAGACAAAACAAGGAACAAACCAAAAAAGACAGGCTTTTGAAAAATTTACTATTTTTCATAAAATTGTACAGTTATCTTAGCTAGCTGAATTGCTAGCAGAATTGTTTACTTGTTGCTAAGCAGTTGCTAGGGACTCTCCTGGAAGAAGCTAGCTAGCTTACAAAGAATAACAACAAAAAATATCTAGTTAACAGAAGAAAGGAAGACAAAATAAGGACAAAAGAAGGACAGAAGAAAAAGGAAAAGAAAGAGGACAACAAAGTGAAACAGTCAGCACTTCTATTGCAACTTCGTATTTCGTCGTCCTAACGTAGTCTACACTGCTATCTGCCCAGCAGCTAGCCAGCTAGCAAACGTCCACCGTCTACCGAATAGCAGCACTGTAGAAACTATTACACTCAACTGAACGACTTGATTAGTGTAGTGTTAGCTAGCTACATAGTTGTCTTTGCGGTCTTCGTATCCAAGATAATTGTGTAGTTTAGAGCGTGTAGTCTTAGAGTGATTATCTTAATTTACCGAGGTTAGCTAGCCAGCTATTTGTCGTCCTTAACGTAGGAGACACTGCTAGCTAGCCAACAGCTAGCCAACGTCTACTGAATAGAACTTCCGCACTCAACAACCCGGTCGCATTCCGCTTCGCTCCACAGGTAGTATCACATTTTTCATTTCATTTCATTACAGCACAACGGTTTGATTTGTTTGATCGTAGCTAGCTACATAGCTAGCTACATAGCCGTCTGTGTATCAAAGATAATTGTGTAGTCTAGAGCGATTTTCTAGGTTAGCTAGCCAGCTATTGTCGTTCTTTTAACGCAACGTAACGTAATCAACACTGCTAGCTAGCCAGCTAGCCCCGAATAGCAGCACTGTAGAAACTATTACACTCAACGGAACGACTTGATTAGTGTAGTGTCAACAACGCAGCCACTGCCAGCTAGCCTACAAAGTCAACAACGCAGCCACTGCCAGCTAGCCTACTTCAGCAGTACTGTATCATTTTAATCATTTTAGTCAATAAGATTCTTGCTACGTAAGCTTAACTTTCTGAACATTCGAGACGTGTAGTCCACTTGTCATTCAATCTCCTTGCATTAGCGTAGCCTCTTCTGTAGCCTGTCAACTATGTGTCTGTCTATCCCTGTTCTCTCCTCTCTGCACAGACCATACAAACGCTCCACACCGCGTGGCCGCTGCCACCCTAATCTGGTGGTCCCAGCGCGCACGACCCACGTGGAGTTCCAGGTCTCCGGTAGCCTCTGGAACTGCCGATCTGCAGCCAACAAGGCAGAGTTCATCTCAGCCTATGCCTCCCTCCAGTCCCTCGACTTCTTGGCACTGACAGAAACATGGATCACCACAGATAACACTGCTACTCCTACTGCTCTCTCTTCGTCCGCCCACATGTTCTCGCACACCCCGAGAGCTTCTGGTCAGCGGGGTGGTGGCATCGGGATCCTTATCTCTCCCAAGTGGTCATTCTCTCTTTCTCCCCTTACCCATCTGTCTATCGCCTCCTTTGAATTTCATGCTGTCACAGTTACCAGCCCTTTCAAGCTTAACATCCTTATCATTTATCGCCCTCCAGGTCCCCTCGGAGAGTTCATCAATGAGCTTGATGCCTTGATAAGCTCCTTTCCTGAGGACGGCTCACCTCTCACAGTTCTGGGCGACTTTAACCTCCCCACGTCTACCTTTGACTCATTCCTCTCTGCCTCCTTCTTTCCACTCCTCTCCTCTTTTGACCTCACCCTCTCACCTTCCCCCTACTCACAAGGCAGGCAATACACTCGACCTCATCTTTACTAGATGCTGTTCTTCCACTAACCTCATTGCAACTCCCCTCCAAGTCTCCGACCACTACCTTGTATCCTTTTCCCTCTCGCTCTCATCCAACACTTCCCACACTGCCCCTACTCGGATGGTATCGCGCCGTCCCAACCTTCGCTCTCTCTCCCCCGCTACTCTCTCCTCTTCCATCCTATCATCTCTTCCCTCTGCTCAAACCTTCTCCAACCTATCTCCTGATTCTGCCTCCTCAACCCTCCTCTCCTCCCTTTCTGCATCCTTTGACTCTCTATGTCCCCTATCTTCCAGGCCGGCTCGGTCCTCCCCTCCCGCTCCGTGGCTTGATGACTCATTGCGAGCTCACAGAACAGGGCTCCGGGCAGCCGAGCGGATATGGAGGAAAACTCGCCTCCCTGAGGACCTGGCATCCTTTCACTCCCTCCTCTCTACATTTTCCTCCTCTGTCTCTGCTGCTAAAGCCACTTTCTACCACTCTAAATTCCAAGCATCTGCCTCTAACCCTAGGAAGCTCTTTGCCACCTTCTCCTCCCTCCTGAATCCTCCTCCCTCTCTGCAGATGACTTCGTCAACCATTTTGAAAAGAAGGTCGACGACATCCGATCCTCGTTTGCTAAGTCTAACGACACCGCTGGTTCTGCTCACACTGCCCTACCCTGTGCTCTGACCTCTTTCTCCCCTCTCTCTCCAGATGAAATCTCGCGTCTTGTGACGGCCGGCCGCCCAACAACCTGCCCGCTCGACCCTATCCCCTCCTCTCTTCTCCAGACTATTTCCGGAGACCTTCTCCCTTACCTTACCTCGCTCATCAACTTATCCCTGACCGCTGGCTACGTCCCTTCCGTCTTCAAGAGAGCGAGAGTTGCACCCCTTCTGAAAAAACCTACACTCGATCCCTCCGATGTCAACAACTACAGACCAGTATCCCTTCTTTCTTTTCTCTCCAAAACTCTTGAACGTGCCGTCCTTGGTCAGCTCTCCCGCTATCTCTCTCAGAATGACCTTCTTGATCCAAATCAGTCAGGTTTCAAGACTAGTCATTCAACTGAGACTGCTCTTCTCTGTATCACGGAGGCGCTCCGCACCGCTAAAGCTAACTCTCTCTCCTCTGCTCTCATCCTTCTAGACCTATCGGCTGCCTTCGATACTGTGAACCATCAGATCCTCCTCTCCACCCTCTCCGAGTTGGGCATCTCCGGCGCGGCCCACGCTTGGATTGCGTCCTACCTGACAGGTCGCTCCTACCAGGTAGCGTGGCGAGAATCTGTCTCCTCACCACGCGCTCTCACCACTGGTGTCCCCCAGGGCTCTGTTCTAGGCCCTCTCCTATTCTCGCTATACACCAAGTCACTTGGCTCTGTCATAACCTCACATGGTCTCTCCTATCAATGCTATGCAGACGACACACAATTAATCTTCTCCTTTCCCCCTTCTGATGACCAGGTGGTGATTCGCATCTCTGCATGTCTGGCAGACATATCAGTGTGGATGACGGATCACCACCTCAAGCTGAACTTCGGCAAGACGGAGCTGCTCTTCCTCCCGGGGAAGGACTGCCCATTCCATGATCTCGCCATCATGGTTGACAACTCCATTGTTTCCTCCTCCCAGAGCGCTAAGAACCTTGGCGTGATCCTGGACAACACCCTGTCGTTCTCAACTAACATCAAGGCGGTGGCCCGTTCCTGTAGGTTCATGCTCTACAACAGCCGCAGAGTACGACCCTGCCTCACACAGGAAGCGGCGCAGGTCCTAATCCAGGCACTTGTCATCTCCCGTCTGGATTACTGCAACTCGCTGTTGGCTGGGCTCCCTGCCTGTGCCATTAAACCCCTACAACTCATCCAGAACGCCGCAGCCCGTCTAGTGTTCAACCTTCCCAAGTTCTCTCACGTCACCCCGCTCCTCCGCTCTCTCCACTGGCTTCCAGTTGAAGCTTTCCGCATCCGCTACAAGACCATGGTGCTTGCCTACGGAGCTGTGAGGGGAACGGCACCTCAGTACCTCCAGGCTCTGATCAGGCCCTACACCCAAATAAGGGCACTGCGTTCATCCACCTCTGGCCTGCTCGCCTCCCTACCACTGAGGAAGTACAGTTCCCGCTCAGCCCAGTCAAAACTGTTCGCTGCTCTGGCTCCCCAATGGTGGAACAAACTCCCTCACGACGCCAGGACAGCGGAGTCAATCACCACCTTCCGGAGACACCTGAAACCCCACCTCTTTAAGGAATACCTAGGATAGGATAAAGTAATCCTTCTCACCCCCCCCCCCCTTAAAATATTTAGATGCACTATTGTAAAGTGGTTGTTCCACTGGATGTCATAAGGTGAATGCACCAATTTGTAAGTCGCTCTGGATAAGAGCGTCTGCTAAATGACTTAAATGTAAATGTAAATGTACGAAGGGCTATATAAATAAATTTGATTCGATTTTTGCCTTTTGCCTTCACTATGTGGTGTCCGCCTGGTCCCAAATCAAGCCCTCTGAACACTCTAAACAGCCTACTCAACCTCTCTGAGGTGTCCTTATGCTCCTAAAACACAGCATTGCCACATTTTTATGACATGGGGTGGTCAAAAATACAATTTCTTAATGTGGGGGGGATATGAGCCCCCGATCCCCATCGAAAGTTGAGCCCCGGGTTACACCCTAGCTAGATGGTAACTTGCCCTCGCTTTGCCCCTAGTGGGTGACTGGAAATTGCCATGGAAATAAAATTCCAAACCATTCTAATAATGGCCGAGCAGCACATAATCCATGTGAGTTTGGGCTCAAAATCAGATATAATATGTGGAGAACTGTGTTTTTTTGGTGTTTTTTTTGTGTTTTTGTTGTATTTGACTGAAAAGGTGTTTCCTACCCATTTAAAAGCAACTGTAGTCAGATGAGAAAAGGGACAATTTGAAGGCACATCCTTATAGGCATTCCTGTACTTTGTGCCATTACATCTAATCAGGTACTTGTTTGAGTTGAAGTTGTTGATTAAGATGTCACATTGATAAACATGTGGAAAGGTAGCGGGGGACAAATCTTTCAAAACGAGAGTGATGAAAGGAGAATAACCAAAACAGAAAAAAGGTAGAGCAAGAGAAAAGTAGAGGCAGAGAGTCAGTTTGAGAGAGAACTGTACAGTAGACCAATGAAACAGGGTAGAGAGTCGATGGCAGAGTGAAACCACATAATGACATATAGTCTTCCGATTCCACATCTATTCCACATACTCTCTCTATTTAGTTGGGAAGCTGTTGCTGGCTTCCCTCAGGCTCGGCTCTGAGGCTGATTGAGGAGGGATGGGAGAAGGAGGAAGTGGATAGTCAAACAAGGTGATATTTTTCATAGGTTGTTAAAGTAAGGTGTGCATTCAGGCCCTTTTCTGACCTGTTTGGATCTCAGGCCTGCAGACAGTGTGAGACAGAAGGAGAGTAAGGGATACCTGTGACTCCACATCTATCCTCTTCCCTCCCCTCATCTTTTTGGTATGAGTGATACTGCAGTGCAGGTATCTGGCAACCCTTAGCCAGACCACCACTGAGCTGTCTAGGATAACACTTTGAAATATCGGGCAACTCTAGACATACAACCACTGAGCAGGCTGGAAGGACACCTGGCTCTATCTTTTGGAGTTCCAGAGCAGGAGTATGTCTAAGTCATTTCCACATATGCCATATAACTAGAATGACTCGAACAGGATTGAAACTTACAGACTTTGAGTTTGAGTCTATTCTTAAAAATAGAAAAGTGACTGAGCCAGTAACAATGCATAGACAATTATAGGAAGTACAGTACAATTTCCACACAATATTGTCATAGGATGACTCAATCAAATACTGCATCGTTCCCTAAGTTCTAGACCGCAGCTGAATCTGGCAATGAACAAGTTGAGGAGACAAAATTACTTGGTATTACCAGAGATTGTAAACAGTTGGTCAAAACGTATAGATTCAATGGTTGTAAAGCTGGGCAGAGGTCTGTCCATAATAACGAGATGCTCTGCTTTTTTGACACTCCACTCCACAAAGTCCTGCAGGCCCTAGTTTATTTTATCTTGATTATTGTCCGGTCGTATGGTCAAGTGCTGCAAGGAAAGACCTATTTAAGTTGCAGCTGGCCCAGAACAGAGCGGCAAATCTTGCTCTTCATTGTAATCATAGGGCTAATTAGAATGATATGCATGCCATTATTTCTTGGCAAAGTGTTGAGGAAAGACTGTCTGCATCACTTTTTATAAGAAACGTTGTGTTGGAAATTCCAAATGATTTGCATAGTCAACTTACACACACACACACACCACCGAGGGTATTTTCACAGTCCCCAGGCCCAGAACAAATTCAAGGAAACATTCAATATTATACAGAGACATGCGTGTATGGAGAACCCCCTTCCATCTCATTTAGCCCAAGTGAGCAGCAAACCTGGTTTCAAGAAACAAATAAAGCAATGTCACACGACACAATGCCTCTCACCCATGTAACCTACTTGTTGTGTACGTACTGGCATGTATGTGTAACGGATAGATGCACACACACACTACAGCCGGTACATTGACATTTTTTTAAATGTATGTAAATGGTAAAGAATTTTGTCTTTAATGTATTTTTCGTTATGTGTTGGACCCCAGTAAGACTAGCTGTCAGCTAATGGGGATCCTAATTAAACATTTGTAATAAAAAAATTAACAGCTGGGAATTTTCTCTGCACATTATTTTAAACATTGGTCCGTCGAGGCGTATTTAAAGTCCTGCCAGAATTAGCAACAAATAACCACTACTGAATATTGATCGCTAGTCACTATTCAAGTGAATAGCGAATACCGAAGGGGAGCCTTTATCCACAGCCTTCATAACTTAATTTCTACATGTCAAATCTGATGATACTTTAGTATTTGTCAAATATGTTTCGGTGTGAATTATTTATGTTTCTCTCCTCCACCATATATCTCCCACAGGAGCTCTTTCAATACTTCATGATGCAACAGATCTGTCTCTCTCCTAGAAATGTCCAGCAACAATGACATGGCGGCTACTGTTTGGCTACATGTTGGCACCGGCTTTGTCCCAAATGGCACCCTATTACCTATGTAGTGCATGGCTTGGGCCCTGAGAGAATAGGGTGCCATTTGGGATGCAAATATAAAAATACTTCTCAGAACAGGGAAGAAGTGATTTGAAGTGAAGGGAGGAATATAATGGATTAAATAAGCAATTGTTGACTGTCCCTCTTCCAAATTCCTTGAAGGGAAGAAAAGATTCAAATAATTCAAAAGCTTAATAATGGGAGAAAGATATTGGAACAGTTTCAGTCTGGTAGGACTGGTTGCTACAAATAAGGGGTCCTCTTGTTTGTATCTTTATTGTTTTGAATAAAATGATGGTATCATCGCTTAAAACTAATGATAATTGCGTATAGGGATAGACTGAGAAGCTGAGAAGTCAAAGTTAATCATGTGGGTGAAAGCTTGTGTTGTTTTGAAACTCTCTGTGCCAAAACAATTATGGATAATTAGCACAACACAATTACAATTTTAGGATTTTAGAGGATCAATTCAAACATATGCTGTTGAAATATTCCACAAATATTCCATTGCTACTGGAGTAATGTTCAAAACGGACTCTGTTCAGGGGCTATTTGTTCTTTAATTCAGGGGCTACCTGTTCTTTGAATGAGACAGGAACTTGCATACAGTGCCTACAGAAAGTATTGGTACCCCTGACTTATTCCATATTTTGTTGTGTTACAGCCTGAACTCAAAATTGATTAAATATATGTTGTTTTCTAACCCATCTACACACAATACCCGATAATGAAAGTCAAAACATGTTTTGGGAAATGTTCGCAAATGTATTGAAATTGAGATAAATATCTCATTTACATAAGTTAGCAAACAACTTTGCTATGACAAATCCTTATTGAGCTCAGGTGCATCCACTTTCATTTGATCATCCTTGAGATATCACTACAACTTGGAGTCCACCTATGGCCAATTCAGTTTTTTGGACATGATTTCGAAAGAAACACACCTGTCTATATACTGTAAGGTCCCACAGATAACTGTGCATGTCGTAACAGAAACTATACCATGAAGTCCGTAGATCTGAGATAGAATTGTGATGAGGCACATATCTGGGGAAGAGTGTTGAAAGTTTCAAAGAGCACAGTGGTTTCCATGACTGGGAAATGAAAACAAATCTGGAACTACCCAGACTGCTTAGAGCTGGTTGTCCTACCAAACTGAGAAACTGGGAAAAATGACCTTGGTCAGGGAGGTGAACTAAGAACCTAATGACCACTGACAGAATTCCTTGGATGAGATGGGTCTACCTGCTAGAAGGACAATAGTCTCTGCAGCACTTCACAAATCTAGGCTTTATGTGAGTGGTCAGATAAAAAACACTCCTTAGAAAGAAAGCACATGACAGCATGACTCCAACCTAACTACTTCCGATTTCAACTGTATATTTTGAGGTTGGACTTTAGCACGTGGGGCGCACCGGTTGGTTTCACTGTGTTAGTAAGTATGTGTTACGCCTGTGCTGGTGTGTCATAAAAGAACAATTCTTTATTTGATCCTTTTGGAGCTAGACTTGGCACTCCGGTAGTTCTCATTTCTGTTTGAGCGAAAATGTTCAACTGTAATGGGCAGATGGCGTTGTGTGGGCGAGAGGTTTTTTGATGTCAACGTTGGGAACAGGGTGTCCCATGGTGGCGGTGGGGTTATAGTATGGGCAGGCATAAGCTATGGACAACGAACACAATTGCATTTTATCGATTGCAATTTGAATGCACAGAGATACCGTGATGAGATCCAAAGGGCTATTATCCTGCCATTCATCCACCGCCATCATCTAATTTTTCAGCATGATAATGCACGACCCCATGTTGTAAGGATCTGTACACAATTCCTGGAAGCTGTTCTTCCATGGCCTGCAAACTCACCAGACATGTCACCCATTGAGCATGTTTGGGATGCTCTGGATCATCGTGTACAACAGCATGTTCCAGTTCCCGCCAGTATCCAGCAACTTCGTACAGCCATTGAAGATGATTGGGACAACATTCCACAGGCCAAAATCAAAAGCCTGATCAACTCTATGCGAAGAAGATGTTGAGCTGCATGTGATGCAAATGATGGTCAGATCGACACTCCTACATTTTTAAAGGTATCTGTGACCAACAGAGGCATATCTGTATTCCCAGTCATGTGAAATCCATAGATTAGTGCCTAATGAATGTATTTAATTGACTGATTTCCTCATGTGAACTGTGAGGCAGCAGTCTGAATTGGAATATGCTGCAGTGCCACAACCGGCTATCCCATCCCATTCCGAGAGAGGGCTGGTCACGTGCTGATGATAAGCAACGGCTGTCCCAAATTCTTCCAAATTTCTCTAAACGACAAAAGACCCATCTTGGTGTGCTGCAAGGCTCAGACGTGGTACCGACATTGTTCGCCGATGCCAAAAGGACAACAACCACCACCCAGGAAGCTCCCTAATTGTAATGACTCTCTGCAACAAACGAGACGTCACTCCTCTTAATTTATTTTGAGTCAACTTTTATTGACATAATTGTTTGAGACAAGTCATTTTCCCAGCCGGACTGAGGATCTGACAGTGCCAATGATATGGCGACGAGTAATTAATGTGTTTCTTAATTGAACTCGAAGCGGGGAAGATTATGTGTGGATGGGTGGCGAGCTCAGAGTGGGACCCCAGCATGCCAGCCCGCTCCGTTCAAGAAACGATTATGTCTTAATGTAGAATGCTGCGGCAGCCCGCAAAGTGCACCACGGTATTACGCAACTTTTAAAGGAGGAACTAGTGAAGGAAGACAGTGTTCAAATAGTTTTTTTTCATCTTTATTTAACCAGGTAGGCTAGTTGCGAACAAGTTCTCATTTGCAACTGCGACCTGGCCAAGATAAAGCAAAGCAGTGTGACAGACAACAACACAGAGTTACACATGGAGTAAACAATAAACAAGCCAATAACACAAACAAGTCAATGACACAGTAGAGAAAAGAAAGTCTATATACAGTGTGTGCAAAAGGCATGAGGAGGTAGGCAATAAATAGGCCATAGGAGTGAATAATTACAATTTAGGAGATTAACCCTTGAGTGAAAATTGAGCAGATGATGTGCAAGTAGAGATACTGTTGTGCAAAAGAGCAGAAAAGTAAATAAAAATAGTATTTATTTTATCTGTATTTTACTAGGCAAGTCAGTTAAGAACAAATTCTTATTTTCAATGACAGCCTAGGAACAGTGGGTTAACTGCCTGTTCAGGGTCAGAACAACAGGTTTTGTACCTTATCAGCTCGGGGATTTGAACTTGCAACCTTTCGGTTACTAGTCCAATGCTCTAACCACTAGGCTACCCTGCCGACCCAGTATGGGGATGAGGTAGGTAGATTGGGTGGGCTATTTACAGATGGACTATGTACAGCTGCTCAGATAGTTGATGTTTAAAGTTGGTGAGGGAAATAAAAGTCTCTAACTTCAGTGATTTTTGCAATTCGTTCCAGTCACTGACCGCAGAGAACTAACTGGAAGGAAAGGTGGCCAAATGAGGTGTTGGCTTTGGGGATGATCAGTGAGATATGCCTGCTGGAACATGTGCTACTGTTGGGTGTTGTCATTGTGACCATTGAACTGAGATAAGGCAGAGCGTTACCTAGCATAGACTTATAGATGACCTGGAGCCAGTGGGTCTGGCAACGAATATGTAGCAAGGGCTAGTCGACTAGAGCATACAGGTCGCAGTGGTGGGTGGTATAAGGTCATTTGGTAACAAAAAGGATGGCACTGTGATAGACTGCATCCAGTTTGCTGAGTAGAGTGTTGGAAGCTATTTTGTACATAGGTGTTTCAGTTTTCCAGAGACTTGAGACTGGGACAGAGGTTCACCTTCCAGCAGGACAATGACCCTAAGCATACAGCTAAAGCAACACTTGAGTGGTTTAAGGGGAAACATTGTCTTGGGATGACCTAGTCAAAGCCCATACCTTAATCCAATTGAGAATCTCTGGTATGACTTAAAGATTGCTGTACACTAGTGGAACCCATCCAACTTGAAGGAGCTGTAGCAGTTTTGCCTTGAAGAATGGGCAAAAATCCCAGTGGCTAGATGTGCCAATCTAATAGAGACATACCACAAGAGACTTGCAGCTGTAATTGCTGCAAAAGGTGACTCTATACAGTATTGACGTTAGGGGGGGGATAGTTATGCACGCTGAAGTTTTCAGTTTTTTGTCTTATACTTTGACATCTTCAAAGTGGTAGGCATGTTGTGTAAATAAAATCATACAACCCTCCCCTCCCAAAAAAATATATTTTAATTACAGGTTGTAAGGCAACAAAATAGGAAAAATTCCAAGCTGGGTAAATACTTTCGCAAGCCACTGTACCTCTTTATTTAAATTGAAGTCATGATGTTGAAACAATGACATTGATTCAAACATACCATTTTACTATCAACATCAAAACAAGGTCAAATAAAATCTAGAAAATTCAACATAATTTCAACCACCCAATTGAATATAGGATGCAAAATATATATATAGTTTCTGTGTGGAATCTTCAATGTTATTTCAATGTATACATTGTTCTGGTGATTATGTTGAAATTAGATGTCATAGGTTAGATGTTAGGTTAAGTCAATGTATTAAGTTGAAGTTTTACCCTAATTTTAATGTTTACAGCGCTGGTTGAAATGAGATGAAGGCAGTACTGGTTGACTTTTTTGTATTATTGTATTGTGACGTGATACGTTGAGAAATTATGTTGAAACCACGTTGATTGAACCAGTGTGTGCCCAGTGGGTTCCTTGACAGTCAATAATGCTTAAATCCTGTAGTTTATTTTTTAATGTTTTTATTTAACCTTTAAGTCAGTTAAGAACAGATTCATATTTACAATGATGGCCAAACCCTAAACTGATATTGGTATTTTATTAGGATCCCCATTAGCTGTTGCAAAAGCAGCAGCTACTCTTGAGAGACAATCCTCTGACTTTCTTTTAATAGTCATCATGCTGTTTTTTCACATCAAGCAAACATGACAGAATACTGAAAACCTGCTCAGAAAATAGAAGGGTACCGTTCATGAAAAGTGTTAACTCTTTAAACGCATATTCAAATGAACAGCTCCTCATTTTGGAGACTCCAACCCAAACACCCTGTATCCCAAATGGTACCTTATTCCCTTTTGTAAGTGCACTACTTTTGACCAGGGAACATGGGGGCTATATAGGGGAATAGGGTACTATTTTTAATGCACCCACTAGAAGAGAAAACAGCAAGGCGCCTCGACAGGAAAATCTAAAGTACACACCTGTCCAAATAAGATACTTCCCTCCGCATTCAGGAAATAATATTTTTGTGGAAAGGGAATTATCATAAATTGCCTACTGTTCATGGTTTTCTCTTCATTTGGTACGGTAGTGTATAGATATAGGACCTTAATTTGATTACTCTTTTGTTGCTAAGAATTGTCCTGTAACCCAACCACCCAAGAATTGTCCTGAGTTTTTAAAGGGTTCTAAAGATTGTTATTTCCACTTTGACATTTCAGACTTGATTTTCCCTAACGAAAAATGTATCATCCTCGTCAAAAATGTCCATTATATATGATACACATAATAATTCACGTTTGCTGTTTCTGCGGGATTATTTTCCTGCTGTAGCAAACTGGCTCAAATTAAAATCCTACATCTGCTAGACGTCAGGTTTTGCGTGGACGTAGGTATGAATGAATTTTGCTGTGATATCAGATTTTCTCAGGCCAGAATAGTTTGGCTATTTTCCAGGCTGACTACTCTCATGACAGCTGGATAAGTATTTAACATATCAGCTAACTACTTCATATGATATTCACAGTCGATGATGTGGTAAGCAAATCATTGGTTATAGCAATGCAATTTCTGCAATGTAGTTGGCCTTGAACACAATCTTTGTTTTGGTTCAATCCACAACATTTGGGTTGCTTTCCTAAATGTTTCTAGATTAGATTTAATTCTTTAGTAAGAATTAGGCATTTTTCAAGTCAATTTACATTGTCCTCTAAGAGTGGCTGAATCGTTTTCCTCTCTTCAATTTGCTCTTCTAGTCTATTGGAGAGTGAAATATATAGGAAATGTTCTCTTTCCTAATTTGCACCATGTCACAGCTCACTCGATCTTTATCAGGCCTTCACATACTTTTGATTGATGTGGCAGACATAGATGATACTTTTTAATGATGAATTCCACTCATTGATGGTATGGTTAATGCTGAGTGAAGCCGACCTCTCTGACAAGCGACCAATGATGTAGATAGTATTTCTTCAGTTCCACTAGTTTGACCTAGCAACTCTCATCCAAGTTTCTCAAATGTCAAATTATGAAGTTGTTCGGCATTAACTCCAAATGTTTAAGCTTAGGGTTAAGTTCAGGCATTAACTAAATTATTACGGTTAGGCATTGACTCCAAATGGCTATGGTGAGGGTTAAGGTTTGGGATAGGCTTAAAACAAAAATAGCTTCATATCACTTGATTTGAACTTGCAAACCTTTAGAGTTAGATGCTTATGCCCATCTTCCATCTCCATCCAAAACACCCTTGCAAAACCGAAGCTTATTTAAGTTAAAAACACTCACTGTTGCCCCTAGTGGACAGTTTCCACATCATCTCACGACATCCTCAGACATGGATGGACGTCGAATACTGACTTGTATCACGGGTGACCTGGCTGAGTTTGACATATAGATAGGTGCTCTCCAGAACATTGAATCTATGTCCCTGTACCTACATTCCTGATAACACCCTCTGTAATTCAATGTGATGGAATGCCCACATACAGTACATTCATATTATTCGATGAGTGTGCTCTACCTGTGTTGGATGGGGCTCACTCATTGTATGTACAGTATGGTGTTGAAGATCTGGATGGTAGAACTCCAATGTAATGCACTGTGCTGCTAAGCATCCCAAATCCCACTTTATTCCCTATGTACTGCATTACTTTTGACCAGGGACCATAGGGCTCTGGTCAAAAGTAGTGCACAAAGTAGAGAATAGGGTTCTGCTGAGTGCTGACTGACCATTCTTCCAGGGTGAACACAGGTTATCTTCCTCTGAGGTAACGAGAGAGTGGGAAGAGCTGTGGTATAACGAGGCAGGGCGTCTAAGGAAAACCAAGATAATGAGGTGTTTGACGGACAGGGAGAACCGAGCAGGCAGCGAGCTGCTAAAGACTCCTCTCATTACCACCCCGCTCGGTCTCACTCTCCAATCCCAAACAGGGCCAAGTGTTTCCTCCACTGACTTAATCTAGAATGATATGTGGCATATCCTTGACCAAGATTCAAGGGTGACATACAATTTCCCCTGGTGTTGATGTACATGCTTATTGACAAATTCACATCTGGCTAATAAAATGTAATGTACTTTTATTTGGGTAAATAATCAATATTGGTCAATGTGGACTTTCAACATGAGATAAGCTCCTTGGATTATATGCTCTGTAGACCTACCTGAAACAACTCTACACACACACACACACACACACACACACACACACACACACACACACACACACACACACACACACACACACACACACACACACACACACACACACACACACACACACACACACACACACACACACACACACACACACACACACACACACACACACACACACACACACACACACACAGGGAGGTGTTGTTGAACATCACCTGTTATGTCACTCCTAGTTTGAGGCCTGTCATCACTGTGGCAAAATAACAGTTGGCATTCGAGGGGCGGTATGTTTGTCAACAGACAGCATGGCAGATGCTAGCGGGCAGGAGGTACCAGGGAGAATACAGGCATTTATCTGCCAACGTTCTGTCACTCTGTTTCTAGGTTACCCCAAACCATCATATTGCACACATTGTTATAACAAATTGTCATATTTCTAGGTGTGTGCGAGAGTTTTTGAATTAAACTCTAAAACTCTCAAATCTGTTTTCACTCCCAAATATGTATTTTGATTTTCTACAAATATGTATCTTCAATATGCCTATTATCCAATAGCTTATTGGCCAACCGTTCAAAAGCTTCCTATCAGCATGAGGTATAGATCCAAGACCACTGTGGTGAAACCAACCTCTCTTGTACATGCTACAGCATTTTTTTGTAACTTTTTTATTTGCTAGCAATATTTATCTTTCAAAACAATAGTGTCATTGTATGCTGACGATTCATGTTTTCTTTTAAATCCACAATTTGGATTCCTCTGCAGCCTCATTGAGGATCTAGATAATTGCTCTAACCTCTGGATTACAACTAACAAACAAAATACAACTTTTAAATTACAGTGTAGTTTACCAATAAAATGGTCCAACTGTGAAGTGGACATACTCGGTATTCATATCCCGAAAGAAAGACATTATCTCACTATAATGAATGTTAATATTAAGTTAGCAAAAATAGATAAGATCTGGCTACAGTACCATGGAAAGGAATACCTGTTTATTTGTGGAAAAATCTACCTGATTAAAACTCTTTAGCCATATCAAAGTTTACCTATTTCCTTATGGCCCTGCCTAAACCTAGCAATTCGTTTTTTTAAAATTATATGAACAAAAATTATATTTTATTTGGAACGAGAAACCATACAAAATCACATTTGCATATTTATATAATTAATATGAATTCGGAGAGGAGGAAATATTGCATTTTAAAGCATTAGACCTCTCAATAAAGGCTTCCGTCATACAAAAACTATACTTAAATCCAAACTGGTTCTCTAACAGTTTAGTAAGAATGGCTCACCCCGTTTTCCCCTTTATTCAGATTACAACCTCTCAGTTTAGGTTATTTAAAAATAAAATAATCTCCAAAATGTGGCATTTTTTATACGAAATTTCGTTGCAATTTCAGTTTAATCCACCAGAACAGACAGAACAAATATTAAGTTAAAACTCAAATATACTAATTCATAAACGGTGTAATCTTTGTAAATGATATCATAAATGGCACTGGTGGAGCTTACAACAATATATAGAAATATCTGCTCTATACAAAATTATCACCAACTAATTGCAGCAGTACTGCAAAAAATGGAAGAGGCAAGTGGAAGGGGAGAAATTGGTTGAAGACAATTGTAATCAATAAAAAAGTACACCAGTTTAAGTTTAGGACCAAAACATGACAGCTGTGCCATACAGATTGCAAAATTGCTGAGAAGAGATTTTCGATATATCGATTCCATGGTTTATGAACTGAGACACAAAACGACGCCGGATTCAAAATGTCGAGTTTGTCATCGCAGGGTCTGGAATGGCTGTAGAATTGTAGAACTTTTACCTGGAGCAAATACACTGCTGGGTGATTTGAAAAGTCATAGTCAATTGATCAATAGTATAATAAAACTCTTAGCAAAAATGTTTATCTTTAATTTAAAATCTGTAGAAACTATGAGAATAGAAAGGTGGAACTGTTGTGAAACATCACAGCACAGTTGAAAAATATATTTTCACCAATTTCAGGAAACTATGCTTATGTCACTACTTCACAGGAGCGCCATTCGAATGTAAACTTATTTTTTCAATATGTTTTTTTTGTTCTTTTCAGAAATGCCTTCTGGAACATGTGAACTTTCATGTGCCTTAATTAGAACTTGTATGCCATCTGTAAATGCAAATAACATTTAAAATTACGAACCTAGTTGTTTTAGCCTTTGAAAAATAATGCAACCTTCCTGCTAGCCATGATTGGCTGAGATAATGAGTGGGCTGGACATGCCGAGAGATGAGTTCTGATTGGTCTGCCATGTAGTCCGCTTCTGTCTATGATAGGTGCTGATCAGTATGTTTAGCTAATCTTTTCCAATGCTTAAAAAAATATATATCACGTAGTAGAACTGCCTACGTGTTGCTCTGCATTTTCTGGAGGACCGAGTTTTGAATTGAGTGGAATTAGAGTATAATAGCTGAGGAGATGAAGAAAATTCTGGCATTTCATTGCAAATATGCAGGCGGAGTTGAAAAGAGAACTGACAGAAGGCTGTTGTATAAAACACCTGTCTCCGGATTACATCTTCAAAGGGCAACCATGGCATCCATAATAGAGAGGGAGAAGCGTCCATCCATGTACCCGGGTAAGAGAGTCTAACTAGCTATATTTTTCAGATATGACATATTTCTAATTTTGACAGAAAATCATTTTAATTTCAAGTTAAATTGTATTTTTAGCTAGATAGCTAACGTTAGCTGGCTGGCTAGTTAGCTAATGTTATGTGTATGATCTGTGTAGTAATATTATATTATTTGTCTTGGTAGCTATTGCCTAATTGAACCTGGTTTGTTAGCTACCTGCAGATTCATGCAGGGTAGTAACACTATGAGTTGGGATTATGGTTAATTGTTTAACTAGCTATATGTCTAAACTAAAGACCTCACTATGCAAGTAACTATTTCAATACAATGTTTATGATGCCACTCTGACAACTGTTGATAGACGTAGCTGGTAAATTCGGCTTGGCTATCTTCTCCGATTTCAGGGCACTCTCTCGATTGTGCCAGAGCGCAGAATAATTTATGAATTTACAAACATCCGTTGAATATGGCCAGTGTCAGTAAACGTTGGTAAAAAAGCATAACTAAATTGTTGTCAGCCACGCAGTTGCAGTCACCAACGTTCTGGATAACATAAACACATCCTAACCAGCTCTGCTAGGGCAATAAACATGGTCAGTGAGCTGTACTCTCATGTCTGGAAGTAGCTAGCAAGCTAGCCAATGTTAGCCAGTTAGCTTGGGTGCTTGACTGCAGTTGCTAGGTCAGAACGCTCGGATCAATCCTACTCCTCGGCCAGAGCGTCCAGTGTGTGCTCTGAACGAATTGAGAGCGAAATGCTCTCCATTTATGTATGGACAATCTGACAGCACAGTTGCATTCACCAACGCTCTGAATAAGATAACAGCCTAACCAGCTCTGCTAGGGCGAGTAAAGTTCAGTGAGCTGTTCTCTCATTTGTGTCTGGAAGTAGCTAACAAGTTAGCTTGGGTGCTTGACAACTGTTCTTACTACAGAGAACGCTCAGATCAACCCTTAAAGAGATGGGTGGGTCTAAAGCTTAAGAGGGTGTGAACAATGCTGAATGAGTGGAGACAAAGAGGGGCTCTCCAGTAGTATTACCAAAGCATTCAAAGTTGATCAACTTTCAAAGCAGAATTATTTTCCCATTGTTCCTCAACTGTAGTGTATGATATAACATTTTGTAGGGGACCTTTAACATTTACATAAGTATTCAGTCACTTTACACAGTACTTTGTTGAAACAACTTTGGCAGCGATTACAGCCTCGAGTCTTCTTGGGCATGATGCTAAAAGTTTGCACAACTGTATTTCTCCCATTCCTCTCTGCAGATCCTCTCAAGCTCTGTCAGATTGGATGGGATGTGTGACTGGACAGAAATGTTCTGGTCTCTCTAGAAATGTTCAATTGGGTTCAAGTCCGGGCTCTGGCTGGGCCACTCAAGGACATTCAGAGACTTGTCGCGAAGCCACTCCTGTGTTGTCTTGGCTGTGTGCTTAGGGTCACTGTCCTGTTGGAAGGTGAACCTTTGCCCCAGTCTGAGGTCCTGAGCACTCTGGAGTTGGTTTTCATCAAGGATCTCTCTGTACTTTGCTTCGCTAATCTTTCCCTTGATCTCGACTAGTCTCCCAGTCCCTGCTGCTGAAAAACATCCCCACAGCATGATGCTTCCACCACCATGCTTCACCGTAGGTATGGTGCCAGGTTTCCTCCAGACGTGAAGCTTGGCATTCAGGCCAAAGAGTTGAATCTTGGTTTCATCACACCGGATAATCTTGTTTCTCATCGTCTGAGAATCCTTTAAGTGCCTTTTGGCAAACTCCAAGAGGGCTCTCATATGCCTTTTACTGAGGAGTGGCTTCCATCCCGCCACTCTACCATAAATACCTTATTGTTGGAGTGCTACAGAGATGGTTGTCCTTCTGGAAAGTTCTCCCATCTGTCCCCAAGATCTGTGCCTCGACACAATCCTGTCTCGGAGCTCTACAAACAATTCTCTTGACATGATGGCTTGGTTTTTGCGCTCACATGCACAAATGTGGGATCTTAAATAGACAGGTGTGTGCCTTTCCAAATTATGTTCACAGGTGGACACCAATCAAGTTTTAAAAACATCTCAAAGATTATCAATGGAAACAGGTTGCACCAGTGCTTAAGTTTGACTCTCATAGGCTCTAAATACAGTACCAGTCAAAAGTTTGGACACACCTACTCATTCCAGGGTTTTTCTTAAATATGTTCTACATTGTAGAATAATAGTGAAGACATCCCAACTATGAAATAACACATATGGAATCATGGAGTAACCAAAAAGTGGAAAACAATATATGTTATATTTGAGATTCTTCAAAGTAGCAACACTTTGCCTTGATGACAGTTTTGCCCACTCTTGGCTATAAGAATAGCTCAAATAAGCAAAGAGAAATTACAGTCCATCATTACTTTAAGATATGTCAGTCAATCTGGAAAATTTCAAGAACTTTGAAAGTTTCTTCCAATGCAGTCGCAAATACCATCATGCTCTATGATGAAACTGGCTCTCATGAGGACCGCCACTCGAAAGGAAGACCCAGAGTTATCTCTGTTGCAGAGGATACGTTCATTAGAGTTAACTGCACCTCAGATCGCAGCCCAAATAAATGCTTCACAGAGTTCAAGTAACAAACACATCTCAACATCAATTGTTCAGTGCAAAGCTGTCATAAAGGCAAAGGTTGGCTACTTTGAAGAATCTCAAATATAAAATATATATTTTGATTTGTTTAACACTTTTTTGGTTATGACATGATTCCATTTGTGTTATTTCATAGTTTTGATGTCTTTCACTATTATCTACAATGTAGAAAATAGTAAAAATAAAGAAGAACCCTTGAATGAGAAGCTTTGTCAACAAGAAACAAGAAATAAGACAAAAAAAACAGACGACTTGAGCGTGCATAACTATTCACGCCCCCCAAAGTCAATCATTTGTGGAGCCACCTTTTGCAGCATTTACAGCTGCAAGTCTCTTGGGGTATGTCTCGATAAGCTTGGCACATCTAGCCACTGGGATTTTTCCCATTCTTAAAGGCAAAACTGCTCCAGAGAAGTACAGATCCAACCCTGATCTGTACTTCTCCACAACATTTGTCCCTGATCTGTTTGGAGAGCTCCTTGGTCTTCATGTTGCCGCTTTCTTGGTGGTGCCCCTTGCTTAGCGGTGTTTCAAACTCTGGGGCCTTTCAGAACGGGTGTGTATATATACTGAGATCATGTGACAGATCATGTGACCCTTAGATTATACACAGGTGGACTTTACATAACCTATTATGTGACGTCTGAAGGTAATTGGTTGCACCAGATCTTATTTAGGGGCTTCATAGCAAAGGGTGAATACATATGCATGCACCACTTTATCATATAAAAAAAAAAATTGAAACAATTAATTCACTTCACCAATTTGGACTATTTTGTGTATGTCCATTACATGAAATCCAAATTAAAATACATTTAAATTACAGGTTGTAATGCAACAAATAAGGGAAAACACCAAGGGGGATGAATGCTTTTGCAAGGCACTGTATAAGAGCTGAATTGGACAGACTGAGGCAATTCCTGCTGAGATGGGCTGTCCTAATATGGGCACCATAATTGTCACAAAGTCCCTTTGACACAGAAATATGACGCATGTTTCATTCTGGTACCTATAAGTAAAAACGTTTTGTTTCAGGGGGGAACATTTTCAAGGATGAACCTTTCCACTTCTTCTACAGATTGTGTGTAGAATGTAATTGGGGTCATAAGCACTCTCTGCCCTGTACGTCAGGGGCTATGAAAGTGATATGATCTTACAAACCTTGTTCAATACGTTTTCTCCACCATGGTAGAGGGCTAAAGGATTGTTGTCATATTAAAGGGATTTGAAACATGTAAAGTATTGCAATGAAAGAGAGATTTGATCGAAGGGAGATTCTTAACAGGGGGGTCAATGAAAATAGACATGCATGTTCTTCTTTACACAAAAGACAGTATCGTTTTAAAATGTTTTGGTTTGCCCCCCAAAAATGTAATGTACCAACAAGCATTGGTAGATGAGTTTATTTTATACCCATTTAAAAAAGCACTTAATTGGGGCTAGTATTTCTCGATAACAGGTTGTCCCTGCCTGTTTCATTCCGGTTTCTTCTGTTTAGTGCATAATGAACACGGCTCAAAGCTTCCTAAATGAAATGTCCTCTGGGTTCACTGCCCCATCTCTAATTGACCTATCTGTCGCTGTGGCAAAGTTGAGGGGGTTAATGGACAATAACCCTGTCGACGGCCATCCCGTAACATGTCTCAGTGACAATGGCCCCTGTGGGAAATGTAGTCAGCAGGTTGAGCTCCTGCTAATTGCTGACACAGGGCTCCTGTTCCAATGTCTCCTGGGACACCTGACTCCAGGTCAACTCTAAATCTCTTAACAGGAAGTTCAGCCGTTGTGCCACAGCGGTCTGTAAAAGCATAGCAATGAAACTGGATCAGTATGCGACTATGGGAGCGGTAACTCTATAATTGCAAACCCGTGAGAGCCAATGTTGAGTGGGAGGCTACAATAATTTTTGATGACATATTCCTATGAAACAGATCTGACATCCTTCATCATTGATTACAGTAATTACCGTTGGCCTGTCAGCCTTTTTGGCATGCCGGTGGCATGTCAGTGTTTTTAGCCTGTCAATCTGATGTCAGTTGCCAAGTGTGTCATGATCACTAAATAATGTTACAGGGCCAGGGGACCTCACATTGAAAGCCAGTGAGAGCAAACTAGAAATGTAAAGCCATTCAAACTGACATATGGATGTTTGTGTCATATTACTTTAAACCAACATAGAAGTAGTTAAACAGGTAATAGTGCCGTAATTGTACCTAGGTTAGGTGTAGTCGGAAAGGAATGTTTGGGGGAAGGATGAGGGGAGGTCAAAATTTTAAGTACAATGGCACGCAATGTGATGACACTCTTAAAATAACTCCACCTAAGCTGTAGCTATATTTAATACAATTAAGGCAGAGGGACATGCTAACACACCAGAGCACAATAAATTAATTTGTACAATGTGTTCCAATGACTAACTAGTTTTAGCAGCAAAACGAGACAAGCAGAGGATATACAATGACATAGGTAACGGGAATTAATTGGTTTTCATTAGCATGCGCCGGCGCCAGCATTTATCTTGGTAAGAATCTGGTGACATTTGTCCTTGTAGTACACAACGGTACACCGTCTTTAATTTCCGACATTACGGTGAAGGGCAGAGGAGGAGAAGGGTTCTAATCACTAAGGGGATTTAGTTATTAAAATCCAATTGTATTTAAACAGATGTAATGAGCGAGAGCAAGCTCACCTCGCTTATGTGGAGAGATAAGGATCGGCCAAGGATATATAGGATGCACCCTATTCCCTATATAGTGCACTGTACATAATATGTAATTAATCTGTTTTGACCATAGTTACTTTTTTATTTTCTCTGATTCAACTAAATCAAATATATCAAATGATAAAAATCTCTATACACACAAGCAACAATCACTCAACAAAAGGGTGCATTGGCTACACATCAAATCATATTGTATTGGTCACATACACATGGTTAGCAGATGTTAATGCGAGCGTAGCAAAATGCTTGTGCTTCTAGTTCTGACCCTACAGTAATATCTAACAATTTCACAACAACTACCTTATACACACAAGTGTAAAGGAATGAATAAGAACATGCACATAAAAATATATGGATCAGCATAGGCAAGATGCAGTAGATGGTATAGAGTACAGTACAGAGTACAGATGTGTAATGTAGGGTATGTAAACATTATATTAAGTGGTATCGTTTGAAGTGACTAGTGAAATCAAATCAAATCAAATCAAATGTATTTATATAGCCCTTCGTACGTCAGCTGATATCTCAAAGTGCTGTACAGAAACCCAGCCTAAAACCCCAAACAGCAAACAATGCAGGTGTAAAAGCACGGTGGCTAGGAAACATTTATTACATCCAATTTTATATTATTAAAGTGGCAAGGGATTTGAGTCAGTATGTTGGCAGCAGCCACTCAGTTAGTGATGGCTATTTAACAGTCTGATGGCCTTGAGATAGAAGCTGTTTTTCAGTCTCTTGGTCCCAGCTTAGATGCACCTGTACTGACCTCGGCTTCTGGATGATAGCGGGGTGAACAGGCAGTGGCTCGGGTGGTTGTTGTCCTTGATGATCTTTTTGTCCTTTCTGTGACATCGAGGGGTGTAGTTGTCATGGAGGGCAGATAGTTTGTACCCGGTGATGTGTTGTGTAGACCTCGCTACCCTCTGGAGAGCCTTACGGTTGTTGGCAGAGCAGTTGCATACCAAGCGGTGATACAGCTCGACATGATGCTCTCAATTGTGCATCTGTAACAGTGTGTGAGTATTTTTGGTGACAAGCCAAACTTCTTCAGCCTCCTGAGGTAGAAGAGGAGTAGTTACACCTTCTCCACCACGCTGTCTGTGTGGGTGGACCATTTCAATTTGTCCCTGATGTGTACACAGAGGAACTTAACTTTCTACCTTCTCCACTACTGTCCCGTCGATGTGGATAGGGGGGTGCTCCCTCTGCTGTTTCCTGAAGTCCACAATCATCTCTGTTGTTTTGTTGACGTTGAGTGTGAAGTTATTTTCCTGACACTACACTCCGAGGGCCCTCACCTCCTCCCTGTAGGCCATCTCGTCATTGTTGGTAATAAAGCCTACCACTGTAGTGTCGTCTGCAAACCCGATGATTGAGTTGGAGGCGTGCATGGCCAGGGAGTAAAGGAGAGGGCTGAGAACGCACCCTTGTGGGGCCCCAGTGTTGAGGATCAGCGGGGTGGGGATGTTGTTTCCTACACTCACCACCTGGGGGGACTGGTGTAATTCTTTCCTTACTCAAACTACAGAGTCTACAAATTCAACAGGTTTAACCTTTGAACTGCAGTAGGTTAAATCAGGGTCACACAGAGTGATTCTTGGTAGTCTTATGACTGCAGAAAAGGGCTACACCTTAAAGATGATACAATAATGCATGCTGTTTAACAGTCAAAGCATACTTTTCTCTGCAATGGCTGCGTTGTCACGGCCTGACCTTTAGTTATCTTTGTTTTCTTTATTATTTGGTTAGGTCAGGGTGTGACAAGGATGGTTTGTCTAGGTTTGTCTAGTGTTCTCCTTCATTAAAGAGTTATGTACGCTTACAACGCTGCGCCTTTGTCTCCTCCATATGACGACCGTGACATGCGTCCTAATTCTTCACCCTTCTTACACTTACAATTGTGGACCATTGTAGTTGTGTGGTTGTGGTTAGTAGTTGTGTGGTTAGTACTTGTGTGGTTGTGGTCGGTAGTAGTGTGGTTTTGGTCAGTTTATGTGGTCAGTAGTAGCGGTCAGTAGATGTGGTCATTAGTTATGGTCAGTAGGTGTGTGGTTGTGGTCTGTAGTTGTGGTTGTTTTCAGTGTAATCAGTAGTTAGTTATGTGGTTGTGGTCAGTATACAAGCTCACTATTCTAGACCTGGTCTATTCTAGACCAGTCGCCACATTTTAAAGTTTGAATTGTTGATGGCCTTTATGGTTTTGGCAGTACAGGTGGCAGTGGAATAATAATACGAAGTATGAACAGTTTCTAAAGTTGTGCTTTGTTTTCAGCAAGCACATAATAAAACATCTATGATAAGTCCCAGTCTATATCCCAGCTCCTCCTCACCAGATGGGAAATTTGATGGTGGCTGCACTCCTGGACTCTTAGATTATATTTACACTAAAATAATCACACTTGAGCCATGTGATCGCATCGAAATAAATACAACTTTTGAGTGCTTCCAAAACATCAAGAGCTAACCTTACTTACTCAGAGAAATAAAATAAAAAGCTATTTCTTTGAGCATTTAGTATTCCCATTCTTCTTTTCAATACGGCCTCTTATGTTAATAATTTCAGTCTCAATTTGTGAGCTCTGTTCACATTGGCTCTCCATTGCTTGGGTAGTCCAAGACCCTGCGAAAACATATCCACTCCACCGCTCGCAAGTAGAAAATAAGGATAAAGCGACATAAAATAGAGAGGAGATTGAAATGAGCTTGTATTGTGCCGGGAGAGTTTCATAAATGAACAATAATGGTAAAGGGGTCCTGTAGTAGCAAGGGGACTGTCTGTCCCTTTTGCCCGAGTAAAAAGGAACAACGGTACAGCACTAATGAATGTACGATCTTTATCATACTTCACCACTGAACCCTTTTGCTCCCTGGCACTCACAACTCACCTTCCCGATGCAAACAGAGAGTTTCACCAAATTGGGACTTTTAGACTATCAGCAGCAGAACAATTTAACGTTCAGAGTTTTTTTTCATTTTTTCAGGACTACTGTAACTCTTCTCTGCTCAAATTGGTGCACACTGTCCTCCTATTTCTTTTATTAAGCAGAATCCAGATCTGTCTGATTACTTATTAAAAAGTATGAACATTTACATATAAAACAGAGATCACATGAATTGTGTGTTTGTTCTGTACAAGGGCTATTTCTAAACCGTGACAAGGCGTTTGGAACTGGTTACAATGAAACAACACCCAGAGTAGTGTTTTTTAAATCTTTCCTAAAGTTGTCAGTATCATAGCTGATTTATTCTCACAGATAGTCGCCTAGGGAATTCCCCCTCAATCCAAATTGTCTGCCAAAGTGTAGCCACAGTGAGACAGACGGTTCACAGGTAGAATCAATCACTCGCTTTAATACCTAACATAATTCATTTGGAACACCCTGGTGTGAATGTTATGTGCTATTGGAAAAGGTGACAGTCATTATAGAATGGTACTTCGCACGTGCGGTTCACAGGGACATTGTAATGCAGTAATGGTGGAACACTTGGCGACTGACATGCTAAAAACACAAGGCTGACTGATCAACAGTAATTACTGCAGTCAATCTTTTAGGATGTCAGATCTGATTCATCCACATGGTATTGTAGCTGCCCATTCAAAACTAGCTCTTGCTTAGTTCATCATCAACATTTGACAAATAAACCCATAGAATAAATATATGAAGTGATATAGCTTTGTGATACATCTTGCGAATTCCAATGGGTAAAAACATAAATCTGATTTACATTACTTTATGTTGAACAGTAACTAAGATGTTAAAAATGACACATTTTGTCATGTGGCTGAGCGTTATGAAACAGATCATGTTTCTCTCTCCCATGGCAAAGTGTTGAAATCCAGGAAGTTTTCCACAAAGGTAGAGAACTGTACAATTATTGTCAATTTCTGCATCCTAAATGGCAGCCTATTCCCTATTTATTTTGTTCCTTTATTTCACTAGGCAAGTCAGTTAAGAACAAATTCTTATTTTCAATGATGGCCTAGGAACAGTGGGTTAAGTGCCTTGTTCAGGGGAAGAACGACAGATTTTTATCTTCTCAGCTTGAGGATTTGATCTTACAACCTTTCGGTTACTAGTCCAATGCTCTAACCACTAGGCTACCTGCCGCCTGTAACGGCGTTCGTCTGTTGAAAGAAGAGAGTCGGACCGAAATGCAGCGTGTAGGTTACTCATGACTTTAATGAAATAAATCGCGGTACATGAAATAACTGAATACTAAATACAAAAACAACAGAACGGAACGTGAAACTAATTACAGCCTATCTGGTGACTACAACACAGAGACAGGAACAAATACCCACGAAATACAAAGCGAACTCAGGCTACCTAAATACGGTTCCCAATCCGAGACAACGAGAATCACCTGACTCCAATTGAGAACCGCCTCAGGCAGCCAAGCCTAACTAGACACACCCCTAATCATACACAATCCCAATGCTAATAAAACCCCAATACGAACCCAACACATAAACCCATGTCACACCCTGGCCTGACCAAAATATATAACGAAAACGCAAAACACAATGACCAAGGCGTGACACCGCCCCAGGTAATCCCCATAGGACTCTGGTCAAAAGTAGGGCAATATATGAGGAATACAGTGTCTTGCAAAAGTATTCATCCCCCATGGTATATTTCCTATTTTGTTGCATTACAATCTGTAATTTAAATTGATTTTTATTTGGATTTCAAGTAATGGACATACACAAAATAGTCGAAATTGGTGAAGTGAAATGGAAAAAACAAAACAAAAAAAAACTATAGAAAAGTGATGTGTGCATATGTATTCACCATCTTTGCTATGAAGCCCACGGAGTACCATTAAAACCGCCATTAAAAAATGGAAAGAATATCGCACCACAACAAACCTGCCAAGAGAGGGCCGCTCACCAAAATTCACGGACCAGGCAAGGACGACATTAATCAGAGAGGCAAATCCTGATCACTGCAGTAGTGCCACTCGACATGGTGTTTCCCTCTCAGCCTTCTTACAATGACTGCATAATCCTCAAAGATCCATCTGTTTCGCCATATAAATAGGATGTCACTTAATATCGTCCGCCGGTCCATCCCTCACGAAACAGTGTCTTGAATTTAAATTTCTGTTCTAGTCACTGCTGGAGCAAAATCTATAAATAATAAGACCAAAACACTAAAGATAAAGATAATGCCAGTTTATATTAAAATAAGAATGAGATAATATGATTGATCAATAAACAGTGTACAGTGCGTGGAAGTGAGTACAATTAACATAGAAATGGTAATAACCATGTTTTAACTCTGGGTAAGTAACAACCTTATAGTAACCTTATATGTACAAGAACCTTTAGGTAGTCAGTAGTATTTCTAGGCCATTATAATCTACTAGGTGCACCCTTTAAATCTGAACTTCCTAGAATACAATGTACCAATACACTTGAGTACACAAAATCAGTTTTAGAAATGTATAAAAATACCAATAGTTCAATATAATCAATTCACCCATTCAATAATACAACAATCCCACAGCATCAGTAAACGGCAGTCATTGACCATCAGAATATTCTTCAGGAATTCATCAAATTACAGTACGTGTCCACTTGGGGATGAGTGAAGAGAGCTTTGTGCATATCATCCCACTGGGAAAAAACAGCTTGAATCCATGTTTTCAACAAAAAAGTTAAATGTGATGACATTGAATCAACATTGAAAACTGATTGGATTTGCAAAAAGTTATCAATGTAAGGGACTTTCGTCTTTTAACCTAAATCTAATAATATGGTGACTTTTCTTGTTGATTTTACATTGAATTCACGTTAGTTGACAACTCAACCAAATGTAAATCAAAACTAGACTTTGAACTGAAGTCTGTGCCTAGTGGGATGTTCCAGGAAAGGTTGATGGGAGGGCAGCCTTTCTCTGACCCCATCAGTAGAACCATTAGTACAGAGCAGGGAATTTGGTTACCTCCCTATACATTGACTATTACGGCTTGCTGCTTTTTCACACACAAAGCCAACATTTACAAAGGAAGATGGAGAAATGAATAAACTGAAAATTGAAGTTATTCAATACAAAAAAAGTAACAGATGAGCACAAGGCAAAACCATAACCTCAGTGTGTAGTATGATGAACACATTGGAATGGGATGTAGGTGGGAAAAGCAGTAGCAGTTGAGCAAAGCAATGCCTCGGCCAAGGCAAAGCCTTGTACAGCCTCAGTACATTTTTGAGAGCATTTGAGAAAATTGAAAAAAAGAGATGGTGTTGTTCTTGGTAGTGTGGTAATGGTGTCCACACTGTACAGGAACAGCAATGCTACAAAATGAGACAATGAGCCTTGTTTCTGCAGTGTATCATAGTGTAGTTAGACCATAAATGAAAAAGAAAACAGCTAGACTGCTAGAGAATAGCTTCAGAATTACAATTGGATACAATTTTAGCTACTAATATACCGTTCCTGGCCCAAATGGATGTTGTTCAACATTTTCAAAACAATTATATTAAACATACTTTTTTCATAGAGCAGTATGTGAGTATGCCCCAGTGACTGAGTCCTAGCCTGAGCCTATTCTGCAAATTGGCGTTTGCAGTCTATTTCCCTTTATCCTTCTACCCTGTCATGATGAGCTTACAACAATGTTATTCATTTTATCTTAAATTAAGTTCCCAATATGTGCTCTGGAGGAAAATAGCAATTTCCCAGACAAATTTTCTTGTTTATCTTGTTTATGTGTCTGGTAGTTTTCACTTTGGGGTTTTCACATTCTTCCGTCTGACAGAAAATGGTGTAACAGCTGGAAATTCATTCAGCTTTTAACAATCAAACGCAAATGGTGAAAATAGTCTGTTTTTGTATGTGGAGATCTGTGTTGAGATTAAATATAAACACTAAGTCTTTTCATCTAAGACAGAAAAAGCATCCCTTGAATTTTAGGAGGCCCATTTGCAGGCCCATTTGTTTTGTTTGTGCTTCTTAAAGGAAAGCTTTTATTTATCAATGGGTTGTTTTGATCGATAGGTGTTTGCTCCAATCAATGATCTGAGAACCCATCAAGCAAAGCAAAACTGGTTTTAATGATTTAGGCTGACGTCTTTTATGACGTCATGGTTTGTGTAAAGTTTTCCAGTTTTTCTACAGTTTAGGCGACTAGGAAATTATGTCTTTACCTGACCAGACAACAAACAAAATATGTCTTTCCCAGACTGTCACGACATCCGCCGAAGTCGGCTCCTCTCCGTGTTCGGGCAGCTTTCGGTGGTCAACGTCACTTGCTTTCTAGCCATCGCCGCTCCATTTGTTTTGTCTTGTTACCTGCACACCTGGTTTTCATTCATCTCAGTTCATCAATTCATATGTATTTATTCCTCTGTCCCCATCAAGTCTTTGTGTAGGATGTTTGTGTTATGTGTATTTTGTTACGCGTATTACTTTTTGTCTGTGTTCTGTGTTTTGGGCACATTTGTTATTTTGTGCTATCATTTTGACCGGAATAAAAAGTGCGCCTGTTCACTACACTCTGCTCTCGTGCACCTGACTTTGCCTCCAAGACACACTCCTAACACAGACATCTTGATGTTTTCATTAACAAAAATATTTTATGATATGGTTAACAGATATCTATCCAGACAGAAAATCAGTTAACATGCTGCAAATGACACCATTATGACACCATTACAATTTTGTCAAATCAGTGGCTGTGATGTGCAGACATAGAAATAATGAAATTTAACACTATATGATAAAAACCTGATATTCCCACAGAATGTCATGAAAGGTGAAAAACACATTTTAAGACAACAGACAGATTGAACTATTCATCTCTTGCCAAATTCATTATTGCTAATAATGAAAATAAATTGTTTTTCTTGTTGGTTTTTATTAAGAACAGCACATAAGTATTTATAGCTGCACCATATTTCTATATTCAAATTATTTTATTAAAACAGATAACAGGCTGAAAATCCATTACGTGCGCAACACAAACACATAGCTATGCAAGTTGTTATTTGGGTCAAAGTGCAGAAAACGTCATTATTTTTTGCCGGATTGGTATTCACCCGGGTGCACGGCAAGACACCAAAACACTTTCATCTCAGTTCATCATTCAACTGATAACATCAGCAATCATGGAGTACATTTACATATAAATACAACACATTTGGCTAAATTAGATTGTGAATCCAACTCAGGGCCTAGGTTACCAGAAAAATTTGTTGACCAAAATAGCCAGGTGATTGCTTCAGTTTTCCACATTTTACATTAAGATGAATGGTGATTAATGGCATATACAGCTGCTCAACAGTAATTCACTTTCAAATGACTATTATTAAAGTAATTTAAAGTAAACTGACAATGGCATTAGTTGACAGGTGGTGTAGCATGCAATAAATTTTCTCACAAAATGACTGCTCCATTAGGCATTTAGTCATATTCGCAAACGTAGGCTCAATCTAAAAATCAATAAGTTATGGTAATAGAAAAACACAGCGGTGGGATAGAGTGACGTGATCTAGTATGGTCAATGCTTTAGCGCAGGACAACACAAACTGGGGTATCATTATCAAACTAGGTGAGGAGCTTGGTCAGTTGAGTTATTGCTGGGTCGTATTTATTAGGAACCTAAAGGAAGCAAACGGACTGAAACAGGGAGGAACTCCCTGAACTTGTCCAATTAGAAACTAAGAATCTTAGAAAAAGTGGCAAAACGTTTGGACAGCGCTAATGAATACGACCCAGACGTGTTCGTGCAAAAAGTATGCCACATTTTCTGGCAGCCATGACAATGTTGTACTTTACTTCACAGTTGCCCCAAGTTATTTCATTAACCAAAGACATGGTAGCCTGCAAATCTGGACGTCTGTTAGACAAGGGGGCTTGTTAGGTTGCTTACCACAGACTCATTCATTAGCAGCAGTGTAACACACATACACACACAAAAAAAAGTTAGTCAGCCCACACATGCTCCCTCTAGTGTTATATATTTTCTCTAAATACTAATGAAATCATGAAAAAATGTTGACGTACACATAAAATCACCCTTTAATGCAGCCATCTGTGTTCTTCCTAGAGCAATCCCACATTACCCACCTCCCCCTTGGATTTAATTTAATTCTGATGCGTTGCCCTTAGATTCCATCTTTCATTTGAAAAACAGAAAGAGAGCTTTGATGCCCCACAACTCCTCCGCAAGCATCAAGCGCAAGACACAAGAAAAGCCACAGCCGACATCCCGACTTGAACCTCGGTACATTGTGTTCTTGTCTAATTTCCTGATGTTTGATGAGCAATTCATTGGTGAGAAGTACTTACTCTTTGTACTCACTCTTTGACAACTCATTTTTCCAACTCATGTTTACACCTCCGGCAACCAAATCCACTTCAGACTGAAGCGTAGAGGACAGGGCTTTCAGACAATAACTTTACCTGTCGATGTCTCTCCCTCTGCTTTCCGTCTGTTCGTCTCTTTGTTTTGGAAGGTGTTTGAGGCTGTCCCCAAGACTGTGTGAATGAGGGTGTTTGATGCCCACGGCGAGGGATGAATACTAATAATGTAGACTGGCAAAGCAGTGCAGAAGGGCGCTCTGCTGCCACCTTTTGGCAAACTTCAAAACATAATACTATAGATAGGTATAGTGATTGAGAATTCAGCAACAGTCAGTACCTTTGCAATTCTCTCTCTCCCCTTCTCTCTCTGTTTCTTTTCAACCTCTACCTCCCTTTCTCTACTGTGTCTCACTGGCAATCCACACCCTGTCTGTATTGTAAGTCCCCCTCTTTCTTGCTGTAGCACACAACTATACCTTTTTTCTCCTGTCTCATCTGCAGTCTCATCTTCTGAGAGGTGTCATTATATTCTCTGCTGATTGTTCCCTTCTATCTACCTGTTACAGCATGCATCCCAAATGGCACCCTGTTCCCAATATAGTGCACTACTTTTGACCAGAATCCATGGGGCTCTGGTCAAAAGTAGTGTACTATGTAGAGAATAGGGTGACATTTGGGATGCTCACAATGATTGCTCGGCACATCTAATCAGCCAAGCCTCTTCCCTGTTCCCCATTATCCCTCATCCACCCAGGGATGACGTGATGAGACAATTAGTTGTAGGAAGCAGCGGCATTATGCCAATTGAAACTGAGAGTGACACATGCCCACTAAATTTCATCTAAAGTATATGTATGATAAAAAATACAGAAGCAAGTTTGTCTTAAACATAATGAATTCAAATATTTTGAATTTGGCTGTTAGGGCCACTACAAAAATAGATACTGTACATGACATGCACCAACAGGTTCACTTCATTATGCAAACTCTGATGATCAACAAGCAGCCAGGTGGCCATTACTTACCTCAAAACTACAACAGCACTATGACAGGCATTATGTCTCTCAAAGAAAATGGATGCTAGGTTTGTCCAAAAGATCTAATATCATAATATCGGCATAGTTATAAGATTTACTCCCCAGAAATGTGATGATGTTTGTATTGAATGTAAGGAAGAGACATTCTGAATTCTGCCCACAGTGTGATTGGCAACATTGTCTCCACCTGGTGCTTTGTTGTTGACCCTAAGATAATCACAGAATTATCAGATGCTACAACTACCCTTGTATGGTTAATTTAACTGCAATTAAGTTGTTTTGGGATGGGTGCATAGTGAAGTGGACCGATAATGGCCGCCTAAAAAGGGGCAATCTGAGATTCAAACAACAAGAAGAATCAATGGCTATGTATCATTAATTTAAAAGTCAAAATATTGATTTACCAATCCCAGAATGTCCTTTTAACCACAGCTGTCTTTAATGCTGCCCCTCAGAGAGCGCCTCTCAATCTGGGTTTACTCATTATCAAATAAAACAGTTGCTTGATTATATAAAGCAAATAATGTTCTGTTGATTGGATCACATTTCATGTGAACTGTCAAATGTTTCCCTGCTGTAAAATAGCATGTAATGTGGACATACTCGAGATTCTGTTTATACATTTTGAATAATACATGTGGAGTGAATAACCTAGATATGACGTTTCATAGGGAGACCGCTCTACAGAAGTGTAATAAAGTATCTTCCCTAAGAGTGGTTTGTATTTCATTGTGATTTGCGCCTCAGTTCCCGATGTTATAGAACCTTGCTTTTAAACTTCTCTCAGGGGATCTGTTTTCTCGCAGAGGTCAGGAAAAGGAGAAATTAATGTATAAGAAAATTACATTTGCACTTTGTCCCCTGTCACTTCAGTGGAGGAAAATCGAGACGGCTGTGGAAAACCTGGGTGGTGTTCAGTAGGTAGGTAGCCTAGTGGTTAGAGCATTGTACAAGTAACCGAAAAGTTGCAAGATCAAATCACTGAGCTGAAAAGGTACAAATCTGTTGTTCTACCCCTGAACCAGGATGTTAACCCACTGGTCCTAGGCTGTCATTGAATATAAGAATTTATTCTTACCTGACTTGCCTAGTTAAAACGTTTTATGGCTGCAATCCCGTTAACGGGATGATTTTCATAAACAACCGCTGAATTGCATAGTTGTCACGCCTTGGTCTTAGTATTTTGTGTTTTCTTTAATTATTTGGTCAGGCCAGGGTGTGACATGGGTTTTGGTTATTGTATTTTCGTATTGGGGTTTGTAGTATTTGGGATCGCGGCTGAGTAGGGGTGTTGTATAGGCTTGGCTGCCCGAGGCGGTTCTCAATCAGAGTCAGGTGATTCTCGTTGTCTCTGATTGGGAACCGTATTTAGGTAGACTGGGTTTCACTGTGTATTTCGTGGGTGATTGTTCCTGTCTCTGTGTAGAGTTCACCAGATAGGCTGTAATAGGTTTCACGTTCTATTTGTTGTTTTGTACTTTGTATATTACGTTATTTTCATGTATCGTCATTTCATTCATTAAAGAACATGAGTAACAACCACGCTGTATTTCGGTCCGACTCTCTTTCGACAAACGAAGAACGACGTTACAGAATCACACACGGACCGAGCGGCGTGGTAACAGGCAGCTGGAACAGCGAAGGGAGGACATTATGGACAGCAGAGTCTTGGAGTATACGACGTGGGAAGAAATAGACAGGTGGGCGGCCGACCCGGAGAGAATGCCGGAGCCCGCCTGGGATTCGCTGGAGCAGTGCGAAGAGGGCTATAGGCTAATGGAGTCGAAAAGAAAGACACAGCGGTGCAGAGCGAAAACTGAAAGTCACCCCCAAATATTTATTGGAGGAGGGCTCAGGGAGAGAGTAGCAGAGTCAGACCTGAGCCTACTCTTCCTGTTAATCGTGAGGAGCAGCAATATAAGGACTTCTGGTCTTGGGAGATGATATTAGATGGAAAAGGACCCTGGGCGCAGCCGGGAGAATATCGCCGTCCCTAGGAAGAACTAGCGGCGTTGGTATGAGGAGGCAGCACGGCGACGTGGATGGAAGCCCGAAAAGCAGCCCCAAAAAATTATTGGGGGGGGGCTTAATGGGAGTATGGCTATGCCAGGTAGGAGACCTGCGCAAACTCCCTGTGCATACCGGTGGGCTAGAGAGACCGGGCAGACACCGTGTTATGCTATGGAGCGCACGGTGTTTCCAGTGCGGGTGCATAGCCTGGTGCGGTTCATACCAGCCCTTCGTATTGGTCGGGCTAGAGTGGGCATCGAGCCAGGTAAGCTTGGGCAGGCTTGGTGCTCAAGAGCTCCAGTGCGCCTGCACGGTCCGGTCTTTCCAGAGCCACCTCCACACACCAGTCCTCCGGTAGCAGCTCCCCGCACCAGGCTTGCTGTGCGTGTCCTCACTCCAGTATCACCAGTGCCAGCACCACGCATCAGGCCTACAGTGCGCCTCGCCTCTCCTGTGCTGTCGGAGTCTCCCGCCTCTCCAGCGCTATCGGAGCCTTTCTCCTCTCCTGCGCTACCGGAGTCTCCTGTCTGTTCAGCGGTATCAGAGCCTTCCTTCCCTCCTGTGCTGTCGGAGTCTCCCGCCTGTTCAGCGCTATCAGAGCCTTCCTTCCCTCCTGCGCTGTCGGAGTCTCCCGCCTGTTCAGCGCTATTAGAGCCTTCCTTCCCTCCAGCGCTGCCAGAGCCTACTGCCTGTTCGGAGCAGCCTGAGCTGCCAGTCTGCAGGGAGCTGTCAGTCTGCAAGGTGCTGTCAGCCTGCATGGAGCAGTCAGAGCTGTCAGTCTGCAAGGAGCTGCCAGTCTGCAGGGTGCTGTCAGCCTGCATGGAGCAGTCAGAGCTGTCAGTCTGCATAAAGCAGCCAGAGATGTCAGTCTGTATGAAGCAGTCAAAGCTGTCAGTCTGTTCGAAGCAGCCAGAGCTGTCAGTCTGCAAAGAGCTGTCAGTCTGAAAAGAGCTGTCAGTCTGCAAGGAGCTGTCAGCCTGCATGGAGCAGCCAGAGCTGTCAGTCTGCAAGGAGCTGTCAGTCTGCATAGAGCAGCTAGATCCGCCAGTCAGCCATGATCTTCTAGATCTGCCAGTCAACCAGATTCTTCCAGATCTGCCAGTCAACCAGTCTCTTCCAGATCTGCCAGTCAACCAGTCTCTTCCAGATCTGCCAGTCAACCAGTCTCTTCCAGATCTGCCAGTCAACCAGTCTCGTCCAGATCTGCTAGTCAACCAGAATCTTCCAGATCTGCTAGTCAACCAGAATCTTCCAGATCTGCTAGTCAACCTGAATCTTCCAGATCCGCCAGCCAGCCAGGATCTACCGGAGCCTACTACCTACCTGAGCTTCATCTCAGTACTGGGCTTCCTCTCAGTACAGGGCTTCCTATCAGTACTGGGCTTTCTCTCAGTACTGGGCTTCCCCTCAGTTCCGGGCTGCCCCTCAGTTCCGGGCTGCCCCTCAGTTCCAGGCTGCCCCTCAGTCTCGAGCTGCCCCTCAGTCCCGAGCTGCCCCTCAGTCCCGAGCTGCCCCTCAGTCCCGAGCTGTCCCTCAGTCCGGAGATTCCCCTCAGTCACGAGCTGCTCCTCAGTTCTGTGGGGTTCTGGGTGAGGACTATTAGGCCATGGTCGGCGGCGAGGGTGGATTATCCCAGGACGCGAAGGGGAGGAACTAGGACATTAATGGAGTGGGGTCCACATCCCGAGCCGGAACCGCCACCGTGGACAGACGCCCACCCGGACCCTCCCTATGGTTTTGAGGTGCGTCCGGGAGTCCGCACCTTAGGAGGGGGGGGGGGGTCTTTCACGCCTTGGTCTTTTTTTGTGTTTTCTTTAATTATTTGGTCAGGCCAGGGTGTGACATGGGTTTTGGTTATTGTATTTTCGTATTGGGGTTTGTAGTATTTGGGATCGCGGCTGAGTAGGGGAGTTGTATAGGCTTGGCTGCCTGAGGTGGTTCTCAATCAGAGTCAGGTGATTCTCATTGTCTCTGATTGGGAACCGTATTTTGGTAGCCTGGGTTTCACTGTGTATTTCGTGGGTGATTGTTCCTGTCTCTGTGTAGTGTTCACCAGATAGGCTGTAATAGGTTTCACTTTCCATTTGTTGTTTTGTATTTTGTATATTATGTTATTTTCATGTATCGTCATTTCATTCATTAAAGAACATGAGTAACAACCACGCTGCATTTCGGTCCGACTCTCTTTCGACAAACGAAGAACGACGTTACAAATAGTCAAATAATATTACTACAAATATTTATATTCATTAAATCACAAGTGCAATATAGCAAAACACAGCTTAGCCTTTTGTTACTCCACCTGTCATGTCAAATTTTGAAAATATGCTTTACAGCAAAAGCAATCCAAGCGTTTGTGTAACTTTATTGATCGCTCGACAAAACATTATGAACACCTAGCATCAAAGTAGCTTGGTCACGAAAATCTGGAGAGCAATCAAATGAATCCTTTACCCGTTTGGCCCGTTATGTTCAGAAATCCACAGGAAAGAGCGGTCACGACAACGCAGACAAATTCCAAATAGTATCCGTAATGTCCACAGAAACATGTAAAACATTTTTTATAATCAATCCTCAGTTTGTTTTTAAAATATATAATCAATAATATATCCACCGCAACTGTCTTTTTCAGTAGGAGAGGGAAAGGCAATGGCTGCCCAAACTCTGTTGCATATACAAAACGCTGCTGGCACCCAGCCATACAATGACGCAATGTTATCTTTCCCACTCATTTTTCAAAATAGGCCTTTTACTTTGGGCAACTTATTCATCCAAGCTACTCAATACTGCCCCCCAGGCATCATAAGTTAAATGAAGGTAAAATATTAATTAAAAGGTACCAAAAAGGAATGGCACGGGGGAGTTTTCTGTTTTAAATGTTTTTTAAGCCAATGATAACACAAGCTGTGTAGTCACGCAGGCAGGCAGAGACAGAGAGAGAGGGTAGCAGAAAAGTCACAACATGTATCCACAAGAGTTATTCGATATCACTGTGAAAGTCAAATTATGTTCTGAGTCAGGGTCTCTAGCTACTGGTTTCATCCAATAGAAAGAGAGAAGAGGAATGGAGAAAGTGCGAGAGAGAGTGAGATGTATAGACATTCTTCTCATGGTCATCAATCAAAAGTCAATCTATAACATGTTTTCAGCTATAATGAACAGTCTTTGTACAAGAGCTAGCACCATTATAGTTTGCCTCTGTGGTTTGAGAAAGAGAAATATGTATAGACACTGTTGACATGGCCTTCAAAATGTCAATCAATATTCTACTGTACATTCAGCTCGCAAAGAAAAAGCATAGAAAGGCTTCAGTTGCTGAAGTCTATCTTTAACATTTCATTACACATGGTGACCTTGACACATACTATACTATCCTCCAAACTCTTTTAGATGGAGTTCTATTTTATTTCATGAATAATTTGAATGGAGTCAAATTCGTGAAGGTTTCTGATTGTGGTAGTGATTTTGAAGAACCCATTCAGAAACCCTCAAACTTACCTTAGCTATCAAAATGTATTCCATTTAGATATTCACCTAATGAAATGGATGTTGCTCATATACATCTCTGAGTCTGAACAATGTCTAAAAGAGTTCAGCGGAATAAGACAGAGGAAACTAAGTGCATCGAGGACGTCGTCCCCACAGTGAATGTACGTACATACCCCAACCAGAAGCCATGGCTTACAGGTAGCACTGAGCTAAAGCTAGAGCTGCCGCTTCCAAGGAGCAGGAATTTAACCTAGAAGCTTATAAGAAATCCAGCTATGCCCTCCGATGAACCATCAAACAGGCAAAGCGTCAAGATAGGGCTAAGATTGAATCGTACTACACCGGCTTTGACGCTCGTCGGATGTGGCAGGGCTTGCAAACTACATTTACATTTACATTTAAGTCATTTAGCAGACGCTCTTATCCAGAGCGACTTACAAATTGGTGCATTCACCTTATGACACCCAGTGGAACAGTCACTTTACAATAGTGCATCTAAATCTTAAAGGGGGGGTGAGAAGGATTACTTATCCTATCCTAGGTATTCCTTAAAGAGGTGGGGTTTCAGGTGTCTCCGGAAGGTGGTGATTGACTCCGCTGTCCTGGCGTCGTGAGGGAGTTTGTTCCACCATTGGGGGGCCAGAGGAGCGAACAGTTTTGACTGGGCTGAGCGGGAGCTGTACTTCCTCAGTGGTAGGGAGGCGAGCAGGCCAGAGGTGGATGAACGCAGTGCCCTTGTTTGGGTGTAGGGCCTGATCAGAGCCTGGAGGTACTGAGGTGCCGTTCCCCTCACAGCTCCGTAGGCAAGCACCATGGTCTTGTAGCGGATGCGAGCTTCAACTGGAAGCCAGTGGAGAGAACGGAGGAGCGGGGTGACGTGAGAGAACTTGGGAAGGTTGAACACCAGACAGGCTGCGGCGTTCTGGATGAGTTGAAGGGGTTTAATGGCACAGGCAGGGAGCCCAGCCAACAGCGAGTTGCAGTAATCCAGACGGGAGATGACAAGTGCCTGGATTAGGACCTGCGCCGCTTCCTGTGTGAGGCAGGGTCGTACTCTGCGGATGTTGTAGAGCATGAACCTACAGGAACGGGCCACCGCCTTGATGTTAGTTGAGAACGACAGGGTGTTGTCCAGGATCACGCCAAGGTTCTTAGCACTCTGGGAGGAGGACACAATGGAGTTGTCAACCGTGATGGTGAGATCATGGAACGGGCAGTCCTTCCCCGGGAGGAAGAGCAGCTCCGTCTTGCCGAGGTTCAGCTTGAGGTGGTGATCCGTCATCCACACTGATATGTCTGCCAGACATGCAGAGATGCGATTCGCCACCTGGTCATCAGAAGGGGAAAGGAGAAGATTAATTGTGTGTCGTCTGCATAGCAATGATAGGAGAGACCATGTGAGGTTATGACAGAGCCAAGTGACTTGGTGTATAGCGAGAATAGGAGAGGGCCTAGAACAGAGCCCTGGGGGACACCAGTGGTGAGAGCGCGTGGTGAGGAGACAGATTCTCGCCACGCCACCTGGTAGGAGCGACCTGTCAGGTAGGACGCAATCCAAGCGTGGGCCGCGCCGGAGATGCCCAACTCGGAGAGGGTGGAGAGGAGGATCTGATGGTTCACAGTATCGAAGGCAGCCGATAGATCTAGAAGGATGAGAGCAGAGGAGAGAGAGTTAGCTTTAGCAGTGCGGAGCGCCTCCGTGATACAGAGGAGAGCAGTCTCAGTTGAATGACTAGTCTTGAAACCTGACTGATTTGGATCAAGAAGGTCATTCAGAGAGAGATAGCGGGAGAGCTGGCCAAGGACGGCACGTTCAAGAGTTTTGGAGAGAAAAGAAAGAAGGGATACTGGTCTGTAGTTGTTGACATCGGAGGGATCGAGTGTAGGTTTTTTCAGAAGGGGTGCAACTCTCGCTCTCTTGAAGACGGAAGGGACGTAGCCAGCAGTCAGGGATGAGTTGATGAGCGAGGTGAGGTAAGGGAGAAGGTCTCCGGAAATGGTCTGGAGAAGAGAGGAGGGGATAGGGTCAAGCGGGCAGGTTGTTGGGAGGCCGGCCGTCACAAGACGCGAGATTTCATCTGGAGAGAGAGGGGAGAAAGAGGTCAGAGCACAGGGTAGGGCAGTGTGAGCAGAACCAGCGAACGACTTAGCAAACGAGGATCGGATGTCGTCGACCTTCTTTTCAAAATGGTTGACGAAGTCATCTGCAGAGAGGGAGGAGGGGGGGGGATTCAGGAGGGAGGAGAAGGTGGCAAAGAGCTTCCTAGGGTTAGAGGCAGATGCTTGGAATTTAGAGTGGTAGAAAGTGGCTTTAGCAGCAGAGACAGAGGAGGAAAATGTAGAGAGGAGGGAGTGAAAGGATGCCAGGTCCGCAGGGAGGCGAGTTTTCCTCCATTTCCGCTCGGCTGCCCGGAGCCCTGTTCTGTGAGCTCGCAATGAGTCGTCGAGCCACGGAGAGGGAGGGGAGGACTGAGCCGGCCTGGAGGATAGGGGACATAGAGAGTCAAAGGATGCAGAAAGGGAGGAGAGGAGGGTTGAGGAGGCAGAATCAGGAGATAGGTTGGAGAAGGTTTGAGCAGAGGGAAGAGATGATAGGATGGAAGAGGAGAGAGTAGCGGGGGAGAGAGAGCGAAGGTTGGGACGGCGCGATACCATCCGAGTAGGGGCAGTGTGGGAGGTGTTGGATGAGAGCGAGAGGGAAAAGGATACAAGGTAGTGGAGGGGAGTTGCAATGAGGTTAGTGGAAGAACAGCATCTAGTAAAGATGAGGTCGAGCGTATTGCCTGCCTTGTGAGTAGGGGGGGAAGGTGAGAGGGTGAGGTCAAAAGAGGAGAGGAGTGGAAAGAAGGAGGCAGAGAGGAATGAGTCAAAGGTAGACGTGGGGAGGTTAAAGTCGCCCAGAAATGTGAGAGGTGAGCCGTCCTCAGGAAAGGAGCTTATCAAGGCATCAAGCTCATTGATGAACTCTCCGAGGGAACCTGGAGGGCGATAAATGATAAGGATGTTAAGCTTGAAAGGGCTGGTAACTGTGACAGCATGGAATTCAAAGGAGGCGATAGACAGATGGGTAAGGGGAGAAAGAGAGAATGACCACTTGGGAGAGATGAGGATCCCGGTGCCACCACCCCGCTGACCAGAAGCTCTCGGGGTGTGTGAGAACACGTGGGCGGACGAAGAGAGAGCAGTAGGAGTAGCAGTGTTGTCTGTGGTGATCCATGTTTCCGTCAGTGCCAAGAAGTCGAGGGACTGGAGGGAGGCATAGGCTGAGATGAACTCTGCCTTGTTGGCCGCAGATCGGCAGTTCCAGAGGCTACCGGAGACCTGGAACTCCACGTGGGTCGTGCGCGCTGGGACCACCAGATTAGGGTGGCCGCGGCCACGCGGTGTGGAGCATTTGTATGGTCTGTGCAGACTACAAAGGGAAGCACAGCCAGTGACACGAGCCTACCAGATGAGCTAAATTACTTCTATGCGCGCTTCGAGGCAAGTAACACTGAAACATGCATGAGAGCATCAGCTGTTCTGGATGACTGTGTGATCACGCTCTCTGCAGCTGATGCGAGTAAGACCTTTAAACAGGTCAACATTCATAAGGCCGCAGGGCCAGACGGATTACCAGGATGTGTTTTCCAAGCATGCGCTGTCTGAATGGCAAGTGTTTTCACTGACATTTTTAAACTGTTCCTGACTGAGTCTGTAATACCAACATATATCAAGCAGACCACCATAGTGCCTGTGCCCAAAGAACACTAAGGTAACCTGCCTAAATGACTACAAACTTTAGCTCTCACGTCTAAAGCCATGAAGTGCTTTGAAAAGCTGGTCATGGCTCACATCAAAACCATTATACCAGAAACCCTAGACCCACTCCAATATGCATACTGCCCCAACAGATCCACAGATGATGCAATCTCTATTGCACTCCACACTGTCCTTTCCCATCTGGACTAAAGAAACACTTATGTGAGAATGCTATTCATTGACGACAGCTCAGCATTCAACACCATAGTACCCTCAAAGGTCATCATCACTAAGCTAAGGACCCAGGGACTAAACACCTTCCTCTGTAACTGGATCCTGGAATTCCTGACAGGCCGCCCCCAGTTGGTAAGGGTAGGCAACAACACATCCGCCACGCTGATCCTCAACATGGGGGCCCCTCAGGGGTGCGTGCTCAGTCCCCTCCTGTACTCCCTGTTCACTCATGACTGCATGACCAGGCACGACTCCAACACCATCATCAAGTTTGCCGATGACACAACAGTGGTAGGCCTGATCACCGTTAAAGATGAAGACTCCCTATAGGGAGGAGGTCAGAGACCTGGCCGTGTGGTGCTAGGACAACAACCTCGCCCTCAACGTGATCAAGACAAAGAAGATGATTGTGGACTACAGGAAAAGGAGGACCGAGCATGCCCCCATTCTAATCGACGGGCTGTAGTGGAGCAGATTGAGAGCTTCAAGTTCCTTGGTGTCCACATCGCCAACAATCTATCATGGTCCAAACATACTAAGACAGCCGTGAAGAGAGCACGGCAAAGCCTTTTCCCCTCAGGGGACTGAAAAAAAAGGCATGCTTCCTCAGATCCTCAAAAGTTTCTACAGCTGCAGCATCGAGAACATCCTGATGGGTTGCATCACTGCCTGGTATGGCAACTGCGCGGTCTCCAACCGGAAGGCACTACAGAGGGTAGTGCAGATGGCCTAGTACATCACTGGGACCAAGCTTCCTGCCATCCAGGACCTCTATACCAAGCGATGTCAAAGGAAGGCCCTAAAAATTGTCAGACTCCAGCCACCCTAGTCATAGAATGTTCTCTATATGCTACTGCACGGCAAGCTGTACCAGAGCTCCAAGTCTAGGTCCAAGAGGCTTCTTAACAGCTTCTACCCCCATGACATAAGAGTCCTGAACAGCTAATCAACTGGCTACACAGACCCCTCTTTTCCGCTGCTGCTACTCTCTGTTTATTATCTATGCATAGTCACTTTAACTCTATCTACATGTACATATTATCTCAAATACCTCAACTAACTGGTGCCCCCCACACATTGACTTTAAATTTTTATTCGTTGCATGTAACAAATACAATTTGAATTGATATATATCAAGCAACTTGGTACTTTGTTGCTGTATCAGTGTGGACTGTTTGGACATTCCTTAAATACCAATCTATGAACTCCTTCAAGGTGCAACATATTCCACAAGAGAAGAGGAGAGAGAAGCAGGGAGCAGCAGACCTGGGATAAAATACTATTGGAAATCCTTCAAATGTGTGGTTTGCGTCTATGGATTCATTGCAAGCTCAAAAAGAAACAAAGCAAAACAAAAGAAAGGAGAAGATAATTATTCAAAGGGAGAAGCAGAGAGAAGAAGAATAGAATAGAGTACATAAACGGAGAGGAGCGGAGGAGAGATAATAATAATAGTGATACTGATAATAGCATTGTTGTGATTCTGGCGATGCTCCCCCTGCCTGTCTCTATATAATGAACCTGCCGCATATTAATCCCTATCACTAATGAGGCCATTCAGACTGATAAGCTTCCCCCACACCCGCTAATGAACACATGCCAATGCTGCTGCTTCCAATCCGACCGGCCCCTATTCACTGAGCCTAAATCAGAAAGCAACACCTGCCCGGCTGCACCGCTGTCCAGACAGTGCATAGGCTTAGGTCCAAAATGCAGTGCATCTGTCTGTTTAATCTATCTACGCATTCATTCATCAGTCCATTTGTCCGTCGATTCATCCATCCATCCTTCAATTCATTTTTGACGTCTGTCCGTCCGTCCTTCCATCTATCTATCCATCCATCCTTCCTTTTTTGACCCCAATCTGTCCATCCCTTCATATCTATCTAAGGGCACATTTCTTACTTATCTAATGATTTGTACATCTCTCCAACATTCTGTCAGTTCAATAAGCTGACATGAATCTGAATTTCGTTACCATCCACTGATCGCAATCTGGAGTACATTCAGGCAGCGAGGAGATTGAACCCTCGCCAGGCAAGGTGGGCCATATTTTTCACCCGTTTTGTTTTCACCCTTTCCTACAAACCAGGTTCACAGAACGTTAAGGCAGACGCACTGTCCCGGCTGTATGATACAGAGGAGCGGTCCACGAATCCCACTCCCATAATTCCAGCTTCTCGCCTGGTGGCACCGGTGGTATGTGAGGTGGACGCGGACATCGAGCGGGCGTCACGTGCAGAGCCTACTCCCCCTGAGTGTCCAGCTGGGTGTCTGTATGTTCCGTTTAATGTCCGCAATCGTTTGATCTGTTGGGCTCACACGTCACCCTCCTCTGGTCACCATCATGGGTCGGACGGTGCGTTGCCTTGCTGGGGAGTACTGGTGGCCCACTTTAGCTAAGGACGTGAGGGTTCATGTTTCCTCCTGTTCGGTATGCGCACAGTGCAAGGCACCTAGACACCTGCCCAGAGGGAAATTACAACCCCCTTCCCGTTCCACAACAACCGTGGTCACACCTATCGGTGGATTTCGTGACGGATCTTCCCCCGTCACGGGGCAACACCACGATCCTGGTCGTTGTGGAACGATTTTCTAAGTCCTGCCGCCTTCTTCCTTTGCCCGGTCTCCCTACGGCTCTACAAACTGCGGAGGCCCTGTTCACCCACGTATTCCGGCACTACGGGGTGCCTGAGGATATAGTTTCTATATCTAGAGTCTGGAGGGCGTTTATGGAACATCTGGGGGTCTCGGTCAGCCTTACCTCAGGTTTTCACCCCAAGAGTAACGGGCAGGTGGATAGAGTGAACCAGGATGTGGGTAGGTTTCTGCAGTCCTATTGCCAGGACCGGCCGGGGGAGTGGGTGGATTACATCCCCTGGGCGGAGATGGCCCAAAACTCCCTCCGCCACTCTTCTACCAACCTATCACCATTTCAGTGTGTGCTGGGTTTTCAGCCAGTCCTGGCACCATGGCATCAGAGCCAGATCGAGGCTCCTGCGGTGGATGAATGGCTTAGACACTCTGCCCATGTGCGGCTACAAATGGCCGTCAGGAGGCAAAAGGCGAGTGCCGACCCCCACCGCAGTGAGGCCCCGGTGTATGCACTGGGGGATCGGGTCTGGCTCTCGACCCTTCACCTGCCCCTTCACCTGCCCTGCGGTTTGTGGGGCCATTTAAAGTCCTGAGGAGACTGAACAAGGTTTGTTTTGGGTTACAACTCCCCCCTGATTATCACATTAACCCCTCGTTCCATGTGTCTCTCCTCAGGCCGGTGGTGGCTTGTCCACTCCAGCAGACTGAGGTGCGGGAGGTTCCTTCGCCCCCTCTGGACATCGAGGGGGTCCCGACATATACCGTACGAGCCATCATGGACTCAAGGCGTCGGGCGATGGTCCTTCAGTACCTAGTGGAGTGGGACGTGTACGCCCCGGAGGAAAGATGCTGGGTACCGGTGGAGGACATCCTAGATCCTTCAATGCTACAGGAGTTTCACCGTCTCCACCCGGATCGCCCTGCGTCACGTCCTCCTGGTCGTCCCCGAGGCCGGTGTCGGCTCGCTGCTGGAGCCGTGCGTCAAGGGGGGAGGGTACTGTTACGACTTCCGCCAAAGTCGGCCCTTCTCCTTGTTCGTGTGGTGTTCGGCGCGACGTCACCGGCTTTCTAGTCACCATCGATCCATGTTGCAGTTTCGTCTTGTTTTGTCTGTATTACACACCACGTTCCTTGTTTAACCCTCTGGCATACATTCCTGTTCTGTCCGTGATTGTTTATGTCGTTAGTGGTTGTTTTGTGCTAGTATTTTTTGTATGTTCCTATTTGGAATTTTGCTTGATATTTTGAGTAAACTCTGTTAAGTTACTCAATACCTGTGTCCTGCGCCTGACTCTGCTATAACTCTGCACCCAATCGCTGACAACTGATGAACCCCATGCACCCCATTGACATTATTATTGTGTGTAGATTGATGAGGAACAAAAACAATTTAATCCATTTTAAAATAAGGCTGTAACGTTACAGAATGTGGAGAAAGTCTAGGTGTGTGAATACTTTTTTCATGGACGTACACTACCGTTCAAACGTTTGGGGTCACTTTGAAATGTCCTTGTTTCTGAAAGAAAAGCAATTATTTTGTCCATTAAAATTACATCAAATTGATCAGAAATACAGTGTAAATATTGTTAAATGTTGTAAATGACTATTGTATTTGGAAATGGCTGATTTTTAATGGAATATCTACATAGGCGTACAGAGGCCCATTATCAGCAACCATCACTCCTGTGTTTCAATGGCACGTTGTGTTAGCTAATCCAAGTTAATCATTTTAAAAGGCTAATCAATAGAAAACCCTTCTGCAATTATGTGCAACTATGCACATAAATTATAATTGTATATTTTATTTCTCTTCTAGTATATTATATATTACAGTTGTTTAGTTGACACATGCTGTATCTCGAGTCATCAACATTTATCAGCACAAACCCTCAACCTTTGTTGTCAGCACCGTGTTTAAACCAAATGGACCATCTGGATGCAATCACACCACATGCACTCCTAATGTAACTAAGGAGAGGAGAGTGTGAGATGATGACCTTCTAGGAGTGCAGGAGAGTGAAGCCCGCGTTAACTCATGAGAAAATCATCCTGTTAGTGTCTCGTCATTAATACAATTATGGCTTATTAATGGTGGCGTATCTTTTTATCTTTTAACCTCTTGATTGATGGCATTGATGGGATGAGGCTTTGGTATATCAATAAAAAATAGCTCAGCATACAGACATTCTTGTGCATGTGACAGATAAAACATGAAAATGAAACTATTTATGTTCCTCACTATAGAAGCTGAATATCAGGGTTGCCCTCTATGCAGGCCTTGGGAACACGCACACACGCACACACACACAGCTTTCCCTACACATTAATAGGAAATTACTTCCCACTGCAAAAACTCACATTAACCATCCATCAAGCCATCAAGTTTATTGTAATAAATCTATTCCCTGGGGGACATAGGGTCTTGATTAAAAGTTGAGAAAAGTTGTGAACTATATAGGGTTGTCACGATGTGGATTGTCACGATGTGGAACCGAATGGCCTGCTCCTCAAATAGCTCTTAAAATATAAGCTTTCGTAATGACTTTAGTAAGAGGGATGTTAATTGTCGTCTCCTTACAAGAATTGCACTTCCTGATTAAGATACGGAGGAGGAATGAGATGACGTCAAATACAGTACAACAATCGTTGATTGTGTTCAGTTTAATAATCATTGTATTGTAGTTGCTTGGTGTCTGGTTGCATCTTTTCAGCTTTTGTTACTTGCTTGGCTCGCAACATTAGTTCATATACATTTTCTAATATAATAATAATAATAATATATGCCATTTAGCAGACGCTTTTATCCAAAGCGACTTACAGTCATGTGTGCATACATTCTACGTATGGGTGGTCCCGGGGATCGAACCCACTACCCTGGCGTTACAAGCGCCATGCTCTACCAACTGAGCTACAGAAGGACTATATAATGTTATTGAAGTACTTCAGGATAATATAACAATCATTAATTGTACTCTGTTTAAAATCACAATTTCATAGATTCCTGGTATCTAGTTGAGTCTTTCCATCTATTCTAGCTTGCATGGCTCACAGCAGTCGTTGGTAAGATCAGATCCATTTTCTATATTGTGTTATTGAAGTTCTTAAGGATAAATGCCTTCAAAGACAGAAGAACTACATACGACAAAAGAAAAGGAAGTGTAATACTTTTACTGGCAGTAATGTTGATGGCAATGAACTCTAGATCCAAGGTTCAACAAAAAAAGAGTTTCCATGTGTATGTGCGGTGGAGCTTTTTGTGATTTAGCTGTTGTATGTAACTCATTTAAACTCAAAGCGCAATTAAAGAAACCCATGATTAGTGTTTGATAGAGGTCATAACAGGGTATGTGTCTGTGTGCCTGACTGGCATTGCTTGTGTGTCTGTTGTGCACATGTGTGTGAGCAGTGTGCATATGTACACAACATGATTGTGCCTGCCCTGAGTTTTCAGATGTCCCTGTCATACTAGCGTTCCTCTGAATGGGAGCACAGCGGTTCCACCTCAGACACCATGAACCTCCCGCTCCTGCTCCCGCTGTCACTCATCCGTGTCCCCTAGCTAATAAAGGTTGAATTTACCACATCCCACCTCCCTCGTTCCCTGCCATGCGTAGTGACCCGGTCCCTGCCGATCACCTACACGAGCGCCATGACATTTCCGCTAACCGGAGTGGGCTGCTGCTAATGACCCAGGTCAGGTCACACCATGGTGAATGCCAAACCCAACCCCATCACTGACATTTCCCCCACTGCCACATGTAACAACCTATCATGGTGTCCCAGAGAAATGCACTGGGTTCCTAGGTCGTCACCTACATTGTCAAACAGATAACCGACCGCTCCTTTTGTGCGTTTCCCAAATGGCACCCTATTCCCTGTATGGGCCCTAGTCAGAAGGCTCTTCAGACTAAATCAACCCACCCTCCACACATCCTGATGTTGATCATGTCACCGTGATGTAGCGTGTGTGGGTAGATATAACTAGATATGATGGGCCTCATTTGGGACTGTGTCACTAGGTAGGTCTGATAATATGAACTCCCCGGAAGCTTTCAAATGGAGTTTTGTAGTTCCTCTTGCTTTTTGACAGTGAAACCTTGGTCAAAAAAAATTACCAAAGGTAATGTTAGCCACGGCCATACAGAATCTTATGATCCACAAAACACTTACTCTCCTGCTAAAACTTGTAGCTTAAACAGTTCTTCCTCACATGAATACTTCAGTGCCTCAATGCCAATCATCAGCTAAATGTGTTTTTGCATTAAACTGTTAATGCATAGCAGAAAAAAAATCCATGAACAAGCAAACCTTTAGATAGACTGATGGATCACACTGCATTAAGCCAGACGGACCATTATGGGACAGCTTTGGATCATAAACAAATTACATAATGACTACGAGTTGGTGAGGGAAAAGGGGAGTGGGGGAAGTAGGGGCTATTCTATCTGGGTACACTAAATGCAGCCGTTAAACTGTACAATGTAACTTCTAATAAATCAGGTGTACATCCAAGGCAGGTGTTGTGTGTACAAAATCTCTTTCATTTCCCCGCAATGAAAAACAAACTCTCTCCCAAGCTCCTTCTCTTTCTCTTCCCATTTCTCTTCCTCTCTCTTTCCCCTCCCTCCCTCCCTTTCCTCCCTCTCTCCCTCCCTCTCCTCCCTCTCCTCTCTCCCTCCCTCTCCTCCCTCTCTCCCTCCCTCTCTCCCTTTCCTCCCTCTCTCCCTCCCTCTCCTCCCTCTCCTCCCTCCTCATCCCTCTCTCGCCTGAATCCAGTGGAGCAAAGCGGTCATTCAGGAGGTGCTCTGTGATCCATGTTGATGTCACACCCTGATCTATTTCACCTGTACTTGTGATTTGTCTCCACCCCCTGCAAGTGTTGCTTGTTTCCCCCAATGTATTTATCCCTGTATTTCCTGTCTCTCTGTATGTTTCCAAGTCAATCAGTGGTTTTCCCGTTCTCCTGCTTTTGCATTCTCCTTTTTCTAGTCCTCCCGTTTTTGACTCTTGCCTGTTTCTGTATATTGAAACCGCCTGCCTGAACATTCTGCCTGCCTTGACCACGAGCCTGTCTGCCACACTGTACCTCCTGGTTTTGACCTTTTTGCCTGTCAATGACCATTGTCTTGCCTACCCCTTTGGATTAATAAACATTGTAAGACTCAAACCATCTGCCTCCTGTGTCTGCATTTGGGTCTCACCTTGTGCCTTGATAGTTGATGACAGCGACTAGCGAGCTATAGGCAGGACTGGAGTACCCAAAAACTCTAGTTGGTCTGACCGTAGTCATGTCCTGGTCTCAAACGACTGACTCCAGAACAGGTTCCATCCTGTATATTCATCAGCCACTGCCTACTGATCTGAGGACTACAAGCCCCATGCTGTGTAGTGGGTAGAGCAGTCCGATCTGAACACTAAGGCAGACAGGTAGTATTTTAATGGTGTTTAAATGTTTAAATAGTATTGCTAGGAACAACAAGGCCATATTCCTGATTACCCATCTTCCTGTAATGATGTGGTAACATAATAGTGCAGCCTAGCTGTCCTGTAACTTTATGCATGTTAGACATCCAAGGCCTCCTCTCTCTCCATGTCTGCTTGAAGAGGACTTGAAAGCAAATGGTCTCCGGGGTATGAAAGACACAAGTACTATTTGCCCCGTCCCACATTTCTTCCTCCTGGCTTTCTGTGGGGAATAGCATTCAGTGAGCATCAGTAGTCCTTCCAGACTTGACATGTCAATCAATCCCTCTATTCAATGTCTCAGGGAGCCAACTGAAAGGCTATGCCTCATTTCAAGGAGCTGAGGATAGGTGATAGATGCAGGAGAATAAGAACTCATTCCCCCCAAACCGGCAGATATGAGACTGCCTTCTGTTTTGGGGTGGGAGGACTCGAGGTGGACTTCAGGGGACTCGAAGAGACTCTGGAGAGCGAATGCCGATAGATTTCCGGTGACGAGTGGAGAGAAACGTTCAAGGCCTTGGATCAGTCCAGATCAGGCCACCACCGAGATACAGGCCGACTCAGTGAGTTGATCGAGAATCGATAGCAATGTTCTTAATTACAGCGACGTGTGCACTGCTAGGGTGTGCAAATGTAAAGGACATTCAAGCCTAACAGCCAAAGGCTAAAAACACTCCCATTGACTGGAGGTCAAGGTCAGTTTTCATCAAACCTGAAATCAATGGATCCATTAGTGTCACATTCCACTGTCCATGAAAAAAAGAATATTGCCAGTGTTTCTCCCACAATTTGAATCCGATCTCATTACCAATTATAAGAAGCGTGTGATTACACGGATAATGCCCAAACTATCCGTCTGCTGCACAAAAGATAGTTATCCCATTACAGCCAAATAGAAGTGGAAGCTCAGCCATACAATGGAACATCATACAATCATCCTGAGTGCTTTTCTTTCAATTTCAGGCAGTTTATTTGCCTTTCATGCAGCCACCAATATGCGGTCGTTTGAGCAGTTTGAATGATAAACTTTCTTTCTCTTTGGGGATCGGCATAGGTCTGTCTGTCACTGTTTACAACATCAAGAGTTATGTATATATATTTTTGAAACTATACAGGGGTAGGACCATGTAGTAACTAGATGCAAGCACTTAGATATTACAATAGCAATGTAGCAATTTAAATAAAACTGCCTCCCACGGACATCTAATTACCATAATAAAAAATCCCCATAGAAATCTGTCAGTTTAAGCTATAGTTTTTGCATTGTAAGGTTTCTTACTTACTTTTCTTTCTTGGCTGGCAATATACCAAAGAACGCATTACAGCAATAAAGATGAGAGGATTGAGACGGGATAGTGGTAGAGTGGCTCTCCCTGGTGGAAACTGTGTGGGGACTGCAGTAATGGAACAGTCAGAGCACTGTGAGTAGGTGTTCACTTGTCTGAAATATCCCATAGCACCTTGGAGAAGACAGGGATACAAGGCCCAAAGGAAGACCAGGCTCTGTAGTCTGACTAGCCTGGTGATGGCTGGGACAGGTAAAGCTGATAACTGTTAGAATCCACTAATCAGGGTTGTGGTTGGGTGTGCATTTGTGCATGCGTGCTTGGTGGACATGTCTGCCTGCCTAGATAAGGATGCATGTCGGTATAATAGAGAATAAGATTTATCTCCCATAGTGTGCTGCATAAAACAGGTCGATACACTGCAAATAGCCTCCATTACATTTGATAATGAAAAGCCACAGTCTTGGCTTTATGCTCCAAAGTAACAATCATATTCTTTACATCCATAAAATGTAATTATCTATAGAAAAATAAATTGGTACTTCAGTTTGTAACAGACACTTCTGAGAATGTATTTTTCCTTTGTATGCAATAGTTGTGACAGGCAAATATGTGGTACAATTACTGAGAAATTGACAAATGCTGCATATAAAATAGTTAAATCCTTAGGGCATATCTCATTAGTAAAACATTTAAAACATGTTTTTATTTTTCTCTCTTCCTCACTCCATCCCATAGCTTCATTTCCAGTGGATACAAGTCCACAATCATCTCCTTAGTTTTGTTGACGTTGAGTGTGAGTGTATTTTCCTGACACCACACTCCGAGGGCCCTCACCTCCTCCCTGTAGGCCGTCTCGTCGTTGTTGGTAATCAAGCCTACCACTGTTGTGTCGTCCGCAAACTTGATGATTGAGTTGGAGGCGTGCGTGGCCACGCAGTCGTGGGTGAACAGGGAGTACAGGAGAGGGCTCAGAACGCACCCTTGTGGGGCCCCAGTGTTGAGGATAAGCGGGGTGGAGATGATGTTGCCTACCCGCACGCCCAATTTTTCAGTTTTTGATTTGTTAAAAAAGTTTGAAATATTCAATAAATGTCGTTCCACTTCGTGATTGTGTCCCACTTGTTGTTGATTCTTCACAAAAAAAATACAGTTTTATATCTTTATGTTTGAAGCCTGAAATGTGGCAAAAGGTTGCAAAGTTCAAGGGGGCCGAATACTTTCGCAAGGCACTGTAAATGCCTAGCTGTAGTCGATGAACAACATTCTCACATAGGTATTCCTCTTGCCCAGATGGGTGAGGGCAGTGTGCAGTGTGGTTGAGATTGCATCGTCTGTGGACCTATTTGGGCGGTAAGCAAATTGGAGTGGGTCTAGGGTGGAGGTGATATGGTCATTGATTAGTGTCTCACAGCACTTCATGATGACGGAAGTGAGTGCTACGGGGCGGTAGTCGTTTAGCTCAGTTACCTTAGCTTTCTTGGGAACAGGAACAATGGTGGCCCTCTTGAAGCATGTGGGAACAACAGACTGGGATAGGGATTGATTGAATATGTCCGTAAACACACCAGCCAGCTGGTCTGCGCATGCTCTGAGGGTGTGGCTGGGGATGCCGTCTGGGCCTGCAGCCTTGCGAGGGTTGACACGTTTAAATGTTTTCCACACGTCGGCTGCAGTGAAGGAGAGTCCGCATGTTTTGGTTGCGGGCCGTGTCAGTGGCACTGTATTGCCCTCGAAGCGGGCAAAAAAGTGATTTAGTCTGCCTGGGAGCAAGACATCCATGACTGGGCTGGTTTTCTTTTTGTAATCGGTGATTGACTGTGGACCCTGCCACATACCTCGTGTCTGAGCCGTTGAATTGAGATTTGAGATTACCCATCTATCCATAGAAACAAAGAATTAGAAAACCTCCCTGGTCTTGTGGTTGAATCTGTTTGAAAATCACTGCTCGACTGAGGGACCTTACAGATAATTGTATGTGTGGGGTACTTCAAAAATCATGTTAAACACTATTATTGCAACTATGCAACTTATTGCATGATTTGTTAAGGAACATGTTAAGCACATTTTCACTAATGAACGTATTTAGACTTGCCACAACAAAGGCGTTGAATACTTATTGACTTAAGACGTTTCAGCTTTTAATTTGTAATTAAATTGCAAACATTTTGAACAACATAATTCCACTTTTACTTTATGGGGTGTTGTGTCAGTGACAAAAAATCTCAATAATCAATTTTTTATTCATGCTGTAACAACAAGGCACTGTAAAAATTCTATGACCTGCTACTGTGTGGTCCTTCTGTAGCTCAGTTGGTAGAGCATGGCGCTTGTAACGCCAGGGTAGTGGGTTCGATCCCCGGGACCACCCATACGTAGAATGTATGCACACATGACTGTAAGTCGCTTTGGATAAAAGCGTCTGCTAAATGGCATATATTATTATTATTATTATTATATATTACTGTGTAAAGAATATATAGTACCACAATAAAGTACTATTCATTCTTTACATCATCCATTTTCTATTCCTCTGCCTGTGTAATAAAGGGCATTCTCTCCACTGTGCCTTGCTTTTCACCAATAGATTAGAATGTGTACAAGGACTGGCATGCAGGACTCTCATGAGGCATAATTTGAGCAGCAAGTGTGAGATCACGGTGATATATGAGCTGGAAATGGCTATTTGCCATATTATCGATGAGATAGTGGAAAACTTATTCTCATGATTTCATAACCATATCCTCAGAGATTTAAAAGCCTCATATTCACTCACTCTGCATAATGCCCTGTATATTCAATACATTATTATATGGAATGAACTCTGTTTCTGTGTACAATTTTGTTTCCCCATTAGTGGAAAGTGTGCGTTAGTGTGCTGTTTTCCGAAATAACATGTTTTGGGTTGTGTTAAATAAACACACACACATTAGAGACACAGGTCTGAATGCTTCAACAATCCATGACAAAGTGTACCTTTCTTCCCGGGGAATTATTTGCTATACAAAGACAGGCAATAATGTCAGCATCAGTGGGGAGTGCAGACCTGCCCTACATTGACTGTTTATCAGGTACTGTAGACATGAAAACACAACATAGGCATTATGCAACAGGGAACATTGCCTTTTAACAAGTTGAGTACTGCAGTATAATCCAGAGTGCTTCTAGAGGGCTTTGAGGATTATCATATTTGTCTGTCTAATAGAGGTGGTATGGTGAACCTCTCTCAGTTGATGAGAAGGCTAACTTTGACTGAGACTTGATGACTTGCATTTTAGGCTTTAGCTTAGCTGGCTAACACAGTCTTGTCAGGTGCTGACTCGGTGAGTGAATTTATAAGGAAGTTCATTGGAGATGTTGTACCCAGTGTAAATATTAAAATCTACCCTAAAAAAGAAACCGTGGATGGATGGCGGCATTCGCGCAAAACTGAAAGTGAGACTCAACGCATTTAAACATGGAAAGAATTCTGGGAACATGGCTGAATATAAATAGTGCAGTTATTCCCTTCACAAGGCAATCAAACAAGCGTAATGCAGGAAAAGGCACAAAGTGGAGTCGCAATGCAACGGCTCAGACATGAGACATATGTGGCAGGGTCTACAGGCATTTACAGACTACAAAAAAGAAAACCAGCCACATCAGACACTGATATCACGCTTCCAGACAAACTAAGAACCTTCTTTGCCCGCTTTGAGGATAATACAGTGCTGCCATCACGGCCGCTAACAAGAACTGCTTCCCCTCCCCACTCTACTCCTCCGTTGCCAACATGAGTAAAACATTTAACGTGTTAACCCTCGCAAGGCTGATGGTCCAGATGGCAACCCAAGCCGTGTCCTCAGAGCATGCGCAGACCAGCTGGCTGGTGTGTTTACAGACATATTCAATTGCTCCCTATCCCAGTCTGCTGTCCCCACATGCTTCAAGATGGCCACCATTGCTCCTGTACCCAAGAAGGCAAAGATAACTGAACTAAATGACTACCAGCACTCAACTTCTGTCATCATGATGTGCTTTGAGAGACTAATCAAGGATCATATCACCTCCACCTTACCGGCACCCTAGACCCACTTCAGTTTGCATACCGCCCCAACAGGTCCACAGATGATGCAATCGCCATCACACTGCACACTGCCCTATCCCATGTGGACAAGAGGAATAACTATGTAAGAATGCTGTTCATTGACTACAGCTCAGCATTCAACACTGTAGCACCCTCCTAGCTCATCATCAAGCAGGAGGCCCTGGGCCTCAACCCCGCCCTGTGCAATTGGGTCCTGGACTTCCTGACGGGCCACCCCCAGGGGGTGAAGGTAGGAAACAACATCTCCACCTCGCTGACCCTCAACACTGGGGCCCCACAAGGGTGCTTGCTCAGTCCACTTCTGTACTCCCTGTTCACGACTGCGTGTCCATGCAACCCTCCAACTCAATCATCAAGTTTGCAGACTACACAACAGTAGTGGGCTTGATTACCAACAGCGACTAGACAGCCTACAGGGAGGAGGTGAGGGCACTCGGTGTAGTGTCAGGAATACAACCTCTCAGTCAACAAAACAAAGGAGATGATCGTGAGATTCAGGAAACAAGCAGAGGGAGCACCTCCCTATCCACATCAGAGGGACAGCAGTGGAGAAAGTGGAAAGTTAAGTTCCTCGATGTACACATCAACGACAAACTGAAATGGTCCACCCACACAGACAGTGTGGTGAAGAAGGCGCAACAGCACCTCTTCGACCTCAGGAGGCTGAAGAAATTTGGCTTGTCACCCAAAACCCTGACTAACTTTTACACATCCACAATCGAGAGCATCCTGTCGGACTGTATCACAGCCTGGTACGGCAACTGCTCCGCCCTCAACTACAAGGCTCTCCAGAAGATGGTGCGGTCTGCATAACGCATCACCGGGGGCAAACTACCTGCCCTCAATGGCAACTATAGCACCCAATATCACAGGAAGGCAAAAAAGATCATCAAAGACAACAACCACCCGAGCCACTGCCCGTTCACACCGCTACCATCCAGAAGGCAAGGTCAGTACAGGTGCATCACAGCAGGGACCGAGCGACTGAAGAACAACTCTATCTCAAGGCCATCAGACTGCTAAACAGCAATCACTAACTCAGAGAGGCTGGTGCCTACATGGAGACCCAATCACTAGTCACTTTAAACAATGGCACTGTAAATAGTGCCACTTTAATCATGTTTATATATCTTACATTACTAATGTCATCTATTGCACCTTGCCTATGCCGCTCGGCCATCACTCATCCATATATTTATATGTACATATTTTTATTTGATTTGCTGGCTACCTGGGATCAAAGCCCAGTTGGTCACCATGCTGATTCTGATCAGTCAGGAAAAAGGCAATGCTCTTGTTAGCTTCTGTAACCCTTTGATGTAATTCAATCACTTAGGTCTATAAACAAATCTCATTGATGCAGCATGTTGACCAAGGGCTAAGAGGTGATTAAGCAAGTGATTAGGCCAACCAGATGACCTGAACCTTCTTACGTTGCTACAAGACACACCAATATTGATTGGACAACGTGAATGAGTGACTAAAGCTTCTTCAATTAGCAAACAACTCCCAATGTGAAAAGCATTTAAAATTATCGTTAAATGTTCCTTGTGCAATGTCAAACTTCTAGAAGTTTATATCAATCATTGTAAAATAAGAGGACATGTATATGTTTGGCCTGACAAATCACATTGCCATGACAACCTCAGTGAAGGTGACAAATACCCTCCTTATGTAACATGCATTCCGCTATGGAACAAAAATGATTGATGTCAGCTGATGTCATGAGTAATTGTGATATTCATTTGTAATCTATCATTCTGGTTTTCATTCCTTGTTTGAATGTTAAATGTAAAATACATTTCTGTCCAGCAGATGTGATGAAAAATATGTCCATGAAGTGAGTGTGATGGGAAATGTATGGATGTACGGGTGAGATGACCTGAGTCATTTGTTTACCCTTATAGAGGGTATTTGTGCTATTTGTGCTTCTGACACCTATTGTAGGCCAATGGCTTAATTTCAGTGTGAGGGCATGCTCCAGTAGGCTGTCCTAATATGGACACCATGGACACCCTTTAGCTGCTCCTGTTGACTAGATATCATTAAAAGTGTAGTTCACAATTTTTAAACTTGATGTGAGATACTGTAGTTCCTCACCCTAAAAGTAGTCTAAGGGCCACGGTTGAGTTTTCTTTAATCAGCCATTGGAAACTTCAACTAACTTAGCCACCGATAGCAAAAAAACTATGGAATTGATGGTGGCATGTGAGCAAAACAAATACATCAAAATCACCTGAAATCCACTCCATAGTTGGTTTTATGTTATTTGGTATCGGGGGTTCTAATCTGACATATGGAGTTATTTTAAGATGGTCATACCATGGATTATTTAGCTATTTGGGACCCCTTTAGGTATCAACATCTTTTATTCAATAATTGTTTTAAATAAAATATTGCATTTGACCTTTAGTACTATAGTCCATAGAAACAAGTTGAATAACACCTGTCCTATATCTAAGAGATATAAGAAAGGCCGGGAAATATATATATATATATATTTAACAAACATTTTTGGGTAGGCACAAAACTACCTCTATTGTTCCATTAAATTTTTTAACTGGTACCGGTTACCTTCAAACGAGTCCTGTGACACTTGTGGGGGTCGTACAGCAAAACAGAGCAAACTCACCATTGTGTTCGTGAGAGTCTCATCTCTCCATATAGTGGTCATAATAGTTGTAGACCAAACCGTTCGGATGCTAGACGCTTTTTCATGGATATCTCATGGTCTGACAAACACCGCTCTAGCTCTGCCACCTTTCACTGCAGATACGGAGGTGCGACTTCTGCAGATGTGATGGATTGAGATGCATCCAAAGCAAAAAAAACAAGATATCTCTATCTTAAACTGACAGATTTTGATGGGGTTTTATATTATGTTTATTAGATTAACACATCTGTCATGATTTGCCAGTCCTGAGATGTAGATCGGGGGTAGGCACCCCCCCTCCTGGGGCTGTTGGACAGTTTTATGATGGTCGCAAATACCTGTCCTTCCTTGCCAAGCAGTATGGAGGGAGAGACCTCAGTAGAACAAAGGATCTTCTCCCACCAAAACTCTTACATCCCCAAAACTGAAGAATTAAACAATAGTTGAATTTATTAGATTGTGGAATGGTCAGTGGAGACTAAAAGAACCCTCACATCAAATTTGTTTTTATGTTGTGACATCATGAAAGACGGTAGAACAACATAACCGTATCTCTGTTTGTCTACACGTTCAATTATGAGGTTTGCATCTGAATGTTGTATAAAATGAATGAAAGTACAGAATACTTTAGTATTCTAAATGAGAATATTGTTTTTTATGTCAAGTCTTATCCAGTCAGTAACCACGGACCCATGAGCACAGACATTACATCGGCATCCACAGGGTTCAATTCTCGGTCCCACTCTCTTTTCTGTATACATCAATGATGTTGCTCTTGCTGCTGGTGATTCTCTGATCCACCTCTACGCAGACGACATCATTCTGTATACTTCTGGCACCTCCTTGGACACTGTTAACTAACCTCCAGACGAGCTTCAATGTGTCATGCAGGTGAAAGAGGACCCAAAAGCGACTTGGCGAAAACAGAGTCTTTAATCCAGTAAAGTAAATACAAACAAAAAACACAACTTTCACTCGAAATGACGAGGACAAACTGGAGACTCGATCTTGAACAGCAGGTGAACAGCAGGTTGCCTCGGGAAGGCACTTGAACCAGACAGACTCAGACACCTGCTCACCACGCAGCATCTGAGGAAAACACGACACGACAGGGCGATACACAAACACAGCACGGTGAATTCTAGACAAGGAACCGACAGGACAGGAACGGAACACAAAGGAAGAAATAGGGACTCTAATCAGGGGAAAGGATCGGGAACAGGTGTGGGAAGACTAAATGATTGATTAGGGGAATAGGAACAGCTGGGAGCAGGAACGGAACGATAGAGAGAAGAGAGAGCGAGAGAGTGAGAGAGGGAGGGGGAGAGAGAGGGATAGAAAGAGGGAAAGAACCTAATAAGACCAGCAGAGGGAAACGAATAGAATGGGAAGCACAGGGACAAGACAAGATAATAAATGACAAAACATGACAGTACCCCCCACTCACCGAGCGCCTCCTGGCGCACTCGAGGAGGAATCCTGGCGGCAACGGAGGAAATCATCAATGAGTGAGCGGTCCAGCACGTCCCGAGACGGAACCCAACTCCTCTCCTCAGGACCGTAACCCTCCCAATCCACTAAGTATTGGTGACCCCGTCCCCGAGAACGCATGTCCATGATCTTATGTACCTTGTAAATAGGTGCGCTCTCGACAAGGACGGGAGGGGGAGGGAAGACGAACGGGGTGCGAAGAAAGGGCTTGACACAGGAGACATGGAAGACAGGATGGACGCGACGAAGATGTCGCGGAAGAAGCAGTCGCACAGCGACAGGATTGACGACCTGGGAGACACGGAACGGACCAATGAACCGCGGAGTCAACTTACGAGAAGCTGTCGTAAGAGGAAGGTTGCGAGTGGAAAGCCACACTCTCTGGCCGCAACAATACCTTGGACTCTTAATCCTGCGTTTATTGGCGGCTCTCACAGTCTGTGCCCTGTAACGGCAAAGTGCAGACCTCACCCTCCTCCAGGTGCGCTCACAACGTTGGACAAACGCTTGAGCGGAGGGAACGCTGGACTCGGCAAGCTGGGATGAGAACAGAGGAGGCTGGTAACCCAGACTACTCTGAAACGGAGATAACCCGGTAGCAGACGAAGGAAGCGAATTGTGAGCGTATTCTGCCCAGGGGAGCTGTTCTGCCCAAGACGCAGGGTTTCTGAAAGAAAGGCTGCGTAGTATGCGACCAATCGTCTGATTGGCCCTCTCTGCTTGACCGTTAGACTGGGGATGAAACCCGGAAGAGAGACTGACGGACGCACCAATCAAACGACAGAACTCCCTCCAAAACTGTGACGTGAATTGCGGGCCTCTGTCTGAAACGGCGTCTAACGGGAGGCCATGAATTCTGAATACATTCTCGATAATGATTTGTGCCGTCTCCTTAGCGGAAGGAAGTTTAGCGAGGGGAATGAAATGTGCCGCCTTAGAGAACCTATCGACAACCGTAAGAATCACAGTCTTCCCCGCAGACAAAGGCAGACCGGTAATGAAATCTAGGGCGATGTGAGACCATGGTCGAGAAGGAATGGGGAGCGGTCTGAGACGACCGGCAGGAGGAGAGTTACCCGACTTAGTCTGCGCGCAGTCCGAACAAGCAGCCACGAAACGGCGCGTGTCACGCTCCTGAGTCGGCCACCAAAAGCGCTGGCGAATAGACGCAAGAGTGCCTCGAACACCGGGATGACCAGCTAACTTGGCAGAGTGAGCCCACTGAAGAACAGCCAGACGAGTGGAAACAGGAACGAAAAGGAGGTTACTAGGACAAGCGCGCGGCGACGCAGTGTGCGTGAGTGCTTGCTTAACCTGTCTTTCAATTCCCCAGACTGTTAACCCGACAACACGCCCATAAGGAAGAATCCCCTCGGGATCAGTAGAAGCCACAGAAGAACTAAACAGACGGGATAAGGCATCAGGCTTGGTGTTCTTGCTACCCGGACGGTAAGAAATCACAAACTCGAAACGAGCGAAAAACAACGCCCAACGAGCTTGACGGGCATTAAGTCGTTTGGCAGAACGGATGTACTCAAGGTTCTTATGGTCTGTCCAAACGACAAAAGGAACGGTCGCCCCCTCCAACCACTGTCGCCATTCGCCTAGGGCTAAGCGGATGGCGAGCAGTTCACGGTTACCCACATCATAGTTGCGCTCAGATGGCGACAGGCGATGAGAAAAATAAGCGCAAGGATGAACCTTATCGTCAGACTGGAAGCGCTGGGATAGAATGGCTCCCACGCCTACCTCTGAAGCGTCAACCTCGACAATGAATTGTCTAGTGACGTCAGGAGTAACGAGGATAGGAGCGGACGTAAAACGTTCTTTTAGAAGATCAAAAGCTCCCTGGGCGGAACCGGACCACTTAAAACACGTCTTGACAGAAGTAAGAGCTGTGAGAGGGGCAGCAACTTGACCGAAATTACGAATGAAACGCCGATAGAAATTAGCGAAACCTAAAAAGCGCTGCAACTCGACACGTGACCTTGGAACGGGCCAATCACTGACAGCTTGGACCTTAGCGGAATCCATCTGAATGCCTTCAGCGGAAATAACGGAACCGAGAAAAGTAACGGAGGAGACATGAAAAGAGCACTTCTCAGACTTTACGTAGAGACAATTCTCTAAAAGGCGCTGTAGAACACGTCGAACGTGCTGAACATGAATCTCGAGTGACGGAGAAAAAATCAGGATATCGTCAAGATAGACAAAAACAAAGATGTTCAGCATGTCTCTCAGAACATCATTAACTAATGCCTGAAAAACAGCTGGCGCATTGGCGAGACCAAACGGCAGAACCCGGTACTCAAAATGCCCTAACGGAGTGTTAAACGCCGTTTTCCACTCGTCCCCCTCTCTGATGCGCACGAGATGGTAAGCGTTACGAAGGTCCAACTTAGTAAAGCACCTGGCTCCCTGCAGAATCTCGAAGGCTGATGACATAAGGGGAAGCGGATAACGATTCTTAACCGTTATGTCATTCAGCCCTCGATAATCCACGCAGGGGCGCAGAGTACCGTCCTTCTTCTTAACAAAAAGAACCCCGCCCCGGCCGGAGAGGAAGAAGGCACTATGGTACCGGCGTCAAGAGACACAGACAAATAATCCTCGAGAGCCTTACGTTCGGGAGCCGACAGAGAGTATAGTCTACCCCGAGGAGGAGTGGTCCCCGGAAGGAGATCAATACTACAATCATACGACCGGTGAGGAGGAAGGGAGTTGGCTCGGGACCGACTGAAGACCGTGCGCAGATCATGATATTCCTCCGGCACTCCTGTCAAATCGCCAGGTTCCTCCTGAGAAGTAGGGACAGAAGAAACGGGAGGGATGGCAGACATTAAACACTTCACATGACAAGAAACGTTCCAGGATAGGATAGAATTACTAGACCAATTAATAGAAGGATTATGACATACTAGCCAGGGATGACCCAAAACAACAGGTGTAAACGGTGAACGAAAAATCAAAAAAGAAATAGTCTCACTGTGGTTACCAGATACTGTGAGGGTTAAAGGTAGTGTCTCAAATCTGATACTGGGAAGATGACTACCATCTAAGGCGAACATGGGCGTAGGCTTCTCTAACTCTCTGAAAGGAATGTCATGTTTCCGAACCCATGCTTCGTCCATGAAACAACCCTCAGCCCCAGAGTCTATCAAGGCACTACATGTAGCACCCGAACCGGTCCAGCGTAGATGGACCGACAAAGTAGTACAGGATTTTGATGGAGAGACTTGAGTAGTTGCGCTCACCTGTAGCCCTCCGCTTACAGATGAGCTCTGGCTTTTACTGGACATGAATTAACAAAATGTCCAGCAACTCCGCAATAGAGGCACAGGCGGTTGGTGATCCTCCGTTCCCTCTCCTTAGTCGAGATGCGAATCCCTCCCAGCTGCATGGGCTCAGACTCTGAGCCAGAGGAGGGAGATGGTTGCGATGCGGAGCAGGGAAACACCGTTGATGCGAGCTCTCTTCCACGAGCCCGGTGACGAAGATCTACCCGTCGTTCTATGCGGATGGCGAGAGCAATCAAAGAGTCCACATCTGAAGGAACCTCCCGGGAGAGAATCTCATCCTTAACCACTGCGTGGAGTCCCTCCAGAAAACGAGCGAGCAGCGCCGGCTCGTTCCACTCACTAGAGGCAGCAAGAGTGCGAAACTCAATAGAATAATCCGTTATGGACCGTTCACCTTGGCATAAGGAAGCCAGGGCCCTAGAAGCCTCCCTACCAAAAACTGAACGGTCAAAAACCCGAATCATCTCCTCTTTAAAGTTCTGGAACTTGTTAGAGCAATCAGCCCTTGCCTCCCAGATAGCTGTGCCCCATTCTCGAGCCCGGCCAGTAAGGAGTGAAATGACGTAAGCAACCCGAGCTCTCTCTCTAGAGTATGTGTTGGGTTGGAGAGAGAACACAATCTCACACTGCGTGAGAAAGGAGCGGCACTCAGTGGGCTGCCCGGAGTAGCAAGGTGGGTTATTAACCCTAGGTTCTGGAGGCTCGGCAGGCCAGGAAGTAACAGGTGGCACGAGACGTAGACTCTGGAACTGTCCAGAGAGGTCGGAAACCTGAGCGGCCAGGTTCTCCACGGCATGGCGAGCAGCAGACAATTCCTGCTCGTGTCTGCCGAGCATGGCTCCTTGGATCTCGACGGCAGTGTAACGAGCGTCTGAAGTCGCTGGGTCCATTCCTTGGTCGGTTCCTTCTGTCATGCAGGTGAAAGAGGACCCAAAAGCGACTTGGCGAAAACAGAGTCTTTAATCCAGTAAAGTAAATACAAACAAAAAACACAACTTTCACTCGAAATGACGAGGACAAACTGGAGACTCGATCTTGAACAGCAGGTGAACAGCAGGTTGCCTCGGGAAGGCACTTGAACCAGACAGACTCAGACACCTGCTCACCACGCAGCATCTGAGGAAAACACGACACGACAGGGCGATACACAAACACAGCACGGTGAATTCTAGACAAGGAACCGACAGGACAGGAACGGAACACAAAGGAAGAAATAGGGACTCTAATCAGGGGAAAGGATCGGGAACAGGTGTGGGAAGACTAAATGATTGATTAGGGGAATAGGAACAGCTGGGAGCAGGAACGGAACGATAGAGAGAAGAGAGAGCGAGAGAGTGAGAGAGGGAGGGGGAGAGAGAGGGATAGAAAGAGGGAAAGAACCTAATAAGACCAGCAGAGGGAAACGAATAGAATGGGAAGCACAGGGACAAGACAAGATAATAAATGACAAAACATGACACAATGCCATACAACTCTCCTTCCGTGGCCTCCAACTGCTCTTAAAGGCAAGTAAAACTAAATGCATGCTTTTCAATCGATCGCTGCCCGCACCTGCTCGCCCTTCCAGCATCACTACTCTGGACGGCTCTGACTTAGAATACGTGGACAACTACAAATACCTGGGTGTCTGGTTAGACTGTAAGCTCTCCTTCCAGACTCACATTCACTTCTTCGATATAGGGGACGCTCTTTTAATTTTTGGATAACATTTACATTTACATTTGAGTCATTTAGCAGACGCTCTTATCCAGAGCGACTAAAAAACGTTCCCGTTTTAAACAAGATATTTTGTCACGAAAAGATGCTTGACTATGCATATAATTGACAGCTTTGGAAAGAAAACACTCTGACGTTTCCAAATCTGCGAGTGCCACAGAACTGATGCTACAGGCGAAACCAAGATGAAATTTCAAACAGGAAATGCCCCAGATTTTGAATGCGCTTTGTTCCAATGTCTCCTTATATGGCTGTGAATATGCCAGGAATGAGCCTACACTTTCTGTCATTTCCCCAAGATGTCTGCAGCATTGTGACATGGTCCTGTGTAGCTCAGTTGGTAGAGCATGGCGCTTGTAACGCCAGGGTAGTGGGTTCGATCCCCGGGACCACCCATACGTAGAATGTATGCACACATGACTGTAAGTCGCTTTGGATAAAAGCGTCTGCTAAATGGCATATATTATTATTATTATATATATTATTATATTATATATTACATATTTGTAGGCATATCATTGGAAGATTGACCACAAGAGACTACATTTACCAGGTGCCCGCTTGGTGTCTTCCATCAAAATGATTGCTTTATCTCCAGCTGCGTGTATTTTTCCATCTGCTTCAGAGGAGAAACCCAACGGCCACGAATGATTTATTATCGAATAGATATGTGAAAAACACCTTGAGGATTGATTCTAAACAACGTTTGCCATGTTTCTGTCGATATTATGGAGTTAATTTGGAAAAAAGTTTGACGTTGTAATGACTGAATTTTCATTTTCTTAGCCAAACGTGATGAACAAAACGAAGCGATTCCTCCTACACAAATCATCTTTTTGGAAAAACTGAACATTTGCTATCTAACTGAGTCTCCTCATTGAAAACATCCGAAGTTCTTCAAAGGTAAATTATTTTATTTGAATGCTTTTCTTGTTTTTGTGAAAATGTTGCCTGCTGAATGCTAGGCTTAATGCTATGCTAGCTACAAATGCTTGTGTAGCTATGGTTGAAAAGCATATTTTGAAAATCTGAGATGACAGTGTTGTTAACAAAAGGCTAAGCTTGTGAGTGAATATATTTCTTTCATTTCATTTGCGATTTTCATGAATAGTTAACGTTGCGTTATGGTAATGAGCTTGAGGCTACGATTACGCTCCCGGATCCGGGAATGCCTGACGCAAGAAGTTAAGCATCTTCAATCCAAAATTAAATCTAGAATAGGCTTCCTATATCGCAAAAAAGCATCCTTCACTCATGCTGCCAAACATACCCTCGTAAAACTGACAATCCTACCAATCCTCGACTTCGGTGATGTCATCTATAAAATAGCCTCCAACACTCTACTCAACAAACTGGATGCAGTCTATCACAGTGCCATCCGTTTTGTCACCAAAGCCCCATACACTACCCATCATTGCGACCTGTACGCTCTCGTTGGTTTGCCCTCGCTTCATACTCGTCGCCAAACCCACTGGCTACAGGTTATCTACAAGTCTCTGCTAGGTAAAGCCCCACCTTATCTCAGCTCACTGGTCACCATAGCAGCACCCACTCGTAGCATGCGCTCCGGCAGGTATATCTCACTGGTCACCACCAAAGCCAATTCCTCCTTTGGTCGTCTCTGCTGCCCATGATTGGAACGAATTGCAAAAATCTCTGAAGCTGGAGACTCACATCTCCTTCACTAGCTTTAAGCACCAGCTGTCAGAGCATTTTACAGATCACTGCACCTGATACTTAGCCTATCTGTAAACAGCCCATCTATCTACCTACCTCATCCCCATACTGGTATTTATTTATTTATTTTGCTCCTTTGCACCCCAGTATCTCCACCTGCACATTCCTCTTCTGCCGTTCTTCCATTCCAGTGTTTAATTGCTATATTGTAATTACTTCGCCACCATGGCCTATTTATTTCCTTAACATACCTCATTTGCACTCACTGTATATAGACTTTTTGTTTTCATTTGTTCTACTGTATTATTGACTGTATGTTTTGTTTATTCCATGTGTAACTCTGTGTTGTTGTATGTGTCGATTTGCTACGCTTTATCTTGGCAAGGTCGCCTACCTCAACTAGTCTACCTGGTTAAATAAAGGTGAAATACAAAAATAAAACATCATGGAACACCCCCTTTTCCCAGAAGTGTATAAAACCCACTTCTGACAAAATGTACATTCGACCAGTTATGTGCAGCGCCAGCTGAATACGTTACAAATGGTTAAGAAATCTACCACTTTATAGACCAAGCAGAGTAAGGTGTGAGCCGAATGTTGCACAATGGTTTTAAACTCTGAAACTATCAATCACTACAGAAGAAGCAAATCCTAGACGTCGCGTTATCAGTCTGCAGCCTAGGATGAGAACACTGACAACCTCTGAACCATTCTAACGAGATCAACTCTGAGAACTACTGTACAGGGTACGTCGAAGTATGCATTCTTACCACAACCAGGAGCTCTTTCTAAGGACATGGTGATCTCTGGTGGCCGAACCAGAGTTGTGCACCCAACATCTCCGACACCAAAGGATTTGGATGATCAAGGACAGCTCAATTGTGAATATATAAATTGCATTTATTTTTCCAAATGAGCGGTTATGAGAGTGCTTAAGATTTTGTATTTTCATGAGCGTAGCTTCCCATTGCCCGATAGAGTAACTCCTTTGTCTCCCTTCCTCCCCCCTCCTCTCTGAATTCGCCACAGTGTTATAACCAAACTCTCCTGTTTTGTTAGTCTCCTAGAGACTATTTATTTACTGTATAATGTTAGTTTGTATTCTGTAATTGTTTAATTAGTTAGTAAATCAATAATTGAGCCAATTTGTGTTTTGCTGATTCATCAATAAATCGGGGTTCGTGCAGACTACAAGAAATTATAATGTTCAGAATGTTTGAGGTAATAATATTTTAATAAGTGACTGTAATCGATAAGACATGAAAATATCTGAAGAGAGTTCAATTCGGGACATAGTAACTCTTTAAAAAAATAAATTCCTTGGTGCCCCGACCTCCTAGTTAATTAATGTTTACATGATTAGTTTCAAATATCTCTAACGGTGTAATGCTCCGGGTGTCGTGGGTGTGGAGTCAAATGCAGGAGACAGAGTTCAATGCTGTGCGTGTTTTACTAGCACCAACGCACCACAGGGTGCTCACAAAAGTAACGTTCCCAAACACAGGGGAAAAAGTACAATGGAAAAAATCACGACTAGGCACTAAGCACGTACCTCTACAACAGAGCCGAAGGTTTACAATGAAATAATCCCGCACAACAACCAGGCGGGCCGGCTGTCTAATAAAGACAAACTAATTAAACATGAACAGGTGCTACCACTAAACATACAAGGAGGGGGAGGAAAAACAATCAGTGGCAGCTAATAGGCCGGTGATGACGACCGCCGAGCCCCACCCGCCCGGGAAGGGAAAACACCCTCGGTCGGACTCGTGACAAACGGTTGCCCCAGCGTGAGTTGTTTTATGCACGTGATGTCAGAATGCACTCACTATTCCAAAAAATGATTAATACGTTCGGCCTACTAATTATCTATAGGCTTGTCAATTTCAAATTATTTTGTAACAAGTTGTATTTTCTAATAGTTTGAATTGAGGTGTATTCCGCCTCCTCATTAATTCACATTCAGCGTTGTGGACAATTTATTTTTGAGGATTTTCTGAGGATTTACCGCACTTCACTCATGTATGCATATATTTGCGCAGTCTTGCAAGAATTTGAACGTGACTTTGCCTGCCTTGTTGTTTTTCTTACAAATCTAAATGACAACCAGCCCTAAACCTCCCTTCCACCTCTCCCGAGCAGCATGCTGCCCCCACTTCCTCTCCTTCCACCCTCCTCACTATCCCTTCCACCCCCCCAATCTCTCCCTGTCTTCACCATGTTCTGCCTGGCTTCCCACAGCCCTCATTTAAAGAGACTCATGAGAAGCCAGAGCAGAAACCTGTCCCTATCCGTCCCTCTCGCTCTCCCTACACCTCTCTCTAACCTGGCCCACGTCAATACAAAATCCCCCCTTACCAAACCTAACAACACCCGTGCCCTAGCCCATACTACTCCGGCAAAGGCACAGTCCCAAAAGACATTGCACACAGTCTCCTCCCTGCCACGAGGATCTTGGACAGGTGGGGGATTGCACCAAACTATAGGTACATGATGGAACGTACCGGCAAGCACTTATGGTGGTTCAACCAATTCAGGTCCTTGAGCCTGTTGTCCAGACCCCGAGCCTGCACTCCCTCCCAGACCACTTCCGAGATGCCCACTACAGGCGCCGGACTCCCTGCCTTTCTGACCTCCTCATACAGGTGCCTGTGATCTAAACCTACTCTGGCAACTTCAACCTCAGAGTGTGCATGCAGCCACTTGGCCACATGACCGAAGTGCCACGGCAGCTGTTCCGCCCGAGGACCCATGTTAGACCACACCATTACGCTTCTCGCCTGATACGAGAAGAACACCGTCGCCGTCAGCTTTAGAATCCCCATCAATATTATCCTTCCAAAAGTTTCCCGTCCTAAAGGCTCCAACTCCTTTTCCTTCCAAGCAAACCGAATCGTGTTGGCCAGCCCAATCCCAGGGACCGATCATGTTGATGTATTTTGCACCATCTCCGCAAGGAGAATGGCACTCGTTCTCTTCTCTTCCAAAACAAGGAAAAAATTAAAACCAAAGTGACTGAGCCTATCTGGTGACAACTAACACGAAGACAGGAACAATCACGCACGAAACACTCCAAGAATATGGCTGCCATAAATATGGTTCCCAATCAGAGACAACGATAATCACCTGCCTCTGATTAAGAACCGCCTCAGGCAACCATATACTTTCCTAGACAACCCTACTCAGCCACAATCCCAATATCTACTAAAACCCCAATACAAAAACACACCACAAAATAAACCCATGTCACACCCTGGCCTGACCAAATAAATAAAGAAAAACACAAAATACTAAGACCAAGGCGTGACAGTATGCATGTAGCATAATGTATTTACAGTTTTATTCACAAGTACTGGTGACAAATAATACATTCCGATTATTGCATATATTGTAATGGACACCTATGATGTGTAAAATACTTTCCGAAGGTTGTACTGATTTTAATTAGCTAAGCTATTTGCAGCTACGCGTGGAGCCATGTTTGTTGACATTATACAATGCTTTCTTGGTGTCACATACTTAGTCAGATTAGTACGATAAACAGACCAAACTCATCTTGTCTCCTCTTATTCTCTTTGGTTGATGCAATCCGGTGACACAAACTATCCCTCGTCGGTTACTTTCGATTTCTAGAACATGTTTTCCTCAATTATTTCGAGCAATGGTGATGTGATTAATTATAAATTGTAATTGCTATTAGCTAATTAATGTTGTAGTTTCTGTCAGCCGAGAGTTATAAACATATGACCACTTGTGTTACATCAATCTTTCCTCAGTTAGCGCTAGCATGAATGTAGCCTACATTTTCCGGTTTGGATGGTTGTGTTATGCTGAAGCTATTTTTGAGAATGTCTGAACATTCCATCCACAAATAAACTGGTCACATTCTGGACATAACTTTATAAGGACCATGTTTGTGCAAAATGTTTCTGTGAAAAAAAGTGTTGCCAGCTCAAATGCTGATTGTTGCGTCAATTGAAAATGGACGTTCTAAATAAGCATTCTAATCAAGCGTTCTAATCACACCGGTTTGATTGAACTCAACAGGTGACACTATAGAATCATTACACCCATTTATTGGTATGTGTGAAAAGGTTTTTCACATAATAATTACACATAGAGAATTGATTTTATAATATAACAGTCTTCACTTAATGATAGTCACATCATTACACATTGGTACTTCAATCCACTCTAGGGGGTTAAATGTGATTTGGCCTTCAAACGAACATGCTCACCTATCACTTACATTTATTTGAAGCTAACATGGGCTGAAGTATTTTCTATTATTATTATTTACCCCAATTGGTAGTTACAGTCTTGTCTCATCGCTGCAACTCCCATACGGAGTGGAAAGTGGAAGGTAGAGAGCCATGCATCCTCTAAAACACGACCCTGCCAAGCTGCACTGATCTTGACACACCTTTCACTTAACGCGGAAGCCAGGTGCACTAATGTGTCGGAGGTATCACGTCTTTCAGGGTGATTAATCACAAACATAATTTAAATAAAATTTATTTATATAGCCCTTCGTACATCAGCTGATATCTCAAAGTGCTGTACAGAAACCCAACCTAAAACCCCAAACAGCAAGCAATGTAGGTGTTGAAGCACGTTGGCTAGGAAAAACTCCCTGGAAAGGCCGAAACCTAGAGAGGAACCAGGCTATGAGGGGTGGCCAGTCCTCTTCTGGCTGTGCCGGGTGGAGATTATAACAGAACATGGCCAAGATGTTCAAATGTTCATAAATTACCAGCATGGTCAAATAATAGGTCTGGGACAGGTAGCACGTCTGGTGAACAGGTCAGGATTCCATAACCGCAGGCAGAACAGTTGTATTTTTGGATGCAGTCTATCACAGTGCCATCCGTTTTGTCACCAAAGCCCCATATACTACCCACCACTGTGACCTGTACGCTCTCATTTTTATTTTATTTTTTATTTTACTAGGCAAGTCAGTTAAGAACAAATTCTCATTTTCGTTGGCTGGCCCTCGCTTCAAACTCATGACAGATTAGGATAAAAAGCACTCTAATGTTTCCAAAACTGTCAAAATATTGTCTGAGTATAACATAACTGATATTGCAGGCGAAACCCTGAGGAAAATCCAATCAGGAAGTGTCTCTTATTTTGAAACCCTTCTCTTCCTTTGCATGCCTATCCTCCATTTAAAGGGATATCAACCAGATTTTCTCTGGTTTCCCTAAGCTGTCAACAGTCTTTATAGACATAGTTTCAGGCTTTTATTTTGAAAAATGAGCGTGAAAGATCACATTGCGTAAGTGGATAGGAGTGAGTTTTTGCGCTACAGAGTAAAGCCGCCATTGTTCCTCCTGCTGTTATTGAAAAACCTACACACTCGGGTGATATATTATCAAATATATATTTTAAAAACTACCTGAGGAATGATTATAAAAAATGTTTGACATGTTTCTGTGGACATTATGAAGACTATTTGGAATTTCCATCTGCGTTGTCATGACTGCTCTTTCCTGTGGATTTCTGAACATAACGCGACAAACAAACGTCGGTATGTTGGGTATAAAAATAACATTTGTTGTGTAACTGCGAGTCTCGTGAGTGAAAACATCTGAAGATCATCAAAGGTAAACGGTTAATTTGATTGCTTTTCTGATTTTCGTGACCAAGCTTCCTGATGCTAAGTGTAGATAATGCTATGCTAGGCTATCGATAAACTTACACAAACGCTTGGATTGCTGTAAAGCATAATTTCAAAATCTGAGACGACAGGTGGATTAACAAAAGGCTAAGCTGTGTTTTGCAATATTGCACTTGTGATTTCATGAATATGAATTTTTTTTGTAATATTATTTGACTGTACTATTCAGCGGTTGCTGACAAATGATCCCGCGACAGGGATGGGGTAGCATCAATAAGTTAATAATGCATTCACAACTGTTGTGAAGTGACTAAACTGTTATTTATCAAATCAAACTAATTATGTGGCAATTATCTCATTAGTAATTTGGGTCACCACGGGAAATGTTGTTAAACGATTTATTATTTCCTGACTTAAACTCTCTCTCTCTCAAACTTAAAGATATATAGATATCTCTTACATCAATAACAGTCACTTATTACTCATTATCACCTCATCATTCTCATTCTGAATGTCGCATAATCCTTGATATCTGCAAGAATCCTAACCCTTTTGAATATTCAGTACTACACAAATTGATTTAATCATTTATTTATTGACTAACTAAATAATAACATAGAATACCCATACACACTTATATGAGATAAAATTCCCTTTTGGACTGACATGATATGACAACTTGTTACACATTAGAAAGGGGTGAGGAAAGATAAAGCGAGGAAGAGACAAAGAGAGTCAATTTATAGTACATACTTTTTGAAACTATGCTCACAGTAACCAGAATACTTAGCACCCTAACCACCGCTCATTTGGATTTGAAATGCAATATATATTTACACCTAGATGTCTTTCTCTGTCATCTCTCTGTTGAAACCAACTGATCTGTCAATGGGTAGTGGCTCGATGTAAGGCTCTGGTAGTCCACCAGAGGTCACAATTTCCTTCTTAGTTGTAGAGCTTCTTTGGTCTTGGAGGGATCATTAGAATAGAAACTGCAGACGTACCAACGGTTGTATCAAAGGTGATTGTCTTCCTTCCCACCTCGTGTCTTTAGTCAAAGTTCTATGACCACTTTTTCATGCACAGCTGATAATGTCACCCTATGAATGTGTTATGTATGGGTTATGAATATGTTCTTATGTAGTTACGCTACCAGCATTTCGCTACACTCGCATTAACATCTGCTAACCATGTGTAAGTGACAAATAAAATTTGATTTGATATAGTCCAAAACAACTTTGGATGAACTTAAAAGACATGCTCTGGTACTTTGGTGATTAGTAAGAACCTTTTAATCCTGCTTTGGGCTGGATGTGTCGATGTGTAGTTCATAACAATTGAATGATCAGAATTACTGTCTTACCTCCCCTAGTTTGAAGCGACTGTTTTCTAGAAGTCGTGCGGTGCTATTTTACTTACATTTACCCCCATGTTGGACAGCTCACTAGCAATTTGAGTTTCAGCCAATAAGCTTCAAACTCTCGCCATTTGAGTGACAGCTAGCAAGAGACACACAGTAGAGTGAGAGCGAGAGTATTGATTTTATTTAACCTTTATTTAACTAGGCTTGTCAGTTAACCTCTTGCGCCGAGCCATCCCGGATTCGGTATCGTGACTACAGCCTCAAGTTCATTACCATAACGCAACGTTAACGATTTCTAAAAATCGCAAATGAAATGAAATAAATATGCCTGCTCTCAACCTTAGCCTTTTCTTAACAACACTGTCATCTCAGATTTTAAAAATATGCTTTTGAACCATAGAAAATCAATCATTTGTGTAAGAGTGTTGATGGCTAGCTTAGCATTTAGCGTAGCATTTAGCACGCAACATATTCACAAAAACCAGCAAAGGAATAAAATAAAATAATTTACCTTTGAAGAACTTCAGATGTTTCAATGAGGAGACTCTCAGTTACATAGCAGATGTCCAGTTTTTCCTGAAAGATTCTTTGTGTAGGACAAATCGCTCCATTTTGTTACTACGCATTTGGCTACCGAAAATTCAGTCACCTAAACGTCAAACTTTTTTCCGAATTAACTCCATAATATCGACCGAAACATGGCAAACGTTGTTTGAATCAATCCTCAAGGTGTTTTGTCAAATATCTCTTCATTGATATGCCGTTCGTTTCTCAGAATCCCATGCAGGACGCAGGACACCGTGCGGACACTTGGCAAATGTAGTCTATTATGGTCAATCTTCCAATGATATGCCTGCAAATACGTCACAATGCTCCAGACCCCTTGGGGAAACGAAAGAAAGGTAGGCTCATACCTGTCGCATTCACAGCCATATAAGAAGATAATGAAAAACGTAGCCTCAGAAATCCTGTTCATTTCCTGGTTGCAGAAACATCTTGGTTTTGCTTGAAGCTTTTGTTCTAGGGCACTCACAGTGAAAATCTTTGCAGTTCTGGAAACGTCAGAGTGTTTTCTTTCCAAAGCTATCAATTCCATGCATAGTCGAGCATCTTTTCGTGACAAAATATTGCGCTTAAAACGGGCACGTCTTTTTATCCAAAAATGAAATACTGCCCCTAGAGTCTGAAGAGGTTAACCTCTAGTGACTCCCAAACCCGCATGCGGGAGCGTAATCATCGCCTGAAATGAATTAGCATAACGCACCGGACAGAACTATCCCTAGAAAATATTCCTATTCATGAAAATCACAAATTAAATATATTGAGACACAACTTAGCCTTTTGTTAATCACCCTGTCGTCTCAGATTTTCAAAATATGCTTTACAGCCAACGCTAGACAAGCATTTGTGTAAGTTTATCATAGCCTAGCATAGCATTATGCCTTGCTAGCAGCAGGCAACCTTGTCCCGGAAATAATTTTCGTAGGATGAAACAGCTTCCTTTGATCTTTACGTTTGGCTGAGAAATCTGCCGAAAAATATTCCAAATAAGCTTCATAATATCGACAGAAACATGGCAAACGTTGTTTAGAATCCATCCTCAAGGTGTTTCTCTAATATCTATTTGATAATATATCCGTCGGGACAATTCGTTTTTTGTCTAGGACCGATTGGAGTAATGGCTACCTCTGTATTTTATGCGAGAATCTCTCTCGGAGCCACCATGTGACCACTTACGCAATGTGGCCGCCTACGGCTATTCTTCAACCGAAATGCGTAAAACTATGTCACAATGCTGTAGACACCGTAAGCTCGTTGATGGTACATTCACAACCTAATAGGGAGTCATTGGAACGCAGCGCTTTCAAAACCTGGGGTACTTCCGGATTGGATTTTTCTAATTTCTGTTATATTCACAGACAATATCTTTACAGTTTTGGAAACGTTAGTGTTTTCTATCGAAAGCTGTCAATGATATGCATCTTTTCCTGACAAAATATCCTGTTTAAAATGGGAACGTTTTTTTTTTTACTGCCCCCTAGCACCAACAGATTTTATGAACAAATTCTTATTTACAATTACAGCCTAGGAACTATGGGTTAACTGCCTTGTTCAGGGGCAGAACAATAGATTTTTACCTTGTCAGCTCGGGGATTCGATCTAGCAACCTTCCGGTCCACTCCAAAATGTAGTACACTGGTACATACGCTGTACAGCGTAAAATCCAAAAGACAGGAACACTCCTGGACCAAAAACAGCAAACAAGCCCGCACGAACACAGGCGGGCTTACTGAACTTAAATAACCCCAACCCAAAACCCCAAACAAGGAACAGGTGAAACCAATTAGACCAAACAAAACTAAAAGGGGAAAAGGGATCGGTATTAGCTAGTAGATCGGCGACGACGACCGCCAAGCGCCACCCGAATGGGAAGGGGAGCCACCTTCGGTGTTATTCGCTCTCGTTGGCTGGCCCTCGTTTCATACTCGTCGCCAAACCCACTGGCTCCAGGTCATCTACAAGACCCTGCTCGGTAAAGTGCCCCCTTATCTCAGCTCGCTGGTCACCATAGCAGCACCCACCTGTAGCACGCGCTCCAGCAGGTATATCTCTCTGGTCACCCCCAAAACCAATTCTTCCTTTGGCCACCTCTCCTTCCAGTTCTCTGCTGCCAATGACTGGAACAAACTATAAATAACTCTGAAACTGGAAACACTTATCTCCCTCATTAGCTTTAAGCACCAGCTGTCAGAGCAGCTCACAGATTACTGCACCTGTACATAGCCCATCTATAATTTAGCCCAAACAACTACCTCTCCCTCTACTGTATTTATTTATTTTGCTCCTTTGCACCCCATTATTTCTATCTCTACCTTGCATATTCTTCCGCTGCAAATCTACCATTCCAGTGTTTTACTTGCTATATTGTATTTACTTCGCCACCGTTGCCTTTACCTCCCTTATCTCACCTCATTTTCTCACATTGTATATAGATGTATTTTTCTACTGTATTATTGACTGTATGTTTGTTTTACTCCATGTGTAACTCTGTGTTGTTGTATGTGTCGAACTGCTTTGCTTTATCTTGGCCAGGTCGCAATTGTATATGAGAACTTGTTCTCAACTTGCCTACCTGGTTAAATAAAGGTGAAATAAAAAAATAAAAAATAAATTATCCCCATCTGAGAAACATGCACACACACACTCCCATTCAAAGGCGCAGACATAAAACAGAGACACACCGACACCGACACACAAAAGTGTTTTCTTTCTTGTCTTCTTGATGTCTGATATCTTTAGCTCTCCTGGAAAAGGGTTCAGGTTCTACTTAGGCTGTGATAGGCATCTCCAAACCCTGGTTCTCTTTGTAATAGAGCTGTGTCTGTTTCTGTCAACCCCATCCAATACAGCATCCTCTTCAACGACATATAGCCCACAACAATCAATTTCTCATTCATTACCCATAGAGACACGGAGGTTTCCCTCAAACATGTTTTTGAATTACTTTTCGAAAATCATATTCCCAGAAGGAAGAATGGATCATCAGAAGTTGAACACCGTATTGGAGAGGACAAAAAATATCTGAAAGGTTCAATGTAACAGCCTAGTTAAATATTGTGTGGGGGGGTGGTGGAGTCATCACTGGCATCAGGCTGGAGATACACAGTGTCAGCGCTGGTATAAATGAGAGCCATGGAAAGTCTGCTCAAACTTTTATAAAACACAACTTATAGGACCCCCTCTATGGCTACTCATACTGCTCTCTCACATTAGTTGCTCCACAGAGTCCCTTTTGCCCTTGATTAACCAAAATTGACAGAGGTTATGTATAAAGCAGTCGTATTATTACATTTTCGCCATAACACATCTATATGTCACTCTTTTCTATTACTTTGACAGGCCCGTCACGCTAAAGTAAATTAGCCCCGTTTAACCCCTCGACCCCTGGACCGTTTCTCAAAGTCACCTTTTCTTCCGGCGTGGTGCTATTAAGCATTTACTTTCAGGTGTTAGGCGACTTCTCGTCGCACCTCGGTCCGATGAGGACATAACAAATCCCTCCTGAGTTTTCATACACAAGGAAAAAGTGAAAAGAGAGGTTGCCTGGTGAAAAATAATGGACTTTTCTGGCATTTTGAAGATGTGAAATGTATGGATGGAATACAGCATGGCAATAAAAAAGAATGCTCACCATGGTGCAATGTAGGCTCAGTGTGTCTTGCAGCAAAAATAGGCTAAAGCACTGATTGAATGGAAACTTACGAGTCAGTATTCCATAAATCCTGAATCAAGTTTGTGTGTGTGTGTGTGTGTGTGTGCGTGCGTGTATACTTACAATCTTCTAAGTCCATTGAATAAAGCATTAATTCCATTAATTAAAGCGTTTCCTCAGTATGTCTCACTGATGCCCTCTACATCATACCTTAAACCTCTTAACACTACCCCCCACCCCCATTTGAATCCATCAGCAGGAGAGAAATGTACCCGTATGTGATGTCACATTGTTAGTGGCCCCGTGTTGCAGATGCTGCTTGCAATCTCCCCTGCCCCACACACACCCTTCACTCTTCTAGGTCTCCCTTAATAAGCAGCCCCGTAGCAGACTAGAAACTAGGGCTTTCAGGGCTTTCAATTGCGCTGCTCCGAGGCTGTGGAACGCATTTCCAGACACTATTAGGGCTGCAGAGTCTCTGTCGTCATATTAAGGTACAGCTCAAGACCATGAAGTTCAGAAAAGGACCTCTGCTAATACTGTTCTCGTGTCGTCCGGATCTGATGACCCCTGTATATTGTGCCTATAGAAAGTCTACATCCCCTTGAACTTTTTTCAAATTTGTTGCTTTAGAAAGTGGGATTGAAATAGATTTCATTATAATTTTATGTCATTCATCTACACAAAATACTCCAATATGTCAAAGTGAAAATAATATTCTACACATTTTTACAAATTAATAACATTTTATAACTAAAATATAAATCATTGCATACGTGTATTTTTTATTTCACCTTTATAAGTAATCACTCCCTTGAGTATATGGAGACGCTAGCGTCTCAACTGGCCAATTGCAGAGCGCCAGATTCAAATAAAATTCAAACTTTCATTAAATCACACATGTAAGACACTCAATTAAAGCTACACTCGTGGTGAATCCAGCCAACGTGTCAGATTTTTAAAATGCTTTTCGGCGAAAGCATAAGAAGCTATTATCTGATAGCATGCACCCATCTGAACCAGTAGTAAACAAAAGATCTAGCGTAGCAGGCGCTACACAAAACATTGAAATAAAATATAAAACATGCATTACCTTTTGACGAGCTTCTTTGTTGGCACTCCAATATGTCCCATAAACATCACAATTGGTCCTTTTTTCCGATTAATTCTGTCCATGTATACCCAAAATGTCCATTTATGAAGCAGGTTTGATCCGGAAAAAAACAGCTTGCCAAAACACAACGTCACTACAAAACATTTCAAAAGTTGCCTATAAACTTTGCCAAAAATATTTCAAACTACTTTTGTAATACAACTCTAGGTATTTTTAAACGTTAATAATCGATCAAATTCTAGACGGGGCAGTCTGTATTCAATACAGCAAGTAAACAAACCATGCACCTTTTTTCATCTTGCGTAACTCTCAACAGTGTAACGTTGTTCCAGGATGTGCTTCTTCTTCGTTGCACAAATGATTAACTTCAACCAAATTCCAAAGACTAGTGACATCCAGTGGAAGTCGTAGGAACTGTAAAATGGTCGCTATCAAATATCCCTTGGCAAAGAGGGAACGGTCAGAGGCAAAAAAATAAATACATCTGAACAATTATTCCTCTGGGTTTTGCCTGCTACATAAGTTCTGTTATATTCACAGACATGATTGAAACAGTTTTAGAAACTTCAGAGTGTTTTCTATCCACACCTACTAATCATATGCATATAATATATTCCTGGCATGAGTAGCAGGAAGTTCAAATTGTGCACGCTATTCATCCAAATGTGAAAATGCTGCCCCCTATCCCTAACAGGTTTTAAGGCAAGCCTAAATTAGTTCAACAAATGACATAAAAAGTTATATGGACTCACTCTCTGTGAAATAATATGGGTTGACATGATTTTTGAATGACTACCCCTCAGTGGTGTAAAAATACCTGCAAGTAATACTAATAATACTAGTTTTTGGAGGCATCTGTACTTTATTTTATTATTTTTGACAACTTTCACTTTTACTTCACTACATTCCTAAAGAAAATGATGTACTTTTTACTCCATACATTTTCCCTGACACCCAAAAGTACTTGTAACATTTTGAATGCTTAGCAGGACAGAAAAATTGTCAAATTCACACACATCAAGAGCACATCCCTGGTCATCACTACAGCCCCTGATCTGGCAGACTCACTGAACACACATGCTTCGTTTGTCAATGATGCCTGAGTGTAGGAGTGTGCCGTTGGCTATCCGTCAATTTAAAAAAGCAAGAATAAGGATTCAGTCTGGTTTGCTTAATACAAGGAATTTATCTTTTGATACGTAAGTATATTTCAGCAATTACAATTACTTTTGAAACTTAAGTCTATTTAAAACCAAACTAGACTTTTAATTAAGTAGGATTTTACCGGGTGACTTTCACTTTTACTAAAGTCTTTTACTAAAGACCTTTCACTTTTACTAAAGACCGTCTGAACGGTTTGTAACTAATTATGACCACTGTAGTTGTCACGCCTTGGTCTTAGTATTTTGTGTTTTCTTTAATTATTTGTTCAGGCCAGGGTGTGACATGGGGTTATTGTATTGTATTTCTATTAAGTCATGAGTAACCACTACGCTGCATTTCGGTCCGACTCTCTTTCTACAAACAAAGAACGACGTTACAGAATCACCCACCACACACGGACCGAGTGGCATGGTAACAAGCAGCTGGAACAGCGAAGGGACGTTATGGACAGCAGAGGCATGGAGTATATGACGTGGGAAGAAATAGACAGGTGGGCGGCCGAGCCAGGTAAGGTTGGGCAGGCTCGGTGCTCAAGAGCTCCAGTGCGCCTGCACGGTCCGGTCTATCCAAAGCCAACTCTCCTTGTTTATCGTGAGGAGCCAAGGAGGAGACCAGAACCAGAGCCAGTGTTAGAGGTGAGCGAAGCAGAGACTGTGAAGGAGTTAATGGGGAATGTGGAGGAGAGAGTAATGAGGGAGTTGCTAGCATGGTGCTATAGGTACGATATTCGTCCGACGGAGCGTGTCGGGGATTTAATGGCACCTGGGTCAGCGCTCTATACTCGTCCTGAGGTGCGTGTTAGTCGGCTGGTGAAAAATGTGCCAGCCTCACGCACCAGGCCTCCTGTGTACCTACCTAGCCTTGCACGTCCTGTGCCAGTCCTGCTCTCAGGCTCTCCAGTACACCTTCACGGTCCAGTCCATCCTGTGCCACCTTCACCCACCAGTCCTCCGGTAGCAGCTCCCCGCACCAGGCTTCCTGTGCGTGTCCTCGATCCTGTAGCACCAGTTCCAGCACCACGCACCAGGCCTTCAGTGCGCCTCGCCTGTTCAGCACAGCCAGAGCCTTCCTTCCCTTCTGCGCTGTCGGAGTCTCCCGCCTGTTCAGCGCTATCAGAGCCTTCCTCCTCTCCTGCGCTGTCGGAGTCTCCCGCCTCTCCAGCGCTGTCGGAGCCTTTCTCCTCTCCTGTGCTACCGAAGTCTCCTGTCTGTTTAGCTCTATCAGAGCCTTCCTTCCCTCCTGCGCTGTCGGAGTCTCCCGCCTGTTCAGCGCTATCAGAGCCTTCCTCCTCTACAGCGCTGCCGGAGCCTCCTGCCTATTCGAAGCAGCCAGAGCTGTCAGTCTGCATGAAGCAGCCAGAACTGTCAGTCTGCAAAGAGCTGCCAGTCTGCAAGGAGCTGTCAGTCTGCAGGGTGCTGTCAGCCTGCTTGGAGCAGTCAGAGCTGTCAGTCTGCATGACGCATCCAGAGCTGCCAGTCTGCAAGGAGCTGTCAGTCTGCAAGGAGCTGTCAGCCTGCATGGAGCATTCAAAGCTGTCAGTCTGCATGAAGCAGTCAGAGCTGTCAGTCTGTTCGAAGCAGCCAGAGCTGTCAGTCTGCATGAAGCAGCCAGAGTTGTCTGCAAAGAGCTGTCAGTCTGCATGGAGCAGCCAGAGCTGTCAGTCTGCAAGGAGCTGTCAGTCTGCATAGAGCAGCAAGATCCGCCAGTCAGCAATGATCTTCTAGATCTGTCAGTCAACCAGATTCTTTCAGATCTGCCAGTCAACCAGTCTCTTCCAGATCTGCCAGTCAACCACTCTTCCAGATCTGCCAGTCAACCAGTCTCTTCCAGATCTGCCAGTCAACCAGTCTCTTCCAGATCTGCTAGTCAACCAGAATCTTCCAGATCCGCCAGCCAGGATCTACCGGAGCCTACTACCTGCCTGAGCTTCATCTCAGTACTGGGCTTCCTCTCAGTACTGGGCTTCCTCTCAGTACTGGGCTTTCTCTCAGTACTGGGCTTCCCCTCAGTTCCGGGCTGCCCCTCAGTCCCGGGCTGCCCCTCAGTTCCGGGCTGCCCCTCAGTCCCGGGCTGCCCCTCAGTCCCGGGCTGCCCCTCAGTTCCAGGCTGCCCCTCAGTCTCGAGCTGCCCCTCAGTCCCGAGCTGTCCCTCAGTCACGAGCTGCTCCTCAGTTCAGTGGGGTTCTGGGTGAGGACTATTAGGCCATGGTCGGCAGAGAGGGTGGATTATCCCAGGATGCGAAGGGGAGGAACTATGACTTTAATGGAGTGGGGTCCACGTCCTGAGCCGGAACCGCCACCATGGACAGACGCCCACCCGGACCCTCCCTATGGTTTTTAGGTGCGTCCGGGAGTCCGCAGGGGGGGCGTCCGTCTGCAGGGGAGGGGGGGGGTTCTGTCACACCTTGGTCTTAGTATTTTGTGTTTTCTTTAATTATTTGTTCAGGCTAGGGTGTGACATGGGGTTATTGTATTGTCTTATTGTGGTTTTTGTAGGCATTGGGATTGTGGTTGATTAGGGGTGTGTCTAGTATAGGCTTGGCTGCCTGAGGCGGTTCTCAATCAGCGTCAGGTGATTCTTGTTGTCTCTGATGGGGAACCGTATTTAGGTAGCCTGGGTTTCACTGTGTATTTCGTGGGTGATTGTTCCTGTCTCTGTGTAGTTTCACCAGATAGGCTGTAATAGGTTTCACGTTCCGTTTGTTGTTTTGTATTTTGTATAGTTATTTCATGTGTCACTGTTTCTATTAAGTCATAAGTAACCACTACGCTGCATTTCGGTCCGACTCTCTTTCTACAAACGAAGAACGACGTTTACAGTAGTGGAAATTTCAGTACTGAGAGACACCTGGACAATTATTCAAACAATCATCTTTATTCATCATCGATTCATTATTTTAATAATGAAAACGTCGACCTCACACTCTTGCCGAGAGCTTTCCTAACAATGGAAAACAGGACACTAAGAGTGTTTAGTTCCACCCCAATCAGGCAGAACAAAAAGCATCATAAGCCACTTTGGGTTCTTCCTGTCGTTAACAGCACATGGTGTTGTTCTAACCCCCAATCCTGGCTTAATTTCCCTGATGCCATGATGTCTAGGACCCTTCGTTCCAGTCCATCTCTATCCCAGTTACAGCCACCTCACATCCTGTCCATGGAATACATCTCCCCAGTGCACCACTGATCACAGAATGGAATGTGGCTGTAAAGTTTTATAGCCCTCTAGTAAAACCCATTTCCTCAATGCACAGACTATCTGCAGGAAGCTAGAGTTGACACCATAAAAACCCAGCCTTACTCTTAGTTAAATATATAATTGTTTACCATTAATATCAATCAAATCAGGTAAGTTGGTAATTTTTCCCTTACACCACTCTATTCGAAGATGAGACTCTCACGAACATGATGGTGTTCTCCATTCTGCGGCCCCCACAAGTGTCTTGGGACTCGTCTGAAGTCGGTACAGCCAATCTGCCAGTAGCGTCCGAACAGTTTGGGCTACACACTAATATGACCCCTCAGTGCAAAGGTGAGACTCTCACACACACGTACATATCACAGGCCTCACAAGCCTTGTCTGAAGGTCCCCAGGAGCAGTAGAAAACATTTATGGAATTACAGTATACAGTACTGTATATGGAGACTGTTTAGAGACAAAAATAAAGGGTTAAATACATGTCATTTTTTATTACAATTGTCTTCCCAGAGCATGCTGGGAAATATGATGATAATAATTATGGTACAAATTTGCCTTTTTTTAGGTTACCACCCCAGTGACAAAGCCGTTCCTTTTAGGTGTCAAAAATGTATCATTGTACCTTATGGTGGACATTAAGGGTATTGAGGGTACACAAAATACGTTTGTACCCTGGGAAACAAAGGCATCTAAACACTCTGCCTCTTTTTTTGAGACTGAGAGTGTGATGACTATACCTTTATACTCAAAATATGAGGAACAAAAATGTACCATTATACTCTTTATCCAAAGATGTAACCTAAAAGGTATCAAACAGTACGCTGTGAGATTTTGGTACATTATGTGTATATTATGTGTATATAAATATTTTTGTACCCCAGGGAACAATACCGTACCCTTATTTCTAAGAGTGTGGTGTCACTGTGACCTGCCGCATGTTTCAAGAACCAAACTGGTAATTTCAAGTAATTACCACAGTTATATTTGCAGGAGGGATGAGGCAGAAACATGTGATATGAAGTGTTGTTTACACATCCTTAAAGCGGCTTCCTGTATCACTGTCCCTGTTTCGTTAAATGTCTAACTATTTTGAGGCAGAGACGACGTATAAATATTGACAGATCTGATCTGGGAGCAAGCGGGATGAGATGGGAATCGTTAAATGTGTTTTATACATTGTTGTGTTTGCTCATCAACAATGTACACACAGGGAGAGGAGCTGCAGAGGGAAATGGATAAAAAGAGGGAGGTAGCATTGAGCTCTAGTATGGTCAAGATTATAGGCCAAGAGCATATAGACCTTGTTTAGTCCTTGTAAGTAAAAATATATATTCAATCACTTGCGATCTGAAATGTGCTTTGTTCCCCTATCAAGTATACACATTGTGATGAGGAGGCTTATTATCATGAATCATTTCTCTGGTTGCATTGAACCTCAATTTTTTAAGCGTGAATGTTGAGTCTTCCGGCAAACATTTTCAGTGACTCTACTGAGTTATGACAAAACAAACGATAGCAAAAAATGTAATTGAGATTCTTTAGTGAGCGTGTTTTTGAGTTCAGGACCAGGTTTTTTAATCTTAAACATTCCCTAATTGGTAGGAGGTTTTAGAAGACAATCTGCTGTACATACTGTATCAGTTGTTTACAGACTGAGCACTCGAGTGGAGATACAGGAGCTCAAAGTGGGAAAAGAGGAGATATGTGGAGACAAGATAGATGGATCGATACTGGATAATATGCAGCAGAGGCCACAGACAAGAGAGCTGTGTGTGTGTGTGTGTGTGTGTGTGTGTGTGTGTGTGTGTGTGTGTGTGTGTGTGTGTGTGTGTGTGTGTGTGTGTGTGTGTGTGTGTGTGTGTGTGTGTGTGTGTGTGTGTGTGTGCGTGTGCGTGTGCGTGTGTGTGTGTGTGTGTGTGTTTGCATGTGCACGCGTGCATAGGTCTGTGTGTTTGTGTGTGTGACAGGGATACAGTATGGCACTTTCTAAGCAGTAGGATCAGACTTGGTTTGACTTGGGTTTTTAGTTGTTTGTAACCAACCATCTCGCCAGGGTTTCTGCTGACACATTTTGAAATGGAAATGCTGCCACACTGTTGGTCAGTTGGGCCCGCCGTATTCACTTCACATTATCATTCTGTTAAATGATTCCATAAATGTTGAATTCGCACGGCAGTGTGACCCGCCCCGCCCCGCCCCCTCAGCCTAGAAATAGCTGTGTCTGATACTGTTGTCCATGTCTTTTTTTTGTGACATTTATAAATGTTTCATCGGTGAAATATAAAACATTACAGATGCCAACCTCATGAACCATTTGTGTTATGGATCATCGCTTCCGAGTCATACCCTAGCAACTCCATAGCTCTAACAGAAAGTAAGAAACTCTCAGTCCCAGGTTGCTTCCCAAATGGTACCCTTGTACTATATAATAATAATAATATATGCCATTTAGCAGACGCTTTTATCCAAAGCGACTTACAGTCATGTGTGCATACATTCTATGTATGGGTGGTCCCGGGGATTGAACCCACTACCCTGGCGTTACAAGCGCCATGCTCTACCAACTGAGCTACAGAAGGACCACTGACTAGAGCTGACTACTGACTAGAGACAGTTAACATTTTTTTCAAGAGAAATAATCCACTCTTAGCATGTAAAAATCCAATACAGATCTATACAATCTGAACCATTAGTAAGCTAGTAATTCACACATTTATAAAAAATGTATAAATTATCTTTAGAAAGTGTTGCAGTGACCGACTTAATCCACATTTTGTTGTGTTACCGCCTGAATTCAAAATTAATTACATTTATTATTTTCTCTCACCCATCTACACACAATTACCCCTAATGACAAAGTGAAAACTATTGTTTTGAAATGTTTGCAGAAATATTTTTAAAATTCTTCAAGCTCTTTCAAATTGGTTTTTGATCATTGCTAGACAACCAATTTCAAGTAGATTTAAGTCAAAACTGTAACTCGGCCACCAAGGAACATTCATTGTCGTCTTGGTATTACATTTATTTTATTAAAGATCCCCCATAAGCAACTCCAGTACATATTTGGCCTTGTGTTTTAGGTTATTGTTCTGCTGAAAGGTAAATTTGTCTCTCAGTGTCTGTTGTAAAGCAGACTGGACAATGTTTTCCTCTAGGATTTTGCCTGTCCTGTACCTCCATTTACGTTCATTTTTTATCCTGAAAAACTCCACAGTCCATAACGATTACAAGCACACCCATAACATAATGTGTCACGTGTGCTCCCTCTCCGGCCTCTAGGTCACCAGGCTGCTCATTATGGCACACACCTGTTACGCGCATCTGTGCATAATGACACTCACCTAGACTCCATCACCTCCTTGATTACCTGCCGGTTGTATGTCACTACCTTTGGTTTCTTCCCCAGTCTTCGTTGTTCCTGTTTCTTGTTTTGTATCATTTATTTATTAAATGATTCGCTCCCTGAACTTGCTTCCCGACTCCCAGCGCACATGTTACATAATGCTTGAAAATATGAAGAGTGGTACTCAGTAATCTGTTGTATTGGATTTGCCCCACACTTAACACTTTATATTAAGGGCAAAAGTTAATTGCTTTGCCATATTTTTTGCAGTATTACTTTAGTTCCTCGTTGCAAACAGGATGCAGGTTTTGGAATATTTTAATTCTGTACAGGCTTCCTTTTCGCTCTGTCAATTAGGTTAGTATGGGGCCTCCCGGGTGGCGCAGTGGTTAGGGGCTGTGCCACCAGAGACTCTGGGTTCGGGCCCGGGCTCTGTCGTAACCGGCCGCAACCGGGAGGTCTGTGGGACGATGCACAATTGGCCTAGCGTCGTCCGGGTTAGGGAGGGCATGGCCGGTAGAGAAATCCTTGTCTCATCGCGCACCAGCGACTCCTGTGGCGGGCCGGGTGCAGTGCATGCTAACCAAGGTTGCCAGGTGCACGGTGTTTCCTCCGACACATTGGTGCGGCTAGCTTCCGTTTGGATGCGCACTGTGTTAAGAAGCAGTGCGGCTTGGTTGGGTTGTGTAGCGGAGGACGCATGACTTTCGACCTTCGTCTCTCCCGAGCCCGTACGGGAGTTGTAGCGATGAGACAAGATAGTAGCTACAAACAATTAGATACCACAAAATTGGGGAGAAAATGTAAATTTAAAAAATTATAAAATAAAATAAAAAATTAGGTTAGTTTTGTGAAGTAACTACAATGTTGTGGATCCATCTTCAGTTTTCTCTTATCACAGCCATTATACACTGTAACTGTTTTTAAAGTCCCAATCGGCCTCATGGGGAAATGCCTGAGCAATTGCCTTCCTCTCTGGCAACTGAGTTTGGAAGGGTGTCTGTATCTTTGCAGTGACCGGGTGTATTGATACACAATCCAAAGTGTCATTAATAATGTCACTTCACCATGCCCAAAGGGATGTATTCAATGTCTGCTTTTTTTTACCCATCTACCAATAGGTGCCCTTTGCGAGGCATTAGAAAACCTCCTTGGTCTTTGTGGTTGAATCTGTGTTTAAAATTATAATTATCTCCTCAAGGTATAGTGTAGAGATGGATGAAGTCTGGTTTTACTCTTTTTGAAGTACTTTCCATTGTTTTGATTTAAATATCTCTCCGGTGAACGGAGAAATCTCTTTAGGTCTGTCTGTGTGTATTTAAGGCAGTGTATGTTAACTAAAAGGCTTGGTCCCCATGTTCAGGGCCATCTTTCACTGCAATTGGCATTGGACCATGGGAGATGGGGCACAGTTAACTTCTTGCGTTGAGCCATCCCGGATACGGGATTGTAACTACAGCCTCAAGCTCATTACCATAACGCAACGTTAACTATTTATGAAAATCGCAAATGAAATACAATCAATATGCTAGCCCTCAAGCTTAGCCTTTTGTTAACAACACTGTCATCTCAGATTTTCAAAAATATGCTTCTCAACCATAGCAAAACAAGCATTTGTGTAACAGTATTGATAGCATTCGCAGGCTAGCGTAGCATTTAGCGTTAGCATTCAGCAGGCAACATTTTCACAAAAAACAGAAAAGCATTCAAATAAAATAATTTACCTTTGAAGAACTTCGGATGTTTTCAATGAGGAGACTCTCAGATAGAAAATGTTCAGTTTTTCCTGAAAGATTATTTGTTTAGGACAAATCTCTCCGTTTTCTGCATCACGTTTAGCTAACCTGTATCCAGGATTGTGTAAATCTATCCGCAAGCTCATTAGCATAACACAACGTTAACTATTCATGAAAATCGCAAATTAAATGAAATCAATATGCTAGCTCTCAAGCTTAGCCTTTTGTTAACAACACTGTCATCTCAGATTTTCAAAAATATGCTTCTCAACCATAGCAAAACAAGCAATCACCACCTTCCGGAGACACCTGAAACTCCACCTCTTTAAGGAATACCTAGGATAGGATAAGTACCCCCCCCCCTTTAAGATTTAGATGCACTATTGTAAAGTGACTGTTCCACTGGATGTCATAAGGTGAATGCACCAATTTGTAAGTCGCTCTGGATAAGAGCGTCTGCTAAATGACTTAAATGTAAATGTCATTTGTGTAACAGTACTGATAGCATTCGCAGGCTAGCGTAGCATTTAGCATTAGCATTCAGCAGGCAACATTTTCACAAAAACATTCAAATAAAATCATTTACCTTTGAAGAACTTCAGATGTTTTCAATGAGGAGACTCTCAGTTAGATAGCAAATGTTCAGTTTTTCCTGAAAGATTATTTGTGCAGGAGAAATCGCTCCGTTTTCTGCGTCATGTTTGGCTACCAAAAAAAAACGAAAATTCAGTCATCATAACGCCGAACTTTTTTCCAAATGAACTCCATAATATCGACTGAAACATGGTAAACATTGCTTAGAATCAATCCTCAAGGTGTTTTTCACATATCTCTTCATGATATATTGTTTGTGGAAATCTCCTCTCTCCTCTCAATCACTGGATGACTGCGTGCAGCTTGTAGACAGCAATTTCAACAAAGGACACCGGGCGGACACCTGGTAAAGGTAGTCTCTTATGGCCAATCTTCCAATGATATGCCTACAAATACGTCACAATGCCGCAGACACCTTGGAGAAACGATAGAAAGGGCATGCTCATTCCTGGCGCATTCACAGCCATATAAGGAGACATAAGGAGCTAATTTTCTGTTTGAAGTTTGCTTGGTTTCGCCTGTAGAATCAGTTCTGTGGCACTCACAGATAATATCTTTGCAGTTTTGGAAACGTCAGAGTATTTTCTTTCCAAAGCTGTCAATTATATGCATAGTTGAGCATCTTTTTGTTACAAAATATTGCGCTTAAAACGGGCACGTTTTTTAATCCAATAATGAAATAGCGCCCATATAGGTTGAAGATGTTAACTGCAGAAATGCAGACCCAGCTGCATTCACAGGAACTTTATATTTCCTTCCAATTCCGTCTGATCGGTATCAACCATTCCACGGAGAGTGGGTCCGTGTGGGAAACGTAAAATGGAAAAGTTCGAGATTCGATTTAAATTGCAGGCCCCAGAACCACATCCCCAATGCAATGCCTTTATTACAGTACAAGAATGAGGGCCACTTTACGCACAATTAGGTTTCAATTTGAACACCCATCGCCACTGCCACTAGTTGAACTTTGGGCCCAAAGGAGACGTGTTCACACAAAAACTCTTTATTTCCTCCATAGATTTTTTGACTGAGTCCTAGATTAGAATATTGTTTACAGAGAGTTGCATCGCAAATGGCTCCCTATGCCATATAGAGAGTGCACTTTCGACCAGAGCCCCATGGACCCTGATCTAAAGTGGTGCACTATATAGGGAATAGGGTGCTATTTGGGACACAGGCAATGTATTTACTCTAGTGAAGCAGCACCGTGGCAGACGAGGGTTCAAATAGTCTTTGTTTTCTTTTATACTTGATTGAGCTTGCCTGACGCAATGGAACTAATGGGACAGTTATGAAAGTGCAAACCCTGACCATCTGGCACTACAGGCAGGCTTAATCAAACTCTCAAAAGTGTCAGGGCAGACAACTTTGTTAGGTGCACCTGAGAGGGGTAGCCTAGTGCAAAGCTTGCGGACACAACTTCCAGGCCAACTTGCTCCCTTCAACTAAGTAACCTTATTAATACTATATACTTTACATCCATGATAAGTGCAAAGGTTTAGTGGACAACGTGTTAGTGCAGAAGATAATTGATTTCTATGTCTCTGTAAGCTGTACACTGCTGTAAGCAGGATATCTACCATACATTGCTTATTGTGCCTGGACGTCAGGGAAATGACCAAAAAGATTAATGAGGCTAACATTGGTTTCTCATTTATTATGTATTTACCAATCATAAAATTGCCATTAGAAATATATATTATTAACATTTCTCCCATAGAACCTATAGTTTGCCTTGTTGACCTTGATGAAAGAAAAGGTTTTTCCTATGGCTAAGGTGTTACGGATGTTATGATTGACAAGGAATTGAGCTGTGAAGCATGTTTTATGTATGTGAAGTGAAGGAGCTAACACTAGGATAAAATATCACACATTTTTTCAAACATACGCATTTTAGTAAACACCTTCCCCTGGATGTATTCGCTGTTGATACTGTTTACATAAAATGGCAATTTTAGAGCATGAAAAGTGATAAATACATTATAAATTGATGTGCATCTGTCACGTCTGCTGCCGCTCTTCCCTCCCCTTGGCGCTTGAGGACACCAGGTTGACCTGCATCACACACTCCTGCCATCCATCCCGCACACCTGCCTTCCCTCATCAAGCGCATCAGTGTTATTGGACTCACCTGGACTCACTTATCATCTGTTCATTTCCTCCCCTATATTTGTCAGTTCCCCAGCTCTGCTCCCTGCTACTGCATTTTATTGGTTTAGTCTTTAGTATTACTTTGCTGAAGTTGTTACAGTCTTGTTCCATGTACGTTCTTTATAACATTTCTACTCCCTGTACCTGCTTTGTCTCTCCAGCGTCATCCCGTGTGACAGAATACAGCAGCCATACATATGAAGCATTGAGGAGTACTAGCGTTCCGGTTGGTGTGGTGGCATCAGGTCTGGGTTGCCACCGATGGAACCGAGGGTGCCAAGCCAGCTTGGTGGGCTCCCATGCCCTAGTTGGCTCAAGATGTTTCTTTGCCCCGGTTGCCTCGGGTGGTGCCCATCCCAGCCTCAGACGGATCATCAGTTCTTGTTTGCCCGCCCAGCCGGTCCAGTTTATTTTTTTTGTCTTTCGTTTTGTTGGTGACGTCGGGTTGGATTCCGCCACCGATGGAACCGGGGGTGCCTAATCCAGCCCGTCGGGCTTCCACGTGCTGGCTGGCTCAAGAGGTTTCCTTGCCTCGGTTGGTTCAGCAGCTTCCCATCCCACGTCACTCTTCACCGGATCATCGGGCTCCCTCTCTACAGCGGGATTGACGGGCGTCTTGCCTTAGCCGCATCGTCAGGCTCCCATGCTTCAGCCGGCTCGCCAGGCTCTCACGATCCTGCCGGTTTCTCGGGCTTCCACTCCCCAACCGGCTTTCTCAGCGCCCATGTCTCGGCCGGTTCGCCCAGCTGGGAAGTTGGGTGGCTCCCCAAGAGGGGAGGGTACTGTCACGTTTGCTCCCGCTCTTCCCTCCCCCTGCCACTTGAGGGCGCCAGATTGCCCTGCATCACGCACTCCTGCCATCCATTACGCACACCTGCCCTCCCTCATCACACGCATCAGCATTATTAGTCTCACCTAGACTCACTTATCACCTGTTCATTTCCTCCCCTATATTTGTCAGTTCCCCAGCTGTGTTCCCTACTGCTGCATTATATTGTTTTTTGTCTTTAGTATTAGTTAGCTGACGCTGTTACTGTCTCATTCCATGTTTGTTCTTTATTAAATGTTTTACTCCCCTTACCTGTTTCATCTCTCCAAAGTCATCCCATGTGACAGCATCACTTTCAAGTATTCTGTTGATCCTCTTTCTTCGATAAGAGGCAGACCTTTAGCACTCTAGCAAAACATACATCTAGGCCTAATGTATGTAGATAAACAGTTTTTATTTGGATCATTTGCGATTTATAGAAGTGTTTCTTTCACATCAGCTCAAGCAGTCCTTTTCATGTAACCTCAATATAGTCTCTTGGAATTGACATTCAGTCTTTGGCCTGTTTCTCAAGAAATGAAGTGATTATGAATGAAAGAATTACATTATCTAAAGATTTCTCCCCAGATATGCAAATAAACAAGCATTGGTTTAGCTTCCTAAAATGGTGGTCTTTCTTCTGCTTGTCCTCTTCAGCTTCAGCCATTGTAACCTTATAACGTGCTGTTTGGAAAGCAATTACAACAGTGTCTGCCGTCTCATCACAGTGCCTGACCAAAATTAAGACTATTTTTCTATTCCTCTTCCTGAAAAATGTAAAGCATAGAAGCAGAGTTTTTTTTACTCTTGGCTCTGCAGGCGGTGAAATCTCACCAACACATGCCAATGCCAATTGAATCATTCAGAGGGCTGGGACAATGAAACAGAGGAAAGATTTATTAAATAACATAAAGTTTCAATATTTTAGCAATTTGCTGGAGACGCATCATCTCTCCGGAGTTCACGCAGTGGGAGGTCAAATGCATGCTCGGGAGTCCTGGAGATGTTTAGAAGTTTAAGCAAAGTGCGGGCTAATGATGTCCTTAAACTTTGATCCAATCAGGAAACAGGCAATAAACAGCTAAGACTTCACCTTCCATCCCTCAGCGTATTTATGGTGGATGATAATATGTCCTTCAATAAGGACAATGCTATTTTATAAGACACATCAGTGTAAGATTTCTTAGAGGCAATCTGCAAGTTAAGTCCAAACATTTATGTACCAATCACAGATTCCCTTTTTAATGTTACAGTATATTTATAGAAACCTATCACCCATTTACCTGACAAAGTCATCACTGACCAGAAGCTTAGCAAATAAAACTCTGAAATTGCATCTGATTGAAGTGTGCAGAAACCTTTGCCATCGACACAAAATCCATTACTATGCAAATTACAGTGATTAATTATGCTTTTATCGGCAAAGATGGGATGTGCGTTTGGAAAACCATGTGCCGCCATATGACCTTGTGTCCAAATAAAAACACTATTATTGAATGATGTCTGGAATGATTTAAATGGTAATGGTCATTAGAGAAACAACTGAGGTTTGGAACAGCCAGTCATTTTAGCCCTAGATAAGAACAGTTGCCTATATGGTAATGTGTAAACATTGATGTGAACATCAAGCATTGATATGCCATGAACAATTAATGGATCATGTGTCGTGTGGAGACAGGTGGTATTTTGGCAACAACACCTGCTACAATATCACTAACATTGAGACTTACGTACATGTGCTAGTCTAATGGGCCTGTTGTCCACTAGCACCTTAAGTATGGTTTACGGGAACACATTTATGTTAGAAGCTGGAGTAGAACGTTCCCTCACCAAATGGTGTAAGTGGTCGCTGAGTGTCCAGGCACAGCATTCCCTAAGCCCTGACTTGGGAACAGCTCCAGTATTCCGCCTCTTTTAACCCTCACATGGAGTATAGAAACTCCAGAGCTGTCCCTAGGGTCAGTGTTCCAGCTACAGCTGCATTCATGTGCTGCAATGAGATTTGTACTTTTGTGATGCCAAAACCCTCCAGTCCTCTGGGTGTGTGCATGTGATCTCCCATTTCAGCACACCTAAGCCCATTTACTCCCAGACAAGTCTGACCAATCTGTTCTGTGGTGGGCTGTGGTTGATACACTGGCATGGCCCGGCTCCAAGCTAATATGAAGCATGTCTGAATCAGAGAGTTGAATGTGGTAATGAAAGATGTTCTGCTTTCTGTATTATTCTGTTATCACTAAGGCATTTTACTGGAATGAAGTGAAATCCATTCTGTGAAATTGTCCTAATATACATGGTTGAATTTGGGGTAAACTTTGAACATTGAGATACTAAAGACATGATAGATCAGAAGCATTAGTATATAAAGAAGGGAAAGAGACTGGGTTTTATGTCAGAAGTTAATGGTTCTCTGTAGAAAGACAGATGGCTTTGTAATGTGTTGGGTGGATGGGAGGAAGTCACAGGATTGCTATAGAGGAAGTGGATGGACTGTGGATTAGGTGAAGGAGGGGTTGAGGCCAGAAGGTCAGGTCAGATCCTTTGAAGGGAGAAATTACGGTTTATTATCCTATTACCCTCTTCCTGTCGAACCATAAAATGTAAGGATAAGGGAGGGGTGCCTAAAGTGGAATATTATATGTAGTGGTGGAAACATGTCTTTGTCTGAATACAGCGGTGTCGACCCTTTGGGAAGAATTAAACTTAGTTAAACTTCTCTAGTGTCTGTGAGTTATTTACTCTGAAAAATTAGAACCTAACAGATGGCACTGCAAGCAGGTGTCATGACGTTGCCCTCTTTGGGTACTGCGAGCACCCCTCCCTCTGCACCAGCCCTTTTCTATGCACCATCCCCCTACACCCCTGTCTCCTACACCCAGGCTGCTGTGGTCAGAGAGAGGTCGTAAATTCCTGGTGGAGATTATCTCCTCATGGCCACAGTATAAAGAGAGAGTGACTTTTCAATAGAGAACAAAGGAATTTCTTCCACCTCACAGAACTGGAGAACTGAACGATATTTATGTTCTGGAGAAGGTATAAAAGAACAGTGAAGAATCCAGCTATGAACTGGTCCATTTGGTACCATTTTGTGAAACTCATGGGAGACAATACGGCCACATTACCATAACGCTGTTTATTCAATAGCCTCAGATATGAGTCTTACATCTAATTGTTGTACAGGATGAATGAGGAATGAATGAATGAGGAAAGATTAAACTATTTGTGAAATTGTAATGATGATTGTAATGATGTAATGTGAGAGAATTGTATTTCTGTGACTGGCACGCCCCCATGAACACAGTTAGGACCTGGCATCATGAGAAAGCCTTTTTCTACTCTTATGAATAAAACCCCCACCTTGAATTTCTCAACATGTTTCTCTCAATTACGAGAGGACAAAGGTTTGAGACCAGACTGCTGAATCTTTTAACCATACCATGTGGTTAAACTCTTAGACTATCGATACCGACAGAATAAGAACAAGTCTTTGATATGAATAACTAGTCTACAGCTAGGAATTCGGTATCATTGAACGCGAAAACCAACAACCGCCGAAACATCTATACTATAAAGACATTAATGAATGTCACTCTGAACTATTCATTCTAACCACGATAGAGAGAGAGAGCGGACAGACTCCAACAGAAATTAACTTTTCTACGGAGATCCCGACGACACACTGAGCGTAAAAATATATATTGATTGCAATTATTCCCGAATGAGTGAGAGTTCATGTGCAAAGGATTAACATTTCAATTGTTATAATTATCAACTTTGTAGTGTCTCATCTCAGTTGACCCCACTTCCCTTTTTGTCCCCCGTTATCATTTCCTTGAAACTATCTACTGTTTGTTTATGCATTTCTGTGAATTACTTAGTTAGTAAAAAAATGATTTAAGAGAATTGATGTATGGATGACTCATAGTGAGGACTGGGTTCGTGCCGATAACCAGCAATTTATGACATTTGGAATGAGACTAACGTGAGGAAGAATAATTCATTAATCAGAAGACTTATTGATCAGATATGAAAATATCTGAAAAGTTATATTAGGAAAGTTATAACTTTGAATATTTTCCTTGGTGCCCCAACTTCCTAGTTAATTACAGTTACATGATTAATCAGTTTAACCTCTTGCTTCTACCTGGCACGCAGGCGTCCCATCTAGAGCTCTGGAAATGCAAATGCGCTACGCTAAATGCTAATAGTATTAGTTAAAACTCAAACGTTCATTAAAATACACATGCAGGGTATTGAATTAAAGCTACACTCGTTGTGAATCCAGGCAACAAGTCAGATTTCTAAAATGTTTTACGGCGAAAACATAGCACATATTTATGTCAAACCACCACCACAGACATAGCTCATTAGCATAGCCAAGTAGGAAAAAATATGCAATCAACAAACGCAGGATAAAAAAAAAAATCATTTCACTAACCTTTTGAAATCTTCATCAGATGACAGTAATAAATCAAATCAAATCAAATCGAATTTTATTTGTCACATACACATGGTTAGCAGATGTTAATGCGAGTGTAGTGAAATGCTTGTGCTTCTAGTTCCGACAATGCAGTGATAACCAACAAGTAATCTAACTAACAATTCCAAAACTACTGTCTTATACACAGTGTAAGGGGATAAGGAACATGTACATAAGGATATATGAATGAGTGATGGTACAGAGCAGCATACAGTAGATGGTATCGAGTACAGTATATACATATGAGATGAGTGTGTAGACAAAGTAAACAAAGTGGCATAGTTAAAGTGGCTAGTGATACATGTGTTACATAAGGATGCAGTCGATGATGTAGAGTACAGTATATACATATGCATATGAGATGAATAATGTAGGGTAAGTAACATTATATAAGGTAGCATTGTTTAAAGTGGCTAGTGATATATTTACATCATTTCCCATCAATTCCCATTATTAAAATGGCTGGAGTTGGGTCAGTGTCAATGACAGTGTGTTGGCAGCAGCCACTCAGTGTTAGTGGTGGCTGTTTAACAGTCTGATGGCCTTGAGATAGAAGCTGTTTTTCAGTCTCTCGGTCCCAGCTTTGATGCACCTGTACTGACCTCGCCTTCTGGATGATAGCGGGGTGAACAGGCAGTGGTTCGGGTGGTTGATGTCCTTGATGATCTTTATGGCCTTCCTGTAACAACGGGTGGTGTAGGTGTCCTGGAGGGCAGGTAGTTTGCCCCCGGTGATGCATGGTGCAGTCCTCACTACCCTCTGGAGAGCCTTACGGTTGAGGGCGGAGCAGTTGCCGTACCAGGCGGTGATACAGCCCGCCAGGATGCTCTCGATTGTGCATCTGTAGAAGTTTGTGAGTGCCGAATTTCTTCAGCCTCCTGAGGTTGAATAGGCGCTGCTGCGCCTTCTTCACGACGCTGTCAGTGTGAGTGGACCAATTCAGTTTGTCTGTGATGTGTATGCCGAGGAACTTAAAACTAGCTACCCTCTCCACTACTGTTCCATCGATGTGGATAGGGGGGTGTTCCCTCTGCTGTTTCCTGAAGTCCACAATCATCTCCTTAGTTTTGTTGACGTTGAGTGTGAGGTTATTTTCCTGACACCACACTCCGAGGGCCCTCACCTCCTCCCTGTAGGCCGTCTCGTCGTTGTTGGTAATCAAGCCTACCACTGTTGTGTCGTCCGCAAACTTGATGATTGAGTTGGAGGCGTGCGTGGCCACGCAGTCGTGGGTGAACAGGGAGTACAGGAGAGGGCTCAGAACGCACCCTTGTGGGGCCCCCGTGTTGAGGATCAGCGGGGAGGAGATGTTGTTGCCTACCCTCACCACCTGGGGGCGGCCCGTCAGGAAGTCCAGTACCCAGTTGCACAGGGCGGGGTCGAGACCCAGGGTCTCGAGTTTGATGACGAGCTTGGAGGGTACTATGGTGTTGAATGCCGAGCTGTAGTCGATGAACAGCATTCTCACATAGGTATTCCTCTTGTCCAGGTGGGTTAGAGCAGTGTGCAGTGTGGTTGAGATTGCATCGTCTGTGGACCTATTTGGGCGGTAAGCAAATTGGAGTGGGTCTAGGGTGTCAGGTAGGGTGGAGGTGATATGGTCCTTGACTAGTCTCTCAAAGCACTTCATGATGACGGAAGTGAGTGCTACGGGGCGGTAGTCGTTTAGCTCAGTTACCTTAGCTTTCTTGGGAACAGGAACAATGGTGGCCCTCTTGAAGCATGTGGGAACAGCTTGATTGAATATGTCCGTAAACACACCGGCCAGCTGGTCTGCGCATGCTCTGAGGGCGCGGCTGGGGATGCCGTCTGGGCCTGCAGCCTTGCGAGGGTTAACACGTTTAAATGTCTTACTCACCTCGGCTGCAGTGAAGGAGAGACCGCATGTTTCCGTTGCAGGCCGTGTCAGTGGCACTGTATTGTCCTCAAAGCGGGCAAAAAAGTTATTTAGTCTGCCTGGGAGCAAGACATCCTGGTCCGTGACTGGGCTGGATTTCATCTTGTAGTCCGTGATTGACTGTAGACCCTGCCACATGCCTCTTATGTCTGAGCCATTGAATTGAGATTCCACTTTGTCTCTGTACTGACGCTTAGCTTGTTTAATAGCCTTACGGAGGGAATAGCTGCACTGTTTGTATTCAGTCATGTTGCCAGACACCTTGCCCTGATTAAAAGCAGTGGTTCGCGCTTTCAGTTTCACGCGAATGCTGCCATCAATCCACGGTTTCTGGTTAGGGAATGTTTTTATCGTTGCTATGGGAACGACATCTTCGACGCACGTTCTAATGAACTCGCACACCGAATCAGCGTATTCGTCAATATTCCCATCTGACGCAATACGAAACATGTCCCAGTCCACGTGATGGAAGCAGTCTTGGAGTGTAGAGTCAGCTTGGTCTGACCAGCGTTGGACAGACCTCAGCGTGGGAGCCTCTTGTTTTAATTTCTGCCTGTAGGCAGGGATCAGCAAAATGGAGTCGTGGTCAGCTTTTCCGAAAGGGGGCGGGGCAGGGCCTTATATGCGTCGCGGAAGTTAGAGTAACAATGATCCAAGGTTTTACCACCCCTGGTTGCGCAATCGATATGCTGATAAAATTTAGGGAGTCTTGTTTTCAGATTGGCTTTGTTAAAATCCCCAGCTACAATGAATGCAGCCTCCGGATAAATGTTTTCCAGTTTGCAAAGAGTTAAATAAAGTTCGTTCAGAGCCATCGATGTGTCTGCTTGGGGGGGATATATACGGCTGTGATTATAATCGAAGAGAATTCTCTTGGAAGATAATGCGGTCTACATTTGATTGTGAGGAATTCTAAATCAGGTGAACAGAAGGATTTGAGTTCCTGTATGTTTCCTTCATCACACCATGTCCCGTTAGTCATGAGGCATACGCCCCCGCCACTCTTCTTACCAGAGAGATGTTTGTTTCTGTCGGCGCGATGCGTGGAGAAACCCGTTGGCTGCACCGCCCTGGATAGCGTTTTCCCAGTGAGCCATGTCTCCGTAAAGCAAAGAACGTTGCAGTCTCTGATGTCCCTCTGGAATGCCACCCTTGCTCGGATTTCATCAACCTTGTTGTCGAGAGACTGGACATTGGCAAGAAGAATACTGGGAAGTGGTGCGCGATGTGCCCTTTTTCGGAGTCTGACCAGAACACCGCCGCGTTTCCCCCTTTTTCGGAGTCGTTTCCTTGGGTCGCTGCATGCGATCCATTCCGTTGTCCTGTTTGTAAGGCAGAACACAGGATCCGCGTCGCGGAAAACATATTCTTGGTCGTACTGATGGTGAGTTGACGCTGATCTTATATTCAGTAGTTCTTCTCGACTGTATGTAATGAAACCTAAGATGACCTGGGGTACTAATGTAAGAAATAACACGTAAAAAAAACAAAAAACTGCATAGTTTCCTAGGAACGCGAAGCGAGGCGGCCATCTCAGTCGGCGCCGGAAGTTACACAGTACATTCATTTTTTTTCAATAATCTGCAATATATATCCATAAATCTCTGTTTACAATGACGCATCGTTCAAAAAATGCTACTAAAATGTCAGGAGAAATGAAATAGCTCCGGCAGATAACGTCAGCTAACAAGGAATACACATCATAAACTTTGACTAAATATGCATGTTTTACATATGTATAGGAAGATACACTTCTTCTAAATGCAATCGCTGTGTTACATTTATTTTTAACGTTACAGGTTGCGTTCACTAGGCTATACTAGGAGTCGGCGATCCAAATGTATCATTATGCCTACTCTATCTTGGAGTCGACAGAAACCCAAAATTAACACATAAATATTCCCTTACCTTTGCTGTTCTTCCATCAAAAGACCTGGAAGGGATTATACTTACCAAAACAGCATTTAGTTTTCAAGTCTGTGTCTTTCGGTTCTCAAAATAGCCACATTTCGGTCGAAATGTAGGCAAAATTCAAGTGGATGCGCACCAAACACACACGTCGTTTAATCGATCCTGAAGAAAAGACCTCACCGGAGCAGAGCGCGCATAAGCGTACACTTTTTTTTGGCGGGACCGAGACCTTTCGGCACGCTCAAAGTCTCGTGAGCACAATGAGAAGCCCCATTGAAAGCAGGCTTCGCGCTGAACACGTACAGACTGTTCCCAGAGCTGTAACTGTTTGGGAAGTGCGTATACCATGACGTCAAAGTTGGGCCAACTTTTTCCATGACAAGAGAGACTTTGGGAGAATGCATGCCCTGAGACTTCTGCTTTACATAGAGACAAAATTTAAACGGTTTTAGAAGCTTTAGAGTGTTTTTTATATGCATATATTAGCAACTTTTGACAAAAATGTATCCTGTTTTATATGGGTACCCAATTCCTCCAGAAGGGGCAGTAAACAGGGGTAGGCTTAACAGGTTAATCACGTAATAATAATTACAGAGAGTTATTTGATAAATAGGTCTTCAGTTTTAATGATGCCAAAGACACAACACAGGGTTCTCCACGATTTGTTGTCAAACCAAAAGTCCAGATCATTGGAGCAGAGCTGGCAACAAACAAGGCAGGCAAGTTCCTATATCTGTTTCCACTCATTTTGACATCTTGGTGAGAAGAGAATCGTAGGCGGAACATTATAGGATACGGACCTGGAGAGCCTGAGTTTAATTCGGTAGGCCCCCATTGTGTAACGACTGGTCTTAAATATCTGGTATAAGGTAGGTTCCATAAGGATATGTCCCGAGTGGAGGTTTTCCTCTGCGAGATCCAGATAAAAATATGGTGTAGGGTATGTTTCATAAGGATAGGTCCCGAGTGGAGGTTTTCCTCTGTGAGATACAGGCTAATATAAGTGGAGGGTAGGTTCCTTTAAGGATAGGTCCTGAGTGGAGGTTTTTCTCTGCGAGAGCCAGGAGTGACAATACAGGGGAGGGTAGATTCCATTTTAGGATAGGTCCCTAGTCGGGGTATTCCCCTGCGAAATATATGTAAAAGGGACAAAAGTCCCAGTTGCAGTGAGTTTTTGTAAGACGAGAGTTCTAGAAGCTGTGGACTTAATTAGGGCAAGACGTCCCTTCTGCCGGGACACCTGTCGACAATTTCTGGTGAAGTTGGAGGGCGCGCAATTCATATAAATAATCATAAAAATTATGGATATTAAACATCTAGGTACACACAAATGTCATATCAGTTGAAAGCTTATAATTATTGTTAATCTAACTGCATTGTCCGATTTTGTTAAGAGGCTTTACAGCGAAAGCATGCCATGCGATTGTTTGAGGAGGGTGCACCACAACATATATTTCAACCAGCACAGGCTTCATAAAATCACAAATAGCGATTAAATAATTACCTACTTTTTGAAAATCTTCCTCGGATTTGCAATCCAAATGGACCCAGCTACCACATGCATGGTCATTTTGTTAGATAAAATCCTTCTTTATATCCCAAAAAGTCTGTTTGTTGGGCCATCGATTTGAGTTCAACATGCAGACAAAGGAATCCAAACAGCTACCGCTAAACTTTGTTAAAACAAATCAAACTACGTTTCTATCCAATCCTCAGTCAGGTACCCTAAAATTTAATTAAACAATAATATTTCATACAGAAAGAAGTATGTTCAATAGAAAAGTAAAATTAGCAAGTGCACACCCACAGACTGATTTTCAACTGTGACTCCCTGGATCAAAACTTAAATTCTTTCTCATTTAGAACAACAAGCCTGAAACCTTCATCAAAGACGGTTGACATCTAGGGGAAGCCATTGCAATCTGGGAGCTGGAGTTGTATCGGACCCATAGCTTTCCATTGTAGAAGCATGGGATCTCAACAAAAAAAACATTCCGGTTGGTTTTTCTTTGGATTTTCTCCCACATTATTTCTACATCTTCAAAGTATTATCTATCCAAAGGTACCAATTAACTGCATAGTGGTTAGAGCGTTGGACTAGTAGCCGGAAAGTTGCAAGTTCAAACCCCCGAGCTGACAAGGTACAAATCTGTCGTTCTGCCCCTGAACAGGCAGTTAACCCACTGTTCCTAGGCTGTCATTGAAAATAAGAATTTGTTCTTAACTGACTTGCCTGGTTAAATAAAGGTAAAATTAAAATATCCTAGCTTCTGTGCCTGAGTAACTGGCAGGTTTCTTTGGACACGTCAGTCAGGCGGAAATTATGAATAAAGGACTCTAGCCCTAACAAGTTTTAACAAAAAGGAAAAATAAGATATTTGAACACTGTTTTGATTTACGTGTAGTAGCAGTACGGAGAGAGGTTGGTTTATGCCCTATGGAGAGAGGGAGCCATTATGTGGGTTGTCAACAATAGTTATATTTGAGGAAGTACTGGAATAGGACATTAAGTGCTCTATATTCTCTATATTCTCCAGTAATACATTTGCAGACGCTATGGTATCTAATACAAGGTATTAACTTCTGTGATGTCACGACTTCCACCGAGGTTGTTCCCTCTCCTTGTTCGGGCGGTGTTCGGCGGTCGACGTCACCGGCTTTCTAGCTGCCACCAATCTATGTTTCCTTTTGTTTTTTCTGTTTTACACACCTGGTTCCATCTCATGATTATATTCCTTATTTAACCCTCTAGTTTCCCTTTCTGTTTTGTGCGTGATTGTCTTTCTTGTGTTGGAGTTCGTATCCTGATTTGTATTTGTTTTATAACTGGATTTTTGTTCTGTTCTCGGATGGAGTAAATACAGTGGTTTTACTCTTACCTGTGTCCTGCGCCTGACTCCTTCGCTATCCTCTATATAGATTCTGACATGTGTCCAATTAATTATTATCCGGGGAATTGTGTAGTGCTATCTTAGAAAATAGGTTAATAGAAGGTGTGCATTATGGACGGGGGTGAAGAAATCCAAAACACACTGAACACAATTGGGAGAGGTTAGGGAATAATAACTATTGATAGGGCAACAAATAAACCCGTTTCTCCCTGTAATATGGAGCTAGAGGGTTATAATAAAGCCATGGTGGCGCTGAAAGAAGCCAGCATTCTAACGATTCGGTTCAAATATGGGAAAAATTTAGCCACATTTCCCTTCTGAGAATACAAATCAAATAAAGGTTTCAGAGAGGCAATTATGACTTGGCACAAAGACATAAAAACCAGAAACAAAAGCTCAATATACCAGCGTTTTGGTGTCAGCATTCTATCAACAAAAAATGCATCACGATAAATAATTAATTGGTCACCATTACACTGCCACAGAAAGACTGAGAACGTGAGTGTATTGATACAATTTGCGCTTCTGCTTTGATGGTGGGTTTGAACCCTGTGCTCAAAATGGTAATTGGGATAGTGGATGAAATAGAGCAGGATGTGTTGAGAGTGGAATATAATTCCCCTCACTTCGCAGACGTGCAAGGGGTTAATAGAGCCATAGGGAAAATCCGTAACTATAGTTTCAATGGCCAAGATAAGACAAAGAAATGTAGTGGAAAAGCATCAAAGCGTAGTGAGACAGAGTCCTGTTTAGGTGTGGGGCTATTGGTCATTGGAAAAGGGAGTGTAAACGCGGTATGGAGCCTGCTATATTCGGAGAAAATGCTGCCAGGCAAGCATTTCCATCGGTTTCAAAAGAGCAACAACAAATCCTCCGGAAAGTAGCAGGAATGGAACTTTCACCTAGCGGTGTATAGTCTAAGTTCGATCGATAGAGATTATAGTTTCTATGTGAAGGAAGACATATGAGATCATGTCTTACCTAACTTTTTATTAGAGGCCATGAGAAATTATGGTTTATTATCATATTACCCTCTTCCTGTCCAACCATAACATGTAAGGATTGGAGAGACGGAGAGGGGTGCCAAAAGTGGAGAATATATACTTATATACTATATATACACTATAATATATTCATTGTCTGTGTCGACCCTTTGGGAAGAATTAAACTTGGTTAAGCTTCTCTCGTGTCCGTATGTTTTTTATTCTGAAAAATTAGAACCTAACAACATACTGTGTCTGGTTTCCTTTCCTCTTCTCCTGTGCTTGTTCAAAGTTAATAGATTTGATTAGATGCAACATGTGAACACAAGGATTTACATGACCAGAGTTTATGAGATCTGACTCAGCAAGGTCCCATGAGGCCACACAATCTCCCTTTCATAATTTCACCTGTCTGTACCATTTCCCAAGTGATCCCCGCGTTCCAGACTGACTACATTGCAGGTGTTGCATTGCATCAACCACGTCAGTGACTGCACAGTTGGGCATCAGATTGCTGTTTCATATGATGTGGTTAGCTGATATATTAAGTGTTGTGGAATCTGTTGTGCACATGTAATGTAGTCAGTATGGAAAGTAGACCAAGCCTTTACCTTGCCCCAGAGGTAGGATTATGGAGAAGCAACCATTCGTTATGTGCATAGTCTTAAAACTGGTAATGATGTACAGCTTTTAAACAGGCCTCCCAACATTGAATTAATGTGAATTAATTTAGAGTAAAGCTGCCTGAGCCGGGATGTAATATGAGTAAGACATGAGCTTTTGAAATGGCACCATTGGTCTATTATAGCCTCTCTAACTATTCTTGAAAGCTATGAAAAATACCCCTTGATAGATCTTTTTAAGGTTGTCACACACTGTTGAATCTGTCAGTATGTGACTGGAGTTTGTCTTTGCCTTACCTCTGCCAGTCTAATTTTGATTGATCAAAATTTGCAAGACTGTATCAATCTGTCCATCCATGGTAGGGTCATCTTCAGACAGATCCCCCAAGAATGCTAGACACTCCCCACCACTTTTTTATTTATTTTTAACTTTATTTAACTAGGCAAGTCAGAACCTCTTTGGGATAGGGCTGTTTACTGCCCCCGCTGGAGTATTTGCGTGCCCATAGTAAACATAATTTTTTTTGTCAAAAGTTGCTAATATATGCAAATAAAAAAATATTATTGAATAGAAAACACTCTAAAGCTTCTAAAACCGTTTAAATTATGTCTGTATGTAAAGCAGAACTCTCAGGGCAGTCATTCTCCCAAACTCTCTCTTGGCCCAAATTTGACGTCATCGCCCCCCCTTTCCCAAGCACCTACAGGTCTGGGAACAGTCTCTTTGTCTTCAGCGCGATCTCAGCTTTCAATGGGATTCTCATTGTGAGAATCGCTCAGCTCACGAGAGTTTTGGCGGGCCAAAACCTTTCGGTCATGCGAAAAAACAGGTCACTCTCATGCGTGCTCTGCTCCGGTCCTGTCTTCTTTCCAAGATCGATTATACAATGCATGCGTTTCTGTTCGTCCTCACGATTGCTGTACACCTTTATAACATGTTAAAGCTTGATTATGAACTTAGTTTGACAAGTTTAGTCGACATATAATATGTAAGTTCGACATTTTGGTGCGCATCCACTTGACTTTTGGCTACATTTCAACCGAAATGTGTCGTGTTTGAGAACCGAAAGACACAGACTGCAAAACTAAATGCTGTTTTTGGTAAGTATAATTCCTTCCAGGTCTTCTGATGGAAGAACAGCAAAGGTAAGGGAATATTTATGTGGTAAATTTGGGTTTCTGTGGACTCCAAGATAGAGGAGCCATAATCCTACTTTTTGAGCGCCGACTCATAGTATAGCCTAGTGAACGAAACCTGTAACGTTAAAAATAAATGTAACACAGCGATTGCATTCAGAAGAAGTGTATCTAACTATATATATGTAGAACATGCATATTTAGTCAAAGTTTATGATGTGTATTCCTTGTTAGCTGACGTTATCTGCCGGAGCTATCGTCATTTCTCAAGACATTTGAGGAGCATTTTTCGAACGATGCATCATTGTAAACAGAGATTTATGGATATATATAGCATATTATTGAAAAAAACATAAATGTACTGTGTAACATGTTATATTACTGTCATCTGATGAAGATTTCAAAAGGTTAGTGCATTATTTTTCTTTTAATCCTGCGTTTGTTGATTGTATATTTTTTTCAACTTGGCTATGCAAATTAGCTGTGTCTTCGGTGGTGGTTTGACATAAATATGTGCTATGTTTTCGCCGTAAAACATTTTAGAAATCTGACTTGCTGGGTAGATAAACAAGGTGTTTATATTTCATTTGAGCCATTGGACTTGTTAATGTGTGGAGGTTAAATATTTTTAGGAATATTTTTGCGTTCCATGTGCCACCTTCCAGCTGAACGTGGGGGGGGGGTGTTCCAAAATTGAAACCCTAGTCCCCTTCTGGTTAAGAAGAGATTCTTATTTTCATTGACAGGTTAACTGCCTGTCCAGGGGCAGAACGACAAATTTGTACGTTGTCAGCTCAGGGGTTTTGAACTTGCAATCGTCCGGTTACTAGTCCAACGCTCTAACCATTAGGCTACCCTGCCGCCCGTTTCTGCAGAGGCAGTCTTCCTTTTTATAAGCTCCACATGTGGTGGCTTGTCCAACGGTTTAGAGTTTCAACAGAACCTTATTGGTGTCATACTGAGCCCACCAGAATGGCATTTTCAACCAATAAATGAAATGTACTCAGAAATCATCTTACAATAACATTAGCTATCAAATGTTTTATTGATTTACTGTGTGCCAGTAACTCTTGATTGTCTGCTTTTTTTTGCTGAGTCAGGAAAAAAGTTGTTTCGATCCCTCTACTTTTCAGTGCTTTGCCTACCTTAGTCAGTCAGTAATAAGGATGACCTGGTCATTATCAGCCTCAACCTCACCATTGAAACGTATTTCACTACTTTTGAGAGCACACCCTGAGGGACTGGTGTATGAAAACCACTAGCATTATGCAAATGAAATAGACTTGCCTTTGACATTTCTACCCTTCACTTAAGTGCATACATATGCAAGAACACAAACACACACCGGCATTGTGGAGCCAAGAGATACACGCTTGACCTCTCCCCTCTCTCCGGCCCAAGAAACTTAGTCTTGACATAGAACAGATACTGCAACCCTGCCACAGTATTATACAAACACATTCTGATGAGAAGTAACTTAAACATATAATGAATATAAAACATCTTACCTATGTTACCAACCAATTCTGATCATTCCCCAACATGGTCCATTCTGTTCTACTTGTCCCAAATCTCCCATTCTATTACCATTGTAATTGTACACACATTTATGTTAAAATGTGCCTAGCCCAATGTTCTGTCGCTGATAACTGGGACGAATGTAGGAGCAGGACAAAAGATCCTGTTTGGGACTTATGGTCATGTACATCATAGGTCTATCTGGCTTGTATTATTTATCACAGCTCAGGCTAAGACCCAGATGCAGACACAGAAGACAGATAGTATGGGTCTCTAAGCTTATTACAGTACAAGGGGCAGGGAAAAGTTAAGTCAAGGCAGGCAAAGAGTTGTAATCCAAATCATAGTCAGGCAGGTACAGGACAGGAGGCAATCAGTAGGTCAATGCAGGCAAAGAGTCGTAATCAAAATTAGAGTCAGGCAGGTACAGGACGGCAAGCAGAATCAGAGTCAGGACAAGCAGAAAGGTCAGAACTGGATGGGGGGTGGAGACAAGACAAGTAAAGCAGATCTTTGCCTGCCTTGATCAGTGACATTATTATCCTTACAACAACAAAAATGTCCTGTGATAGATTGTGTAGATTTCCATATTTTGGGATCAGAGTTTGTTTGTTAATAACATTATGATTGAAGTACAGTTGTGGCCAATAGTTTAGAGAATGACACAAATATTAATTTCCACAAAGTTCCGTCCTTCACTGTCACGTTCTGACCTGAGATCCTTTGTTTTGTATTTTGTTTTAGTATGGTCAGGGCGTGAGTTGGGTGGGTTGTCTATGTTAGTTTGTCTATGATTTTCTATTTATGTGTTTGGCCTGGTATGGTTCTCAATCAGCGGCAGCTGTCAATCGTTGTCCTTGATTGAGAACCATATTTAGGTAGCCTGTTTTGTATTGTGGGTTGTGGGTGTTCCTGTTTCCACATTACGGGACTGTTTCATCATCGGTCATTTTGTCGGTTTATTGTTAAAGTATTCTATTAAAATAGATAATCATCACGCTGAATTTTGGTCCATCTCTCTTTCCCCAGACGACAAGCGTTACATTCAGTGTCTAGATATTTTTGTCAGATGTTACTATGGAATGCTGAAGTATAATCACAAGCATTTCATAAGTGTCAAAGGCTTTTATTGACAATTACATGAAGTTGATGCACAGAGTCAATATTTGCAGTGTTGACCCTTCTTTTTCAAGACCTCTGCAATCTACCCTGGCATGATGTCAATTAACTTGATGGCAGCCCATTCTTGCATAATCAATGCTTGGAGATTGTCAGAATTTGTGGGGTTTTGTTTGTCCACCTGCCTCTTGAGGATTGACGACAAGTTCTCAATGGGATTAAGGTCTGGGAAGTTTTCTGGCCATGGACCCAAAATATCAATGTTTTGTTTCCCGAGCCACTTAGTCATCACTTTAGCCTTAAGGCAAGGTGCTCCATCATGCTGTTGCTCTCGGAGGATGTGTTGGTACCATTCTTTATGGTAATCCGGGCTGTAATTTTTTGGCAAAATTGTGAGTGAGCCCATGCCCTTGTCTGAGAAGCAACCCCACACATGAATGGTCTCAGGATGCTTTACTGTTGGAATGACACAGGACTGATTGATGGTAGCGCTCACCATGTCTTCTCCAGACAAGCTTTTTTCCGGATGCCCCAAACAATCAGAAAGGGGATTCATCAGAGAAAATGACTTTACCCCAGTCCTCAGAATTCCAATCCCTGTACATTTTGCGGAATATCAGTCTGTCCCTGATGTTTTTCCTGGAGAGTAGTGGCTTTTTTGCTGCCCTTCGTGACACCAGGCCATCCTGCTGCCATTCCTGAGCAAGCTCTGTACTGGAGCAAGCTCTGTACAGGCTGTGCCCCGATCCCGCAGCTGAATCAACATTAGGCGATTGCTGGGCTTTCTTGTGCGCCCTGAAGCCTTCTTCACAACAATTGATCCACTATCCTTGAAGTTCTTGATGATCCGATAAATGGTTGATTTAGGTGCAATGTTACTGGCAGCAATATCCTTGCCTGTGAAGCCTTTTTGTGCAAAGCAATGATGACGGCACGTGTTTCCTTGCAGGTAACCATGATTGACGGCAGAAGAACAATCCAAGTCCAAGCACCACCCTCCTTTAATCAGCATGACAGAGTGATCTCCAGCCTTGTCTTCGTCAACACTCACACCCGTGTTAACGAGAGAATCACTGACATGATGTTATACGAACTACGCTAATGATACGCATTTTAGAAGGTTACTTTTTATTAAATGTGTTTCTAACGGTCGCATGCTAGCCATACATAGCTAACTAGTTGTTTTTAGCTGACAATAGCAGTTAATGAGTTTTTGTTATATTTAATTCACAGGCCTCTTCTGTAAGTAATTTGTACAATTAGCACAGTATATATAGTGAATCCGATGTACTGTTGTTGACTCAACAATACATGGGTATAAGTAGTTGTTTTGCACACCACCATCTTTAGGGATAGGGTAGCTAACGTTAGCTAGCTTGGTAGATAGATGAATAGTTGAGGGATAGCTTTTGCTGTGTTATGAAAACATTGAGAAAACAGGATTGAAACACATTTGAGAATGTGTGAAAGTGTTGCCATAATATATGTGACTCGTTTCAGGAAACTAGGCATATGTGGCATGTCACTACTTCACAGAAGAGGGATTTAAACGTAAACATAGATTTTTTAAAATCAGAAATGCCTTCTGGAACATGTGAACGTCCATGTACCTTAAGAAAAACTTGTATTCCATCCTTAAATATGAATACAATTGTTAAATTACGAGTCTAGTTGGTTTAGCCACAGAAAAAGACAGGAAACTTCCCACTAGCAATGATTGGCTGAGATAATGGATGGGCTGGACATGCTGGGAGAGGAGTATGGAGTATGGTCTGCCATGTATTTTTACGTATTGTTTTATTTAACTAGGCAGCATGCTTCTGTCTGTAATGTGAGCTGTTCAGTATGTGTTGATAATCAAGTCAAATGAAATTGTATTTTTCACATACACATGGTTAGACGATGTTAACCTCTAGCGACGAGCAATCCCATATTCGGGAACGTAATCATAGCCTCAAGCGCATTACCATAACATTACCATAACACAACGTTTCCTATGTTCATCCTGCTTGGCTGACAAATCGACCGAAAATACTTCAACTATAACTCCAAACTTTTTTCAAAATGTTCTCCATAATATCGACAGAAACACGGCAAACGTTACATTTTACATTTAAGTCATTTAGCAGACGCTCTTATCCAGAGCGACTTACAAATTGGTGCATTCACCTTATGACATCCAGTGGAACAACCACTTTACAATAGTGCATCTAAATATTTTAAGGGGGGGGGGGAGTGAGAAGGATTACTTTATCCTATCCTAGGTATTCCTTAAAGAGGTGGGGTTTCAGGTGTCTCCGGAAGGTGGTGATTGACTCCGCTGTCCTGGCGTCGTGAGGGAGTTTGTTCCACCATTGGGGAGCCAGAGCAGCGAACAGTTTTGACTGGGCTGAGCGGGAACTGTACTTCCTCAGTGGTAGGGAGGCGAGCAGGCCAGAGGTGGATGAACGCAGTGCCCTTGTTTGGGTGTAGGGCCTGATCAGAGCCTGGAGGTACTGAGGTGCCGTTCCCCTCACAGCTCCGTAGGCAAGCACCATGGTCTTGTAGCGGATGCGAGCTTCAACTGGAAGCCAGTGGAGAGAGCGGAGGAGCGGGGTGACGTGAGAGAACTTGGGAAGGTTGAACACCAGACGGGCTGCGGCGTTCTGGATGAGTTGTAGGGGTTTAATGGCACAGGCAGCGAGTTGCAGTAATCCAGACGGGAGATGACAAGTGCCTGGATTAGGACCTGCGCCGCTTCCTGTGTGAGGCAGGGTCGTACTCTGCGGATGTTGTAGAGCATGCACCTACAGGAACGGGCCACCGCCTTGATGTTAGTTGAGAATGACAGGGTGTTGTCCAGGATCACGCCAAGGTTCTTAGCGCTCTGGGAGGAGGACACAATGGAGTTGTCAACCGTGATGGCGAGATCATGGAACGGGCAGTCCTTCCCCGGAAGGAAGAGCAGCTCCGTCTTGCCGAGGTTCAGCTTGAGGTGGTGATCCGTCATCCACACTGATATGTCTGCCAGACATGCAGAGATGCGATTCGCCACCTGGTCATCAGAAGGGGGAAAGAAGAAGATTAATTGTGTGTCGTCTGCATAGCAATGATAGGAGAGACCATGTGAGGTTATGACAGAGCCAAGTGACTTGGTGTATAGCGAGAATAGGAGAGGGCCTAGAACAGAGCCCTGGGGGACACCAGTGGTGAGAGGGCGTAGTGAGGAGACAGATTCTCGCCACGCCACCTGGTAGGAGCGACCTGTCAGGTAGGACGCAATCCAAGCGTGGGCCGGCCGGAGATGCCCAACTCGGAGAGGGTGGAGAGGAGGATCTGATGGTTCACAGTATCGAAGGCAGCCGATAGGTCTAGAAGGATGAGAGCAGAGGAGAGAGAGTTAGCTTTAGCGGTGCGGAGCGCCTCTGTGATACAGAGAAGAGCAGTCTCAGTTGAATGACTAGTCTTGAAACCTGACTGATTTGGATCAAGAAGGTCATTCTGAGAGAGATAGCGGGAGAGCTGGCCAAGGACGATATCACAGACAATATCTTTGCAGTTTTGGAAACGTCAGTGTTTTCTTTCCGAAGCTGTCAATTATATGCATAGTCGAGCATCTTTTCGTGACAAAATATCTTGTTTAAAACGGGAACGTTTTTCATCCAAAAATTAAAATAGCGCCCCCCTATATCCAACTGGTTAAACAACTCCTTTGTAAGATAAATCTTTTAAAATGAAACATGTATGGAAACCGTTGAATTAACACTTCAGTTAGCAGGCTCAAGCAAGCTAAAACCAACATGGTAGCAAAAACTAACAGGTACAAATTGTTAACAACTTAGAAATTATTTAAACACACTTTGCTGTAGGCTGCTATTTACTAGTTATCAAAAAATCCTGTATGTCATGTAAAATATATTCACCCCAAACAGTATAGTAATCACAACTTACCAGAAAGCATGTAGTCCGTGGCTCAGACAGTATAACAGTGTTGGCTCAGTAGCAATTTCATTAGTGTGCAAGATCTTGAAAATCAGCTGTATATGTGATGGAAGAGTGCCATGCACATGTGAGGAAAGAATGCACTGTGCATGCAGAGAGTTGCAATTCCATTGAATTGGGGATATTGGGGAACCTCTTGAAGCTAGGGTACACTATTTTTATGTATGGAAAAATAATGCTCCCAAAGTAAACGGCCTATTTCTCAGGACCAGATGCTAGAATATGCATATAATTGACAGATTAGGATAGAAAACACTCTAAAGTTTCCAAAACTGTCCAAATATTGTCTGTGAGTATAACAGAACTGATATTGCAGGCGAAACGCTGAGAAAAATGCAACCAGGAAGCGGTTTCTATTTTGGAAAACTCCATGTTACATAGCCTCCCTTTGCTCCATTTAAAGGGATATCAACCAGAATCGTTTTCCTATCATTCCCCAAGTTGTCAACAGTCTTCAGACATAGCTTCAGGCTTTTATTTTGAAAAATGAGCCAGAACAATAACTTCACATGAGTTTTGCTCGCGCAACAGAGTTTGGACAGCTATTATTTTTCCCTCTCCTACTGTGAAAGACATTTGCGGTTGATATATTATCGATTCTATATTTTAAAAACAACCTGAGGATTGATTATAAAAAATGTTTGACATGTTTCTGTGGACATTATACGGATATTATTTGGAATTTGTCTGCGTTGTCATGACCGCTCTTTCCTGTAAATTTCTGAACATAATGCGCCAAACAAACGGAGGTAGTTTGGAAGTAAAAATAATGTTTATGGAACAAAAGGAACATTTGTTGTGTAACTGGGATTCTCGTGAGTGAAAACATCCGAAGATCATCAAAGGTAAACGATTAATTTGATTGCTTTTCTGATTTGTGGCCAAGCTACCTGATGCTAAGTGTACTTAATGTTTTGTCATGCGATCGATAAACTTACAAACATTTGGATTGCTTTCGCTGTAAAGCATAATTTCAAAATCTGAGATGACATGTGGATTAACAAAAGGCTAAACTGTGTTTTGCAATATTGCACTTGTGATTTAATGAATATGAATATTTTTTGTAATATTATTTGACTGAGGCTCTATGCTATTCAGCGGTTGCTGATGACAATTATCCCGCTTAAGGGACGGGTAGCATCAAGAAGTTAATCGAACAAAAGGACCGTTTGTGATGTTTATGGGACATATTGGAGTACCAACAGAAGAAGCTTGTCAAAGGTAAGGCATGATTTAGATTTTTATTTCTGCGTTTTGTGTCGCGCCTGCAGGGTTGAAATATGTTTTCTCACTTTGTTTACTATGGTGCTATCCTCAGATAATAGCATTGTTTGCTTTCGCCATAAAGCCTTTTTTAAATCTGACATGTTGGCTGGATACACAACACGTGTAGCTTTAATTTGGTATCTTACATGTGTGATTTCATTCGACTTTTATAGTAACTTATTTGAATTTGGCGCTCTGAACTCTGCATTTTCTCTGGCTTTTGGCGCTAGCGTCCCACATATCCCAGAGAGGTTAACTATTTTCCAAGGTAGTGCCTGCCACTGCCCCGGAGAATAGTTATGGTATTTGTGCCTATTAACTGGTCACTGCACTAAATACCTTGTATTCGAACCAAATCTATTACTGGAGAATATGGATGACCTAACCCTTTCATGTGTGAGTTCCAAATATCTGTAACGGTCCCCCCCAGTGTGAGTTTTTTATACACGTGATGTTAGAACGTTCTCTCCATTCCAGAATGTGATTGTTACATAATAGTACATTTAATCCGTGCTGCATTCAAACAAAAGAACACAACCGGTTTTTATCTTGTTAAGTTTTTATTATTTATTTATTTATTGATTATTATTTTATTAACTTTTTTCTTCTTCTAATAACAGTTTCAATTGAGGTGTGTTCCGCCTCATTCATTCACATAAAATTAGTCATTTTTACTTTTGCGGACCAATTACATTTTTTAGACATTTCTGACCCGGACAAAATACCCCAAACACTTCCCAATTGTTTGTGCAGTTAAAGTCTGCAGTCATTTGCTCATCTCCCGTCCTGCATACACGTGTTCACAATTTCCGTCTGTTGCCTGCATTGCAATCAAAGTTGTTTTTGTTACCAATAATAACTTTGGAAATGTGTGTTTCTATCAAAGTAAGTGCCGTATTGCATTATAATAGTTTCTGCATGGCATTTCTACTGTACCATAATATTTTTGTGTATATTATTTATTACCGCGGACACACGATGTAACGTTACTCATTTCATAACATTTATGGTGTTATACTCAATGCTTAGGTATCTAGCTACATTCTTCTATTAGCTCTGGAAAACAATACTAATTGCGCCAGGTAAGTATTAGCATGTGCTGTATTTTGAAGCTACCCTGGCCTTATGACTCCCAAGTGCTAGAGGCATCACTACAGACACCCATCTTCAAATCCAGACTGCGTTTCTATCAAAGTAAGTGCCTTATTACGTTATAATTGTTTCTGCAGTAACTCACGGTGTGTATGGAGTGTAATATATTTGTGTATATTCCTTATAACCGCGGACACACGAGGTAACGTTACTCATGTCATAATATTTTATGGTGTTATATTAAATCATGCTTATGTAGCTAGTTACATTCTTATATTAGCTCTGTAAAACAATGCAAATTGGTCGTTTTCTGAGTGCATTCCACAAAGCTGTTCATGTCAGCCTTTTCCACTGCCCGCATTTTGAGGTGATAGTCAAGTACTCTGTCTGGTTTGTTTCTCTCTCCTGTCAGGTGGTCCACCTTCCCTGTGGCCCGACATGGTTGCTGTATGGACAGTGGAGAGGACATGGACGTCTCGTTTGTCATGGCACTTTACTGCCAGCTGTTGACATTTCTTATTTTGTATAACAGGTCATGTAGGATGGCAGTAGCATTGTTTATGAAATGCAGTCATAGCAGCAGAACTAGAAAGCAGTCTTGGGAAAAGAGGTTGGCAAAGAAAGGAGTTGCAAACATAGGATCTCTGCTCCAGTATTCTCTTAGGGAGTTCTTCTTTACTATCCACATGAGAAGGACTGTCACCAGGAAGGTATACATTCACAAATTGTGGTTGTGGTTGCCCCCCCACTCCTGGGCTCTCTCTTCTCCTGTAGCTCCAAGGCATAGCGATTGGATTCTACTATGTCTCCCACCAGCTCCGCTGTCAGAAACAACTTGAAGCACTCTGCCTCAGATGGAAATGGCAAGGGGCGTTGCACTCCAGACTGGGACTCATCAACACAAAGAGCAGGGCCAGGAGGGGTGAAATGCAGAACTCCTGTACTTCATCCACTATCGGTCTGCCTCCATCACCACCAGCATCTTCAAAGGGAACTGGGACTTTGTCAGTGGACAAGGGGTCCTCAGACAAGGGGTCCTCTGTCACTGTTAGGATCTGATTCCTGACCTTCAAAATTTTGTCAGAATTTTTTTTAATCTCAATTTCCGCATTTGTGAGTTGTCTCCTTTTGAAAGACATTGCTAATGCTACATCTTAGCTCACTAGCTACATACATAAACAACAACACTGAATGGCTCAGAGTGGGAGTGAGAGGTTACGTGATTGAGTGCCTGCACGTGCCATTTGTATCAATAAATCACTATCAGATCATGTTTTCTGTGGTATTATTGATATATTTACTATTTTATTCCCTTTTTTCAATGACCTGTGATACATCATGCATTCTGATTTTTGCATAGCTTGTAATGGGCACATAGTATGTGTGTAAAATATTTTTTTGAAGGTTGTACTGACTATTGATGAGCAAAGCTAATTCAAGCTATGTGTGTGGAGCCATGTTTGTTGACATACAATGCATATGTCAGACCAAACATGCTATAACAAAATGAGGTGAGTAAGGGTTCACTCATTTTTTGAGAACTTCAGGAAGTAAATGTGGGATGTGAACGATGGTAGACAACACACTCCTTCAACATGCATTCAACATGCATACTATAAACAGACCAAACTCATCTTGTCTTCTCTTATTATCTTTGGTTTCTTGAGGAAAAATGGCTGCACGCTGAAACTAATCGTCGGACTACATTCAATTTCTAGAAAGTGTTTTACTCAATTATTTTGATTAACTGTGAACAGAACACAAAAATACAAAATAACCAGGTGAATGTAAGAAATGAAAATCGAAACAATCCTGAATGGTGAAAACGGGAAACAACTACCCATAAACACCAGGTGGGAAATCCTGTAACGCTAATCGGAAGAGGTAGACCAAGATGCAGGGTGGTAAGTGTTCATACTTTATTTCAACTGACCACTAAACAAAAGGAATGTCACGTTCTGAAGGCTACACAGAGCTAACAAAAAAAACAACATCCTACAGCCTAAGGTGGCAAAACAGGCTGCCTAATTATGATTCCCAATCAGCGACAATGATAGACAGCTGTCCCTGATTGAGAACCATACCCATCCAAAACATAGAAACACAAAACCTAGAAAAACATCATAGAATGCCCACCCCAACTCACTCAAACCAAAATAGAGACATAAAAAAGGAACTGAGGTCAGGGCGTGACAATGGTGATGTTTTTATTATACTAATTTGATTTCCAAGGGGGAAAAGAACATCAACCTTAGGGGGGTTAAAGTGATCACTCAATCTGACCCTGAGTGTGTGTGTGCATGTGTGGGGGGGGGGTCCATTAAGCATGCCCCCATTAAGCCACACCGCCAAAATGATTTCCCTGTGTGCCGTGCCTTTTCGAATGAATTGTAGAGTTACCACCCAAGACTGTATTTGTTAGTAACATAGATATAGTTGTTGAATTCACTCATTTTCTGTCCTATGGCCTTCACGAAGTCAGTTCCTAGGTGTATGCCATCGTTATAATTAAACTCTTTATGACAATACATATCTCATAAGGCCTTATTTTGAACACAAGCTTTACCCTAATACAGTGGCCTGAAACTCATAGTTTTACAGGCCATATTAGGCACAAAGCTGAATCCCAAATTTCCCAGGTACTCTCTAATATCTACTGTTTGCATGACTGTCACTGCTATTTCAATTCATTTCCATTGACTCCTTTCTAAAGAGATGCTTGTCCGCCGCCCATCTCACATATGTCAGGACCTATGTGGGTACAGAGAGGCTAGGGTTGCATCTCAAATGGCTCATTATTCCCTATATAGTGCATTGCCTTTGAACAGGGCCCATAGGGAACATGATAAGGCTCTGGTCAACATTTGTGCACTATATAGGGAATAGGGTGGCATTTGTGGGTGAGTGTGATGAGGCCAAACCTTTGAACATTTCTGGAGAAATAAGAGAAGGCGTCGGTCCTGAAATGGGAATGCTAGAGAGTGGGACATCCTGTCTGCCTCATCTATGCCAAGATTATCACAGAGAAGAGACAGTGTTTTTATTGGTCTGTGTATTTTCTCTCTCTCTCTCTACATCTCTCTACCTCTGAGACTTTCAGTCTAATAACTCAGTGACACAATATCTCGCTCTCTTTCATTCCCTCTATTTTGTGCTCTTTTGCCGCATTCTTTCTCTCTCTCTCTCTCTCTCTCTCTCTCTCTCTCTCTCTCTCTCTCTCTCTCTCAATTTTCTCTCTCTTTTCTTGCCCACTGTGTCCCCTCTATCTCTGCCAGCTGTCAAAGTTTCACCCCTTTCCTTTCATTTCTCTATTCATTTTCCTCCGGCTTAAAACTTGTTGGGGATAGGGGGCAGTATTTTCACTTTGGATGAAATGCGTGCTCATAGTGAACTGCATCCTACTCTGTCCTAGATTGCTAATATATGCATATTATTATTACTATTGGATAGAAAACACTCTGAAGTTTCTAAAAATGTTTGAATTATGTCTGAGTATAACAGAACTCATAGGGCAGGCAATCTTCCAACCAGGAAGTGAACTTCTGAATGCGTGTCTAATTTTAAGTCATCGCCTCTTCCCTTCCAAATAAGATATGGATATGTTAGCACTTCCTACGCCTTCCACTAGATGTCCTTATTCAGTAGAACGTGGAATGGAGCCTTTGGTGTGAACTTTGACCGAATGGGAGGGGAAATAGTCACTGTCCTGGCAGAATGCAATTACCCTGTGGCACATTTGTTTGTGGATGTCACCATCGTTCCATTTGGCTGCAGATGAAAACGTATGCTCCGGTTGGAACATTATTGGATATATGAAAATAACATCTTGAAGATTGATTCTCTACTTAGTTTGACCAGTTTATTCGACCTGGAATATGGAATATATCTTTTTGAAGTTTTCGTCCGAGTTGTCCTGGACCAGCGTCAGCTTTTGGGCACGTGAGCTGAAAGTGCTAGCAAATGCAGCTAATTGGACACAAGTATTGGACATTAATGGAACAAAACAACAATGTATTGTGGAACTAGGACTCCTTGCACTGCATTCTAATGAAAGATCATCAAAGGTAAGGGAATGTTTATGATGTAATTTCGTATTTCTGTTGACTCCAACATGGCAGAGAAATATATTTACGCCTGAGAGCTGTCTCAGAATATTGCATGGTAGTGTAACGGTTCTCTTGGTGTGAAGGAGAGTCGGACCAAAATGCAGTGTGTAGATTGTGATCCATGTTTTAATAAACAAACGTAACACGAATCTAAATACAAACACTAGAAAAAAGAATAAACATAACGAAAACCGAAACAGCCTATACTTGTGTACACTAACACATAGACAGGAACAAGGACACTAAGGACAATCACCCACGATAAACTCAAAGAATATGGCTGCCTAAATATGGTTCCCAATCAGAGACAATGATAAACACCTGCCTCTGATTGAGAACCACTCCAGACAGCCATAGACTTTGCTAGATCACCCCACTAGCTACAATCCCAATATATACACACCAAATACAAAAACCCATGCCACACCCTGGCCTGACCCAATTCATGAAGATAAACACAAAATACTTCGACCAGGGCGTGACAGGTAGGCTTTCTTCTTTCATTTGCTGTATTGGACTTGTTAATGTGTGAAAGTTAAATATTTCTAAAGAATATTTTTGAATTCGCCGAGTCACCTTTTCAGCTGAATGGGGGGTTCCCCTAGGGGAACTCCTCGCCATGAAGGACGGCGTGCGACTTTGGCTGGATACAGAACTTAGTTTTATAAACAGAACTCTATTTTCTGTGAAATGAAGGACATCACTAGCCCTTCGAAGTGAAAAATCAGGATATGGCAATTGTGACTTTGTTTGTTACTTTTACCAGTAGTCTATCACGCCCTGACCTTAGATATCTCTGTTATAAATCCTGTTAAGCCTACCCCCTACTTTTTTGAACATTCTGTTAAAAATCGCGCAACATTTCAGCATCCTGCTACTCATGCCAGGAATATAGTATATGCATATGATTAGTATGTGTGGATAGAAAACACTCTGACATTTCTAAAACTGGTTAAATCACGGCTGTGACTATAACATAACGTGTGTTTCATCAAAAAGCGCAAGAAAAACTGATCACCAAAATCTGGAAAATATATCAATGCGCCACTTGCATGTATTGTCTATTGGAAAGCAAATTACATGGGGCTGAGATTGCAAGTCCTACAGCTTCCACACAATGTCGCCAGTCTTGTCAATTGCCTGGGCTTTGTTTCTTGGTCAAACGAGTAAGAGAGAGCCAATTCCTTCCGGTCTCTGACAGGATGTTTTGGCAGAGAAATTTCCGACCATGATTTTAAGACGTGGAGCTATTGAATACACATCGCCCCGTGATCAATTTGATAGTTTATTAACGTTTACTAATACCTAAAGTTGGATTACAAAAGTATTTCGAAGTGTTTTGTGAAAGTTTATCGTTGACTTTTTTAATTTAAAAAAATGACGTTGCGTTTTAAAACGGTCTTTTTTTCTGTATCACACACTTTTCATAGATCGATATTTAGGGTATATATGGACCGATTTAATCGGGAAAAAAAGACCCAATAGTGATGTTTATGGGACATCTAGGAGTGCCAACAAAGAAGATCGTCAAAGGTAATGAATGTTTTATATTTTATTTCTGCGTTTCATGTAGTGCTATGCTAATTATTTTGTTTACGTCCCCTTCAGGTATTTCGGGGTGTTGCATGCTATCAGATAATAGCTTCTCATGCTTTCGCCGAAAAGCATTTTAAAAATCTGACTTGTTGGCTGGATTCACAACGAGTGTAGCTTTAATTCAGTACCCTGCATGTGTGTTTTAATGAACGTTTGAGTTTTAACGAGTGCTATTAGCATTTAGCGTAGGTCATTTGCATTTCCAGATGGATAGATGGGACGCCTGCGTGTCGGGTGGAGTTAAGAGGTTATCCTTATATTTTGGTTAGGTCAGGGCGTGACTAGGTACGCTAGTTTTTTATTGTCTAGTTTTTTTTGTATGCCTAGGGTTTTTGTAGGTCTAGGCGATTTGTATGTCTATGGTGGCCTGATATGGTTTCCAATCAGAGGCAGCAGTTTTACGTTGTCTCTGATTGGGGATCATATTTAGGTAGCCATTTCCCTTTTGTGGAATCTTGTCAATGTGTAGTTGCTTGTCAGCACTCGTTTGTATAGCAATGTTCATTCTTTAAATAAATAAGAATGTACAAATACCACGCTGTGCCTTGATCCGATCCTTATAACAAACTTGACATAGTCATTAGGTTACATAATATAAGCATTTACAAATCCTTTATAAATGTTGACTGAACCTCTACCATGTTAAAATACAATGATGTTACCTTGTCAGAAATCTTATTAAACTGTGAATATTATGCATTATACACGGTGTACAAAACATTAGGAACACATGTTCTTTCCATGACATAGACTAACTAGGTTAATTCAGGTAAAAGCTATGATCCCTTATTGATGTCACTGGTTAAATACAGTTCAATCAGTGTAGGTGGAGGGGAGAAGACAGGTTAAATAATGACTTTTAAGGCTTGAGACAATCGAGACAATGATTGCTTGTGTGACATGTTAATAGGCAAGATAAAAGATTTATGTACCTTTGAACGTGCCAGGCGCACCGGTTTAAGTGTGTTTTTCACACTCAACAGTTGACCGTGTGTATTAAGAATGGCCTGCTACCCAAAGAACATCCAGCCAACTTGACAAAACTGTGGGAAGCATTGGAGTCAGCATGGGCCAGAATCCCTGTGGAACGATTTTGGTACTTTGTGGAGTCCATGCCCAAATGAATCGAGGCTGTTCTGAGGGCTAAGGGGGTGCAACTCTATATTAGGAAGGTGTACATTACATATTCTGCATTATGACATAACATAATGCAGACGAAAACCTACCTACTGTACCTTCCTACAAATACTTAACCTGTTACTCCTACCCCCTACTTTTTCGAACATTCTGTTAAAAATCGCGCAACATTTCAGCGCCCTGCTGCTCATGCCAGGAATATAGTATATGCATATGATTAGTATGTGTGGATAGAAAACACTCAGACATTTATAAAACTGGTTAAATCACGGCTGTGACTATAACAGAACGTGCGTTTCATCGAAAAGGGCAGGAAAATCTGATCACTGAAAATGGAAATATATATCCATCCGCCACTTCAACCCATTGAAAAAGGTGAACCACATTAAATGGGGCTGAGGTTGCAATACCTACAGCTTCCACACGATGTCAACAGTCTTGTCATTTGCCTAGGCTTTGTTTCTTGGTCAAACGAAGAAGAGACAAGCCATTTGTTCAGGTCGCCGACCGGATATTTTGGTTGAGATTTACCCGGACATTATTTCCAGACGTACCCCATATAGAATATACATCGCCTCGTGATCAATTTGATCGCTTATTAACGTGTACTAATACCTAAAGTTGCATTACAAAAGTATTTCGAAGTGTTTTGTGAAAGTTTATCGTCGACTTTTTTAATTTTAAAAAGTGACGTTATGTTATAAGACGCTATTTTTTGTTTGTTTATCACACAGTCTTCGTAGATCGATATCTAGGCTATATATGGACCGATTTAATCGGAAAAAAAAGACCCAATAGTGATTATGGGACATCCAACAAAGAAGATGGTCAAAGGTAATGAATGTTTTATATTTTATTTGTGCGGTTTGTGTAGCGACGACTATGCTAATTATTTTGTTTACGTCCCCTGCGGGTCTTTTGGGGTGTTACATGCTATCAGATAATAGCTTCTCATGCTTTCGCCGAAAAGCATTTTAAAAATCTGACTTGTTGCCTGGATTCACAATGAGTGTAGCTTTAATTCAATGCCCTGCATGTGTATTTTAATGAGTTTTAACTAGTACTATTAGCATTTAGCGTAGCGCATTTGCATTTCCAGATGTCTAGATGGGACGCCTGCGTGTCAGGTAGGAGCAAGAGGTTAACCACCTAGAAAGTGTCTCACCGTGGAATCCTTGACAACCTGACCTACCAATTGTGACTAGATTCAGGAAATGTTGCAAGTTACGACTTCACAGGAGAGGCGCTTTAACTTAAAATCAAAATGCGTTCTTTTGCAAAAATGCCTTTTTGAACATTTGAATTTAATAACAAACGTGTATGCCATCTGTAAAAATGAATACATTTGTTCAATTACGAGCCTAGTTCGTTAAGCCACAGAAAAATACAGGAACCTTCCTGCTAGCCATGATTTGCTGAGCTAATGAATGGGCTGGACATGCCGAAAGATGAGTTTCAGATTAGTCTGACGTGTAAGCATCTTCTTTCTATAAAAGCTACTATGTGTAGATACTGTATGTAGCTGTTATGTGTAGATAATCCTTTCTACTGTAGTCTTTTGTAAAGATATAGTGTTAGCAATGGAGAACTGCAAATGTGTTGCTACTGCTCTCAATAACATTGCTGCCCTAAATTTTTCGCACTATCGACAAAGGAACCAACATGACTTGATACAACAGGCCAAGTAAGCTGTACAAACAAAACAGAAACGACATAGGACGTCTTATTTAATGAAAGGAATTAAGAGTCTACTGTGAAGCGTTCACCCATGTAAGATTCTATATACAGTTTCAGATATTATACGTATCTAATTTTGTGAGAAAGTTGTTTACATTGCAAGTTAACGCTTACTGTGTAGGATCTGTGTAATAATATTATCACAGAAAGCCATTTGCATTGCTAGTTATACCCTAATGTTAGCTAGCTAACTGGCTAACATTGAACCTATTTGGCTAACTTTAGCTAGTTATGACAATCGGTATGTATTGCTAGTACTCTATGCATTGGGATTATGGTTCATAGTTTAGCTAGCTAGCTCCCTTGCTACATGTCTAAACAAAAGTCCCCAAGTTTTTATGTATTTATTTTACCTTTATTTAAACAGGTAGGCTTGTTGAGAACAAGTTCTCATTTACAACTGCGACCTGACCAAGATTAAGCAAAGCTGTTTGACACATACAACAACACAGAGTTACACATGGAATAAATAAAACATTCAGTCAATAATACAGTAGAAGAAAATCTATATACAGTGTGTGCAAATTAGGTAAAATAAGGGTGGTAAGGGCAATAAATAGGCCATGGTGGCAAAGTAATTACAATATACCAGTTAAACACTGGAGTGATAGATGTGCAGAAGATTAATGTGCAAGTAGAGATACTAGGGTGCAAAGGAGCAAGAAAAATAAATATAGTATGGGGATGAGGTAGTTAGATGGGCTATTTACAGATGGGCTATGTACAGGTGCAGTGATCGGTTAGCTGCTCTGAAAGCTGGTGCTTAAAGCTACTGAGGGAGATATGTGTCTCCAGCTTCAGTGATTTTTGCAGTTCGTTCCAGTCATTGGCAGCAGAGAACTGGAAGTAAATGCGGCCAAATGAGGAATTGGCTTTGGGTGTGACCAGTGAGCTATACTTGCTGGAGTGTTTGCTACGGGTGGGTGCTGCTATGTTGACCAGTGAGCTGAGATAAGGCAGGGCTTTACCTATCAAAGACTTGTAGATGACCTGGAGCCAGTGGGTTTGGCAACGAGTATGAAGCGAGGGCCAGCTAACGAGAGCTTACAGGTCGCAGTAGTGGGTAGTATATAAGGTGTTGGTGATAAAACGGATGGCACTGTGATAGACTGCATCCAATTTATTGAGTAGAGTGTTGGGGGCGATTTTGTAGATGACATCGCCAAAGTCGAGGATCGGTAGGATGGTCAGTTTTACGAGGGTATGTTTGGCAGCATGAGTGAAGGATGCTTTGTTGTGAAATAGGAAGCCTATTCTAGATTTAATTTTGGATTGGAGATGCTTAATGTGAGTCTGGAAGAAGAGTTTACAGTCTAGCCAGACAGCTAGGTATTTGTAGTTGTCCACATATTGTGGGTCAGAACCGTCTAGAGTAGTGAAGCTGGACGGGCGGGCAGGTGCGGGCAGCGATCGGTTGAAGAGCATGCATTTCGTTTTACTTGCATTTAACCTCTCTGGGATATTTGGGATGCTAGTGTCCCACCTGGCCAAAAGCCAGGGAAAATGCAGAGCTCCAACTTCAAATAAATTACTATAAAATTCAAACTTTCATTAAAACTACACTTGTTGTGAATCCACCCAACATGTCAGATTTCAAAAAGGCTATTCGGCGAAAAGCAAACAATGCTATTATCTGAGGATAGCACCATAGTAAACAAAGAGAGAGAAGCATATTTCAAACCTGCAGGCGCGACACAAAATGCAGAAATAAAAACATAATTAATGCCTTACCTTTGACGAGCTTCTTTTGTTGGCACTCCAATATGTCCCATAAACATCACAAATTGCCCTTTTGTTCGATTAATTCCGTCGATATATATCCAAAATGTCAATTTATTTGGCGCGTTTGATCCAGAAAAAAAACAGCTTCCAAAAACCGGTTCCAACTTGCGCAACGTGACTACAAAATACATCAAAGTTACCTGTAAACTTTGCCAAAACATTTCAAACTACTTTTGAAATACAACTTTAGGTATTTTGTAACGTAAATAATCTATAAAATTGAAGACTGGATGATCTGCGTTCAATACAGGAGTAGAACAAACTGTAGCTAGCTTTCTGGTCACGCGCCTATGTAACAGTATACTTCAAGTTACCCTCGTTCAAGATGGCCGTACTTCTTCATTAAACAAAGGAAAAACATCAACCGATTTCTAAAGACTGGTGACATCCAGTGGAAGCGATAGGAACTGCAAGAATGTCCCTTAGAAATCTGGATTCCCAATGATAACACAATGAAAAGAGTTACCACAAAACAAAAAAATCTGAATGGTTTGTCCTCTGGGTTTCGCCTGCTAAATAAGTTCTGTTATACTCACAGACATGATTCAAACAGTTAGAAATTTCAGAGTATTTTCTATCCAATATGCATATCATATCTTCTGGGGATGAGTAGCAGGCAGTTGAATTTGGGCATGCATTAAACCCGGACGTGAAAATACTGCCCCCTGTCACCAAGAAGCAACAGCTTTTTTCTGGCCAATCTTCCATAAAGCCCAGCTCTGTGGAGTGTACGGCTTAAAGTGGTCCTATGGACAGATACTCCAATTTCCGCTGTGTAGCATTTCAGCTCCTTCAAGGTTATCTTTGGTCTCAATCCAGTCTGTATTTCTCCACATCTTTGTCCCTGACCTGTTTGGAGAGCTTCTTGGTCTTCATGGTGCTGCTTTCCTGGTGGTGCCCCTTGCTTAGTGGTGTTGCAGACTCTGGGACCTAGATTGCACAAAGGTGGTGTTTATTTCACTTCTTATGGCCAACATCCGGTGAAATTGCAGTGCGCGAACTACAAACTACAGAATTATCAATATTTAACTTTCATAAAATCATAAGTGTAATACATTAAAATAAAGCTTAAAGTCTTGTTAATCCAGCCTCTGTGTCAGATTCCAAAAATACTTTACAGCAAAAGCGCACCATGCTATTATCTGAGGACAGCGCCTCGCAACAAAACCCATGAAAAACATATTTCAACCAGGCAGGTGCGCCACAAAAGTCAGAAATAACAATATAATAAATGCCTTACTTCCGATGATCTTCTTCTGTTGGCACTCCAAACGGTTCCAGATACATCACAAATGGTCCTTTTGTTCGATAATGTCCTTCTTTATATCCATAAAAACTCAGTTTAGCTGGCACGCTTCAGTCAATAATCCACCCAGTTTCCTTCAATCAAAATTAATAAAAAAATGAATCTCAAATGTTACTAATAAACTTTTACAAACAAGTCAAACAATGTTTTTAATCAAACCGCAGGTACCCCAATACGTAAATAAACTATCAAACTTAAGACAGAGAATAGTATGTTAATTTCCGGTGATAAATGACAAAGATCACGCTTCCATCCACTCGCGTGGAAACACTACAGCCAAAATGGGAGCCACTTAGAAAAACTACAACTTCTAGCTCATTTTTCCAAAAAACAACTTGAAACTCTTTCTAAAGACTGTTGACAACATCTAGTGGAAGCCCTAGGAACTGCAATCTAGGAGGACTTTGCCTCATAATAAACATGAAAGCCATTGGAAACAGTGGCAGGCTGAATCTTTTTTTTGGGATGGTTTGTCCTCTGGGTTTTGCCTGCCATATCAGTTCTGTTATACTCAGTCATAATGTTAACAGTTTTAGAAGCTTTAGAGTGTTTTCGATCCACATCTACCAATTATATGCATATCCTAGCTCCTAGCTGGGACTGAGTAACAGGCAGTTTACTTTGGGCCCGCTTTTCATACGGACGTGAAAATACTGCCTCCTACCCAAGAGAGATTAAATTAGAGGTTGTAATGCAACAAAATAGTAAAAACACTAACGGGGATGAATACTTTTACAAGGCACTGTAAGTAAATTTAGACCCAAAAACATTTAGACATTTACTCAAGTAGTACTTTACTGGCAGACTTTAACTTGAGTTACTTCCTATTAAAGTATCAATATTTTTACTCAAGCATGATAATTGGGTAGTTTTTCCACCACTGGTTAAATTGGTACAGCATTCCAGCTCACGGGTTTAACACATATAGCCTCTTACAAAGCACATTTCGAAACAACAATACCATGCACCTATTAGTGGTCAAAATGTTTTTGGTGCTCTAAAGATACGGTATTGTTATGCATTCTGTGGGGTAGTATTACAGTACCATTCGAAATACATTCTTTCCCCACACACAAATATTTCCCACAATGCACCATCATTAACAGTATCCTGCAGTTAAATGTTTCAGAGTATTTTACTGTTGATAATACAAATAAGTATTGCAAAATGTACAGTTTTCCATTATAGTGTGTTTGCCGAGTCAAATACAGTCGTTGACTCCCTTTAGGCTGAGATTTGAATGATTGTGTCTTTTCCCTCATACACAATGCATGCCTACCCATGAAGATGCAGAAACGTTAAGTCTAAATCTAGAGGTTCATTATACCACAAATATGCTAATTACTGTTCGTTTGATGGGATTAATGAACATCTCAGCGGCATAATCTTCTGGGAGAAAGTGTTGACAAAACAGATGCACTAAATCACTCAAAATGATCTGTTTCTGGGGCCCGTTGATAGCTTGTTACCACGGTAATGCAGTTGTTTTCATCAGCATCAGCTTTTCCTCTGTGACAATAATGACCACTTTGGATGAGGAGGGGTAACTGAAATAACAAGCATAGTTTTTTGCTATGATAAACGTCCTGATGATGCATCCTCAAAGTAAACACCCCTGCTCTCCACTCTCCATCACAGTCAATTTTAGGCAATGTGTGGCGATTGCGGTGCCAGCCCAAAGTGGTGTGTGTGTGTACCTTTCTGTGTGTGTGAGTGTGTGCAATACCAACCCAAAGAGTTGTGTGTGTTTGTGGATGTACGTTCCTGTGTGTGTGTGTATGTGTGTGCATTTTCCCGTGTGTACGCTCCTGTATGCCTGTGTTTGTGTGCGTGAGTGCATGAAATAAGGAATGGGGGCAATGGTCTTCAAACTGGGCCGTCTTCTATTCACTCTGCCTCATTACATCCATATTTCTCCCTCGGCAGTACCGCTGGAACTGTGTAAATCTCGCCTTAGTTACATCTAGAAAAGCCTACTGAGACAGCCACTGTGTCTCACGACACCAAACGTCTATCTCCTCCCAATGGGTCATTGCTCGTCTGTAATTTTTTTGGGGGAAAAGACTTAATCCGACACCTTCCATCACATCAGCATGGGAAACACTTTGGCGTGGGAGAAGCTGAAAACGAAGTTAAGTGTTTGAGCTGGAATTACATCGTAGTAAATGTTTTATGTTGAAAGTCTGCTCTAAACTCTTCTAAGAAAATCTCATTAAAAAGGTATAGCAAGGCCTGAGAAGTTGGATATCCTTCCTCAAATTAACTTCCTGTCAGACTAACCTTTAACCCTGTTGAGGCAAGAAGTGACTCAGGCTGCCATTTTCCTAACAAAAAAAAAAACTCATTTATAAACTTCATCACGATTTACTTTGAAACTTTGCTTCGATGAAACCAGGAGGGGTCGGTGGAGCTGGAGGTACAGTACTTCCAATCTGCATAGTCTGGCATGATATTGACCAGTCACAAAAGCTACAAGTGAGTGAAAACAGAAAACACTCTGGGGCCAGCGCACTACCAAACTACCCCCCCCCCCCCCCCAAACATAGGCCTTGAGTGACTAGAGTGCAATTTGGAGGGAAACCTTTTGGGCACACAAGCAGAGTAATTGCTTATGAACAGCTCTCTGCGAGTGTTTCCTTGTGTTCTGACAGTCATAATAGCCTCACCTTATTTACTCTGAAAAGCTCCCTTAGAAGCAGTCGTCCCAAGTTTTCCAATTAGCCAAAGTAGTGAATCCTTAATAATGGGTTGCGATGAAAACATCATAGTGGGTCATCATGGTAATAGGATGGAGACACTCTCCTACTGTAAGTACCATCAGTCAAACAGATTGTTTAACAGACACCCTGTAGTACTGTAGTGCAGATATTTGATAGGATAGAATGTGGCAGTCTTTGAAGAGGATTAGCCTGTTGACAGTGGTTTAGTTAATTGATGTGATGGGAGAAGAGCTGGAAAAGGTATAGAGAGACAGAGAGGCCCCTTGAGCAAGGTTGAGGAACTGTCTATGTTGAATTATTCAACACCCTTTCCAGTGGCGATTAGCATTTAAATATTTGTCGGGCAAACAAACCAAAAAATGTGGGATGCATGCCAGTAAAGCCACTACAGAACACAACACTAAACAATACATTAATTGCACTAAATGGTGACAAACGGTGCCCACAAACTGTTAGGGCCTACATAAAACTCTCCCAACAGCAGAGTCCCAAGAGCAGTCCCAACACCTTACCACTGCTATACCTGGCTGAGCCTTGTCTGGCAGCGAAACAGTTCATGCAGACACATTTACTGCCTTTAAAAACATAGCTGATATGCCTGACTTGCTTAAGCAAATGTGATTTCTACTGACAATTGAGATGTACAAACTATGGCATAAGGGGACAACAAGCGGATAAGAGGCAATCCATAATTTTGATTAAGACATTAATGGACGAGCTAGGACTGACGTAGTCAATATAACTATTTGTTCAGCACTTTTGAAAAGTACAGCGACAAAATTCAGAACATGGTCATCAAAGTCTGCCATTCTCTGGATTTATGGTGCTTTCAAGACAATAAGGAACAAAACATTTTTTTAACCATGATGATGTCAGTGATCTTCAGGTCATAGCTCTAGAAAGAGGCCCGATTTCCAGATTTACAATTCCGAGATGGATGAAAGTTCAAAACTTTAGCTCGTTTGTCCCCAGTTCCCAGTTGTCTTGAACTCAATAAAGTCGGATTTTGCAGTTCTAAGGTTAGTTGTTTTGTGCACGGCACAAATCATGCTTCATTGACAGCATGGCCAATGTTAGGAAAAGAGATCCTTAATCTTAGACCTGGGACCACGCAGCCATTCCACTGAATAGCACGCTAATGATTGCTTTGCAATGCTTGCAGTTAGCCACTGATTCTTTCCAAACCACTCATTGTTGAATTTGCAATTTCCAACTTGTGGTGTAATGTTTATGGCCAATGAGCACCGATACATTTTATCTATAATTTGATTCATGATTTTGAAAGTCCAATCAAAGATACTAGATATAATGTGATTTGATGTTATTTTATCTGTGGCCAATGACCTTGAGCCTTCTTGGGTGGGCACTTCTAATGTAACTATGGCAGCACCCAAGGGGCTTGAATTTTCCAGCTCTATCCTTAGACTTGGTGGTGACGTTGTGTCCCCATGAGTGACATAACACTGAGCCAATCAAGTTGCAAAGCTCCGTATTTTCTGCTGGCTTGCCCCACCACCACAGAAACACTGAGCTAGGCTGAAACACTTGCATTTTAGGGCTGCCTTACTCAAGAAAACAAAAAAGAGACCATGTTTGTATGCGTCTTTATTAACTCAATGAAATACATATATTTTTTACATTGTTTGCAATGTTTGCTCTGCCCCACCTGCCCTGAATGATGGGTCGCCACTGACCCTTTGCATGGGCAAAGGCATCTACTGGAGATTGTGATGAAACTATGATGATGCTCAGAACATCAGCATGGTGTGATGGTTTGTGAGATACTGTCTTCCAAGATCTTCTATTGCCTATGTGGAGAGTAAGTCAGACAACAGGTGAAATGGCTGAGGATGCAACCAGCCTATAACAATTAGTTGGAAACATGTAGGTTTGAACTTGGACCTTCTCCAGCCTATATGACTGTGTTAGCCCTCTGATCTAAAGCCTACTCCCTAAGCATGATTACTCAGCATTTGAGCATGGTTCACTGAACCACCTCTGTTACACACACACAAACACATTAACATAAACTAAATGTAACTAAAGATTAATCAAAAGTTGAACATGGAATATGATTTTGGTGTATACGGAGCAAAACTAAAGCAAAAGTCTTGATTTAATGGTAGAGCTTGTCCAAGAAGGGGACCCACCTTTGGTAATATTCGTGACAAACATACGGGGTCTGTAAAATGAATACAGGTTTAGAAATGTAGTGAAATAGCACAGTTACAAATAGAAATCAAACTGGATGAACATCAGAAATAGAGGAAGGCCAGGACTAAAAACAAACAAAATATAACTATTATAAAAAATGTTTATAGTATGTAGAAGCCTAAGCGTTATTGTTTATTAGTTTACTCCAATTGGGGAAGGGGTGGTAGGGTTTGCAGGGAATAATAAAGGTATAATCAAAAAAAGTATGTAAGTTAGTTGCTTTTTCTTTGCAACTCTGCCAAAAAGGCCAGTATCCTGGAGTCGTCTCTTCACGTTGAGACTGGTGTTTTGCGGGTACTATTTAATGAAGCTGCCAGTTGAGGAGTGTGAGGTGTATGTTTCTCAAACTGGACACTCTATTGTACTTGTCTTCTTGCTCACTTGGGGCCTCCCAAACCTCTATCTATTCTGGTTAGAGTCGGTTTGGCTCTGTTCAGCAAAGGGAGTAGTACACAGCGTTGTACCAGATTTTCAGTTTCTTGGCAATTTATCGCATGGAATAACCTTCATTTCTCAAAACAAGAATAGACTGACGAGTTTCAGAAGAAAGTCTTTGTTTCTGGCCATTTTGAGCCTGTAATCAAACCCACAAATGCTGATGCTCCAGATAGTCAACAAGTCTAAAGAAGGCCTGTTTTATTGCTTCTTTAATCATAACAACAGTTTTCAGCTGTGCTAACATAATTGCAAAAAGGTTTTCTAATGATCAATTAGTCTTTTTGAAATACTAAACTTGGATTAGCTAACACATCGTGCCATTGGAACACAAGAGTGATTGTTGCTGATAATGGGCCTCTGTACGCCTGTCATGTTTTGTCTTATTTTGTCTTGTCATTTTGCTTTTCCCTCTGTTCGTTTTCCCCCTGCTGGTCTTTTTAGGTTCGTTCCCCTCTTTCTCTCTTCCTCCCTCTCTCTCTTCTCTCTATCGCTCCGTTCCTGCTCCCAGCTGTTCCTATTCCCCTAATCAATCATTTAGTCTTCCCACACCTGTTCCCTATCTTTCCCCCTGATTAGAGTCCCTATTTCTCCCCTTGTTTTCCGTTTCTGCCCTGTCGGATCCTTGTCTATTGTTCACCGTGCTGTGTCTGTGTATCGCCCTGTCGTGTCGTGTTTCCCTCAGATGCTGCGTGGTGAGCAGGTGTCTGAGTCTGCTACGTTCAAGTGCCTTCCCGAGGCAACCTGCAGTTCATGATCGAGTCTCCAGTCTGTTCTTGTCATTACGAGTGGAATTATGCTTTATGATTGTAGATTTACTTTACTGGATTGCCAAGTCGCTTTTGGGTCCTCATTCACCTGCATAACAGAAGGATCCGACCAAAGAATGGACCCAGCGACTACAGACGCTCGTAACACTGCCGTCGAGATCCAAGGAGCCATGCTCGGCAGACACGAGCAGGAATTGTCTGCTGCTCGCCATGCCGTGGAGAACCTGGCCGCTCAGGTTTCCGACCTCTCTGGACAGTTCCAGAGTCTTCGTCTCGTGCCACCTGTTTCTTCCTGGCCTGCCGAGCCTCCGGAACCTAGGGTTAATAACCCACCTTGCTACTCCGGGCAGCCCACGGAGTGCCGCTCCTTTCTCACCCAGTGTGATATTGTGTTCTCTCTCCAACCCAACACATACTCTAGCGAGAGAGCTCGGGTTGCTTACGTCATTTCACTCGTTACTGGCCGGGCTCGAGAGTGGGGCACAGCTATCTGGGAGGCAAGGGCTGATTGTTCAAACAATTACCAGAACTTTAAAGAGGAGATGATTCGGGTTTTTGACCGTTCAGTTTTTGGTAGGGAGGCTTCTAGGGCCCTGGCTTCCCTATGCCAAGGTGATCGATCCATAACGGATTACTCTATAGAGTTTCGCACTCTTGCTGCCTCTAGTGACTGGAACGAGCCGGCGCTGCTCGCTCGTTTTCTGGAGGGACTCCACGCAGTGGTCAAAGATGAGATTCTCTCTCGGGAGGTTCCTTCCAGTGTGGACTCTTTGATTGCTCTCGCCATCCGCATAGAACGACGGGTAGATCTTCGTCACCAAGCTCGTGGAAGAGAGCTCGCGTCAACGGTGTTTCCCTGCTCCGCATCGCAACCATCTCCCTCCTCTGGCTCAGAGACTGAGCCCATGCAGCTGGGAGGTATTCGCATCTCGACTAAGGAGAGGGAACGGAGGATCACCAACCGCCTGTGCCTCTATTGCGGATTTGATGGACATTTTGTCAATTCATGTCCAGTAAAGGCCAGAGCTCATCAGTAAGCGGAGGGCTACTGGTGAGCGCTACTACTCAGGTCTCTTCATCTAGATCCTGTACTACTATGTCGGTCCATCTACGCTGGACCGGTTCGGGTGCTACATGCAGTGCCTTGATTGACTCTGGGGCTGAGGGTTGTTTCATGGACGAAGCATGGGCTCGGAAACATGACATTCCTTTCAGACAGTTAGACAAGCCTACGCCCATGTTTGCCTTAGATGGTAGTCATCTTCCCAGTATCAGATTTGAGACACTACCTTTAACTCTCACAGTATCTGGTAACCACAGTGAGACTATTTCTTTTTTGATTTTTCGTTCACCTTTTACACCTGTTGTTTTGGGTCATCCCTGGCTAGTATGTCATAATCCTTCTATTAATTGGTCTAGTAATTCTATCCTATCCTGGAACGTTTCTTGTCATGTGAAGTGTTTAATGTCTGCCATCCCTCCCATTTCTTCTGTCCCCACTTCTCAGGAGGAACCTGGCGATTTGACAGGAGTGCCGGAGGAATATCATGATCTGCGCACGGTCTTCAGTCGGTCCCGAGCCAACTCCCTTCCTCCTCACCGGTCGTATGATTGTAGTATTGATCTCCTTCCGGGGACCACTCCTCCTCGGGGTAGACTATACTCTCTGTCGGTTCCCGAACGTAAGGCTCTCGAGGATTATTTATCTGTGTCTCTTGACGCCGGTACCATAGTGCCTTCTTCCTCTCCGGCCGGGGCGGGGTTCTTTTTTGTTAAGAAAAAGGACGGTACTCTGCGCCCCTGCGTGGATTATCGAGGGCTGAATGACATAACGGTTAAGAATCGTTATCCGCTTCCCCTTATGTCATCAGCCTTCGAGATTCTGCAGGGAGCCAGGTGCTTTACTAAGTTGGACCTTCGTAACGCTTAGCATCTCGTGCGCATCAGAGAGGGGGACGAGTGGAAAACGGCGTTTAACACTCCGTTAGGGCATTTTGAGTACCGGGTTCTGCCGTTTGGTCTCGCCAATGCGCCAGCTGTTTTTCAGGCATTAGTTAATGATGTTCTGAGAGACATGCTGAACATCTTTGTTTTTGTCTATCTTGACGATATCCTGATTTTTTCACCGTCACTCGAGATTCATGTTCAGCACGTTCGACGTGTTCTACAGCGCCTTTTAGAGAATTGTCTCTACGTGAAGGCTGAGAAGTGCTCTTTTCATGTCTCCTCCGTTACTTTTCTCGGTTCCGTTATTTCCGCTGAAGGCATTCAGATGGATTCCGCTAAGGTCCAAGCTGTCAGTGATTGGCCCGTTCCAAGGTCACGTGTCGAGTTGCAGCGCTTTTTAGGTTTCGCTAATTTCTATCGGCGTTTCATTCGTAATTTCGGTCAAGTTGCTGCCCCTCTCACAGCTCTTACTTCTGTCAAGACGTGTTTTAAGTGGTCCGGTTCCGCCCAGGGAGCTTTTGATCTTCTAAAAGAACATTTTACGTCCGCTCCTATCCTCGTTACTCCTGACGTCACTAGACAATTCATTGTCGAGGTTGACGCTTCAGAGGTAGGCGTGGGAGCCATTCTATCCCAGCGCTTCCAGTCTGACGATAAGGTTCATCCTTGCGCTTATTTTTCTCATCGCCTGTCGCCATCTGAACGCAACTATGATGTGGGTAACCGCTAACTGCTCGCCATCCGCTTAGCCCTAGGCGAATGGCGACAGTGGTTGGAGGGGGCGACCGTTCCTTTTGTCGTTTGGACAGACCATAAGAACCTTGAGTACATCCGTTCTGCCAAACGTCTTAATGCCCGTCAAGCTCGTTGGGCGTTGTTTTTCACTCGTTTCGAGTTTGTGATTTCTTACCGTCCGGGTAGCAAAAACACCAAGCCTGATGCCTTATCCCGTCTGTTTAGTTCTTCTGTGGCTTCTACTGATCCCGAGGGGATTCTTCCTTATGGGCGTGTTGTCGGGTTGACAGTCTGGGAATTGAAAGACAGGTTAAGCAAGCACTCACGCACACTGCGTCGCCGCGCGCTTGTCCTAGTAACCTCCTTTTCGTTCCTGTTTCCACTCGTCTGGCTGTTCTTCAGTGGGCTCACTCTGCCAAGTTAGCTGGTCATCCCGGTGTTCGAGGCACTCTTGCGTCTATTCGCCAGCGCTTTTGGTGGCCGACTCAGGAGCGTGACACGCGCCGTTTCGTGGCTGCTTGTTCGGACTGCGCGCAGACTAAGTCGGGTAACTCTCCTCCTGCCGGTCGTCTCAGACCGCTCCCCATTCCTTCTCGACCATGGTCTCACATCGCCCTAGACTTCATTACCGGTCTGCCTTTGTCTGCGGGGAAGACTGTGATTCTTACGGTTGTCGATAGGTTCTCTAAGGCGGCACATTTCATTCCCCTCGCTAAACTTCCTTCCGCTAAGGAGACGGCACAAATCATCATCGAGAATGTGTTCAGAATTCATGGCCTCCCGTTAGACGCCGTTTCAGACAGAGGCCCGCAATTCACGTCACAGTTTTGGAGGGAGTTCTGTCGTTTGATTGGTGCGTCCGTCAGTCTCTCTTCCGGGTTTCATCCCCAGTCTAACGGTCAAGCAGAGAGGGCCAATCAGACGATTGGTCGCATACTACGCAGCCTTTCTTTCAGAAACCCTGCGTCTTGGGCAGAACAGCTCCCCTGGGCAGAATACGCTCACAACTCGCTTCCTTCGTCTGCTACCGGGTTATCTCCGTTTCAGAGTAGTCTGGGTTACCAGCCTCCTCTGTTCTCATCCCAGCTTGCCGAGTCCAGCGTTCCCTCCGCTCAAGCGTTTGTCCAACGTTGTGAGCGCACCTGGAGGAGGGTGAGGTCTGCACTTTGCCGTTACAGGGCACAGACTGTGAGAGCCGCCAATAAACGTAGGATTAAGAGTCCAAGGTATTGTTGCGGCCAGAGAGTGTGGCTTTCCACTCGCAACCTTCCTCTTACGACAGCTTCTCGTAAGTTGACTCCGCGGTTCATTGGTCCGTTCCGTGTCTCCCAGGTCGTCAATCCTGTCGCTGTGCGACTGCTTCTTCCGCGACATCTTCGTCGCGTCCATCCTGTCTTCCATGTCTCCTGTGTCAAGCCCTTTCTTCGCACCCCCGTTCGTCTTCCCTCCCCCCCCCCCCGTCCTTGTCGAGAGCGCACCTATTTACAAGGTACGTAGGATCATGGACATGCGTTCTCGGGGACGGGGTCACCAATACTTAGTGGATTGGGAGGGTTACGGTCCTGAGGAGAGGAGTTGGGTTCCGTCTCGGGACGTGCTGGACCGTTCACTTATTGATGATTTCCTCCGTTGCCGCCAGGATTCCTCCTCGAGAGCGCCAGGAGGCGCTCGGTGAGTGGGGGGTACTGTCATGTTTTGTCTTATTTTGTCTTGTCATTTTGCTTTTCCCTCTGTTCGTTTTCCCCTGCTGGTCTTTTTAGGTTCGTTCCCCTCTTTCTCTCTTCCTCCCTCTCTCTCTTCTCTCTATCGCTCCGTTCCTGCTCCCAGCTGTTCCTATTCCCCTAATCAATCATTTAGTCTTCCCACACCTGTTCCCTATCTTTCCCCCTGATTAGAGTCCCTATTTCTCCCCTTGTTTTCCGTTTCTGCCCTGTCGGATCCTTGTCTATTGTTCACCGTGCTGTGTCTGTGTATCGCCCTGTCGTGTCGTGTTTCCCTCAGATGCTGCGTGGTGAGCAGGTGTCTGAGTCTGCTACGTTCAAGTGCCTTCCCGAGGCAACCTGCAGTTCATGATCGAGTCTCCAGTCTGTTCTTGTCATTACGAGTGGAATTATGCTTTATGATTGTAGATTTACTTTACTGGATTAAAGACTCTGTTTTCGCCAAGTCGCTTTTGGGTCCTCATTCACCTGCATAACAACGCCTATTTAGATATTCCATTAATCCATAAAGAATCTGCCGTTTCCAGCTACAATAGTCATTTACAACATAACAATGTCTACACTGTATTTCTGATCAATTTGATGTTATTTTAATGGACAAAACATGTGCTTTTCTTTAAAAAACAAGGACATTTCTAAGTGAAACCAAACTTTTGAACGGAAGTGTATGTATGTATGTATGTACAGTTGAAGTCGGAGGTTTACATACACTTACGTTGAAGTCACTAAAACTTATTTTTCAACCACTCCACAAATTTCTTGTTAACAAACTATGGTTTTGGCAAATCAGTTAGGACCTCGGCTTTGTGCATGGCAAAAGTAATTTTTCCAACAATTGTTTACAGACAGATTATTTCACTTACAATTCACTGTAATCACATGTCATGACTGTCCTGATCAGGTCAGGTTACAGGAGACCACAACCCTACAGATTATCTATCAAGAGGAGGAGAGATCTGAAGATGTGGGGGTTTTATGACCCCTCACGCCCCTGGTAAATCTCAGGCCACAGACAAATTCCTTTGTTCTGTTACTATGGAGAACCATCCTCAGAACATTAAACATGAAATAAAGGGACTTTGGAACAATGGTTTCCGTCAGCCACAATGGTGGTCATGACGATAGATGTATTATGAAAATGTAATGTATGTCATATTTGTTTTGTTATTAAAGGTTAATAGGTGACGTTATTACAAAAACATTGTAACGTCAACAGTTTACCTAGTATATGTTTGAATTTTATACGTTGTATGGAAAATGTCCAAATTAAAGAGAATGTTTTGGTAAAGATGAAATGTGAAATTGTCTAAAAATGGATTTGAGTCAAATCTAGACCTTGCCTCATAACTTGGTACGCCCAGAGAATTGCCCTAAAGGTGGTTAAGCCCACTTTTGACACGAGGGTATAAAACCTGTTAGTAAAGAATTTACAGAAGAGATTAATTGAACCCAGCTTCAGCCGAGGTCTAAAAAGTCAACGAACCCAGAATGCAACACAAGTTTGAAGACAAAGAAATATTTTTCTACCCAAGCTACGGATGAGTAGCTGTGTCTAAGCGGGTGAATTCAAGCCGGACCACCTAGCATCCAGTCCCAGCGAATCGTGGTATCTAAATGGTTTCATTCCTATGCTGTGAGCACTGAGCTACAGAGCTGTCTGTCCTCAGAAGACTCCTTCCAGAGCAAGGGAGAGGGAACAGACTAAGCCAAAAGGACACTGACATCGTGAGGACGACCAGACATTCACCATAGTGTGTTGGCCCGTTATACTAAGTTCTAATCAATAGCCTATGATGTGTTTTGTCTATGTGTATCTTTTTATCATTTTAGCTTTCTAGTAAATAAATATTCAACTAAAGATTGGTGTGGTACGAACTCATTGGTGAGACCCGGGTCCGTGCAGATTCACTGACTATACGACGTTCAGAACGAGATTGTAGAGGTAACTGGTTAATTAGCAGCTGTCAATATTCTTTGAGTTAATTTGGGAAATAGAAACTCAATAAAAACTCAATAAAATTCTGACATGTTGGCTAGATTCACAACGAGTGTAGCTTTAATTGAGTACCCTGCATGTGTGTTTTAATGAAAGTTTGAGTTGTATCGAGTACTATTAGTTGTCACTCCGAAATTTCCGCTGATGTTGATCCCTGTACAGGGACAGCAGCCGTAAAAGGTTTTAAACAGCTTGAAAAATTCCAGAAAATTATCTCATGGCTTTAGAAGCTTCTGATAGGCTATTTGACATAATTTGAGTCAATTAGAGGTGTACCTGTGGATGTATTTCAAATCCTACCTTCAAACTCAGTGCCTCTTTGCTTGACATCATAGGATTTGAAATACATCCACAGGTACACCTCTAATTGACTCAAATGATGTCAATTAGCCTGTCAGAAGCTTCTAAAGCCATGATATCATTTTCTGGAATTTTCTAATCTGTTTAAAGGCACAGTCAATTTAGTGTATGTACTCTTCTGACCCACTGGAATTGTGATGCAGTGAATTATAAGCGAAATAATTTTGGGAAAAATTACTTGTGTCATCCACAAAGTAGATATGCTAATCGACCTGCCAGAACTATAGTTTTGTTAACAGGAAATTTGTGGAGTGCTTGAAAAACAAGTTTTTATGACTCCAACCTAAGTGTATGTAAACTTCCAACTTTAACTGTTCATATATATATATATATATATATATATATATATATATATATATATATATATATATATATATATATATGTATATGTGTATATATATATATATATATATATATATATATATATATATATATATATATATATATATATATGTATATGTGTATATATATATATATGTATATATATATATTTTACCCAAGTATATATGGGGGATTGAAAATGATGCAGACAATTGCATTGATGGAAGCAACAATCTCTCCGCTATGTTAAAGCTGATCCACCCCCTAAAAATAAAATTAATTTTAGAATACCTTTTCAATATCGAGAGACAATACAGTACTGTGATTTTTTACTTTTTCTTTTCGAGACAAAAACCTGTGTAGGCCTTTACATTCGTAACAATATACGGGTTGGAAATGGCAGAAATGGCAGATTTGGAAACTGATAACCACCTACATTGGAACGCAGTGGCTGTACATTAATATGCTACAAAGTGCATTCAGAAAGTAGTCAGACCCCTTGACACTGTCCACATTTTGTTACGTTACAGCCTTATTCTAAAATGGATGAAATAATCTACACACAATACCCATATTGACTAAGCAAAAACTGGTTTCTAGAAATTTTAGCACATTTATAAAAATTTAGAAACTGAAATATCACATTAACTTAAGTATTCAGACCCTTTACTCGGTACTTTGTTGAAGCACCTTTGGCAGCAATTACAGCCTCGAGCCTTCTTGGGTATGACACTATAAGCTTGATACACACCTGAATTTGGGGAGTTTCTCCCATTCTTCTCTGCAGATCCTTACAGTACACTTGAGAACTCATTCAGGAACCGACCACACAATTCAAACTTCTGCAAAGGACAACAGAAAACATCTCTTTTAATAGGGAAATCATAATGATTAAGTTGGCCAAAGCTGAGTGTCGTTGATGTCTCTAGGACGGTAATCTGCAGCCCTCTGGTGTCCGGTGGAACCATGACATCTACAGACAATTCCTTCAACTTCATGTCTTGTATTTTGCTCTGACATGCACTGTCAACTCTGGGACCTCATATAGACAGGTGTGTGCCCTTCCAAATCATGTCCAATAAATTGAATTTAACATAGATGGACTCCTATCAATTTGTAGAAACATCTCAATGATGATCAATGGAAACAGGATGCACCTGAGCTCAATTTCCAGTCTCATAGCAAAGGGTCTAAACAGTTATGTATATTACGTATCTGTTTTTGATTTAGAATACATTTGCAAAAAAACTACTGTTTTTGTATTGTAATTATCAGTTATTGTGTTTAGATTGATGAGGAACACATTTTATTTAATCCATTTTAGAAAAAGGTTGTAAAGTAACAAAATGTGGAATTGCTGTAAATTACGAGCACTTTATTTATTTTGAAAGATGTAGTGTTGAGATTAAAGTAAGTACCTCTTTGATGTCATACAAGCAAGTCAAACGCACATAAGTCGAAATGTGCACTTCACATTTCCATAACAGAAAACTAATGTAATATACAGTGTCAACTTTTATGATCTTTACGTTTGACGTACAATTACAAGATGACGTGCCGTTATATACTGCGTTGTCCTGAACAGAATGAGCCTGTTTGTTGTATTGTGATGACATTTTGGCACTGACCAGGCATTTAAATGTTGTTCCCTGCCATGTACCACGCATCATGACCAATGTTCCCTCAAAGAAATTTAGCAACTTAGCAAATTTCAGATCTGCTGAGCACAAACTTGAAAGTTGTGAAAATTCTGTAACTTCCAGCACACGTACACAGTGAACACTGAGGCTGTACCCGCTTTAAGTTACAGTTTTAACAGTGGCCAAGAAGGCTACTGTGTCTATTTGATCATAATGTAGGCATACCAGAGTGGTCTACCAACAAAAAACAAATGCAGAAAAGGGAGAGATACCGAGGGAGAAGTTTGGGGTGGCTTGTTAGGATTTATAGGCGAGTGAGTAAATCGCCATTACCATTGGTTCTATTGGCCAATCTGCAATCACTGGAAAATAAACTTGATGATCTACGGTCGAGACTATCCTTCCAACGGGACATTAAAACCTGTAATATCTTATGTTTCACTGAGTCGTGGCTGAACGACGACACGGATAATAGAGAGCTGGCTGGTTTTTCTGTGTATCGCCAGGACAGAGTAGCTATGTCTGGAAAGATGATGGGTGGGGGTGTGTGTCTATGTGTCAATATCTGCTGGTGCACAATGTCTAATGTTTAAAGAAATCTCGAGGTATTGCTCACCTAAGGTAGAGTACCTCATGATAAACTGTAGATAACACTACCTACCAAGAGAGTTCTCATCTATATTATTCATAATGTCTATATACCACCACAAACTGATGTTGTCACTCAAAAAGCTATATAAGGAAATAAGCAAACAATAAAATGTTCATCCAGAAGGGACTTTAATGTAGGCAAACTTAAATACATTTTAACCTATTTCCTACCAGCACATCACATGTGCAACCCGAGGAAAAACAATTCTAGACCACATTTACTCCACACACAGAGACGTATACAAAGCTAACCCCTGCCCTCCATTTGTCAAATTTGACCATAGCTCTATCCTCCTGATTCCTGCCTACAAGCATAAACTAAAGCAGGAAGTACCAGTGATTCACACAATACGTACGTGGTCTGATGATGCGGATGCTACGATATAGGACTGCTTTGCTAGCACAGACTGGAAAATGTTCCGTGATTCATCCAATGGCATTGAGAAGAAAACCACCTCAGTCACTGGCTTCATCAATAAGTGCATTGAGAACGTTGTCCCCACAGTGACTGTACGTACATATTCCAACCAGAAGCCATGGATTACAGGCAACATAGGCACCGCACCTAGCTAAAGATTAGAGCTGCCACTTTCTAGAAGTGTGACAATAATCTGGACACTTATAAGAAATCCAGACATTTATAAGAAATCCCGATATTCTCAAAGACAAACCATCAAACAGGCAAAGCGTCAATACAGGACTAAGGCTTAATCCTACTACACTGGAATCCTACTACACTAAAAACTATTATGGACTACAAAGGGAAACCCCGCTGGGAGCTGCCCAGTGACACGAGTCTACCAGATTCCTTTTATGCTCGCTTCGAGGCTAGCAACACTGATGCATGAATGAGAGCACCAGCTGTTCCGGACGACTGTGAGATCATTCACATTTTCAATCTCTCCCTGGCAGATTCTGTAATACCCACGTTTCAAGTTGATGACCATAGTCCCTGTGCCTAAGAATGTGAAGGTGACCTGCCTAAATGACTACCTCCCCGTAGCACATTGGTAGCCATGAAGAACTTTGAAAGTCTGGTCATGACTCACATCAACACCATCTTACCGGAAACCCTAGACCCACTCCAATTTGCATACCGCCGGTACTAAACACGGGGACTAAACACCTCCCTCTGCAACTGGATCCTGGACTTCCTGACTGGCCACCCCGAGGTGGGTAGGCAACACCACATCTACCACGATGATCCTCAAAACCGGTCCCCCTCAGGAATGCTTGCTTAGTCCCCTCCTGTACTCTCTGTTCACCCACGATTGCGTGTCCCTGCATGACTCCAACACTATCATTAAGTTTTCTGATGACACAACAGTGGTAGGCCTGATCCCTGACAACGTTGAGACAGCCTATAGGGAGGAGGTCAGAGACCTGGCACTTTTGCGCCAGGCCAACAACCTCTCCCTCAATGTGAACAAGACAAAGGAGATGACTGTGGACTACAGGAAAAGGAGGGCCGAAAAGGCCACCATTTACATCGACAGGGCTGAAGTGGAGTGGGTCGAGAGTTTCAAGTTTCTTGGTGTCCACATCACCAACAAATTATCATGGTCCAAACACACCAAGACAGACATGAAGAGGGCACAACACATTTTCCCCCTCAGGAGACTGAGACGATTTGGCATGGGTCCCCAGATCCTCAAAGTTTTACTACTGCACCATCGAGAGCAACCTGACCAGTTGCATCCCCACCTGGTATGGCAAATGCTCGGTATCTGGCCATAAGGTGCTTCAGAGGGTAGTGCATATTGTCCAATACATCACCAGGGCCAAGCTTCCTGCCATCCAGGACCTATCTACCACGCGGGTTCAGAGGAAGGCCCAAAAACCTGTCAAAGACTCCAGTAACCCAGTCATAAACTGTTCTCTCTGCTATCGGATGGCAAGCGGTGCTGGAGCGCCAAGTCAAGGTCCAAAATTCTCCTTGACAGCTTCTACCCCCAAGATACAAGACTGCTGAACAATTAATCACATGGCCACCCGGACGATGTACATTGAGCCCCCCTTTTGTTTTTACACTGCTGCTACTAGTTATGTATCATCTATGCGTAGTCACTTTAACCCTACCTACACCCAGCAAAAAAATAAATTTCCCTTTTTCAGGACCCTGTCTTTCAAAGATAATTCGTAAAAATCCAAATAGATCATCAAATAACTTCACAGATCATTGTAAAGGGTTTAAACACGGTTTCCCATGCTTGTTCAATGAAACATAAACAATCAATGAACATGCACCTGTGGAACGGTCATTAAGACACTAATAGCTTTCAGACCGTAAGCAATTAAGGTCACAATTATGAAATCTTATGAAAACACTAAAGAGGACTTTCTACTGAATCTAAAAAACACCAAAAGAAAGATGCCCAGGGTCCCTTCTCATCTGCGTGAACGTGCCTTAGGCATGCTGCATGGAGGCATGAGGACCGCAGATGTGGCCAGGGCAATAAATTACTATGTCCATACTGTGAGACACCTAAGACAGCGCTACAGGGAGACGGGACAGACAGCTGATCAAAAAGTGCTCTCCACTGACAAGTCACGGTTTTGTCTCACCAGGGGTGATCGTGAGATTTGCGTTTATCGTCAACTAAATGAGCGTTACACCGAGGCCTGTACTCTGGAGCTGTATTGATTTGGAGGTGGAGGGTCCGTCATGGTCTAGGGCGGTGTGTCACTTCCTGCCGTAATCCCTGGACCTGATCTTCACAGCTAGCTAGCACCCACCGAGTTGCCACCGGATCACCGCTGCTCCCGAGGGGCTATAGTGGCTAATGCCCCTGCCCCCGAAGCTAGCACCAGTTAGTCATGACCCAGGTGCATCTTCCAGCTAGCAAACTAAATTACTACAACTACAATACCTCTTTTGCCATCTGGCTTGGATTCTTTGTCGACACGGCGCCCTGCCACACCACCATGACTGGTCTGCCAATGAATACTCCATCTGCTGCGCCTCCAACCGGCCTCCGTCAGAGCAGAAGCTTCTACTAGCCCCGGCTACTAACTCTAAATGCCGTGTCGCCCGCATGCTAGCTACACAGCTGATGCTTAGCTGATACATAGCTGATGCCTGCTGGACTTTCCATTATTCACGGTACTCCATTCTGTTTATTTTTTGTTTATCTCTCGGACCCAGACGCAAACTCAGGCTCTGTGTGTAGTTAACCGACCCTCTCTGCCCATTCATCGCCATTTTACCTGTTGTTGTTTTAGCTGATTAGCTGCTGTTGTCTTACCCATTGTCGTCTTAGCTAGCTCACCCATTTCAACACCTATGATTACTTTATACCTCATTGTATGTCTCTGTTGTTTAGGTTAGTTATCATTGTTTTGGTTTACAATGGAGCCCCTAGTTCCACTCATCATACCTCTGATACCTCCTTTATCCCACCTCCCATACAGAAGTTGGTCTCACCCATTATAGCCAGCATGTCCAGAGATACAACCTCACTTATTATCACTCAGTGCCTGGGCATACATCCGCAGTACCCGCACCCCACCATACCCATGTCTGCACATTATGCCCTGAATCTTTTCTACCATTCCCAGAAATCTGCTCCTTTTCTTCTTTGTCGCCAACACTCTAGGCGACCAGTTTTCATAGCCTTTAGCTGTACCCTCATCCTACTCCTCCTCTGTTCCTCGGGTGATATAGAGGTTAACCTGTTGAGTGTAGTGGGCAGTATTTGATGTCTGGATGAAAAACATACCCAAATGAAGCTACCTATTTCTCAGGCCCAGAATCTAAAATATGTTTATAATTGACAGATTAGGATGGGAAACACTCTAAATTTTCCAAAACTGTCAAAATATTGTCTGTGAGTATAACAGAACTGATATTGCAGGCGAAAACCTGAGGAAAATCCAACCCGGAAGTGCTGTTATTCCTGAAAACTCTCTGTTCCATAGCCTGCCTTCGCTCCATTTTAAAGGGATATCAACCAGATTCCCTTTCTTATGGCTACCCCATTGTGTGAATAGTCTTTAGACATAGTTTCAGGCTTTTATTTTGAAAAATGAGCAAGAAAGATCACATCGCGTCATTGGATGGCTGGGTGCCAGCAGCGTTTTGCATGCCAACAGCTTGGAGCAGACATTTTCTCTCTCTCTCTCCTATTGAAGAAGCTGCAGTCCCAATTGAAGTATTATCGATTATATATTGTAAAAACAACCTGAGGATTGAAAATAAAAAACGTTTGACATGTTTCTACAAACTTTACGAATACTTTCTCAGAATTTTTGTCTGCCCGGTCTTGACCGCTTGAGCATGTGGATTTCTGAACTTAACGCGACAACCAAATGGAGGTATTTTGGACATTATTTATTTATTGTGTAACTGGGAGTCTCGTTTGTGCAAACATCCTGATGATCATCAAAGGTAAGCAGTTAATTTTATTGTTTTTCTGACTTTCGTGACCAATCTACTTGGCTGCTAGCCGTTTGTAATGTTTTGTCTACTGAGAGAGATGTCCTTACATAAACGCTTGGTATGCTTTCGACTAAAAGCTTTTTTGAAATCTGACATGCCACATGGATTGACAACCAGCTAAGCTATATTTTGCTATATTGCACTTGTGATTTCATGAAAATTAAATATTTTTAGTATTTTAATATTTAATTTGAATTTGGCGCTCTGCAATTCAGCGGATGTTGACGAAAATGATCCCGGTAACGGGATGGGTGAATCAAGAAGTTAACCCAGATCCTGAGTGTCCCCAGGCATCCTCATTTGCTGACTTCTGTTATCAAAAAAGCCTTGGTTCCATGCATGTTAATATCAGAAGTCTCCTCCCTAAGTTTGTTTTACTCACTGCTTTAGCAGACTCCGCCAACCCTGCTGTCCTTGCAGTGTCTGAATCCTGGCTTAGGAAGGCCACCAAAAATTCTAAAATTTCCATACCCAACTACAACATTTTCCATCAAAATAGAACTGCCAAAGGGGGAGGAAGCATGCAAAGTTCTGTCATACTTTCCAGGTCAGGAACAAATACACCCAGTCAGTCAGGAAAGCAAAGGCTAGCTTTTTCAAGCAGAAATTTGCATCCTGTAGCTCTAACTCTCAAAAGATTTGGGACACTTTAAAGTCCATGGAGAACAAGAGCACCTCCTCCTAGCTGCCCACTGCACTGAGGCTAGGTAACATAGTCACCACCGATAAATCCATGATAATCGAAAATTTCAATAAGCAACACCGGCCAACAGCTCCGCCCCCCCCTGCAGCTTCTCCTTCACTCAAATCCAGATAGCAGATGTTCTGAAAGAGCTGCAAAACCTGGACCCGTACAAATCAGCTGGGCTAGACAATCTGAACCCTGTCTTTCTAAAACTATCCGCCGCCATTGTTGCAACCCCTATTACCAGCCTGTTCAAACTCTCTTTCATATTGTCCGAGATCCCTAAAGATTGGAAAGCTGCCGCGGTCATTCCCCTCTTCAAAGGGGGTGACACTCTAGACCCAAACTGTTACAGACCTATATCCATCCTGTCCTGCCTATCTAAAGTCTTCCAAGTTAATAAACAGATCACTGACCATTTCGAAATCCCACCATACCTTCTCCACTGTGCAATCCGGTTTCCGAGCCAGTCGGGTGCACCTCAGCCACGCTCAAGGTACTGAACGATATCAATACCGCCATCGATAAAAGACAGTACTGTGCAGCCATCTTCATCAACCCGGCCAAGGCTTTCAACTCTGTCAATCACTGTATTCTTATCGGCAGACTCAATAGCCTTGGTTTATCTAATGACTGCCTATCCTAGTTCACCAACTGCTTTGCAGACAGAGTTCAGTGTGTCAAATCCGAGAGCATGTGGTCCGGACCTCTGGCAGTCTATGGGGGTACCACACGGTTCAATTCTTGGGCTGACTCTTTTCTCAGTATATATCAATGTTGTCCCTCTTGCTGCCGGCGATTCCCTGATCCACCTACGCAGACACCATTCTGTATACTTCTGGCCCTTCCTTGGACACTGTGCTGACTAACCTCCAAACAAGCTTCAATGCCATACAACACTCCTTCCGTGGCCTCCAACTGCTCTTAAACGCTAGTAAAACCAAATGCATGCTTTTCAACCGTTCGCCCGACTAGCATCACCACCCTGGACGGTTCCGATCTAAAATATGTGGACAACTATAAATACATAGGTGTCTGGTTAGACTGTAAACTCTCTTTCCAGACTCATATTAAACATTTCCAATCCAAAATCAAATCTAGAATCGGCTGTCAATTTCACAAACAAAGCCTCCTTCACTCACGCCGCCAAACTTACCCTAGTAAAACTGACTATTCTACGGATCCTCTATGTCACCCACAAAATAGCTTACAATACTTTACTCGGCAAACTGTATGCAGTCTATCACAGTGCCATCCGTTTGTTACCAAATCACCTTATACCACCCACCACTGCGACCTGTATGCTCTAGTTGGCTGGCCCTCACTACATATTCATCGCCAGACCCACTGGCTCCAGGTCATCTAGAAGTCTATGCTAGGTAAAGCTCAGCCTTATCTCAGTTCACTGGTCACGATAACAATACCCACCCATAGCACACATTCCAGCAGCACTGATCATCCCCAAAGCCAACACCTCATTTGGCTGCCTGTCCTTCCAGTTCTCTGCTGCCAGTGACTGGAACGGATAGCAAAAATCACTGAAGTTGGAGACTTTTATTTCCCTCCAACTTTAAACATCAGCTATCTGAGCAGCTAACCGATCGCTGCAGCTGTTCATAGTCCATCTGTAAATAGACCACCCTACCAACCTCATCCCATACCGTTTTTATTTACTTTTCTGCTCTTTTGCACACTAATATCTCTACTTGCACATCATCATCTGCTCATTTATCACTCCAGTGTTAATCTGCTAAATTGTAATTATTCGCTCCCATGGCCTATTTATTGCCTACCTCCTCATGCATTTTGCACACATTGTATATAGATTTTATTTTTTCTACTGTGTCATTGATTTGTTTATTGTGTTATTGGCTTGTTAATTGTTTATTCCATGTGTAACTCTGTGTTGTCGTCTGTGTCACACTGCTTTGCTTTATCTTGGCCAGGTCGCAGTTGTAAATGAGAACTTGTTCTCAACTAGCCTACCTGGTTAAATAAAGGTTAAACAAAAATACAAATATTAAACATCCTGATCCAGATTGCAGGCCCTGGTTACAGTTTGAAGTTTTTTCCTGAGTAGCAGCTTGATGATAGATAGTCAATATTAAAATCACCCAGAAAATATACTTATCTGTTAATATCACGTATATTATGTAGTATTTCACACATATTATCCAGATACTGACTGCTAGCACTTGATGTTCTATAGCAGCTTCCCAGAAGAATGGGCTTTAGGTGAGGCAGATTAACCTATAGCCATTTTACTTCAACGGGCTTTAGGTGAGGCAGATGAACCTATAGCTATGTTACTTCAACAGTATTTATCATTAGATCGTCTCTAAGCTTTACAGGAATGTGGTTCTGAATATAGACCGCAACATCGCCTCCGTTGACATTTCTGTCTTTTCGGAAGATGTTGTAATCTATTGTTACCACTTTATCATCAAATGTATTATCTCAGTGAGTTTCAGACATAGTCAGAGTATGAATGTCATCTGTTACAAGCAAGTTGTTGACTGCATGGATCTTGTTTCTTAGGCTACATATGTTAATATGGGATATTTGTAACACTTTTCTGGGTTGCTTGATTGTTTTAAATGCTAGGGAAAGCTTATCAGACGTCGACTTACTCATGTTATTTACATTGGAGCTGATAGTGCAGGGTGAGCTGCATAAAGTGGTCTTCCTACTATTGCACACCGCCTCGGTGCTAATAGTGTAACTCTGGTTTATAGGCTCATGATTACTGCTTACAATAGCTGTAGGATAAACAGATGTTTCCGGTGCAATTAGGGGTACATAAATTAAATGACTTACATTGTGTTTGCTGATGCCCCTAAGATGATGTACATTTGATGCAGCATTATGACAACTCATTGTCACAATGGCAGCGATTTACTGAGCTGGTCTTGAATCATTTACCAGTCATTGTTTCAACGCAGCCTTGAAATGTGTGGACAGAGTCCAGGAGCCAAGATGATTTGGAAGGACTCTGTCATTCCTGTAAAGTATCTTCTGTTTCCAGAACATGTCAAAGTTATTCATAAAAGTGACTCCAGCAAAGCTACAGTAGTCTTTTAGCCAGATGTGTAAATCCAGCAGTCTGCTGAATCTTTCACACCCAACGATGGTACTGGACCTGAAATTATTGGCTATTTTTTGGAGTCTTTTAAATCAGTTCTTTAAAATCAATTTTCAGATGAGCTGAGCTAGCCCTCCTGATGTCGTTTGACCCCACATGGACTACGACAGTGTCAGCTCCTGGCATCTGTTGTAGAACAGTTGGAAGCATCCTTGTTATGTCCTGTACTCATGCTCCTGGGTATCCAAGGGTTTTTGCCTTGGGGACCGAGATGTTTCTCACCATAGAGCTGCCTATGATGACTGCTGGTGATGTTGAATGAGCCGGTCTCTCAGGTAGCCTCACGGTCTGGTGAGGCTGGAAGCTCTGAGGATCTAAACCCGAGGTAGAAGCCACCGGAGAGGGAGAGCCCGAGGATGAAGACACAGGTATCTCTGAATCTGTTCTTGATTGGGAAGCCACCAAGTATGAACGCCCCGGAACCTCTGGATCCTTTGCGGAAAAGCTGTTTCTGGTCTGTGTCAGTTCCGCGCTCAACATCTCCATGGAGACCCCCGTTGCCAGAGAATTCCTTCTTCGACTTCCACAGCAAGTGACGGCCTATCCCGGCTTGGCTGGTGTAGGCCTTGTGAAAAGCTGAACACTGTAAGATCATTTAGCTAGAGATGTGGGCGATTATAGAATACGCGTTCAAATTATTCTCACCTGAACCAAATTTCGATGGGCCTTTTTTTGATTTCATAAACAACAAAAGTAATTGTGTAAAGGTGGGGATGCAGGGATGTGTTCCAAACAAAACAACTACAAGTGTTGTTGCTCTAGTTCCTCAACCGAGAGCTAAACAAAACGTATAGTTGAAGATTTTTCTTTGAGTCATGAAAGCGCATTGAAATTATCTAAATTACTCTGCACACTTTGGAGAGGTGTGTGGCCTCTTGGAGACACCAGTTAGACCTCTCATTCATAGCCTTGTCATTTTTTTGTCTTTTGTTGCATCTACACCAAATATTTCAAGAATATTCTTATCATGTTACTGAATGTATCCAGAGGATTTTGAGATGTAGTTATCAGAAAATGCTGTGAAAAGTGCAGTCAATTTAACATGCACATAACATCAACAGTGGAAGTTTGGTTTCTGTCTTGTGTAAGGTGAACTGTTGTGTGGTGAATTGTTGTACCTTTAGGATAATAACTTCACCATAATATCCAAACCATAATATCCAAACAGCTTTCTTTTAATTGATACTATGGTTTAGCATATGCTTTCCATATATTTAAATTTAGCCCTATCCATATTGGTCAACTCCCACAAGTGTAAGAGGTAACATTCCTTTCACAGTTCCTCCACAGGAGGAGTTAATTATGTGGTCTATCAGCGCTGTTCCAGATTGACCCTATTACATGAAACTCCGAAACCTGTTTAAAACAGTCCTGTTCAGCACTGTGCACTCTCTTCAATGGCCTTAATTAAGAGAACTCGTTAAAATTCTCAAAACGATAAAAATGGTGCAGTTCCCTTTGATGAACCTCTGTGACTACACTTCGGTGAACGACAAATAGAGTTCAGGAATAATGAGTGCAAAGATAAAGAAATAAAAAATGAATTAACACAGCTGTAATTGTGCATATACCATTCTTTCAAGTTCACAGTCACCATGTAACGTTCGTCGTCTTCCTCTGATGAGGAGTAAGAGAGATCGGACCAATTTGCAGGGTGGTAAGTGTCCATTTTAATAAGACAAACTGAACACTACAAAAATACAAAATTACAAAGTGAAACAAACGAAACAGTCCTGTCTGGTGTAGACACAAAACAGAAAACAATCACCCACGTCTCAAAAGTAAACCAGGCTGCCTAAATAAGGTTCTCAATCAGGGACAAAGATAAACAGCTGCCTCTGATTGAGAACCATACCAGGTCAAGTACAGAAATCCCAAAACATAAAAAAAGGAACATAGACAAACCACCCAACTCGCGCCCTGACCATACTAAAACAAAGACATAATAAAGGAACTAAGTTCAGAACGTGACAGTATCCCCCTCAAAGGTGCGGACTCCGGCCGCAAAACCTAAACCGTGGTGGCGGCTCTGGCGCGGGACATAGACGCCACACCACCATAGTCCACCATAGTCCGACCTCTGACTGGGGACCCAAGCCACGGGTCCCGAATGGACGGGAGATTCCGGCAGCACCGGACGGATGGGAGACTCCAGCAGCTCCGTAGTTAAGGGCGATTCCGGCAGCTCCTGGCTCTGGCAGCTCAGGACAGAGGGGAGACTCTGGCAGCTCAGGACAGAGGGGAGACTCTGGCAGCTCAGGACAGAGGGGAGACTCTGGCAGCTCAGGACAGAGGGGAGACTCTGGCAGCTCAGGCCAGAGGGGAGACTCTGGCAGCTCAGGCCAGAGGGGAGACTCTGGCAGCTCAGGACAGACGGGAGACTCTGGCCGTGCTGGACAGGCTGAGAGATAGCCTGGGGTTGGATTCTGTCATGTGGGACTAGGTGGGTGAGGAAGGAATCAGGCGCAGAGAGTTCCACTGGGAAAAAGTGCTCTTTTAATATGGGATAAAAATAGACAAGCCCAACAACACAGGGCACGGACAGTAAATGTGACTACCCAAAACACAGAGTGCCAAGTCCAGAAAAAGCTAATTAAGCACATACAACAGGACACAGATGAAACTAATAAGACAAAAAAAACAGACAAACGAAAAAGGGATCGGTGGCGGCTAGTAGGCCGGTGACGACGACCGCCGAGCACCGCCCGAACAGGCAGGGGAGCCAACTTCGGCGGAAGTCGTGGCACACCATTATAGCTTCAAATCACCTAAAAACATCTCTCACTACCCTTATTACATGTATTGGACCCCACCTTTGCATGCAATCTTTAAAATATTATAGAAATCCTCTCTGTAGTCAGTGTATTAATCTGTCTGTCAGGACCCGTATCTGGTCCTGTAGATAGATGCCCAACAAAGATGTCATCATCACAGAGGCACTGGATCAATGGGAGAGAGTAGATCAATCTGACTGCTTTATTAGACAGTCAGCCTGGGGGATTAAATGATAGAAGTCACCATTATCCATCTGTAGGCGGTGTAATTTTGTCATCATCTGTCGTGAGATTGCATATTTCATCACCACACAACCAAACGATTAGCTTTCGCAGCCGGGTCCCAAACTTGTCAATGGTACAATTGTTTTCACAGTAAATTAGCAACATTAGTCACCATTGCCCTTCTCGAGTCCCTCCGTGACAGGCGGACACGTCCCATTTATTTCAGTTGTTTTATATTTACTTGTCATCTTCTTGTGACTACTTTGGAAACGGGGACTCATTAACTAATACAATGAAATGACATCAGGGACATATTGGGGGCTCCAAATGAAAAACAGGCTCGACGCGATTGTGTGAAACACCGGGGCAGTATAATTTCATCTCCGACATCGCCTTGTTTATTAAGATGGAGGTTTCCTGACGTCGTGATTTGTTCTATTTAAGTACAGTCCACTAATCGAGCCAATCATTTATTTTCAATCAGCATTGTCTGTAAAAGTCAGTCAGTTCTAAACCATTACTAAAGAATGCCTACTTGGTTAGGCTGAGGTTATGGCAGTAATATCGGTTCACAGGTGTCATGTTTTTTTACTATATGGTCATAAAATATGATATGCATTAGGGCAATAATGGCTCTATTATTACAGTGCCATGGCTGTCAGAGACTGTTGATTTAGTCACGGTTATTGTCAACTCCAGGGTGATGCACATTAAAAGGCACACAGATGCTCGACAGAGGAATAAACAGGCACAAAAGGAATGAAACGTTCTCTTTGTTGCCTTTGATGTCACTTTCTTCCAAGTCAGAATGACAGTGTGGAATTTTAAAAAACACATTCTCACTCGTGTGCAGAGTGCAGACCTTGAGGGTTCAACTGTGGGTCTGACTGACTGAAAATCTCTCAAGACTTTTTGTCATGGGTAGAGCGAGGCATTTTCAGGCACCTGCTTTTCTGAACCCGAGAGTTCATTCTGAAACCGATACCGAGGCTTGATGGCTGATCTTCGGATGAGTTTCATCAGGTTAAAATAGAAAACGAGGTAGAGAGAAATAGAGATTGGGAGACTGCAATAATAATAGCAAGAATGAAGCATAACACATGGTGCAGTTATTGTTTCAAAACTATTATATTTTCACCCCTCAGAGCACTCCACACTGGAAACACCACATCATTTCAACATGGTTAACTGGGCAATATTTATTTGAGATGTTTATCAATGAGATTACAACCTAAACTCATCAATAAAAGAAAAGTCCCTTTTGTTCAATGAACCATAAACAATTTGATTTTTTTACCTTTATTTAACCAGGCAAGTCAGTTAAGAACAAATTCTTCTTTTCAATGACAGCCTAGGAACAATGCGTTAACTGCCTGTTCAGGGGTAGAACAACAGATTTGTACCTTGTCAGCTCAGTGGTTTGAACTTGCAACCTTCCGGTTACTAGTCCAACACTCTAACCACTAGGCTACACTGCCGCCCCAATCAATGAGCATGCACCTGTGGAACGGTCATTAAGAAACTAACAGCTTACAGGTATTAGGCAATTAAGGTCACAATTATGAAAACTTAGGACACTAAAGAGGCCTTTCTACTGACTCTGAAAAACACCAAAACAAAGATACCCAGGGTCCCTGCTCAGCTGCGTGAACGTGCCTTAGGCATGCTGCATGGAGACATGAGGACTGCAGATGTGGCCAGGGCAATAAATTGCCATGTCTGTACTGTGAGATGCCTAAGACAGCGCTACAGGGAGAGAGGACGGACAGCTGATCGTCCTTGCAGTGGCAGGACTGGCAAAAAGTGCTCTTCACTGACGAGTAGCGGTTTTGTCTCACCAGGGGTGATGGTCGGATACGCGTTTATCGTAGAAGGAGTAGCGTTACACTGTACTCTGGAGTGGGATCGATTTGGAGGTGGATGTCTGTCATGGTCTGGGCAGTGTTTCACAGCATCACCTGACTGAGCCTGCTGTCATTGCAACAATCTCAATGCGGTGCGCTGTGTGACATGACCCTCCAGCATGACAATGCCACCAGCCATACTGCTCATTCTGTGCATGATTTCCTGCAAGACAGGAATGTTAGTGGTATGCCATGGCCAGCGAAGAGCCCGGATCTCAATCCCATTGAGCACGTCTGGGACCTGTTGGATCGGAGGGTGAGGGCTAGGACCATTCCTCCCAGAAATGTCTGGGAACTTGCAGGTGCCTTGGTGGAAGAGCAAGATCTGGCAAATCGGGTGTAGTCTACGAGGAGGAGATGCACTGTAGCACTTAATGCAGCTGGTGGCCACACCAGATACTGACTGTTGCTTTTGATGTTGACCCCCCCCTTTGTTCAGGGACACATTATTCCATTTCTGTTAGTCACATGTATTTGGAACTTATCCAGTTTATCTCTCAGTTGTTGTTTCTTGTTTTGTTCATACAAATATTTACACATGTTACGTTTGCTGAAAATATACCCAGTTGACAGTGAGGTAAAAAAATGATTTAGTCAGCCACCAATTGTGCAAGTTCTCCCACTTAAAAAGATGAGAGAGGCCTGTAATTTTCATCAAAGGTACACTTCAACTATGATAGACAAAATGAGAAAAATAATCCAGAAAATCACATTCTAGGATTTCTAATTAATTTATTTGCAGATTATGGTGGAAAATAAATATTTGGTCAATAACAAAAGTTTATCTCAATACTTTGTTATATACCCTTTGTTGGCAATGACAGAGGTGAAACGTTTTCTGTAAGTCTTCACAAGGTTTTCACACACTGTTGCTAGTATTTTGGCCCATTCCTCCATGCAGATCTCCTCTAGAGCAGTGATGTTTTGGGGCTGTTACTGGGCAACACGGACTTTCAACTCCCTCCAAAGATTTTCTATGGGTTTGAGATCTGGAGACTGGCTATGCCACTCCAGGACCTTGAAATGCTGGTATGGTGTTCTTTGGATGCAACTCAGCATTCTTTGTCCTCCAAACACGATGAGTTGAGTTTTTACCAAAAAGTTGGGGACAGAGATCATACTTTTTGTAGAAATGTCCTCTGGTCTGATGAAACAAAAATAGGACTGTTTTGGCCACAATGACCATCGACATATTTGGAGGAAAAAGGGGGTGGCTTACAAGCCGAAGAACACCATCCCAACCGTGATGCACGGGAGTTGGCAGCATCATGTTGTGGAGGTGCTTTGCTGAAGGAGGCTCTGGTGCACCTCACAAAATAGATGGCATTTTGAGGAAGGAATATTTTGTGGATATATTGAAGCAACATCTCAAGACATCAGTTAAAGTTAAAGCTAAAGTTAAAGCTTGGTCACAAATGGGTCTTCCAAATGGACAATGACCCCAAGCATACTTCCAAAGTTGTGGCAAAATGGCTTAGTTAAGGACAACAAAGTCAAGGTATTGGAGTGGCTATCACAAAGCCCTGAACTCAATCCTATAGAACATTTGTGAACAGAAGTGAAAAAAGGTATGTGAGCAAGGAGGCCTACAAACCTGACTCAGTTACACCAACTCTGTCGGGAGGTAAGGGCCAAAATTAACTTGGAATTTAGGCGATATTTTGCATCCCTACCCCTTTCCTCAACTTTTTGGAACTTTCAATACCCTTCATATTGATGGAAATCATAATGCAGTTATTTAGCCCATACTCCTTTCAAATTACAGGGGTGGATGCTTTATTAATGATAGAGCTCGTGAGGTCTTACATCATAATTCAAATTTTCATGCAGACACTACTATGCGTAATGGGTTTCATGAAAATGTCAAAATGTTTGCACAATGGAACTTTTCATTGAAAGCTAATTCAGGCCACTTAAATGTTTTTCTGTGTATATGAACTATATGAACCGAGGCAACCAAGTGAAAGCAATTCAAATGTCTTATTTTGACAACATGGAATTAAAATATTAAAGTTGGCATATGCACTCACTGAAATAGTACAAGCTCCCTTAGTTCACAGCCAAACACTGCCTTGGAAAACATATCCGAAGAAGACAAATAATTGTTTGGTAGAGTAGGTCTTGACTGACTTTTGTTTCAATGAAGATTTAAAAAATATATATATTTCTAGAACATAGGCTGTGTGTCAGTTTCTTTTATGGTTGATGCATTAAAAGGTTTCAATTATGGAAATTCCAGACTGATACATGAAGTGAAGCAACCTGATCTCAAAGCATTTTGTATTATTCTGTACGTGCATTTAGGGACAATCCATTTAGAATGCTATATTATGTGCTTTATTATTATTATTATTATTTTTATTTATTTTTTACTTTTATTTATCTAGGCAAGTCAGTTAATTAGGGCTGCAATCCCGTTAACGGGATAAATATGACAACAGCCGGTGAAAGTGCAGGGCGCTAAATTCAAAACAGAAATCTCATAATGAAAATTCCTCAAATATACATGTATTTTATACCGTTTTAAAGGTAATCGTGTTGTTAATCCCAACAGTGTCCAATTTAAAATAGGCTTTACAGCGAAAGCACCACAAAAGATTGTCAGGTCACCACCAACTCACAGAAAAATTCAGCCATTTTTCCAGCCAAAGAGATAAAATTAATCACTAACCTTTGATGATCTTCATCAGATGACACTCATAGAACTTCACGTTACACAATACATGTATGTTTTGTTTGATAAAGTTCATATAAAAAAAATCTCAGTATACATTGGCGCATTACGTTCACTAGTTCCAAAAACATCCGGTGATATTGCAGAGAGCCACATCATTTTACAGAAATACTCATTATAAATGTCAATAAATACAATTATTAGACATGGATATATATATATATATACCTCTCCTTAATGCAACCACTATGTCAGATTTAAAAAAAAAACTTTAAGTAAAAAGCAAACCACGCAATAATCTGAGACGGCGCTCAGAAAATAAATACAATTATCCGAACATGCTGGAGTCAATAGAAATCTGAAATAACATACCTTAAGGGAAGATTTCGGCAGTACCTGTATGGTTAGTGAGAAAGTCAATATTGCAAATGTACGGTCCCTTACTAGACGTCCGAAATCGTTTGTAAAATTCGCGGACGGCGTCGGGCCGAGCGGCAGGGCCGGACCTACCAGGAAGTCATCAAATGAACTTTGTCGGACATTCGGTTTCCGTTTTACAAAAATAATAAGATTTAGGTCATTTTTCCGATGTCCCGGAAATTCCCACAAGAGGGCATAAGCAATCATATTGCTATTGGACAAAACATCACGATTCACGACGGGGCCTTATCTCGAAAACTGAAAATATTTAGAAGCCGAAACTCGGTGAGCGTAGGGGCGGCATAATGGGCAGTTGGCCCCGAACGTCTAGGCCTCAACGGTTTTTGAGTTATGGCCATTTATCTGGGATTAAAGGTCCAAAATGAAAATAGAGAAATTATTTTTCCACTTCACGTCAAAGTCAAGGAGCCTCCGGTGTCAATAAAAAAAGAACCAGCCATTTATCTATCGTCATTTAAGAGAAATCGTACAATGACACCTTGGTGATGTTCACGGATAGGTGTTTTTTTTTTCAACAGTTACAGATCCAGTTGCTGCGGAGCTCTGCAAGATTTCTGTGATTTTCTATGATTTTCTGAAATAACACACACTCACTAAACCCTCCGTAAATAACTCAGTTATTAACGTAAAGACTTAAAACTAAGGATACTGTTAAGGCATACCCCAATCATGATATGAGTTTATTTATAGCTTCCTGTGCCAACCGGAAGTGCCTTTAATGGTGTCACAGTGGCAGTTTCCATGGGTTAAAAAGGTCAGATCTTTTCAAAACTTCATATGTGTGACTAGGTAACCATCATGAACCGTAAATCAGTCATTTCTCCCAACAGATGTCAAAGAAAATCTCTCACACGCACACACAGCAAGGATGGAGTGAAAAGTGCGGTTCTCAAAGACAGAGAGCAGGCAATGGCATAAACATAATAATCTCTAGGCCGTGCCGAGTTCAACGAGATATCCCGCTTGACCGTAGCTCGCTCGGTCTAAGCGCAGCGACCATTAGAAAATTAGGCCCAAAATGAAGCCTGCCCCACAACGTCATTTGCTTTTGGGTGACAGTGAGAGAACCGTTAGGGTGAGAAGCACAATTCGACCTCAGGTACGTTCCTAAGGTCCTTCTGATCCGTGCAAGCCTAACGTTGACCGTGTGGCATTAACCCTTAATAGTTAAAAGAAGGTGTTTACTTCAAAGAGTTTGCATTGACTTCTCTCCCCATAGGAATACATTGCCTTTACCCCTAAATTCAACCTGAAGTCTATATGGGTTATGAATGCCGTATGAACCTGTCTTTGGTAACAGTCCATCAGGCCAGTATGAGGTCTACCTGTGTTGATTCTAAGCTTCCTGGACCAACCGGAAGTGGTTAAAATCACCCTAAAAGTGTTTTTCCATTACCTGCCTGCAGTTTGATAGACATAGTGCATTCAACCCTGTGTAAATCAGTCAATTCTTAACGTAAGGACTTAAAACTCAGGATTCTGTAAAAGCATAGCCCAGTGAGGATATGTGTTGACTTATAGCTTCCTGTGACAACCGGAAGTGCCTTAATTGGTGTCTCAGGGGCTGTTTCGAGGGGTTAAAAAAAGTCAGATCTGTCCAAAACTTCATATGTGTGATTAGGCAACCCCCATGAACTGTAAATCAGTCATTTTTCCCATAAAATTTCAAAGGAAAACTAAATCACAGACACACAACTTGGAAGGAGGGACGTATTGGGGTTTGTAGAGACAGACAGTGCCTCCAATAGTTAGCTTTGTTCGAGCTAAAAAAGAACCGTCAGACCTAGAGTTCCGAAACTTTAGAAACCTGTTCTAGACCTCGGGTCGATAGTGCGTGGTGAGTTAGGTGGCTCTAGAAGGTTCTCGGACCGAGAAATAGCCTCGTACATTTGCAATGACTTCAATTCATTTTGACCATTACGAAAATGGCGACATTTAGAAAAGTCTCAGAGACACAAGACTAGGTGCATTGAAACCGGCTCGGGCCATAGAGACGGACCCCAACGTTTCTGTCCGATAGCTCATTCAAGGACCCCATAGCAAGGCATTGAAAAAAAAATGGATTTTCAGCACCAATTAGGGTTTTACTTGGGCACCGAAGGACCTATCGAGCCGAAACTCGGGATTCGGGGTCGCCTCAGCTAGGCCTACAGGTAACATAAGAAATGGACCCGCAGCTAGAACGTAACTACATGTTTTATGGGTTTTTTATGGTTTGAACCAAAGGCGTTGTGAATTTTGGGCCAGCTCTGAAGTGTGTGATAGTTGGCTACTAAACAGGTTGGAAAAAGTGGGTTTAGTGTCAATTTGTATCAGTTTGGTGTCAGAATGACATCTAATTGACTGGTGGACACTGACTTGCTAGTTGACTTTTGTACATTAGCAATATGTTTAAACGGTGAGGTACCATCACCAAAAGTGACATTCTGAAATCAACCCTAACGAGCCATTGAGATGAACCAGAATCACTGCCCAGCCATCCCGAGTTCATCGGGCCAGTCAATTTCACATTCCTGCAGGATTTTTATAGCATGACAAATTCGTGATGGTACCTGCCCATTGAACCATATTGCAAATGCACAGTGACTTTGCAAAAGTGAGAAAACATAAACAAATGGACATGATGAAATCAACACAACGAGTGATGGAAATGTACAACTATCACTGCTCGGCCATCCTGTGTTCATCAGACCAGTCAATTTTGCATTTTTGAGCATGTCAAATTTCATATGGTAAATGCACATTGAAACATATTGCAAATGCACGTGCACTTACAATATGATTCTATAGTGAAAAAACATCACCTAACGGAGATGATGAAATCAACACAACGAGTGACGGAAATGTACAACTATCACTGCTCGGCCATCCTGTGTTCATCAGACCAGTCAATTTCACATTCCTGCAGGATTTTTCTATAGCATGACAAATTCAACTATCACTGTGTTCATCAGACCAGTCAATTTCACATTCCTGCAGGATTTTTATAGCATGGTACCTGCCCATTGAACCATATTGAAATGCACAGTGACTTTGCAAAAGTGAGAAAACATAAACAAATGGACATGATGAAATCAACACAACGAGTGATGGAAATGTACAACTATCACTGCTCAGCCATCCTGTGTTCATCAGACCAGTCAATTTTGCATTTTTGAACATGTCAAATTTCATATGGTAAATGCACATTGAAACATATTGCAAATGCACGTGCACTTACAATATGATTCTATAGTGGAAAAAAATCACCTAACGGAGATGAAGAAATCAACACAACGAGTGATGGAAATGTACAACTATCACTGCTCGGCCATCCTGTGTTCATCAGACCAGTCAATTTTGCATTTTTGAGCATGTCAAATTTCATATGGTAAATGCACATTGAAACATATTGCAAATGCACGTGCTCTTACAATATGATTCTATAGTGAAAAAACTTCACCTAACGGAGATGATGAAATCAACACAACGAGTGATGGAAATGTACAACTATCACTGCTCGGCCATCCTGTGTTCATCAGACCAGTCAATTTTGCATTTTTGAGCAAGGTCAAATTTCATATGGTAAATGCACATTGAAACATATTGCAAATGCACGTGCATTTGCAATATGATTCTATAGTGAAAAAACATCACAAAATGGACATGATGAAGTCAATATAACGAGCGATGGAAAGGAGCAACTATCACTGTCAGGCCATCCCGAGTTCATCTGGCCAGTCAATTTTGCATTTCTGCAGGATTTTTGAGCATGACAAATTTCTTATGGCATTTGGCCCACAAAAAAATTCCTTATGCACAATTTAAAAAAAAATATTTAAAAAATATGATAATAAAATTGGACAAAAGTATATTCATACAGTTCTTACATGTGTAATTGACAAAAAAATCGAAAGAATTTCGAAAAACGGTCCAGAAAGCACTTTTTTAAGGGTGTGTGAAGTTTTTTACAAAATTTTGACATTTTTGACTTTTGACTTTTGACTTCCTATGAAATCATATTGAAATTGAACAAAACATATTCCTTATGCGCATGTAAAAAAAATGATGATAATAAAATTGGACAATAGTATATTCATACAGTTCTTACACATGTGTAATTGACAAAAAAATCGAAAGAATTTCGAAAAACGGTCCAGAAAGCACTTTTTTAAGGGTGTGTGAAGTTTTTTACAAAATTTTGACATTTTTGACTTTTGACTTTTGACTTCCTATGAAATCATATTGAAATTGGACAAAACATATTCCTTATGCGCATGTAAAAAAAAATTATGATAATAAAATTGGACAAAAGTATATTCATACAGTTCTTACACATGTGTAATTGACAAAAAAATCGAAAGAATTTCGAAAAACGGTCCAGAAAGCACTTTTTTAAGGGTGTGTGAAGTTTTTTACAAAATTTTGCCATTTTTGACTTTTGACTTCCTATGAAATCATATTGAAATTGGACAAAACATATTCCTTATGCGCATGTAAAAAAATAAAAATAATTATGATAATAAAATTGGACAATAGTGTATTCATACAGTTCTTACACATGTGTAATTGACAAAAAATCGAAAGAATTTCGAAAAACGGTCCAGAAAGCACTTTTTTAAGGGTGTGTGAAATTTTTTTCAAAATTTTGACATTTTTGACTTTTGACTTTTGACTTCCTATGAAATCATATTGAAATTGGACAAAACATATTCCTTATGCGCATGTAAAAAAAAAAAAAAATATGATAATAAAATTGGACAAAAGTATATTCATACAGTTCTTACACATGTGTAATTGACAAAAAAAATCGAAAGAATTTCGAAAAACGGCCCAGAAAGCACTTTTTTAAGGGGTGATAAGTTTTTGACAAAAAAATCATTTTTTCAAAATTTTACTTTTGGACGTTGACTTGGGTTACATTTCCAATATGAAAAACCCCGGTGGAGCGGATTCGCCCCCTGTTGAATTTTTAAAGTGTTACAACTGGCAATTGCCATATGGCATTTGCAATACACTTTGCATGAATCAACGCCAAATTGGGTGGTATTGGCCAATGTGTATATGGTTTGTCCGATGCCAATGACTTGCCATTCATTTTTGTCCAATACAGGGGGGTATTCCCTTACATTATAAATATTCCCTTACCTTTGATGATCTTCATCAGAATGCACTCCCAGGAATCCTAATTCCGCAATAAATGCTTTATTTGTTCGATAATGTCCATTATTTATGTCCAAGTAGCTACTTTTGTTAGCTCGTTTATTACACAAATCCAAACGCTCGGGCAGGTCCATCCGAACATCGGGCGAAAACTTCAAAACGTTATATTACAGGTCGAAGAAACTTGTCAAACTAAGTATCGAATCAATCTTTATGATGCTGTTATCATAAATCTTCAATAAAGTTCCAACCGGAGAATTCCTATGTCTGTAGAGAAGCCACGGAACGCAGGTCACTAATCATGTGAAACGCGCATGACAAGGACCTGGCACTCTGCCAGACCAATGACTCAAAGAGCTCCCTTCCGGCTCCACAACACAGTGGAAGCCTCAATCAATTTTCTAAAGACAGTTGACATCTAGTGGAAGCCCTAGGAAGTGCATCTTTATCCATATCCCACTCTCTATTCAATTCTATATTCTTATTTACAATGACGGCCTAACCCGGCCAAACTTGGATGATGATTGCCAATTGTGTGCCTCCCTATGGAGGTCCAAATCACAGCCGGATATGATACAGCCTGGACGGTATGTATTAATTTGTGTATGTCCATTTCCCTTTTGTTATGATATGTTACAAATTACAAATTGTATTATACTGTATGTTATTGTCATGAGAATTATGTTCTCGATGTTCATAAACCAATTCAATTGAACTACTCAGTCTGCTAATCAGGATTTGTAAGATACTGATTGAAATGAAAACAGACGGAGGCCCAGCTAAAATAGTCAACAAGGTTTATTCACGAGAGCGCTGGTCTGTTGTACAAAACCATTCATTTTATATTGGCTTCTTATGCACATACTTTCACACGCAAACATTAGGTATCCTACGCACACACAGTCCTGCTACCCAGCCGACAAAGATTAGGGGAGTCCGTGAGAATCACTCCCAGTCCTCCCTCAAGATAGGGAGACCCTGGGAGGAACTCAGTGGCCCCCAGCCATGGTCGGCACCGAATCTTGCTCAGACAGTCTGTTTTTAAGATACTATGATAGACATTGTTACAGTTGTATTGTTTTACCCTAATTCTGATTAAAACTACATACATCATGACTAAAACTACACACATCATGTATTATATTTTTACTCACTATTAATCAATTTCATGCAATTATATGGCTTCAGGGTGGGATATTGTAGTCATTCATTTAAACCTATAAATTCCATTAACAGTTTTGAACTTGCAAAACGTACAATATGGGGGTATTAATGTTAGGGTTATGTTAAGATATAGGGGAAGGGTTAGCTAACATGCTAAGTAGTTGCTAATTTGCTAAAGTTGTCCGTAATGAGATTTGAACTCAGAAACTTTGGGTTGCTAGACATTGGTGTTATATATACTACCGGTCAAAAGTTTGAGAACACCTACTCATTTAAGGGTTTTTCTTTATTTTTACACACGTAGCACTCACATCGGTAGCCATGAAGTGCTTTGAAAGGCTGGTCATGGCTCACATCAACAGGATCATTTCGGATAACCTGGACCCACTCTAACTCACATTCCGCCCTAACAGATCCACAGATGATGCAATCTCTATCGCACTCCATACTGCCCTTTCCCACCTGGACAAAAGGAACACGTATGTGAGAATGCTGTTCATTGACTACAGATCAGCGTGCAACACTATAGTACCATCAAAGCTCATCACTAAGCTAAGTACCTGGGACTAAACACCTCCTACTGCAACAGGATTCTGGACTTCCTGACGGGCTCCCCTCAGGTGGTAAGGGTGGGCAACACCACGTCTGCCACACTGATCCTCAAAACTTGTGTCCCTCAGACATGCGTACTTAGTCTCCTCTTGTATTTCCTGTTCACAATTGTGTGGCCAAACATGACTCCAGCACCATCATTACATTTGCTGACGACACAACAGTGGTAGGCCTGATTACAGACAATGATGAGACAGCCTATAGGGAGGAAGTCAGAGTGGCAGTGTGGTGCAGGCCAACAACCTCTCCCTCATTGTGAGCAAGACAAAGGAGCTGATCGTGGACTACAGGAAAAGGTGGGCCGAACAGGCCCCCATTAACATCGATGTGGCTGTAGTGGAGCGGGTCGAGAGCTTCAGGTTCCTTGGTCTCCACATCAGCAAAGAACTATCATGGTCCAAACAGACCAATACAGTCGTGAAGAGGGCATGACAACACCTTTTCCCCCTCAGGAGACTAAAAAGATTTGGCATGGGTCCCCAGATCCTCAAAAAGTTCTGGTTTCGCAACTGCTCGGGATCTGAGCGTAATGCGCTACAGAGGGTAGGACCTACATACAAGGCGGTGTCAGAGGAAAGCCCCAAAAATTGTCAGTCTCCAGTCACCCAAGTCATAGACTGTTCTCTCTGCTACCGCACGGCAAGCAGTACCGGAGTGCCAAGTCTAGGACCAAAAGGCTTCTTGATGCACCCATCCTGTTAGCGGGATCATTTTCTTCAACATCCTCTGAATTGCAGAGCGCCAAATTCAAATGAAATTACTAAAAATATTACATTTTCATGAAACCACAAGTGCAATATACCAAACACAGCTTAGCTTGTTGTTAATCCACCTGGCATGTCAGATTTCAAAAAAGCTTTTCGGTGAAAGCATACCAAGCGTTTATGTAAGGACATCTCTCTCAACAGACAACACATTACAAACAGCTAGCAGCCAAGTAGATTGGTCACGACAGTCAGAAAAGCAATAAAATGAATCGCTTACCTTTGATGATCTTCGGGTGTTTGCACTCACGAGACTCCCAGTTACACAACACAATTTCCTTTTGTTCCATAAAGATTATTTTCATATCCAAAATACCTCCATTTGGTTGGAGCATTATGTTCAGAAATCCACAGGCTTGAGCGGTCACGACCGGGCAAAAATTCCAAATAGTATTCGTGAAGTTCGTAGAAACATGTCAGAGGTTTTTCATAATCAATCCTCTGGTTGTTTTTACAATATATAATCGATAATATTTCAACCGGACTGTAGCTTCATCAATAGGAGAGAGAGAAAATGTATGCTCCAAGCTGTTGCGTATGTAAAACGCTGCTGCAATCATGCGATGTGACATTTCTTGCTAATTTTTAAAAATAAAAGCCTGAAACTATATCTAAAGACTGTTTACAACATGTGGAAGCCATAGGAAAAGGAATGTGGTTGATATCCCTTTAAATGGAGCGAAGGCAGGCAATGGAACAGAGAGCTTTCAGGAAAACAGCACTTCCAGGTTGGATTTTCCTCAGGTTTTCACCTGCAATATCAGTTCTGTTATACTCACATAAAATAGATGTTTTGGCGGTTGTCGGTATTCTCGTCCCAGGTTTACATAATTTCTAGTTGCAGACTAGTAATTAAGATTTGCTAAGATTTGCTATGTACTCAAACCTGTGCCACCTCAGTTTACACCGAGGTATACATAGTCTGATGAGGATTTCCTCAGGAGGGGTTTTATTCGTAACAATAGGAAAGGCAGTTCCATGATGCCAGATCATGTCTATGCTCACGGGGGCGGGCCAATGACTTAGTTAAACTTTAAAGGGAATAATTTCACAAATAGTTTAATCTTTACTCATTCATTTTATACAATAATTAGATGCAAACCTCATAATTGAGGCACCTGTATTAACAGAGTTAGGGCAACGTGGCTGTATCGTCTTTCATGAGATCACATACATGAAAGAAATGGACCGGGTTGTTGCTGGCTTCTCCACTGACCGTTTACACATTCTCCAAAATACGAATATTGTTCAGTTCTCAAATTCTGTGATGTAGTAGAAGTACCTTTGTTCTACTGTGAAACTGTCTCCATACTGCATGGCCAAGGAGAGTCTCTTTAAGGAATTTATGACATATGGGTTAAGTTGTAAAACTGCCCCCCACCCTCTCCCCGCCTAACAGGAGACGGGGTTGTTCACATATCTGCGAGCCAATTCACTGAAAGGGCTAGCGTCATGACACTAGTTAGCTTATATTAACAAGTGATACAAAATACAGCTAAACATTTTAAAATGTTATCTTGAGGCTTGATAGGGGGTAAAACAAAAATCCCTTTAGGCTATTTCAGCTTTCTTTCTAGGGAACAAGTTAGCTTTACCCCTCTATTAAGCCTAGCTAGCTAGCCCTACTGGCTACAAGTGTCGTGGCTGAATCACAATTAGTTGGGTAACATAGATAAGATGTTTTTTTTTACATAATAATGCCTATATGAGATTTGTCATTAGAATGTCTTCTTTTGGACTATACTGTTGGCAGTTGCAGTTATCCCTTCTCAGCTCAGGCTTAGTCACTTGGGGCCCAGAGAGGGGAGAGGTCAGGCTTGTCTTCATATGTCAATGTATCTGTTAAACCTTGTGATGCTATGAAGGATATCAAGAAGGGGAGGAGGACAGAATGGAGGCTTGTCTTCTTATGGGAATGTGTCTGTAACTATTGTAAGGGAATACCCCCCTGTATTGGACAAAAAATGAATGGCATGTCATTGGCATCGGACAAACCATATACACATTGTCCAATACCACCCAATTCGGCGTTGATTCATGCAAAGTGTATTGCAAATGCCATATGGCAATTGCCAGTTGTAACACTTTAAAAATCCAACAGGTGGCGAATCCGCTCCACCATGGTTTTTCATATTGGAAATGTAACCCAAGTCAACATCCAAAAGCAAAATTTTGAAAAAATTCATCCAGAGTGATCATGGGCCTCTTGGCTGCATCTCTGATCAGTCTTCTCCTTGTATGAGCTGAAAGTTTAGAGGGACGGCCAGGTCTTGGTAGATTTGCAGTGGTCTGATACTCCTTCCATTTCAATATTATCGTTTGCACAGTGCTCCTTGGGATGTTTAAAGCTTGGGAAATCTTTGTGTATCCAAATCCGGCTTTAAACCTCTTCACAACAGTATCTCGGACCTGCCTGGTGTGTTTCTTATTCTTCATGATGCTCTCTGCGCTTTTAATGGACCTCTGAGACTATCACAGTGCAGGTGCATTTATACGGAGACTTGATTACACACAGGTGGATTGTATTTATCATCATTAGTCATTTAGGTCAACATTGGATCATTCAGAGATCCTCACTGAACTTCTGGAGAGAGTTTGCTGCACTGAAAGTAAAGGGGCTGAACGCCCAATTTTTAAGTTTTTGATTAGTTAAAAAAGTTTGAAATATCCAATAAATGTCGTTCCACTTCATGATTGTGTCCCACTTGTTGTTGATTCTTCACAAAAAAATACAGTTTTATATCTTTATGTTTGAAGCCTAAAATGTGGCAAAAGGTCGCAAAGTTCAAGGGGACCGAATACTTCGCAAGGCACTGTATGACCTAAACGGCTCAGTGTCTTTTCTGATCATGTCCAGGAGGAGGTGTAATTTGAGATGGGAGTATCTAGAATTGACAATTGATATATGCCATTGGATAAGGTAATGTTTTGGTCCTAAATGGTACCAAGAACCAGATTAGAATCTCGTCTAAAGAGACCAAACTGAGAAATAATTTATAGCTGATGCTATCTGGATGGGGGATACTCCTCTTTCAAGTAAAAGGCCCTTTGTAATGTTCCTAAGATCTGTTATTCGTCATGTGAGTTGAGAGGGGTGTGTCTTGGCTATAAATGATACTAAGAATTGTTTTGTAAGCACTCTCAGAGTATTCATTTATAGACACTTAATTGATCTGAGAGTCACAGGTCTATGGTGAAGCTCATATATAATTAAAGATGGACTTTATAATATAACTCTGACTTGTGTATGGTTTGCTCTCAATGTTTAATAATACAGGAAATTACCACGACACAAGACAAATTAGTTAACATTCTTGATTCTAGTTACCAAGATAAAACATCTCAAATTAGCTACTCACTTTAGCGTCAACTTCTTTGAGGTACTTTCTGAATAGCTTCTCACTCCTTTGTTTCTCAAGTTGTCAGTTCGACCAACCCGTTTATACTCATTTGTCGTGCCCACATAAAAACATGACAGTTGGTTTTTGTTGCTAGGCTACCAATTACAGTGCATTTAGCTAGCAGTTTGCGTCCGCCTTTATTCAGAGGGAATACAAAATTACAGTGTCTGAAAGAATGATATGGATTTAATATTAGTCAAATTATTGAACATGTCCTCAAAACTCAAATAAGCACCAGAAATGTTCCTTATTTAGCATATCAACATGCATGTTAAGATCCTGATTTAAATCTCAAATACTGTCAGCATTTGTCTACTTATAGAGTCTCGATATATCTAATGAGTCCATATCCGGCCATACCATGTGTGATATACGGAAGGAATACAAAAATATATATGTGCATGAAAGAAAAAATGGATTTCATATTTGTCAAATTATTCAGCATAGGCTGTAAATTCAGAAATGCATCAGAAATAGTCTTTATTTTCAGCATATCAAAAAGCATATAAAGATCTGAATATGGACCTTAGCCAAGAGATGAGTAACGACTCAGGATATGATCCAGATGCAGAAACAGGAGATGGAAGGTTCAGTTCTCAGATAGGCAAAGGACAGGTCAAGGAAAGGCAGAGGTTCATAACCAGGTCAGAGTCCAACAGGTACAGGCTGACAGGCAAGCTCAGGGCAGGTAGAGGTCGACAATCCAAAACAGTGTCAATAAGGGACAGAAAGGCAGGCAGGGTCAGGGCAGGCAGAATGGTCAGAACCTGGTGGACGAGAAAACAGAATCTAGAGATACTGGAAAATGGGAAAACATGCTGGTAAGACTTGACAAGACAAGATGAACTGGCAACAGACCAACAGAAAATGCAGGTACAAGTACACAGGGGAAAATGGGGGGAAATGGGAGACACCTGATGGGGGGTGGAGACCAACACAAGACAGGTGAAACAGATCAGGGTTTGACAATATGCATATTTGGACTATATAGCTTTGGACTTTCATATATCCTATATTGAAAGTGCTGAGACAACGCAGATATGTTATGTATACAGTCACTATTTGTCAACACGAAGAGAGAAAATATGATGTCACATGCAGCATCTCAGGATGGAGAATATCTTTCCATGTCCATGTGTGACATTCGGAGGCATCCCAATATCATATGTCTAAAAAACACATCTGTATTCAGAATTGGTTAGGAATTGGCGCATATCCACAAAAATCCAAATATGCATTGGAAATAGTCTATTCTTTAGAATACTAAAAACGTGTCATTAAAAGATATCCCCTGATATGGACCCTTTTCGTCCGGTGTTAGGGAATGATAGGAATTTAAGGTCACCTCTTTTTATCTTTAGTTGATGCGGAAAAACAAACATGAGCACAAACTCTACCCACCGTCGGATTTATTTAGGTCAAGGTTGAGATCACCTGTGAGCTCACTCTCTAACACACAGGAACACACACATACGCACACACAAGGAGAGAGAGGGTCCATGTCCTGAGGGATTAATGGTTCTTCTCAGCTCCTCGGCACCCCACACTCTCCTGCAAGCACCTGGGTGATTGATGGGCCCGGGCTCCTGACAGGTCGATGGATGCAATGTGGCAGAAAATCAGCTTGAGTGACATCTCAACAGGCCTGCCATGATCTGTATAGGCTCTTCCTGATGAACATAGCTTGGAGAAAGAGAGATGGAGCACGGAGAGAGGGCGGTACAAAAAGAAAGAGATGGAGATAGAGGAAGAGAAAGGGGATGGAAAGAAAGAGAGAGAGTGTTAATCATAGATCCATACAGGCCGATCATGCCCATCGTTACTGATGCGTAGTATACATCGATGCAAAGTATAGACTATAATGATAATTAAACTATACTCATCACTGATTGTATTGAGTATTGTTTCATGTTCCGAATACCAAGGTAAATGTTCAAACAACCAGACAGCTTCTTCTCTCACATAGAAAACCTTTATCAAAGATCCCAGAACCTATCAGTCTTATATGGATTTAGAATATCTCAATTCCATCTCAATTTCAAGTGCCGGAGATCCCTTGGTATCAGCTTAAATATTTCACTCAGGGAGAGTTTATCTACTCTTTGAATAATTAGAAAGGAGACAAAACATATAAGTCAAAACGTCAAAAGATATGGCCAAACAACAAGCTTTCAATAAAGTTTATGTTCCATTTAAAATGTTATAACTGTAATGTGTGTCCAATGGGAATCTGTAAGGGATTGTAAAAAGAGACGTTTCGGAAAAATGTCGTCATTGGATGTATTGTTAACCTTGTTTCCAAGCTCATTGCCAATGTAGATGATTTCCTACACTCCGTGGATGTGATTTTTAGGCATGACAGGAGAATCACCATACAGTCATCCCACTGGTGTTTTTCCTGTTTTGTTGCATTACAACCTGTAATTTAAATAAATTTTTATTTGGATGTCATGTTATTGACATAATAGTCCAATTTGGTGAAGTGAAATGAAAAAAATGAATTCTAAAAAATAAAAAACAATTAGTTAATTAAATAAACTTCCGGCGCCGACAGAGATGGCTGCCTCGCTTCGCGCGTTCCTAGGAAACTATGCAGTTTTTTTTTGCGTGTTATTTCTTACATCGGTACCCCAGGTAACCCCAGGTAATCTTAGGTTTCATTACATACAGTCGGAAGAACTACTGAATTTAAGAGCAACGTCAACTCACCATCAGTACGACCAGGAATATGACTTTCCCGAAGCGGATCCTGTGTTCTGCCTTCCACCCAGGACAACGGAATGGATCCCAGCCTGCAACCCAAAACAAAGGCGTCATAAAAGATGAAAACGTAGCAGTCTTCTGGTCAGGCTCCGGAGACGGGCACATCGCGCAACACTCCCTAGCATACTACTCGCCAATGTCCAGTCTCTTGACAACAAGTTTTATGAAATCCGAGCAAGGGTAGCATTCCAGAGGAACATCAGAGAATGTAACGTTCTTTGCTCCACGGAAACATGGCTCACTCGAGAGACGCTAACGGAATCGGTGCAGCCAGCTGGTTTCTTCACGCATCGCGCTGACAGAAACAAAACATATTTCTGGTAAGAAGAGGGGCAGCGCCTCTTCAACCTCAGGAGGCTGAAGAAATTCAGCTTGTCACCAAAAGCACTCACAAACTTCTACAGATGCACAATCGAGAGCATCCTATCGGGCTGTTTCACCGCCTGGTACGGCAACTGCTCCGCCCGCAACCGTAAGGCTCTCCAGAGGGTAGTGAGGTCAGCACAACACATAACCGGGGGCAAACTACCTGCCCTCCAGGACACCTACACCACCCAATGTCACAGGAAGGCCATAAAGATCATCAAGGACAACAACCACCTGAGCCACTGCCTGTTCACCCCTCTATCATCCAGAAGGCGAGGTCAGTACAGGAGCATCAAAGCTGGGACCGAGAGACTGAAAAACAGCTTCTATCTCAAGGCCATCAGACTGTTAAACAGCCACCACTAACATTGAGTGGCTGCTGCCAACACACTGACTCAACTCCAGCCACTTTAATAATGGGAATTGATGGGAAATTATGTAAAATATATCACTAGCCACTTTAAATAATGCTACCTAATATAATGTTTACATACCCTACATTATTCATCTCATATGTATACGTATATACTGTACTCTATATCATCTACTGCATCCTTATGTAATACATGTATCACTAGCCACTTTAACTATGCCACTTTGTTGACATACTCAACTCATATGTATATACTGCACTCAATACCATCTACTGTATCTTGCCTATGCCGCTCTGTACCATCACTCATTCATATATCTTATGTACATATTCTTTATCCCCTTACACTTGTGTGTATAAGACAGTAGTTTTGGAATTGTTAGTTAGATTACTTGTTGGTTATTACTGCATTGTCGGAACTAGAAGCACAAGCATTTCGCTACACTCGCATTAACATCTGCTAACCATGTGTATGTGACAAATACAATTTGATTTGATTTGATTTGAGGTTTGGGTTATTAAAAAGTATTCAAAACTTTGAACATCCCACGGAGCACCATTAAATCCGTTATTGAAATATGGAAAGAATATGGCACCACAACAAACCTGCGCAGAGAGAGCCGCTCACCAAAACCCACGGACAAGGCAAGGACAGCATTAATCAGAGAGGCAGCAAAGAGACCAAAGCACCACAGCGAAGATTGGAGTATCTAGGACCACTGTTAGCAGTACACTTCACAGAGCTGGGCTTTACGGAGATTGGCCAGGAAAAATCCATTGCTTAAAGAAAAGAATAAACAACATGTTTGGTGTTCGCCAAAGGGCATGTGGGAGACTACCCAAACATATGAAAGAAGATGCTCTCGTCAGATGAGACTAAAATTCAGCATTTTGGACATCAAGGAAAACGCTATGCCTGGCGCAAACCTAACACCTCTCATCACTCCGAGAAAACCATCCCCACAGTGAAGCATGGTGGTGACAACATCATCCTGTGGGGATGTTTTACATCGGCAGGGACTGGGAAACTGGTCAGGATTTAAGTAATGGTGGATGGAGCTAAATACAGGGAAATTCTTGAGGGAAACCTGCTTCAGTCTTCCAGAGATTTGAGACTGGGATCGAGGTTCACCTTCCAGCAAGACATTGACCCTAACCATACTGCTAAAGCAACACTCGAGTGGTTTAATTAAATGTCTTGAAATGGCCTAGTCAAAGCCCAGACCTCAATCCCATTGCGAATCTGTGTTATGACTTAAATATTGCGATTGGCAAAAATCCCAGCACTAGATGTGCCAAACTTATAGAGACATACCCGAAGAGATTTTAAGCTGTAATTGCTGCAAAAGGTGGCTCTATAAAGAATTGTCTTTGAAGGGGTGAATAGTTATGTACGCTCAAGTTTCAGTTTTTTTGTCTTATTTCTTGTGGACTTCACAATAAAAAATATTTTGCATCTTTAAAGTGGTAGGCATGTTGTATAATTCAAACTATATTTTAATTCCAGGTTGTAAGGCAACTAAATAGGGAAAAATGCCAAGGGGGATGAACACTTTTGCAAGGCTCTGTATGCCCTGGAAGTCCATTTATCTGAATGTCAGGCTTCATTGAAAAATGGATCTGAATGCATATTTTCTTTAATAAACCAGTGGGCTTTCAAGTTTAGTCTACCATGTGGTAAAAATATACAGCCTAATTCAGTGCTTGAGATGAACTGAGTGACAAGACATAAAAATATGAAGGTTAGATTTTCAATATAAAAGTCAAACTTAGAAATTGTAACTCCTTCAACATAATATTTGGTTGAGGAAAATAAACATTTTTGGACAGACACTTAATGGCTCTGTATTGATAGGCATTATTTGAGCATAAACAGGATTTGGGAGAGAGGCAGTAGAAAAAGGAAGTAGTGACGGGAAATGTTTGGGGGGGGGGTTGATATGTACACATGGATACTGTGGTACTGGCAGGTAGCCTAGTGGTTAAAGTATTTGGCCACTAACTGAAAGGTTGTTGGATTAAATCCCCGAGCTGACAAGTTAAAGATTTTTCTTCTACCCGTGAACAAGGCAGTTAAACCCACTGTTCCTTATAAATAAGAATGTGTTCTTAACTGACTTGCCTAGTTCAGTACTGGTTACAGTACTGGTTACAGTACCCAATCAAGAGGAGTTGCTAATAATATCTACATTAGAAACACAGTTGTTGTCAAAAAAATCGTCTTCAGAAGCTATCAGATGGTACTCTACCCTACACATTAGAGACTGTTGCCCAATGTACATAGAGTCATTGGTAATTTTAATAATGTTTACATACTTTTTTACCCGCTTGTATACAGTACATTCTGAAAGTATTCAAACCTGTTGACTTCATCCACAGTTTGTTACATTACAGCCTTATTCTAAAATGGATGAAAAAAGATTACTCAATCTACATACAATACCCCATAAGGACAAAGCAAAAACAAAAAACATAAATACTTTATTTACATAAGTATTCAGACCCTTTGCTATGAGACTCTAAATTGATCTCAGGGGCATGCTGTTTCCATTGATCATCCTTGAGTTGTTTCTACAACTTGATTGGAGTCCACCAGTGTTAAATTCGATTGATTGGACATTATTTGGAAAGGCATACAGCCGTCCATATAAGGTCCCACAGTTGACAGTGCATGTCAGAGCAAAAACCAAGCCATGAGGTCAAAGGAATTGTCCGTAGAACTCAGAGACAGGATTATGTCGAGGCCCCGATCGGGGGATGGGTACCAAAACATTTCTGCAGCATTGAAAGTCCCCAAGAACACAGTAGCCGCCATCATTCTTAAATGGAAGAATTTTGGAAGCATCAGGATTCTTCCTAGAGCTGGCCCCCTGGGCAAACTGAGCAATTGGGGGGGAAGGGCCTTGGTCAGGGAGGTGACCAAGAATTTGATGGTCACTCTGACAGAGCTCCAGAGTTCCTCTGTGGAGTTGGGAGAAACTTCCAGAATGACAACCATCTCTGCATCACTTCAACCAGCAGATCTTTATGGTAGTCGCCAGACAGACGCCACTCCTCAGTAAAATGCATATGACAGCCCACTTGGAGTTGGCAATAAGCAACTTAAGGACTCTCGGACCATGAGAAACAAGATTCCCTGGTCTAATGAAAACAACATTGAACTCTTTGGCCTGAATGCCAAGCATCATGTCTGGAGGAACCCTGGCCCTACGGTGAAGCATCATGCTGTGGGAATCTTTTCAGCGGCAGGGACTAGTCAGGTTCGAGGAAAAGATGAACGGAGCAAAGTACAGAAAGATCCTTGATGAAAGCACTCAGGACCTCAGACTTGGGTGAAGGTTCACCTTTCCACAGGATAACGACCCTAAGCACACAGCCAAGACAACACAGTAGTGGCCTCGGGAGAAGTCTCTCAATGTCCTTGAGTAGCCCAACCAGAGCCCAAGGCTTGAACAGCATCTAACATCTCTGGAGAGACCTGAAAATAGCTGTGCAGCGATGCTCCCCATCCAACCTGACAGAGATTGAGAGGATCTGCAAAGAAGAATGGGAGAAACTCCCCAAATACTGGTGTACCAGGCTTGTAGCGTCATACCCAAGAAGACTCGAGGCTGTAAGCGCTGCCAAAGGTGCTTCAACAAAGTACTGAGTAAATGGTCTGAATACTTATGTAAATGTGATATTTCCATTGTTTAAAAAAATATATATTAGCAACAATATCTAGAAACATGTTTTTGCTTTGTCATTATGGGATATTGTGTATAGATTAAGGAGGGGGGAAAAAACGATTTAACCCATTTTAGAATAAAGCTGTAATGTAATGTTATTTTTTTTCTAAGTCATGGGGTTTGAATAATTTCCGAACGCACTCTACATATCATTATTTTTATATAAAAATGATTTTTTTACTTGTTTGTCATATTACTGAATGTTTAGGGGTAACATAAGCATTTCGCTGAACAGTGACGCTTATATCATCTGCTAAACAGTGTACTCTACCAATAAACTTTTATTTGATTTGAAAGTGTCTGATAATACCTTTCAACAGTGACTACAGTAACTTGTTGTCTTCCCTGAAAATCACCCTGTGTGTGGCTAGATTACCAGTGAGACATCTTCTACATGGTCACAAAATGCAACACTAATCAGGGGATAATAAAATGGTTGCCAGCTGCAAACAGGGTAAAGGACCTAAATCAGTTCCTAAATCACAACATGCTGTTTCCAGAGACATGATTTATCCCAAATGACACCTTATTCCTTATACAGTGCACTATTTCTGAACAAAAGTAATATAATAATAATAATATAATAATATATGCCATTTAGCAGACACTTTTATCCAAAGCGACTTACAGTCATGTGTGCATACATTCTACGTATGGGTGGTCCCGGGGATCAAACCCACTACCCTGGCGTTACAAGCGCCATGCTCTACCAACTGAGCTACAAAAGGCGCTTGTAACGCCAGGGTAGTGGGTTCGATCCCCGGGACCACCCATACGTAGAATGTATGCACACATGACTGTAAGTAGTGCACTACACAGGCAATTAGATGGCCATTTGGGACAAAGGCTGAGAGAGGGGTGCTGAGAGACCCCAGTATACAGACTTTGTTCTGAACCAATTCTAGAGCAGGGAGTTTGAAATAAAAAATATGAGTGTGTATCACTTTCTGCCTAATGTTGAATATGCAAGAGTATGTACCTTAGAAATGTAATGGAAATATATTAATTTTTGCCAGCATGTATAGGCACATTTGTTGTTATTATCAAACACATATACAGGCCATATGCAGTATATCACAATGTTGGCATGTGTCATTTCAAAAGGAAACATTTTGATATTTGAATACCTGAATGACAATCCAAACTGCCTGAATTCCATTGATTATCAAAAAAACATGTTTTCATTATTTAATGGATTATTTCACATTTTTTTATTTTTTGGAAAACAACAAAACTGGATTTTCTGTGTTCGCAATAATGCTTAAATAGCATCAAGGGATGACTTTTGAGGTCTGGGAAAAATCAAAGAAACTGTAGTTGCCCTTTAATTCAGTAAGCACTGCACTGTTGTGCTGTAGTGCAGTAAACTCTGTCTTGGAATATCTAATCAATGTGAAGAGAGACTGCAAATTCTTTCAAACAACACATTATTATAAGATTTGCAAAAATTCAGCAAATCAACCATCACCAACAATGGCTCAGAGTTGAAAGCTCAACAAACAAAGCCGGGTCTCTGCTTTTACAGAGAAAATACAACCCCTTTCTGTATACGTGGCTGTCAGCAGATACTGTGCAAAATGTAATTAGTTGTCTGTACAGACTTAAGACAGCACAAGGTTGATAGCCCGAGGGCTTAACTGTATAACTGCATTCACAACAGCAAAACACTATAATGTGCTCCTTTCTGCAAGGCAAGTTCCATACATGTGACTTTCGGTAGATAGTAAACCCACGGGATGTCACATACTGTGGTCGCACCCAAGCGGACCTTAGTATTACGCCCAGTCTTTTGACTAAGTCCCACAATGACAAGTTTGTATCAGGTTAGAGAAAATCCTAGCATATGACAAGAGACAATTCTTTAAACAGTAAAGGTTTGGGGGATGACCAGTGAAATGTACCTGCTGGAGTGCGTGCTATGGGTGGCTGTTGCTATGGTGGCCTGTGAGCTGAGATAAGGCGGGGCTTTACATAGCAAAGACTTATAGATGACCTGGAGCCAGTGGGTTTGGCGACGAATATGTAGCGAGGACCAGCCAGCGAGAGCATACAGGTTGCAATGATGGGTAGTATATGGGGCTTTGGTGGCAAAATGGATGGCACTGTGATAAACTGCATCCAATTTGCTGAGTAGAGTGATGGAGGCTATTTTGTAAATGACATCGCAGAAGTCAAGGATCAGCAGGATATTCAGTTTTATGAGGATATATTTGGCAGCGTGAGAGAAGGAGGCTTTGTTGCGAAATAGGAAGCAAATTCTAGATTTAACTTTGGATTGGAGATGCTTACTGTGAGACTGAAAGGAGAGTTTACAGTTTAGCCAGAAACCTAGGTATTTGTAGTTGTCCACACATTCTAAGTCAGAACTGTCCAGAGTAGTGATGCAAGGCAGGCTGGCGGGTGCGGGCAGCGATTGGTTGAAGATCATGCATTTAGTTTTACCTGCGTTTAAGAGCAGTTGGAGGCCACGGAAGGGGTGTTGTATGGCATTGAATGTTTGTTAACCTTTTTTGGATGTTTGGATGTTTGTTAACCTTTTTGGGATAGGGGGCAGCATTTTCACTTTTGGATGAGTGAACTGCCTCCTACTCCATCCCAGATGCTAATATATGCATATTATTAGTGGTATTGGATAGAAAAGACTCTGAAGTTTCTATAACTGTTTGAATGATGCCTGTGAGTATAACAGAACTCATATGGCGAAAACCTGAGAAAAAAATCCAACCAGGAACTGGGAAATCAGATGTTGGTTGTTTTTCAACTCATTCCCTATTGATGATACAGTGGGATATTGGTCATGTTGCACTTCCTATGGCTTCTACTAGATGTCAACAGTCTTTAGAACTGGGTTTGATGCTTCTATTGTAAAGTGGGGGCGAATGAGAGGGGAATGAGTCAGAGGTAGATACAGCCATGTCTCATAGTGACATCATGAGATTTGCCAATGAAAGAGGAATATACAGAATACAGTAATAATACGAATTGAGTGGAGTTTCCCATCTTCCCTTCGCGAGTTTCCTAACTTTCTTTGTTGTTACTTTAAGGTTGGATCCAACATGCAGTACCTCCAGCAGGAAGAGAGGGAAGAACCATTTGTCCACTAGCTCAGGGACAAGCTACACTATTCACAGCCCTGTGTAATGTTCAATGTAATTGTATTGTTTAAAAAATGTACAAATAAAAGGAAATGTATGGTTTAAACATGTCTTTAATATTTGTTTGTTTAAGCTGTTATTGATAATTTCCTAATTATTAATACATTTGTGTTTACATCATTATGCCTTTATGTATGTATTATGAATGACCAAAGTTGTCTGACCTTATATTAAGTATAGCGTCATATGATAAAAATAATTTATGTATGTGTTATAAATTACCAAATGGGTCTGACTTCATAGTAAGTACAACATCATATGAGATAAGGCATTACAATATGTGTTATAAATGACCAAAGGGGTCTGACTTTTAAAGTAAGTACAGCATCAAGTGGTATAGAGTCTTCATGAATGTGTAATGAATGACCAAAGGTGTCTCACTTCAAACTAAATATTAGGACTGCAGGACTATACATAAAGTGTCAATAAATAGGTTATTAATGATTTAGGATAGTTCTCTCATTATCCTCAGGTTTCTGTAGGGTGTGATAGGTATTTAAATGTGTGGATGCAAATCTTGCATTTGTGTGTGTGTTTGGGTGTGTGTGGGTATGTGTGTCAGAACAAAGTTGATTTGGCATAGACGAACCTGAGACCATCACACTAGGTATTCCTCTAATGTTGCCATGCTGGAGACCGGGGCTTGATTACAACCTTTTGCAATGGTACCATCCTTTTGTGGCTGATCTTTCAGCAGATTTTCGGGGTGTGAATATGTCAAAGACCTGGTGGGCCCAACACCACACGGCATGGCTTGTGTTTTCTCTGTGTGTGTTTGTTAACTGAGGAACATGTAACTTAGTTTCAGAAGAAAGCCACTTTCACTTTCTTTAGGTTGGGTGCTTTCATCAAAGTAAGTGTTTCTTGGTGTAACGTCGTCCATATGCTATTGCACACACAGCACATAAGCCCGGAATATCAACCATTCAAAGTTGGCCTTATTGGGAGTGACCATAGAATTCTATAGGAGTGACCTTACTAAGTAAAGTATCTGCAGTGTCACTACTTAACACAGTCAAAAAGTTATAATTATTGCTATACCCTGCCCATTTCCAAAATGTATCATGTTAAAATTAGATTTCAAACCTAACCCTAACTAATAAAGGCCAAGTTTGATGTGTTGGTCTACCAGACTTTCCACATATTTGGGTGGAAGTGTTTGGTAACGGGATTAGGTGTAATGTGACTAACAATGACATCACTTTAGAGCATATGCCATCTTTCAGCACAAGTCACCCTTTAAAAAGCACATGCTTATAGTTAGCTATGTCACATTTGACATTGGTGATTACGTAACATTATACCACATTTATGAACATTTTATAATGCATGACAGATGGTTATAGATACTTTGTAACACATCTATGTCATGGTTATACCGTCTCTATAAGCTGATTGTCATTTAAAGCGGGAACCAAACGTGTGTGAGCATACATTTGTGAGTTCAGTTCAGTCAATTTATCCAACAAAAGAAAAAGAGAGGGAACCCCTGTTTCTGCTCTGGGAAATATTCAATCTCCAGTTCAGTGTAGTCCATTAGGACATCTACTTTGTGCATGACACAAGTAATCTTTCCAACAATTGTTTACATACAGTTTATATCGCTTATAATTCACTGTATCACAATTCCAGTGGGGCAGAAGTTTACATACACTAAGTCGACTGTGCCTTTAACTTCTTGGATATAGGGGGCGCTATTTTAATTTTGGGATGAAAAATGTTCCCATCCAAACTGCAAAGATATTGTCTGTGAGTGCCACAGAACTGATGTTACAGAAAAATCCCAGACAAAAATCCAATCAGGAAGTGCCGCATTTTTTAAAACCGCCTCATGCCAATGACTCCTTATATGGCTGTGAAGGAGCTAGGAGTCAGCTTACGTTTTCCGCGTTTTCCCCAAGGTGTCTGCAGCATTGTGACGTATTTGTAGGCATATCATTGGAAGATTGACCATAAGAGACTACATCTACCAGGTGGTCGCTTGGTGTCCTCCGTAGCAATTATTGCGTAATCTCCAGCTGCAGTATTTTCTGTTTTCTTCTGGTGAGAAGGCAACTGCCACCACTGATAGATTATCGAATAGATATGTGAAAAACACCTTAAGGGTTGATTCTAAACAACGTTTGCCATGTTTCTGTCGATATTATGGAGCTAATTTGGAAAAAAGTTTGGCTGCATTTTCCGGTGTTTTTCTTAGCCAAACGTGATGAACAAAACGGAGCAATTTGTCTACACAAATAATCTTTTTGGAAAAAATGAACATTTGCTATCTAACTAAGAGTCCTATCTGCCTCATGTGTCTGCATCTGGGTCTTACCTTGTGTCATGATAGTACGAACTGGACATGACAAACCAAGCAGACTTGGACCCGCTCTACCAAGCTGTCCCTGCCAGGAGCAACCATTGGGAAACATCAGGAGTTGCTACAGGGCCTTTTGGAAGGGCTCAGTACCTTGACGGAATGCCACGTCCATGGGTTAAAGGCTATTACGGAGCAAATCAGGGAGTTAGTTCAGAGACGGTCTGCCAACTCTGAAAAACCGCAATCACTCAGTCATTTTTTCCTTATCTGTGGTGAGTTCATACAGCCTATCCCGACTCCCCGTGAGCCCCGTTTCGTTCCTCCAGAGCGATATTTGAGGAATCCTGGTACCTGCCAGGGGGTTTCTTTCTCAGTGCTCACATATTTTTGAGCTATAGCCATCTTAGTTTTCTTCAGACCGATCGAAGATAGCGTAATTAATTACACTAATGTCGTGAAGGGCTCTCACATGGGCTATGGAAGTTTGGGAACAACAATCTGCCATTTGCGGTCATTTAGTGGAATTCATGGTAGAGGTGAGAAAAGTTTGAGTCTCCGGTATCCGGGAAAAAGGCAGTCAGCAAACTGCTTGACTTATGTCAAAACTCTTGTAGTGTGGACTTCACACGTTGGCCGCTGAGAGTGCCTGGAATCCGGAGACTCTTTTCGATACTTTTCTGCACGGATTATCTGAGGAGGTAAAGGATGAGCTGCTCGGGAACTGCCTGCAAACCTCAACTCCCTTTTCGCCTTAACCATTAAAATCTCTTAGGGATCCCTGTTAAGTCGACCCTCTACTTTTTAAAAAACATTCTGTTAAAAATCGCGCAACATTTCAGCGCCCTGCTACTCAGGCCAGGAATATAGTATATGCATATGATTAGTATGTGTGGATAGAAAACACTCAGACGTTTATAAAACTGGTTAAATCACGGCAGTGACTATAACAGAACATGCGTTTCATCGAAAAGTGCAGGAATATCTGATCACTGAAAATGGAAATAAATATCCATCCACGACTCCAAGGAATTGTTCAAAGTGAATCGAATTACATGAGACCGAGGTTTCAGTGCCTACAGCTTCCACACGTTGTCTAGAGTCTTGTCATTTGATTCACAATTGATTCTTGGTCTAACCGAATCAAGGGAATCGATACAGTCTCCGACCGGATGTTTTGGTCGAGCTCTCTCCAAGACATTTTTTCGAAACAGACACCTATAGAATTGACATCGCCTCCTGATGAATTGTATCGCTTATTAACGTGTACTAATACCTGAAGTTGCATTACAAAAGTATTTTGAAGTGTTTTGTGAAAGTTTATTGTCGACTTTTTGAATTTTACAAAATTACGTTACGTTATGAAACGCTATTTTTTTCCGCTTATCACACAGTCTTCATAGATCGATATCTAGGCTATATATGGACCGATTTAATCGAAAAAAGACCCAATAGTGATTATGGGACATCTAGGAGTGCCAACAAAGAAGATGGTCAAAGGTAATGAATGTTTTATATTTTATTTGTGTGGTTTGTGTAGCGACGACTATGCTAATTATTTTGTTTACGTCCCCTGCGGGTCTTTTGGGGTGTTACATGCTATCAGATAATAGCTTCTCATGCTTTCGCCGAAAAGCATTTTAAAAATCTGACTTGTTGCCTGGATTCACAACGAGTGTAGCTTTAATTCAATACCCTGCATGTGTATTTTAATGAATGTTTGAGTTTTAACTAATACTATTAGCATTTAGCGTAGCGCATTTGCATTTCCAGAGCTCTAGATGGGACGCCTGCGGTTAAAGCACCAATCCTGTTAGTGGGTTAGATTAAACATCCGGTGAAATTAGATCTCCAAATTCAAACTACAGAAATATAAATATTCAACATTTACTCAAATTAAAGTGTAATACATCAAAATTAGGCTTAACCTCACTAGGGTAGGGGGGCACTATTTTCACCTCCGGATGAAAAGCGTGCCCAAAGTAAACTGCCTGCTATTCAGGTCCAGAAGCTAGGATAAGCATATAATTGGTATATTTGGATAGACACTATGGAGTTTCTAAAACTGTTGACATAATGTCTGTGAGTATAACAGAACTGAAATGGCAGGCAAAAACCTGAGAAAAATCCATCCAGGAAGTGGGATTTTTTTATGTTTGTGGTTTACCATTGACTGCCTATCCAGATTCCATTGATTTAGGGCTCAAATTGCACTTCCCATGGCTTCCACTAGATGTCAACAGTCTTTGTTTCAGGCTTGTATTCTGAGAAATTAGAGAGTAAGACCACTCTGAATGAGTGGACAGTGCAGTGTACCAGAGGTTTTTCATGCGTGCGACCGAGAGTGCGCCTTTCTTTGTTTTCCCTTTATATTGACAAAGCTTTTGTACAGTTGAAATATTATTGAATTTTATGATTAAAAACAACCTGAGGATTGATTACAAACATCGTTTGACATGTTTCTACGAACTTTACTGATACTTTTCGTCTGATTTTTCGTCTGCCTGTTGCCTTTGAGCCTGTGGATTACTGAACAAAATATGCGAACAAAACTGAGGTTTTTGGATAAATAGAGGGACTTTATCAAACAAAACAAACATTTATTGAGTAAATGGGAGTCTTGTGAGTGCAACTATATGAAGATCATAAAATATAAGTGATTCATTTTATTGCTATTTCTGACTTGTGTAACTCCTCTATTTGGCTGGTAACTTTTTTGTAATGATTTTTCTGCTGGGCACTGTTCTCAGATAATCACATGGCATGCTTTTGCCATAAAGCCTTTTTGAAATCTGACACGTGGTTGGATTCACAAGAAGTTAATCTTTAAACTGATGTATTACACTTGTATGTTTTATGAATTTTATGAGTATTTCTGTTTTTGAATTTGGCGCTCTGCAATTTCAGTGGATGTTGGCCAGGTGGGACCGTCCCACACCCACTAGAGAGGTTAACTTCTTGTTAACCTCTAGTAACTACCCATCTCGGGTCCGGGAGTGTCTTCATCGATGAACACTAATTAGCATAACGCAATGGACAAAAATATTCCTATTCATGAAAATCACAAGTGAAATATATTGAGACACAGTTTAGCCTTTTGTTAACTTCTTGAGTCGACCCCGGACGCATGCGTCCCATCTAGTCATCTGGAAATGCAAATGTGCTACGCTAAATGCTAATAGTACTCGTTAAAACTCTAACGTTCATTAAAACACACATGCAGGGTACTGAATTAAAGCTACACTTGTTGTGAATCCAGCCAATAAGTCAGAAATACCTGAAGGGGACGTAAACAAAATAATTAGCATAGCCGGCGCTACACAAAACGCAGAAATAAAATATAAAACATTCATTACCTTTGACGATCTTCTTTGTTGGCACTCCTAGATGTCCCATAAACATCACTATTGGGTCTTTTTTCGAATTAAATCGGTCCATATATACCCTAAATATCGATCTATAAAGAGTGTGTGATCCAGGAAAAAACACAACGTCATTTTTTTTTATTAAAAGAGTTGACGATAAACTTTAGCAGGGCGCTGAAATGTTGCGCGATTTTTAACAGAATGTTCGAAAAAGTAGGGGGTAGATTTAACAGGTTTAATCACCCTGTCATCTCAGATTTTCTAAATATGCTTACAGCCAAAGCTAAACAAGCATTTGTGCAAGTTTATCGATAGCCTAGCATAGCATTTTGTCCAGCTAGCAGCAGGTAACTTGGTCACGGAAATCAGAAAAGCAATCAAATTAAATCGTTTACCTTTGATGAGCTTCGGATGTTTTCACTCACGAGACTCCCAGTTAGATTGCCAATGTTCCTTTTTCCCAAAATATAATTTTTGTAGGCGAAATAGCTCCGTTTGTTCTATACGTTTGGCTGAGAAATCGCCCGGATATTGCAGTCACGAAAACGCCGAAAAATATTCCAAATTAGCTCCATAATATCGACAGAAACATGGCAAACGTTGTTTATAATCAATCCTCAAGGTGTTTTTCAAATATCTATTCGATAATATATCCACCGGGACAATTGGTTTTTCAGTAGGACCGATTGGAGTAATGGCTACCTCTGTATTTTACGTGAGAATCACTCTGGGAGCCACCAGGTGACCAGTTGCGCAATGTAGCCGCTTACGGGTATTCTTCAACATAAATGCGTAAAACTCGTCACAATGCTGTAGACACCTTGGGGAATACGGAGAAAAAGTCATCTGGTTGATAGCCCATTCACTGCTCAATAGGGACGCATTGGAAAGCAGAGCTTTCAAACGATGGGTCACTTCCGGATTGGATTTTTCTCAGGCTTTCGCCTGCAATATCAGTTCTGTTATACTCACAGACAATATTTTTACAGTTTTGGAAACGTTAGAGTGTTTTCTATCCTAAGCCGTCAATTATATGCATATTCTAGCATCTTCTCCTTACCAAATATCCCGTTTACTTTGGGAACGTTATTTTTCCAAAAATGAAAATACTGCCCCCTAGTCACAAAAGGTTAATCCAGCCGCTGTGTCAGAATTATAAAAGGCTTTACAACCATACGATTATCTGAGGATAGCACCCCGCATACAAAAACATGAAAATAATTTTTCAACCAGGCAGTGTCACGTTCTGACCTTAGTTCTTTTATCATGTTTTAGTATGGTCAGGCTGTGAGTTGGGTGGGTTGTCTATGTTAGTTTTTCTATGATTTGCTATTTCAGGTTTGGCCTGGTATGGTTCTCAATCTATCGTTGTCCCTGACTGAGAACCACATTTAGGTAGCCGGTTTTCTATTGTGTTTCGTGGGTGATTGTTTTCTGTGTCTGTGTCCCCTACTCGGATGGTATCGCGCCGTCCCAACCTTCGCTCTCTCTCCCCCGCTACTCTCTCCTCTTCCATCCTATCATCTCTTCCCTCTGCTCAAACCTTCTCCAACCTATCTCCTGATTCTGCCTCCTCAACCCTCCTCTCCTCCCTTTCTGCATCCTTTGACTCTCTATGTCCCCTATCTTCCAGGCCGGCTCGGTCCTCCCCTCCCGCTCCGTGGCTTGACGACTCAATGCGAGCTCACAGAACAGGGCTCCGGAAGGCCGAGCGGAAATGGAGGAAAACTCGCCTCCCTGCGGACCTGGCATCCTTTCACTCCCTCCTCTCTACATTTTCCTCCTCTGTCTCTGCTGCTAAAGCCACTTTCTACCACTCTAAATTCCAAGCATCTGCCTCTAACCCTAGGAAGCTCTTTGCCACATTCTCCTCCCTCCTGAATCCTCCTCCCCCCCCTCCTCTCTCTACAGATGACTTCGTCAACCATTTTGAAAAGAAGATCGACGACATCCGATCCTCGTTTGCTAAGTCAAACAACACCGCTGGTTCTGCTCACACTGCCCTACCCTGTGCTCTGACCTCTTTCTCCCCTCTCTCTCCAGATGAAATCTCGCGTCTTGTGACGGCCGGCCGCCCAACAACCTGCCCGCTCGACCCTATCCCCTCCTCTCTTCTCCAGACCATTTCCGGAGACCTTCTCCCTTACCTCACCTCGCTCATCAACTTATCCCTGACCGCTGGCTACGTCCCTTCCGTCTTCAAGAGAGCGAGAGTTGCACCCCTTCTGAAAAAACCTACACTCGATCCCTCCGATGTCAACAACTACAGACCAGTATCCCTTCTTTCTTTTCTCTCCAAAACTCTTGAACGTGCCGTCCTTGGTCAGCTCTCCCGCTATCTCTCTCAGAATGACCTTCTTGATCCAAATCAGTCAGGTTTCAAGACTAGTCATTCAACTGAGACTGCTCTTCTCTGTATCACGGAGGCGCTCCGCACCGCTAAAGCTAACTCTCTCTCCTCTGCTCTCATCCTTCTAGACCTATCGGCTGCCTTCGATACTGTGAACCATCAGATCCTCCTCTCCACCCTCTCCGAGTTGGGCATCTCCGGCGCGGCCCACGCTTGGATTGCGTCCTACCTGACAGGTCGCTCCTACCAGGTGGCGTGGCGAGAATCTGTCTCCTCACCACGCGCTCTCACCACTGGTGTCCCCCAGGGCTCTGTTCTAGGCCCTCTCCTATTCTCGCTATACACCAAGTCACTTGGCTCTGTCATAACCTCACATGGTCTCTCCTATCATTGCTATGCAGACGACACACAATTAATCTTCTCCTTTCCCCCTTCTGATGACCAGGTGGCGAATCGCATCTCTGCATGTCTGGCAGACATATCAGTGTGGATGACGGATCACCACCTCAAGCTGAACTTCGGCAAGACGGAGCTGCTCTTCCTCCCGGGGAAGGACTGCCCGTTCCATGATCTCACCATCACGGTTGACAACTCCATTGTGTCCTCCTCCCAGAGCGCTAAGAACCTTGGCGTGATCCTGGACAACAAACTGTCGTTCTCAACTAACATCAAGGCGGTGGCCCGTTCCTGTAGGTTCATGCTCTACAACATCCGCAGAGTACGACCCTGCCTCACACAGGAAGCGGCGCAGGTCCTAATCCAGGCACTTGTCATCTCCCGTCTGGATTACTGCAACTCGCTGTTGGCTGGGCTCCCTGCCTGTGCCATTAAACCCCTACAACTCATCCAGAACGCCGCAGCCCGTCTAGTGTTCAACCTTCCCAAGTTCTCTCACGTCACCCCGCTCCTCCGCTCTCTCCACTGGCTTCCAGTTGAAGCTCGCATCCGCTACAAGACCATGGTGCTTGCCTACGGAGCTGTGAGGGGAACGGCACCTCAGTACCTCCAGGCTCTGATCAGGCCCTACACCCAAATAAGGGCACTGCGTTCATCCACCTCTGGCCTGCTCGCCTCCCTACCACTGAGGAAGTACAGTTCCCGCTCAGCTCAGTCAAAACTGTTCGCTGCTCTGGCTCCCCAATGGTGGAACAAACTCCCTCACGACGCCAGGACAGCGGAGTCAATCACCACCTTCCGGAGACACCTGAAACCCCACCTCTTTAAGGAATACCTAGGATAGGATAAAGTAATCCTTCTCACCCCCTCCCCCCTTAAAATATTTAGATGCACTATTGTAAAGTGGTTGTTCCACTGGATGTCATAAGGTGAATGCACCAATTTGTAAGTCGCTCTGGATAAGAGCGTCTGCTAAATGACTTAAATGTAAATGTTAAATATGTGTGTTCCAAACGGAACTGTTTCAGTTTTCGTTTCTCTTTCTATTTGTTATTTTGTATTTTTGTGTTCAGTGATTTTGTTCATTAAAACATGATGAACAAGTACCACGCTGCATATTGGTCCGATCTCTCATACTCCTCGTCAGAGGAGGACGAATCCCGTTACAGGCAGGTGCAACACACAAAAATAACGATATCATAAATGTTTGACGATCTTCATAATTTTGCAATCCCAGTGTCTCAGTGACACAATGAATGGTCGTTTTGTTCGATAAATTCCTTCTTTATACCCCCCAAATGTCCATTTATTTGGTATTTCAGAAATACACTGGTTCCAACTCGCCCAACATGACTGCAAAGTATCTAATAAGTTACCTGTAAACCCTAAAATGTAAATAATCAAATTTAAGACGGGATAAACAGTTTCCAATACCGAAGAAAAACAACACGGCGCACACTCTTGTTCTCGCTCACCAAAATACTTGACACCTTTTGAGTGACATGGAATGAATAGCACTACTACTTCATTTCTCAAAAGAAGAACATCGAACAATTTCTAAAGACTGTTGGCATCTAGTGGAAGCCATAGGTACTGCAATCTTGGCCCTAATAAATCATGTTTCCCATAGAAATGCATTGGAAAACACAATGACCTAAAAAAAACATTCCCTGGATGGATTGTGCTCGGGGTTTAGCCTGCCAAATCAGTTATGTTATACTCAGACATTATTTTAACAGTTTTAGAAATTTTAGAGTGTTTCCTATCCAATACTACTATGTGTGTGCATATCCTAGCTTCTGGGCCTGAGTAATAGGCAGTTTTCTTTTGGCATACTTTTCATCAGGACGTGAAAATACTGCCCCCTATCCCGAAGAAGTTTAAAATTGATGGACACCTAGGGAACGCAAGAGTGAGAGGAGGTCTGGTCTCGGGCACACTCGTGCACCCGATATAGCGCGTTCACCTCCTATGGAATCCAGAAGATCCCGAAGGCAGTTCTTCCGAGAGGGGTAGAAGCAACCCGAGCTCTCTCGTGAATCTACGATAGGTGAGTTAGATACTCACTCATATTCTCTTACAGGGATATCCCTCTTTAGTGGCTCACATTTATTTTTTTATAAAACAATGTTGTAACATGGAGCATATTTCCTCCTGACTGTAAAAACAAACAATCCCGCCAAAACAATCATATGTTACCTTGTCCCCAGGCTCGAATTGCTGGCACATAGTGCCTGGTAACACTCTGCCTCAAAGTGGGACTTGTAAGGAGTGTGGTTAAAATTTAGGCAGGAGAGGGAGCAAGCCTGCAACAGCTGTATTAGATGGGAATTTTAGAAAAATATCATGGTGACATTATTATTTTTGGAGAGCTCAATTGATTCTGTGTTCGGGCATATAAAGTTTATATCTGAAAACAATTTGTTAGATGCAAATTTTCCGAATTCCCAAACTCACATCCTTATTTAGCCCATTACTCAGCCAATTAAAACCTGTGAGATGTCTTTGCCACTCCTGCCCACAGACTGCCGTTCAAGTCTGCCATTCAAGGCGTTCTGAAACCATACGTCGTCTCGACAGAGAGAGAGCAAGCTGGTAGGAGAGATTAAATAATATGTGACGATGTGCATAGGTGTACAGTGCACTCGGAAAGTATTCAGACCCCTCGATTTTTTCCAAATTTTATTACATTACAGCCTTATTCTAAAATTGATTAAATATATAATTTGTTCATCAATCTACACATAATACTCCAAAATGACAAAGCAGAAACAGAAATACATTATTTACATAAGTATTCAGACCCTTTGCTATGAGACTCAAAATTCAGCTCAGGTGCATCCTGTTTCTATTGAGTCCATATGTGGTAAATTCAATTGATTGGACATGATTTGAAAAGGCACACACCTGTCTATAGGTCCCAAAAGTTGACAGTGCATGGCAGAGCAAAAGCCACGAGGTCGAATTAATTGTCTGCAGAGCTCAGAGACAGGATTGTGTCAAGGCACAGATCTGAGGAAGGGTACCAAAACATTTCTGTAGCATTGAAGTTCCGCAAGAACACGGTGGCCTCCACCATTCTTAAATGTAGTTTGGAACCACGAAAACTCTTCCTAGAGCTGGGCGCCCGGCCAAACTGAGCAATCGGGGGAGAAGGGTCTTGGTCAGGGAGGTGAAAGACCTCCAGAGTTAATTGAGAACTAATCTAGGCAACCATAGACATACATAAACACCTAGAATGTAAACAACCCCATAAACCTCCAAAACCCCTAGATAGTACAAAAACACTTACATCACCCATGTTACCCCCTGACCTAACCAAAACAATGAAGAAAACTAAGAAAACTAAGGTCAGGGCGTGACAGTACCTCCCCCCCCTAAACCTATATGGGGAGGGTGTGGGTGGGCATGACTCCGAGGTGGCGGTTCTGGCTCAGGACGTGGACCCCGCTCCACTTCACCCTTACTTAATGTCTCTGGATCGGGAACTCTCACCGCCGACCACGGACTAGAGGACGCCACTGGACTGATGGTCGAGTCTGGAGTGAATGGCGCCTCTGGATTGGAGGGAGACTGGCGAATTCGGACTGGAGGGAGACTCTGGCGGATCCGGACTGCTAGGTTCCGGACTGCGACCCGTTGCGGTAGGTTCCGGACTGCGACCCGTCGTGGTAGGTTGCGGCACACTGTAGGCCTGGTGCGTGGTGCCGGTACTGGTGGTACTGGGCCGAGGACACGCACCTCAGGGCGAGTGCGAGGAGCAGGAACAGGGAGTACTGGACCCTGGAGGCGCACTGGTGGCCTGGTGCGTGGTGCTGGCACTGGTGGGACCGGGCTGAGGACACGCACCTCAGGGCGAGTACAAAGAGCAGGAACAGGAAGTGCTGGACTCTGGAGGCGCACTGGTGGCATGGTGCGTGGTGCCGGCACTGGTGGTACCGGGCTGGAGACACGCACCTCAGTGCGAGTGTGGGGAGGAGGAACAGGATGTACTGGGCTGTGGAGGCGTACTGGAGGTCTGGTGCGTAGTGTTGGCATTGGTGGGACTGGATAGACCGGACCGTGAAGACGCACTGGAGGTCTCGAGCTAATGGCATGCACAACCCGTCCTGGCTGGATGGTGACTCTAGCCCGGCACGTGCGGGGAGCAGGCACAGGATGCACTGGGCTGTGCAGACATACAGGAGACACAGTGCGCAACGCCGGCGCAGGATATCCTGGCCTGAGGAGACAAACGGGCTGGCACCATCTGCCCTGGCTGGATCCTCACCCTAGCCGGGCAGATGCGGGGAGCTGGGATGTAGCGCACCAGGCTAAGCACACGTACTGGGGACACCATGCGCTCCACCACATTACAAAGTGCCTGACCAGTACGATGCCCGCCACGGTAAACACGAGGAGTTGGCTCAGGTCTCCTACCTGACTTAGCCAAACTCTTCGTGTCCCCCCCCAAAAAATTGTTTATTGGGGCTGCCTTTCGGGCTTCTGTGCTAGCCTTGTACCCATATACCGTCGCCGTTCCTGCTGTGCTCTCTCCACCTGCTTCCATGGCAGGGTCTTGTCCCCTGCCATCACCTCCTCCCAGGTCCAGGATGTTTTACCGTCCAGTATTTCGGCCCAAGTCATCGATTCCACAAAGCACTGTTCCTCCTTATCACGCTGCTTGGTCCTTTTATGGTGGGTTATTCTGTCACGTTCGTTGTAAAGAGGAGACCAAGGCGCAGCTTGATTCGAATACAAAATTGATTAACGATGAAACACTTAACCAAACTACAAAAACAACAAAACGAACAGGCAACTAAATATACAGGCAACTAAACATACACATAGATAATAACCCACCAATACCCAAAGAGGATGGCTGCCTAAATATGGTTCCCAATCAGAGACAACGATAAACAGCTGCCTCTAATTGAGAACCAATCTTGGCAACCATAGACATACATAAACACCTAGAATGTAAACAACCCCATACACCTACAATGTCACACCCTGACCTAACCAAAACAAAAAATACTAAGGTCAGGGCATGACATGGAGCTTGCCAAAAAGGCACCTAAAGTACTCTCAGACCATGAGAAACAACATTCTCTGGTCTGATGAAACCAAGACAAAACTCTTTGGCCTGAATGCCAAGCGTCATGTCTGGAGGAAACAGTGGCAGGGACTGGGAGACTAGTCAGGATCGAGGGAAAGATGAATGGAGCAAAGTACTGAGAGATCCTTGATGAAAACCTACTCCAGAGTTACTTGGACCTCAGACTGGGGCAAAGGTTCACCTTCCAACAGGATAATGACCCTAACCACACAGCCAAGACAACACAGGAGTGGCTTTGGGACAAGTCTCTGAATGTCCTTGAGTGTCCCAGTCAGAGCCGAACTTGAACCCTGATCGAACAACTCGGGAGAGGCCTGAAAAAAGCTGTGCAGCGACACTCCCCATCCAACCTGACAGAGCTTGAGAGGATCTGCAGAAAAGATTGGGGAACATTTCCCAAATACAGGTGTTCCAAGCTTGTAGCTTCATACCCAAGAAGACTCAAAGCTGTAATCGTTGCCAATGGTGCTTCAACAAAGTACTGAGTAAAGAGTCTGAATACTTATGTAAATGTATATTTCAAAGATGTAAAAAAAAATTGTCATTATGGGCATTGTGTCGCTTGATGAGGATAAAAAAATGATTTAATCCATTTTAGAATAAGGCTGTAACATAACAAAATGTGGAAAAGGTCTGAATACTTTCCAAAAGCACCGTAAGTAGGGGTGAAACCTAAGTCGTGTTTTGTCATTGTCTCTATTGACATCAATGCATTACTCAGTGAAAATTTGACTTACAGTAAGTGGAAGTTAAGACTTGCACCATGAGTACGTAAAACAGTGAAAATAATGGTATTCTCTAGTTCTTGATGATGGAGAGCCATTATTTAAGAATCCTCCCATCAAACGATGGCGGTGCAGACTATTAGTCTGGAAGCATCCATCACATTACACACACATACTGTACATACCCACGCACACGTCTGGGTATCTATACAGCCTCTGGTGCTCTGAACCCAAACATTGTCTAAGAAGTGTCCATTATCTTAATAAGATTGGAATACTTTGAGGGGTCGCTGTCGCAGTCAGACTGAACACTCAGTTATATCTGCAGCTTTGTAAGCAAAACATTGAATGAATTATGATCACACCAGCTTGCTGTCCCGTTTAGCCCAATTGCCATCGATACATTGAGGTGGAGTCGGTCAGTGTAATTTCCATAAAACCGAAAATGTGATGCGCTAATAGTCCTTTAATAATGACCTTACTTATTGTGGTAGATGTACCACTCATCCCGTCCGACGGGGGCTTCTGACAGCTGCTGTGGCATGTTTTAGCGAGACGAATGACATTGTCAGATAAACGGGTCCCTTTCTAGTTTGGACAAAACAGCAGTTTAAATGTCATCAGCAAGGTCTAACAGGCTGATTGGGGTTGTGTTTGATGCACCTTCTGCCTGATTACCAGGACTGTGTTTGATGTGCAGCACGATATACACACACACAAACTCACGCACGCAGATGTGTACACACACACTCACACACTGAAATTAGGTTGTCTGTTGTCGAAAGTTCCAACTGCTCTCTGCTTTGGAAGGCCCTCACACAGAGTGGCATCAAATGGATATGATGAGGGCGTAATAGGGAAAGAAACCACCTCCTCTCTCTCTTTTCTCTGTCTGCGCATCAAAGTTTGCCTGCCTGCTGCATTTATCAATGTTGGAATCTTATCTCCATTGTTAAGCTGGTTTAATGCACTTCTACAGCCATTATATTACATGTCAAAGATGTAGGCATTGTGAGAAATGGGACAAAAGAGTCTAACAGCGCTTAGACACACATCAATTTGTTCCAGTCAAACAACTTCTGCCATTGTACAATGTACATGTCAGTCAAAGGAAAGAACAGCTAGATTATTATATCTTGAATGGAAATCACAAGAGGTAGTGGGGAAGCATAAGTTTAAGTTTCAGGCAAATGTTTTCAGAGTAAATCATGGAAATTATCTTCATGTCGCTCAAACTTAAAATGGCACAGCCCAATTTCTAACAAATGCACCTGATATCTGTGATATAATATAATAATATAATATGCCATTTAGCAGACGCTTTTATCCAAAGCGACTTACAGTCATGTGTGCATACATTCTACGTATGGGTGATCCCGGGGATCGAACCCACTACCCTGGCGTTACAAGCGCCATGCTCTACCAACTGAGCTACAGAAGGACCACACTACAGAAAAACAAGGTGTAAAATCATGTTTGATGCACTCTGAAAACAATGTTTTAAACATAACTGTTCAAACTAGATGATATGGCCTGGTCCAGGGTGTGAATTCCAGGGGAGCCAGGGGGAGCATATCCCCCCTGAATGAGACAAAATAAAACTTTGTGTGAGGGTCTCTAAATGGTGCAAATTAAACCTGGCTTCTATTTGTATAAAATGCAGTGGTAAATATGTTTTACAGTGGTACAAAAGCTTCCAAATGAAACAAACACCACCACCTCTCTGTCATGGTTTAAACCATTTATTTCTTTGTGGCTGCACACACCGCCTCCCTGTCTTCTGCACTGTCCACTCAGTAGTGCTAGATTTGGCCTCAGCTGAGCTCCTTGAAATGCCTAGATTTTCCATTGTAGTTTCTAATTTTCGCCATTTGTTTGCCATGCACCCTGGATACAAATAGCCTATGCCTTTATTCCAATTAATTTGATTTATCATTTGCTTTTGTCAGTCGTTTAGAATGCTCATTGCTTTGTTTTTCAAGTGTGCACGAGTATTGGTGTTCTTTGTGCTGTCTGTGGCCAGAAGAACTATACCATTTATTTAGTTTTTTTTTAATTTTCTATCAATATTTGTTTTCTTTCCTGGATCAGCTAACGATGGTTGCCAATATCACTAGATAAATAGCCTACAGCTAGACATCAATGCGTATATAATCCATAATCCATCCAACATTAATGACAGTAGGCCTATAGTTGTCATGTTTTGTCATATATTGTCATGTCTTGTCCCTGTGCTTTCTCGTCTATTCGTTTCCCCCTGCTGGTCTTATTAGGTTTATTTCCCTCTCTCTCTATCCCTCTCTCTCTCTCTCTCTCTATCGTTCCGTTCCTGCTCCCAGCTGTTCCTCATTCTCCTAACGACCTCGTTTACTCTTTCACACCTGTTCCCTATTTTGCCCTCTGATTAAGTCTCTATTTCTCTCTCTGTTTCTGCTTCTGTCCTTGTCGGATCCTTGTTTGCTGTGCTGTGTTCTTGTTCCGTCCTGTCGTGTTTTTGCCTTCATCAGATGCTGCGTGTGAGCAGGTGTCTCTGTCAGCTACGGCCTGCGCCTACCCGGAGCGACCTGCAGTCTGTGGCCGCTTATCCTGTTATTCCCCTCTACAGACTAGAGGATTTCTGTTATTCCCCGTTTGGACATTTCCTGTTAAGGATTCAGGATTTGTTATTTTCTGTTTGGACTTGAATAAACTCTGTTTCTGTTAAGTCGCTTTTGGGTCCTCACTCACCTGCATAACAATAGTTGACTCTTTCAGTTACATTTTGGATTTGTGTGCCCATCAGAAATATTTTCACGTCGAAACAAAATTAAACGTTACGTAGACACAGTTACACTTACAATACATTTTCTGAGATCGCCAATATCCAGGAAACATACAGGGTTTAAAAAAATTACTTCTTTCACTGCGACCGGCAATCAGAGTTTACACCAATTTTTTGTTTTATCGCTACATCACTGGCCTCCGGTAGACCTATTTGAAGCTCATGGTAATAGGCCTACACATTGTAGCTTAGTCTACTAAATTGACCTGTGTGTTAGGATGACCATCCTGTTTTTCACAGGATAGTTCCAGCCCCATCTCTGGTGTCACTTCAAAAAGTAGGCTACTTGTGCATCAATTAATGTACTGTATGCCTAATCAATGGCAATTGCAGAATGCCATTAAGCACACTTTTTGGTGTTTTGTAAACAGTCTATTTCCATTCATCAAAATGGCACGAGTGTATGCATTGTACTATTTGGATTATTTTGTGTGGACGAACATGCACAAGTAACCTACTTTCTTTTAAGTGATTTTTTTCGACAATCAGATAAAAGGATCATGACTGGTTCTGTTCATGCCACATTAAATGATAATTTATTTTTACTGTTAAATTACGTCTTCTTTATTAGGCCCATAATTGCACCCAATAGATACCCCCTCGGACATCACGGTATAATTCGAACTCTGATCTATAACCTATTCACACTCCAACCAGCAAATCCTTGGTCAAGTGTCAAGGTAGAAATTCCCTGCCCAGCTCAATGGTTATAGTGATGCTGGTGTGTTAACAGTAAGAGAGAACCAGTGGCGGATTCCATCTTGTGTACAGATGAGGCACAATCGGCATCGATCAACACATATTAATGCTTCTTGAGCTTGATCGCATCGATCACATTCACATTCAGATGCCCTTGCCACTCACTTCCTGTGGCATAGCTGTGGTATTTGATATTTGATGTGCTTGTCTGCATCCACTGTGCCACCATCCGCCGACTCATTATATCTGGGCCATCAATTTGTTATGCTCTTTCCTCCTTCACCTCTCTCTCTCTCTCTCTCTCTCTCTCTCTCTCTCTCTCTCTCTCTCTCTCTCTCTCTCTCTCTCTCTCTCTCTCTCTCTCTCTCTCTCTCTCATAAACAAGAACAATCAAGTGTGCCAAAGGGTGCAAATGACAAGAGCCAATAGTAGCAGTCTTTACAGATTTTAGTGTGGTTTATGTCTGTAAACAGGAAGTATCTCACCTCGTATGAAAATGGCATATTAAGGTGTAAACTTGGATCAGATAGGGTATCAAAACCGAAATAGTCTATTGTCCTCAAGGTTTCTTAAAAAAAAATGTATCAGTTCTGGACCCATTGTGCTTCTGCAAACTTTCTGATATCTTTACAGACGTCTCAAACATGCAACTTGCTTAAATAACAGATCTTTCAAAGATGCCACACTTTTATAATTGCTGTATCTGGAAATACTTTCCCTCATGCAGTTGGAGTCCAGAATGTTGAGAAAGTATGGAGCACATGCGTGCAAAAGCTTTTAAATTAACACTTTATTCCTATCAGGATACTTTAGATTTAAAGCAAAAATAAAAATATATGTTATCATTTTCAGTAGCATGGCTTCATTATGGAGTTGGCTGGTCAGTTGAAAGACCATCTATACTTAAACACTTCTACACTTATGCCAATCCTTTCACTCACTCACACTTCAGAGAGAAGGGGAGAAAAAGAATGAGACAGAAAGAAAGATAAAAAAGAGATTGCAGGGAGGTTGTTTAATTTTGTCTTTTAATCCAGTGCTGTTGTTGCAGTGGAATCCTTGGCTGCAATTTCAGAGAGGCAACAGACAGAGCAATAAATCATATGTCTACTGATGGCATTTCCAAATGAGCTCTCTCATTGGGCAAGACAAGTACATCACTTTGTGTGTTACTTACTCCAGGCTCTGCTGCACCATCTGTCTGTGCACTCCAAAACCAGTTGAGCATACTGTGTGTGTGTTTGTGTTCGTGTTTGTGTGTGGCACCATATTCATTTCTAAAGACTGGCTTGCAATTTAATTTTATTATCTATAATCAAGTTGAATTCTGTCATCTACATACTAATATCTGCATGGTGGAAGGCGACTAGAAGGGTCTCTGATGTATGCTGGGTAGAACAGTAGCAGAAACCAATTGTGTCCCAAAAGGACCTGATCAAAAGCAGCGCACCATATAGGGAATAGAATGCCATTTGGGATATAAGCCTTCAACTATAGCCCCTCTCGGTAGTGCACTCACATGAAGTCCAAACCCCTGGAGGGAATAGTGTAGAATTTGATGACTGATATATTCATACTATACCTAAAATAAAATGTCTCAAGTCTGAATACATTTTCTGTCAATGGAATTGAATTCTAGCTGTAGGATAGTTTAAGGTATGAGAGTATCAGATTATGGGCAGTATTGGTAAAGGATAAAGTAGGCATTGTTTGAAGTCTGTGTAATGACTAGGGTTGCAAAGCTACCGGTAATTTATCAAAGTTACATGGATCTTCGGTAAAGTTACAGGTAATCTATGGTAACTTTTGTCAATTAAACTTGAATAACTTTAAAATAAATAGTAATATTCATAGAGTGTGGTGGGAAAGTATTTGCCCTCTTTCTGATTTGTTACTATGTTTGCATCTTTTTGATACTGGATGTATCTTCAAATCAAATCAAAATGAAATCAAATCAAATTTTATTTGTCACATACACATGGTTAGCAGATGTTAATGCGAGTGTAGCGAAATGCTTGTGCTTCTAGTTCCGACAATGCAGTAATAACCAACAAGTAATCTAGCTAACAATTCCAAAACTACTATCTTATAAACACAAGTATAAGGGGATAAGAATATGTACATAAAGATATATGAGTGAGTGATGGTACAGAGCAGCATAGGCAAGATACAGTAGATGATATTGAGTGCAGTATATACATATGAGATGAGTATGTAAACATAAAGTGGCATAGTTAAAGTGGCAAGTGATACATGGGATTACATAAAGATGCAGTAGATGATATAGAGTACAGTATATACATATACATATGAGATGAATAATGTAGGGTATGTAAACATTATATTAGGTAACATTGTTTAAAACCTGTTGGGGATAGGGCTGTCTACTGCCCCCGCTGGAGTAATTGCGTGCCCATATTTTTTTTTCTCAAAAGTTGCTAATATATGCAAATAAAAAAGATTATTGAATAGAAAACACTCTAAAGCTTCTAAAACCATTTAAATTATGTCAATATGTAAAGCAGAACTCTCAGGGCAGTCATTCTCCCAAACTCTCTCTTGTCATCAGAAAAGGTGGCCCAACTTTGACGTCATCGCATCCATCCTTCCCAAGCACTTACAGGTCTGGGAAAAGTCTCTCTGTCTTCAGCGCAATCTCAGCTTTCAATGGGGCTTCTCATTGTGAGAATCGCGCGCTCACGGGAGTTTTGGCGGGCCGAAACCTTTCGGTCACGCGAAAAAACAGGTCACTTTTATGCAAGCTCTGGTCCGGTCCTGTCTTTTTTCCAAGATCGATTATACAATGCATGCGTTTCTGTTCGTCCTCACGATTGCTGTACACCTTTATAACATGTTAAAGCTTGATTATGAACTTAGTTTGATAAGTTTAGTCGACATATAATATGTAAGTTTGACGTTTTGGTGCGCATCCACTTGACTTTTGACTACATTTCAACCGAAATGTGTCGTGTTTGAGAACCGAAAGACACAGACTGCAAAACTAAACGCTGTTTTTGGTAAGTATAATTCCTTCCAGGTCTTCTGATGGAAGAACAGCAAAGGTAAGGGAATATTTATGTGGTAAATTTGGGTTTTGTGGACTCCAAGATAGAGGAGCCATAATGCTACTTTTTGAGCGCCGACTCATAGTATAGCCTAGTGAACGAAACCTGTAACGTTAAAAATAAATGTAACACAGCGATTGCATTCAGAATAATTGTATCTAACTATATATATGTAGAACATGCATATTTAGTCAAAGTTTATGATGTGTATTCTTTGTTAGCTGACGTTATCTGCCGTAGCTATCGTCATTTCTCAGGACATTTGAGTAGCATTTTTTGAACGATGCATCATTGTAAACAGAGATTTATGGATATATATAGCATATTATTGAAAAAAACATAAATGTACTGTGTAACATGTTATATGACTGTCATCTGATGAAGAGTTCAAAAGGTTAGTGCATTATTTTTCTTTTAATCCTGCGTTTGTTGATTGCATATTTTTTTCAACTTGGCTATGCAAATTAGCTGTGTCTTCGGTGGTGGTTTGACGTAAATATGTGCTATGTTTTCGCCGTAAAACATTTTAGAAATCTGACTTGCTGGGTAGATAAACAAGGTGTTTATATTTCATTTGAGCCATTGGACTTGTTAATGTGTGGAGGTTAAATATTTTTAGGAATATTTTTGCGTTCCATATGCCACCTTCCAGCTGAACGTGGGGGGGGGTGTTCCCAAATTGGAACCCTATTCCCCTTCTGGTTAAAGTGGCTAGTGATATATTTTACATAATTTCCCATCAATTCCCATTATTAAAGTGGCTGGAGTTGAGTCAGTGTGTTGGCAGCAGCCACTCAATGTTAGTGGTGGCTGTTTAAGTGATGGCCATGAGATAGAAGCTGTTTTTCTCGCCTTCTGGATGATAGAAGCTGTTTTCCTCGCCTTCTGGATGATAGCGGGGTGAACAGGCAGTGGCTCGGGTGGTAGTTGTCCTTGATGATCTTTATGGCCTTCCTGTAACATCGCGTGGTGTAGGTGTCCTGGAGTACAGGTAGTTTGCCCCCGGTGATGCGTTGTGCAGACCTCACTACCCTCTGGAGAGCCTTACGGTTGTGGGCGGAGCAGTTGCCGTACCAGGCGGTGATACAGACCAACAGGATGCTCTCGATTGTGCATCTGTAGAAGTTTGTGATTGCTTTTGGTTACAAGCTGAATTTCTTTAGCCTCCTGAGGTTGAAGAGGCGCTGCTGCGCCTTCTTCACGATGCTGTCTGTGTGGGTGGACCAATTCAGTTTGCCTGTGATGTGTACGCCGAGGAACGTAAAACTTACTACCCTCTCCACTACTGTCCCATCAATGTGGATAGGGGGGTGTTCCCTCTGCTGTTTCCTGAAGTCCACAATCATCTCCTTAGTTTTGTTGACGTTGAGTGTGAGGTTATTTTCCTGACACCACACTCCGAGGGCCCTCGCCTCCTCCCTTCTAGGCCGTCTCGTCGTTGTTGGTAATCACGCCTACCACTGTTGTGTCGTCCGCAAACTTGATGATTGAGCTGGAGGCGTGCGTGGCCACGCAGTCGTGGGTGAACAGGGAGTACAGGAGAGGGCTCAGAACACACCCTTGTGGGGCCCCAGTGTTGAGGATCAGCGGGGTGGAAATGTTGTTGCCTACCCTCACCACCTGGGGGCGGCCCGTCAGGTCCAGTACACAGTTGTACAGGGCGGGGTCGAGACCCAGGGTCTCGAGCTTGATGATGAGCTTGGAGGGCACTATGGTGTTAAATGAACCAAATGCTTCCTAATTGCCCCCTTAGAGAATTAAAGAAAATTAGAAAGGGGGGGAAATCATTTTCAAAGCACTGTATAATTTTTATAGATCTCTGTCCATATTATCCTTGAGTTTGTAGTGGATAGACCATACGGTTCAAAGAGAAAATATCCTAATTAATGAAAAAGGAATCTTATCAACAATGGAATACATTTCAATTAACTCTGCAACTCTTGCAATGATTAGCTTTTTTTTACAATTGCCAAAATATTTACAACAAATACATATTTACATTGTCAAATAAATAAAAGTGCGTAAAAAAATAGCATATTTCATATTGAAACCCTCAAATTAAATACCAGTGGTATTCACCAAGATGTTTATTTATATTTAGGTTAACGTTTTACAGATTTGTATTCAAATTTTTGCTATTATTTTATTATTTTATATATTTGACATGTGATAAGGCCACACAAGTCGGAAGCTTAAATAAACTTAGCCAAATACATTTAAACTCAGTTTGACAATTCCTGACATTTAATCTTAGTAAAAATTCCCTGTCTTAGGTCAATTTAGGATCACCATTTTTTATTTATTTAGGGATAGGCGTCCCGCTAGCGGGACACAAGCTGACAACATCCGGTGAAATTGGATGGCGCGCAATTCAAATAAATAACTGTAATATTAAACTTTCATGAACATACAAGTGACTTATATCATTTAAAAGCTTACATGCTTGTTAATCTAACTGCATTGTCCGATTTTAAAAAGGCTTTATGGCGAAAGCATACCATGCGATTGTCTGAGGCTTCATAAAATCACAAGTAGCGATGAAATAAATAACTTACTTATGAAGATCTTCCTCTGTTTGCAATCGCAAGGGTCCCAGCTACCACAAGAATGGTTGTTTTGTTAGATATAATCCTTCTTTATATCGCAAAAAGTCAGTTTAGTTGGCGCCATCGTTTTCAGTAATCCACTCGTTCTACACGCAGACAAAGGAGTCCAAAAAGCTACCACTAAACTTCATCCAAACAAGTCCTCAGGTACTCTAAAATGTAAATAAACTATAATAATTTCATACGGAAAGTAGTATGTTCCCTCTGCGCCCAAAGACTGATATTGTTCCGGTGCTCTTCTCACAAAATCTCCAAATACTATTATTTATATATAATATATATTCAAAAAACAAACCTGAAACCTTGAATAAACTGTTGACATCTAGTGGAAGCCATAGGAATTGCAATCTGGGAGACGTATTTACAAAGAAACAATAGGTTCCCATTATAAGAGCGTGGGGGCTCAAAATGAAAAGGCTCCGGTTGGATTTTCTTTGGATTTTCACCTGCCATATCAATTGTCTTATAGTCTCAGACATTATTTTAACAGTTTTAGAAATTTTAAAGTGTTTTCTATTCAATGCTGCCAATTATATGAAAATTCTGACTTCTGGGCCTGAGTAACAGGCAGTTTACTTTGGGCACGTCAGTCAAGCGGAACTTCAGGAAAATACACCCTATCCCTAAGAAGTTTTTAGGAATGTGAAATGTCAGAATAATAGTAGAGAGAATGATTTATTTCAGCTTTTATTTCTTTCATCACATTCCCAGTGGGTCAGAAGTTTACATACACTCAATTAGTATTTGGTAGCATTGCCATTAAATTGTTTAACTTCTGTCAAACATTTCGGATAGCCTTCCACAAGCTTCCCACAATAAGTTGGGTGATTTTTGGCCTATTCCTCCTGACAGAGCTGGTGTAACTGAGTCAGGTTTGTAGGCCTTCTTGCCTACAAACCTTGCCTACAAAACTTCGGCTTGCAAACCTCCCCCCTTTTCCTCCAAACATAGCGATTGTCATTATGGCCAAACAGTTCTATTTTTGTTTCATCAGACCAAAGGACATTTCTCCAAAAAGTACAATCTTTGTCCCCATGTGCAGTTGCAAACCGTAGTCTGGCTTTTTTATGGCGGTTTTGGAACAGTAACAAATTGTTAATTTGATCAGTCTAAAACTTTGCACATACATTGCTGCCATCTTGTAGACAAAATGAAATTTGCACATGGGCTGGAATAATATGTTATGGCCTTTCTCTTGTATTTCAAAGATGGTACAATTTTGTTTTTACAAAAGAAAGTTTGATTTTTATTTGTATTATCTCTATTCTGTTATATTCTCCTACATTGCTTTCACATTTCCACAGACTTCAAAGAGTTTCCTTTCAAATGGTACCAAGAATATGCATATCCTTGCTTCAGGGCCTGACCTACAGGCATTTGGTTTTGGGTGTCATTTTAGGCGAAAATTGAAAAAAAGGGGTGTATCCTTGAACCTCCCTAGGTTATGTGGGTCCCTAGCGTCGCATCTTGGCCAACATCCAGTGAGGTTGCAGAGCGCCAAATTCAATTACAGAAATGCTCATTCTAAAAATTCTGAAAACAAAACATATTTTACATTGGTTTAACAAGAAGTTCATCTTTAAACCTAACACAGTGTCATATTTATAAAATGCTTTTCGGCGAAAGCATACCTAGCCCAGAAAATACCTAGCCCAGAACGTAGCCCAGTTGACAAATGATTAGAAACAGTAACCAGTCAAGCAGAAGCATTACATAACTCAGAAATAAAGATAAAATTCATCCCTTTACTGTTGATGATCTTCATATGGTGGCAATCAGAAGACATTCATTTACTCAATAAATGTTCCTTTTGTTCGATGAAGTTTCTTTATATCCAAAAACCTACGTTTTGTTATTGCGTTTTCTTCAGTAATCCACAGGCTCAAACTCAGTCAAAACAATCAGAGAAAAAAAATTGTATCCGTAAAGTTCATATAAACATGTCAATCGATGTTGATATTCAACCCTGAGGATGTTTTTTTTTGCCTAACTTACCTATAATATTTCAACCGGACAATAACATTGTCAATATAAAAGGTAAACAAGAAATGCACATGGGCAAAACTCTGCGATTACGTTAGGGTCCACTCGTTCAGACTAGTCTTACTCCCTCATTTATAAGAATATAAGCCTGAAATTATTTCTAAAGACTGTTGACATTTAGTGGAAGGGATAGGAACTGCAAATAGAGTCCTATGTCAATGGCTACTGTAATAGCATGAATAGAAAACTACAAAACCAACAAGAAAAACGACTTCCTGAAAGGATTTTTCTCAGGTTTTCACATGCTAGATCAGTGCTGTTATACTTACAGACACTATCTTAACAGTTTTGGAAACTTTAGAGTGTTTCCTATCCAAATCTACCAGTTAAATGCATATCATATCTTCTGGGCCCGAGTAGCAGTCCGTTTAGTTTGGGCATGCTTTTCATCCAAAATTCCGAATGCTGCCCCCTACCCTAGAGAGGTTGAAGAAGGATTTTTAAGCCTTGAGATAATTGAGACATGGATTGTGTATCTGTGCCATTCAGAAGGTGAATGGGCAAGACAAATTACCAAAGCACCCTCTAAAGGCCTCATCGGTGGAATGTTTTTTTAATTTTCATAATTTCATAATAAATACACAATTTAAATAAACTGCCGAAAATCCGGTGTTTCTATGTCAAACGGTTTTGTTATTTAATCTTCTGTGATGTATTTAAAGTGTGATATTGGGATGAAAACATGAAATTGAATACATTTCAACTGCTGTCTTCTTTTTTTAAGCCCATGACCATGTGTTTGAGCTGTGTACATTTGTTTCAATGTAGATCTGTTTGACTACGAAGAATCACTTTATGTGACCCTGCCCACTGCAGTGAAAAGTTATTAAGTGCCTTTGAACAGGGTATGGCAGTAAGTGCTGGGCGTTTGAGGGTGTCAAGAACTGCAATGCTGGTGGGTTTGTCATGTTCAACAGTTTCCAATGTATCAAGAATAGTCCACCACCCAAAGGACATCCAGCCAACCTAAAACAACTATGGGAAGCATGGAACAGGATCTCTCAAGAACCTTGTGGAGTTCATACCCCAACGAATTGAGGCTGTTCTGGGGGCACAAGGGGGTGCAAAGCAATATTAGGAAGGTGTTCCTAATGTTTTGAACACTCACTGTATATTACTCGAATGCGTCCAACTATCTGGCAAGTGGTATCAATGCCTCAAGACGCTGTTTTAAATCATGGCACAAATAATACAGAAATAATCAAATCTGTATACTATTAGTGCTTCCCCCCAATTCACTATGCTACGTTTAGATGATATTACAAGCCAGTCTCTGGAGGGTTCAGAAACCTGTCTCCTTAGTCCTCAACAATGAATCAAACTTTGAATGTTGTTTCTTTGTTCTGTTTTGGCAAGCCCACAATGGGTTTGGTGGGTGAAGAGTGTGTGCCTCTGTCAGACACGGCCTGAATGGACAAGCAAGTAATTACCAAACCTGTCTAAACGACAATAGCTGACCGCCTTTCTTCCCCCAGTGCTCCGACAGTAGGGCACAGACAGGAAGTCATGTTGCATTGTTGAAGAATAAAAGCTGCCTGTGTGATGACTCTGGGAGCAGTGACTCAGGGTGAGGGTGGGTTTGGGGTTGAGGAGACAGAGTGTTTAGATTGTGTGTGTGTGTGTGTGTGTGTGTGTGTGTGTGTGTGTGTGTGTGTGTGTGTGTGTGTGTGTGTGTGTGTGTGTGTGTGTGTGTGTGTGTGTGTGTGTGTGTGTGTGTGTGTGTGTGTGTGTGTGTGTGTGTGTGTGTGTGTGTGTGTGTGTGTAAAACAAAATGTTGGATCAATAATTGGTAAGTAAAACTAATTGGCCTAACCATTTTCCCTAGTATTTTGGATCATTATTGTTTTTTATGTGTTGGCTAAATGTGCACACCCAAGTTTCACTACAGAGGGACGCTTTTCAACTCATTGCTCATTGATAATCTTTGTATGCACGTGTTGTGGTTGTTGCCCTGCTTCTCTGGGACTGGGTTTCCTGATCATTTGTCCAGGGTCTTCCCTTTACTAGCTTGCACATTTCAAACGTGGTTTTGCATATATTATTCAAATGATAACATTAGCTTGTGTGTCTGGAGTGGGCTGGCACGTAATAGCTAGCGCTAGCTAGCCTGTTCTGAATTGTGGAAGCTCTAACTAGCTAACCAACTATGCATCATGACATTTGCATCTTTCTACATTTCTCCTTCTATGTGAAAGAAAACCTTTAGATACAAAGCTAGCAATTCCACAGTTCATCACTGAGCTATCTAGCTAGCCAGCCCACTCCAGACATACCTAGCTAACATTAGCTAGCTAGCGGCTGAACATCAAGTGGTAACTTACTAGCTAAGCCTCTTAGGCATTATTTTCTATAACATAACCAAAGGTGACAATGTAGGCCAACATGTTATGAGTGTAGTCACTAGCTAGATAACTGTAGTATAATGTGCAATGGCTGAAGTGGCTAGGCTAGCTAGAATGACGATATGATATGAGGTTATGATGAATACATTGACTCTTTTGTGGATGTAATAGGTAATGGATGTAATAGGTAAAGACGTATAGAGTTGAATTCGGTAGATGGTAACTCTTTTAAAACCTCGTTATGAGTTAATTGTTACATTAATAATTTAATCAGGTAACAATTAAAAATAGGTAGTTGATTAGATAAATAACTGTCATCAGATTAACCACTTGCTCCTACCTGGCACGCAGGCGTCCCATCTAGAGCTCTGGAAATGCAAATGCGCTACGCTAAATGCTAATAGTATTAGTTAAAACTCAAACGTTCATTAAAATACACATGCAGGGTATTGAATTAAAGCTACACTCGTTGTGAATCCAGGCAACAAGTCAGATTTTTAAAATGCTTTTCGGCGAAAGCATGAGAAGCTATTATCTGATAGCATGTAACACCACAAAAGACCCGCAGGGGACGTAAACAAAATAATTAGCATATTCGGCGCTACACAAACCGCACAATAAAATATATAACATTCATTACCTTTGACCATCTTCTTTGTTGGCACTCCAAGATGTCCTATAATCACTATTGGGTCTTTTTTTCGATTAAATCGGTCCATATATAGCCTAGATATCATTCTATGTAGTCTGTGTGATAAACGAAAAAAATAGCGTTTCATAACGTAACGTCATTTTTTAAAATTCAAAAAGTTGACGATAAACTTTCACAAAACTTTAGGTATTAGTACACGTTAATAAGCGATCAAATTGATCACGAGGCGATGCATATTCTATATGGGGTACGTCTGGAAATAAGGTCCGGGTAAATCTCAACCAAAATATCCGGTCGGAGACCTGAACAAATGGCTTGTCTCTTCTTCGTTTGACCAAGAAACAAAGCCTAGGCAAATGACAAGACTGTTGACATCGTGTGGAAGCTGTAGGTATATTGCAACCTCAGCCCCATTTAATGTGGTTCTCCTTTATCAATGGCTTGAAGTGGCGAATGGATATATTTTTCCATTTTCAGTGATCAGATTTTCCTGCGCTTTTTGATGAAACGCACGTTCTGTTATAGTCACAGTCGTGATTTAACCAGTTTTATAAACATCTGAGTGTTTTCTATCCACACATGCTAATCATATGCATATACTATATTCCTGGCATGAGCAGCAGGGCGCTGAAATGTTGAGCGATTTTTTACAGAATGTTAGAAAAAGTAGGGGGTAGGAGTAACAGGTTAAGTCGACCCGACACGCATGTGTCCCATCTAGCCATCTGGAACTGCAAATGCGCTACGCTAAATGCTAATAGCACTCGTTAAAACTCAAACGTTCATTAAAACACACATGCAGGGTACTGAATTAAAGCTACACTTGTTGTGAATCCAGCCAACAAGTCCGATTTTTTTATGCTTTTCGGCGAAAGCATGAGAAGCTATTATCTGACAGCATGCAACACCCCGAAATAGCTGAAGGGGACGTAAACAAAATAATTAGCTTAGCCGGCGCTACACAAAACGCAGAAATAAAATATAAAACATTCATTACCTTTGACAATCTTCTTTGTTGGCACTCCTAGATGTCCCATAAACATCACTATTGGGCCTTTTTTTTCCGAATTAAATCGGTCCATATATACCCTAAATATCGATCTATGAAGAGTGTGTGATCCAGGAAAAAACACGTCATTTTTTTTAATTAAAAGAGTTGACGATAAACTTTCACAAAACACTTCGAAATACTTTTGTAATCCAACTTTAGGTATTAGTAAACGTTAATAATCTATCACATTGATCACCGGGCGATGTGTATTCAATAGCTCCACGTCTTGAAATCATGTTCGGAAATTTCTCATCCAAAACATCCTGTCGGAGACCGAAAGGAATGGTCTCTCTCTCACTCGTTTGACCAAGAAACAAAGCCCAGGCAATTGACAAGACTGGCAACATTGTGTGGAAGCTGTAGGACTTGCAATCTCAGCCCCATGTAATTTGCTTTCCAATAGACAATACATGAAAGTGGCGCATTGATATATTTTCCAGATTTTGGTGATCAGTTTTTCTTGCGCTTTTCGATGAAACACACGTTATGTTATAGTCACAGCCGTGATTTAACCAGTTTTAGAAACGTCAGAGTGTTTTCTATCCACACATACTAATCATATGCATATACTATATTCCTGGCATGAGTAGCAGGACACTGAAATGTTGCTGAAATTATTTTTAACAGAATGTTCGAAAAAGTAGGGGGTAGACTTAACAGGTTTTAACAAGACATTTGTGCAGTGGCTGTTAAGGATCCGCCCCTTTAAAAAAATGTTTGCCTAAAATGACATACCCAAATCTAACTGCCTGTAGATCAGGACCTGAAGCAAGGATATGCATATTCTTGATACCAGTTGAAAGGAAACACTGACGTTTGTTTAAATGTGAAATGAATGCAGGGGAATATAACACATTAGATCTGTTAAAGATCGTACAAAGAAAAAAATATGTTTTTTTTGTATTTTGTTTAGTACCATCATCTTTGAAATGCAAGAGAAATGCCGTTATGTATTATTCCATGCCAGGCGTAATTTGGATTTTAACAGTGTATGTGCAAAGTTTTAGACAGCGCCAATGAACGATTGCATTTCTTGTTTTTTGTATAAATGTTGTATCCATTTTGTATCAAGACTGCCAGTCAATCCACAACATGTCAAGAACTTTGAAAGTTTATTCAGGTGCAGTCTCAAAAAACCAACAAGCGCTATAATGAAACTGGCTCTCATGAGGACTGCAATAGGAAAGGAAAACCCAGAGTTACCTCTGCTGCACAGGATACATTCATTAGATTTAACTGCACCTCAGATTGCAACATCAACTGTTCAGAGGAGACTGCGTGAATCAGGTCTTCATGGTCGAATTGCTGCAAAGAAACCACTACTAAAGGATACCAATAATAAGAGACTTGCTTGGACCAAAAAACACGGGCAATGGAAATTAGCCTGGTGGAAATCTGTCCTTGGTCTGATGAGTACAAATTTCAGATTTTTGGTTCCAACCGCCGCTAATATATTATGATATTTGTCCATGAGAGTGAGAAGATAGACAATTTACAAATACACATGAAAGACACTTCAAATATAATATTTGCCTCTATTTTGCTTGACATTTGTTGATTCAATTGACTGAGAATGAGATAAAGACAGAATACAAAATAAATAAAATAGGAATAGGAATACAACACCCACATTTTCAGGATGAGTCAGAATATAGTATTTGAAACCATACGGTCACCCAGGCACAATAGTCATCCTAAATCAGCACAGATGAAATGTAAAAACGTTAAAATGTTACCAACTATAATGTTTATGCTCACTGGCAGTAATATTGCTGATTGAGACTTTTTGAAAGGAACTTTTACAATACAGGTGTAGGATCTTAATTTGAGCCAGTCTGATCAGCTGGTTCCAGGGTAACTTTTAAACGTGTGGTGTGTTTGAGGTTTAAAAGGCTTCTGAAGTTTCTAATTTCCTCTTTGAAATGTCATACTTGATTAAAAGGTCAATGTAAAAATGTCTAAATGAGAAGAATACAATTCATATCATATGAAAAAAGCAGCACAGTGTTAAAGCTGTAACAATACTGATCAAATTCATTCCTTCCCTTACTAGAAAACAAATAACAATTCCGTACTTAGCAACTGGTCACCTTGTACAACCATCAAGAATTCTCACAAGCTTACATTACAGTAATCCGTCTGGTAATTATGGTAACTGGTACAAATATGTACAATTCCCTAAGTGTCCCATTGCAATGGAGTCTCTTTCAATGGGGTAATCTGGGATTGGTACATCCATTTTTGGAATCATACCGAATCATCAATAATTTAAAAGTCCTCAAATGGATGTATCAATTACAGATTTCCCTTTTAAAGCCATTCTGAATAACTCATTTCTCATTTCAAACTGTGTGAAGATTGTCACGAATATTACCGAAGGTGACTCCCCTTCTTGTTCGGGTGGCGCTCGGCGGTCGTCGTCGCCGGTCTACTAGCTATCGCCGATCCGTTGTTCTGTGTTCGTTTAGTTTTGTCTAATTGGTAGCACCTGTTTCTAGTTTGGTTGTTAGGATAGGGTTATATATAGTCTGTTTAGCCCGCTTCTGTTTCGTGCGGGCTTGTTCGTCTGTTTTGTTGTTTGAGTGTATTTTGTTGGCTTTTGGGTTTCACGCTGTCCGTTTATATTTCTGTTCATTTGTGTTTCCACTTTTGTACATGTTATGTTTCCGGGACATTAAAGCGTGTTGTTTTTCCCACATCTTTTGCTCTCTGCGCCTGACTCCACACCTCTTCACTCATTATCGTAACATAGATATGTGTATAACACAGTATGATACTTCTCTCCTAAATATTCACCCTTTCCACTGCTTGCTGTGGAGTCTGATTAATTTGTGTGAATGGTGTGTGTGGGCGTGTACCCAATACAGTGCCATGATGTGAATGGCAATGGTAGTACAGTACCAATGTATCTCAGACACATGCACACACAGGCACACACACGCATACAGTTACACTGTATCTGGAGCAGTTAGTGGCAGATTTAACTGACTCTTCTCCGTGTGACATGCGGTGACATTCAAAGCGGTGAATTTATGAATCGTGTGACATCGTACGTTTAACATCTCTGCGCCGGAGGAGATAGGCAAGAGATTACTCGTTCACCTTCACAAATCGAGAGGCAAATTACACTTGAATTTGAGATGACCAATCTCTCCATCTCACTCTTTCTTTCTAAACGAGTGAAGTAAAATAATGGCCTGTGTGGGTAAATGTCCCGGGGTCTCCAGAAGATGACTGACAGGGGGAAAGATAGCGAATGAAAGAAAGATAGTGAGAGAGACAGAGTCGATAATAAAAGAGACAGGAGGAAGGGTGGGGGAGGAGTGGGATAGAGGACAAATGTAGAGTGGGTGAACAGAGGCAGTGATCATACGATCCACCCCATGCCCAAGATATACTTTTTGGTTATGTGAAGAGATACAAGTAGTTTAGTGTAGGAGAAGCATGAGTCGGATGAGAGGAGAACACAGAGAGAGAGAGAGAGAGACAGACAAGTGTCAGAAAGAGTACGTTAAAGAAACAGAAGATGAGAGAGAGAAGTGTGAGAAGGCATGAAAGAGCACAGAAAAGAGAAATAGTTCTGTCCTTCTGCCCTTACCAACTTGAATTGCCACTGGAACAGTATCGCCATCAATCACTTACTTCCTGTCAGAGTGTGCTCTGTGAAGAGGTTGCTGGAGGTCACAAATCTCCCAGGTTAAGTGAAGAACACTGGTCACTTTAATAATGTTTATATACCGTTTTTCCCTATTTACAGTGGGGCAAAAAAGTATTTAGTCAGCCACCAATTGTGCAAGTTCTCACATTTAAAAAGATGAGAGAGGCCTGTAATTTTCATCATAGGTACACTTCAACTATAACAGACAAAATGGGAGAAAAAAATCCAGAAAATCACATTGTAGAATTTTTTATGAATTTATTTGCAAATTATGGAAGAAAATAAGTATTTTGTCACCTGCAAACAAGCAAGATTTCTGGCTCTCACAGACCTGTAACTTCTTCTTTCCTCTGTCCTCCACTTGTTACCTGTATTAATGGCACCTGTTTGAACTTGTTATCAGTATAAACGACACCTGTCCACAACCTCAAACAGTCACACTCCAAATTCCACTATGGCCAAGACCAAAGAGCTGTCAAAGGACACCAGAAACAAAATTGTAGACCTGCACCAGGCTGGGAAGAGTTAATCTGCAATAGGTAAGCAGCTTGGTTTGAAGAAATCAACTGTGGGAGCAATTATTAGGAAATGGAAGACATACAAGACCACTGATAATCTCCCTCGATCTGGGGCTCCACGCAAGATCTCACCCCGTGGGGTCAAAATGATCACGAGAACGGTGAACAAAAATCCCAGAACCACACTGGTGAATGACTTAGTGAATGACCTGCAGAGAGCTGGGACCAAAGTAACAAAGCCTACCATCAGTAACACACTACGCCAGATGTGTCCCCCTGCTTAATGTGATTTTCTGGATTTTTTTTCTAATTTTGTCTGTCATAGTTGAAATGTACCTATGATAAAAATGACAGGCCCCTTTTAAGTGGGAAAACTTGCAAAATTGGTGGCTGACTAAATATTTTTTTGCCCCACTGTATATGTACTATATTCTAGTCATGGCTCATCCTATATAACTACTGCTATACACACCTTTTATATTCACTCACTGTAAATACTGTCTATACACACCATTCACATACATACAGTAGTTATTTAAATTCTAGACTTTCCTGCAATTCTATCCATTTTGCCATGGGGTTTTGTACCGTGTCTTTAAATACTGCAATCTCGATCTCATTCTAATATTTATACTACTGTACATTGCATTTTAGTTACACTGTTTATACACACCCCATATTTATTTATATACTGGATTCTTAACATACAGTAGCTCACTCTACTATCTACTGCTGTACATGTCATTCTTAGATATCTTGTGTAAATGTATCCAGTTTATATACATATAGATTGTATTTGGATTACTGTTACAGTGCTATTTGGTTTGTTAATTGGCTTCAATCATGCTGCCAAACATACCCTTGTAAAACTGACCATCCTACCGATCCTCGACTTTGGCGATGTAGCCAAAATAGCCTCCAATACCCTACTCAATAAATTGGATGAAGTCTATCACAGTGCCATCCATTTTGTCACCAAAGCCCCATATACTACCCACCACTGTGACCTGTACGCTCTCGTTGGCTGGCCCTCGCTTCATACTCGTTGCAAAACCCACTGGCTCCAGGTCATCTACAAGACCCTGCTAGGTAAAGTCCCCCTTTCTTCTGCCACTGTGTACTCTCTGTTTAGGGCCAAATAGCATTTTAGTTTGCTTCTAGTTTTTTTTGTTAATTCTTTCCAATGCGTCAAGTAATTATCTTTTGTTTTCTCATGATTTGTTTGGGTTGATACACTGCTAGAGTGGGTAATTTACCGGAAAAGGCCAATAAGGTCTGACCATTGAAAACTGTAAAAATGTGGTTTAGAGACCCCCCGCATAAAACCCCACACTGTAACAGTTCAATATTCACCCTTGTGCAATGCCTCTTCTTGAAATTCACTTTGGGGAATTTATATGTTTATAAAACAAAACCAATTCAGAGTCCAGGAGGTACAGAGTGGCAGGCAGACTCGAGGTCAAGGCAGGCAGAATGATCAGGCAGGCGGGAATGGAGTTCAGAAAACAGGCAAGGGTCAAAACCCGATGGATTAGCAAAAGAGAAATAGAAAGCAGAAACACAGGAAAACACACTGTTTGAACACACTTGAAAAAATACAAGACAAACTGGCACAGAGAGACAGGAAACATAGGGATATAAACACTGGAGAAAATAAGCGAGAACTGGAGGGGGTTGAGACAAACACAAGAAACCGGTGAAACAGATCAAGGCGTGACACTTCACCTCTTCCCCGAATATCATTATACACCACGCCGGCATCGCAGCGTGCACCTCTTTATCTGCCGGTCAACTCTTTAGCCCTGGTTTTGCTGAGCACAGACACATGCTCCTACCCTCCCTCACGCTATCCATCTCTCACTTTCTCTTCACCTTCTCTTCTCCCCATGGCAAAATGTGTAGAACTATAGAGAACCTTCTTTAGAACTGTAAAAATGTATCTCTGCCCCATGGCAAAATAAGTAAAATTGCATGAAATTTGTTATAATTTAAAATGAATACTCTTCACATGACAAAATGTGTAAAATTGCAGGAAATGTACTGTGTGTGTGTGTGTTTGTGTGTGTGTGCGTGCATGCATGAATTGCGTGTGTGTGCGTGTTACGTAAAGAGGGAGAAAGAGAGATAGAGAGAAAAAGGGAGAAGAAGAGAAGCCAGATAGAGGTGCAGATTGAGATAGATGGGAATTGGAGGGGTTTAAATGTCTGATCTTTTCATCCACTGAGAGAAAAGGTGCCTCCTCTGGCCCCAGTGGCCTGGTTGTTTAATTCCTGAGCGAAGGTTGAGGGGATCGAGACTTACTTTAACTGTGTCTCTGTCTGAGTAGTTGAGGAAATGTAATCTCCTCTGGCTGCCTGGGGTCAAGCTTATTGTAGACACAGTTTTGGGAGAGTGTTAGACCAGATGCCGATATATTAAGAGTGATCAGATGAAGAGTGATCAGATGTAATCAGATGAAACTCTCCATTCCCACTCAAGCACATCAATGTCACAATCCTGTGTCACAACTTAGTAATGAGAGCTGTCAATGTTAAGGACACATCATCCAAAGGGAAAAGTGACAGATATTTTCAGTTTAGCAGATTTATGTAGTTGCATGTGATTAAATGTAGGGCTGTACTGCCCTCTGGGGGATTTACTGAATAACTGCAAAATGGAAGGTCCAGAACCAGATGCTGAAGTGACAAATGAGTGCACTCCAGTGGTGACCTGTCATTCAGGGTGGTTTTGAGCCCCACATTTTTTGCCAATGTTTTTTTGGGGGGGTCTGTCCTGTTTTGCATGTTATTTTGGCATTAATATACGTCACATTTCATTTTGCAAACCATGTAAAATATATATATATCAATGAGTTAATAAAACCGCAAACAAACATGGTCTCTTTTTTGTTTTCTTGAGTAAGACAGCTCCAAAATGCAGTTGTTTCAGCCTAGCTCAGTGCTTTCTGTGGTGGTGGGTCAAGCCAGTAGAAAATACAGTGTCGTGCTGTGATTGGCTCAGTGTTCTGTCTCTCATGGGGACACTACGTCACTGCCAGGTCTAAGACAAGCCCCTTTGGTGCTTCCATAGAGTTACATTAGAAGTGCCCATCCAAGAAGGCTCAAGGTCATTGGCCCTAGATAAAATGACGTCAAATCACAGTAACTCAACATCACACCTTAAAAATCTTAGCTAGCAGTCACCATCATGAATCAAGTCGACAATCTACTGGCAAATTATTTTTAATCCTTGTCATAAGAGAAAAAATTAAGATAAATGATGGATAAAAAGTATCGGTGCTCATTGGCCATTGGACATAAACATTACACAATAAGCTGTAAATTGCTAATTCAACGATGAGTGGTTTGGAAGGAATCAGTGGCTAACTGCAAGCATTGCAAAGCAATCGATAGCCTGCTATTCAGTGGAGTGGCTGTGTGGTCCCAAGTCTAAGATTAAGTGTCTCTTTTCCTAGTTGAAAATGATAAACATTCAACATTGGCCATACTGTTAATGATGCATGATTTGTGCAGTGCTCAAAACAATTGTTTTCTCTGAACTGCAAAATCTGATTTTAGTGAGTTCAAGACAACTGGGAACTCAGGAAAAAAACAAGCTACGACAGGGAAAATGTTATGAACTTTCATCCATCTCTGAATTGTAAATTCAGAACTCGGGCCTCTTTCTAGATCTACGACCTGAAGATCACTGACGTCATCATGATTCAACCTTTTTTTTCCAATTTCCCAGTGGTCTTGAAAGCACCATAGATCCAAACAATGTCAGACTTTGATGACAAAGTTTAATGACAAAATGTACATTTACATTTACATTTAAATCATTTAGCAGACGCTCTTATCCAGAGCGACTTACAAATTGGTGCATTCACCTTATGACATCCAGTGGAACAGCCACTTTACAATAGTGCATCTAAATATTTTAAGGGGGGAGAGGGGGGGTGAGAAGGATTACTTTATCCTATCCTAGGTATTCCTTAAAGAGGTGGGGTTTCAGGTGTCTCCGGAAGGTGGTGATTGACTCCGCTGTCCTGGCGTCGTGAGGGAGTTTGTTCCACCATTGGGGAGCCAGAGCAGCGAACAGTTTTGACTAGGCTGAGCGGGAACTGTACTTCCTCAGTGGTAGGGAGGCGAGCAGGCCAGAGGTGGATGAACGCAGTGCCCTTATTTGGGTGTAGGGCCTGATCAGAGCCTGGAGGTACTGAGGTGCCGTTCCCCTCACAGCTCCGTAGGCAAGCACCATGGTCTTGTAGCGGATGCGAGCTTCAACTGGAAGCCAGTGGAGAGAGCGGAGGAGCGGGGTGACATGAGAGAACTTGGGAAGGTTGAACACTAGACGGGCTACGGCGTTCTGGATGAGTTGTAGGGGTTTAATGGCACAGGCAGGGAGCCCAGCCAACAGCGAGTTGCAGTAATCCAGACGGGATATGACAAGTGCCTGGATTAGGACCTGCGCCGCTTCCTGTGTGAGGCAGGGTCATACTCTGCGGATGTTGTAGAGCATGAACCTACAGGAACGGGCCACCGCCTTGATGTTAGTTGAGAACGACAGGGTGTTGTCCAGGATCACGCCAAGGTTCTTAGCGCTCTGGGAGGAGGACACAATGGAGTTGTCAACCGTGATGGCGAGATCATGGAACGGGCAGTCCTTCCCCGGGAGGAAGAGCAGCTCCGTCTTGCCGAAGTTCAGCTTGAGGTGGTGATCCGTCATCCACACCGATATGTCTGCCAGACATGCAGAGATGCGATTCGCCACCTGGTCATCAGAAGGGGGAAAGGAGAAGATTAATTGTGTGTCGTCTGCATAGCAATGATAGGAGAGACCATGTGAGGTTATGACAGAGCCAAGTGACTTGGTGTATAGCGAGAATAGGAGAGGGCCTAGAACAGAGCCCTGGGGGACACCAGTGGTGAGAGCGCGTGGTGAGGAGACAGATTCTCGCCACGCCACCTGGTAGGAGCGACCTGTCAGGTAGGACGCAATCCAAGCGTGGGCCGCGCCGGAGATGCCCAACTCGGAGAGGGTGGAGAGGAGGATCTGATGGTTCACAGTATCGAAGGCAGCTGATAGGTCTAGAAGGATGAGAGCAGAGGAGAGAGAGTTAGCTTTAGCGGTGCGGAGCGCCTCCGTGACACAGAGAAGAGCAGTCTCAGTTGAATGACTAGTCTTGAAACCTGACTGATTTGGATCAAGAAGGTCATTCTGAGAGAGATAGCAGGAGAGCTGACCAAGGATGGCACGTTCAAGAGTTTTGGAGAGAAAAGAAAGAAGGGATACTTGTCTGTAGTTGTTGACATCGGAGGGATCGAGTGTAGGTTTTTTCAGAAGGGGTGCAACTCTCGCTCTCTTGAAGACGGAAGGGACGTAGCCAGCGGTCAGGGATAAGTTGATGAGCGAGGTGAGGTAAGGGAGAAGGTCTCCGGAAATGGTCTGGAGAAGAGAGGAGGGGATAGGGTCGAGCGGGCAGGTTGTTGGGCGGCCGGCCGTCACAAGTCGCGAGATTTCGTCTGGAGAGAGAGGGGAGAAAGAGGTCAGAGCACAGGGTAGGGCAGTGTGAGCAGAACCAGCGGTGTCGTTTGACTTAGCAAACGAGGATCGGATGTCGTCGACCTTCTTTTCAAAATGGTTGACGAAGTCATCTGCAGAGAGGGAGGAGGGGGGGGGATTCAGGAGGGAGGAGAAGGTGGCAAAGAGCTTCCTAGGGTTAGAGGCAGATGCTTGGAATTTAGAGTGGTAGAAAGTGGCTTTAGCAGCAGAGACAGAGGAGGAAAATGTAGAGAGGAGGGAGTGAAAGGATGCCAGGTCCGCAGGGAGGCGAGTTTTCCTCCATTTCCGCTCGGCTGCCTGGAGCCCTGTTCTGTGAGCTCGCAATGAGTCGTCAAGCCACGGAGCGGGAGGGAAGGACCGAGCCGGCCTGGAAGATAGGGGACATAGAGAGTCAAAGGATGCAGAAAGGGAGGAGAGGAGGGTTGAGGAGGCAGAATCAGGAGATAGGTTGGAGAAGGTTTGAGCAGAGGGAAGAGATGATAGGATGGAAGAGGAGAGAGTAGCGGGGGAGAGAGAGCGAAGGTTGGGACGACGCAATACCATCCGAGTAGGGGCAGTGTGGGAAGTGTTGGATGAGAGCGAGAGGGAAAAGGATACAAGGTAGTGGTCGGAGACTTGGAGGGGAGTTGCAATGAGGTTAGTGGAAAAACAGCATCTAGTAAAGATGAGGTCGAGCGTATTGTCTGCCTTGTGAGTAGGGGGGGAAGGTGAGAGGGTGAGGTCAAAAGAGGAGAGGAGTGGAAAGAAGGAGGCAGAGAGGAATGAGTCAAAGGTAGACGTGGGGAGGTTAAAGTCGCCCAGAATTGTGAGAGGTGAGCCGTCCTCAGGAAAGGAGCTTATCAAGGCATCAAGCTCGTTGATGAACACTCCGAGGGGACCTGGAGGGCGATAAATGATAAGGATGTTAAGCTTGAAAGGGCTGGTAACTGTGACAGCATGAAATTCAAAGGAGGCGATAGACAGATGGGTAAGGGGAGAAAGAGAGAATGACCACTTGGGAGAGATAAGGATCCCGATGCCACCACCCCGCTGACCAGAAGCTCTCGGGGTGTGCGAGAACACGTGGGCGGATGAAGAGAGAGCAGTAGGAGTAGCAGTGTTATCTGTGGTGATCCATGTTGCTGTCAGTGCCAAGAAGTCGAGGGACTGGAGGGAGGCATAGGCTGAGATGAACTCTGCCTTGTTGGCTGCAGATCGGCAGTTCCAGAGGCTACCGGAGACCTGGAACTCCACGTGGGTCGTGCGCGCTGGGACCACCAGATTAGGGTGGCAGCGGCCACGCGGTGTGGAGCGTTTGTATGGTCTGTGCAGAGAGGAGAGAACAGGGATAGACAGACACATAGTTGACAGGCTACAGAAGAGGCTACGCTAATGCAAGGAGATTGGAATGACAAGTGGACTACACGTCTCGAATGTTCAGAAAGTTAAGTTTATGTAGCAAGAATCTTATTGACTAAAATGATTCAAATGATACAGTACTGCTGAAGTAGGCTAGCTGGCAGTGGCTGCGTTGTTGACTTTGTAGGCTAGCTGGCAGTGGCTGCGTTGTTGACACTACACTAATCAAGTCGTTCCGTTGAGTGTAATAGTTTCTACAGTGCTGCTATTCGGGGGCTAGCTGGCTAGCTAGCAGTGTTGATTACGTTACGTTGCGTTAAAAGAACGACAATAGCTGGCTAGCTAACCTAGAAAATCGCTCTAGACTACACAATTATCTTTGATACACAGACGGCTATGTAGCTAGCTATGTAGCTAGCTACGATCAAACAAATCAAACCGTTGTGCTGTAATGAAATGAAATGAAAAATGTGATACTACCTGTGGAGCGAAGCGGAATGCGACCGGGTTGTTGAGTGCGGAAGTTCTATTCAGTAGACGTTGGCTAGCTGTTGGCTAGCTAGCAGTGTCTCCTACGTTAAGGACGACAAATAGCTGGCTAGCTAACCTCGGTAAATTAAGATAATCACTCTAAGACTACACGCTCTAAACTACACAATTATCTTGGATACGAAGACAGCAAAGACAACTATGTAGCTAGCTAACACTACACTAATCAAGTCGTTCAGTTGAGTGTAATAGTTTCTACAGTGCTGCTATTCGGTAGACGGTGGACGTATGCTAGCTGGCTAGCTGCTGGCAGATAGCAGTGTAGACTACGTTAGGACGACGAAATACGAAGTTGCAATAGAAGTGCTGACTGTTTCACTTTGTTGTCCTCTTTCTTTTCCTTTTTCTTCTGTCCTTCTTTTGTCCTTATTTTGTCTTCCTTTCTTCTGTTAACTAGATATATTTTGTTGTTATTCTTTGTAAGCTAGCTAGCTTCTTCCAGGAGAGTCCCTAGCAACTGCTTAGCAACAAGTAAACAATTCTGCTAGCAATTCAGCTAGCTAAGATAACTGTACAATTTTATGAAAAATAGTTAATTTTTCAAAAGCCTGTCTTTTTTGGTTTGTTCCTTGTTTTGTCTTCTAATGAGTCTTGCAGTTTTCTCTTGATTTTTTCGATGTACTTCACTCTAAAAAAACATTTAAATCTCAATATATACAGGAGCTCATTTTTCAGCAGCTGCTCAATTTAGAACTCCGGAACAATATGTATAACAAAATGACAATAACAAAATGTACTCATGAAGGACCGCCGCCCCACCTTCCTGTTCAACATAGCACAGCACAACAAGGTGAGTCCAAAAATGTATTAGATGTTGTTGCACAATATGTAAAATGCCAAGGATATATGTATACTGTAGCTAAGAAAGTAATACTAAGTGTATGTTGTGTAGTAAGCTGTTAGTAGCACATGTGCCTCACCCTAATCATTTGGTCTATTTTCACCTCTTAATTTCTCCTACTGTTCTGATTTGGTGGTGCACATGTAAAGTTAGCCTATAACCTGTTTTTGAGAAATGTAATCAATGGATATTGTAAGAGCTTTCATTGTCTGCTTATTTGCTGTCTTTATTTATCCTACGGTTCTGACATGGTGTACAGGGAGAACACTGTAAAAACGGCCCATGTTCTGAATTCTGTCGCTGTATTTCAAAAGTGCTAAACAAATAGTTATATTGACTAAAATCGGTCCAAGCTCGCTCATTAATTTCTTAATCGAAATTACGGATAGCCTCCTATCAGCTTGTCGTCCCTTATGCCATAGTTTGTACATCTCAATTGTCAGTAGAAACCAAATTTGTTTAAGCAAGTCAGCCATAACAGCTATATATTTTTTAAAGGCAGTAAATTAGGCTGAATTAACTGTTTCGCTGCCAAACAAGGCTCCGCTGATAGCCAGGTGTAGCAGTGGTAAGGTGTTGGGACTGCTTTTGGGACTCTGCTGTTGGGACAGTTTCTTGAAGGCCCTAATAGTTTGAGGGCATTTGTCACCATTATGGTGCAATTAATGTATTGTTTACTGTTGTGTGCATGCATCCCACATTTCATTTTTTTGCCGTAAAATTGGCACTGGTTCACCCCCCCCCCCCCCCCCACACACACACACACACGTTCGCATTACAGTTAGAGCAATACAGGTCTTTTCTATGATCATATTTTCTCTTATGGCTGTCAATGTTATTCAAACACACAGCATGCTCCCGTTCCTGTGTGTGTGTGTGTGTGTGTGTGTGTGTGTGTGTGTGTGTGTGTGTGTGTGTGTGTGTGTGTGTGTGTGTGTGTGTGTGTGTGTGTGTGTGTGTGTGTGTGTGTGTGTGTGTGTGTGTGTGTGTGTGGGTGTACATGGGTGTCTGGGCGAGTGTACGTTCTTGTCATTTCAGCAGCCGCCACGCTCAAAAATATAGTGCAAAGATCTTACTTTGTGATACATCACTTGGCATTTCCTGTTACCATGTACCAACAGCTTCAATCAGGCAACACTCACTCAATATTTTTTGCATTTTATTCTATGCCATCTTTTTACGTCATTTGTAAATTGCAGTACTCTCTTTGACAGACCTGTCCAATGCCAAACCCCCCCTCCCCTCTACCCCTAGTTCCTAGTCACTGTCCCCTACATCACTGGGACAGTGATTCCACTTATCTAGGAAATCTACTTGAAATGGTGCCTGAGGGAGGAAGGCAAGCATCATCATCAAGGACCCCACACACCCCAGCACAAGCTGTTCTCTCCCTTACAGGTTGGGGAGATGGTATCAGAGCATGAGGTCTGATCCCAACTAGACTGACCACTGACCACGCCCTTATTCTCCGCACCTTAGCATACATGCACTCACTCATGTACACACCCACACAGACATAGACACACACGCACATATACATTCATGCTACACACACATCACAACTGCAGCTATCTGACTCTTATTATACTGCTCAGTTTATACACTGCCCCCCTTTTCCCCCTTCCCCAATACACATGTAAATATTAAACAATAAATTGTGCCTTCCTGTATTATACCGCAAAAATGTTTATTCTATTTTACTGAGCCATTTACTTTATGTTCGTATTCTTATAATTTCTTATTGTTGTTGCATTGTCAAGAATAAATCTTTGGACGATGTATACCATGCGTATCCCATACATACGACTAATATAACTAGAAACTAACCCTTACTCCTAAGCCCCTACCCAGTGTAGATGTAGACCAACGAGAACAGTGGTCTCCAACCTTTTCTAGCATTCTACTTTTGAAAAATGTAACATGTTGCAAGCTACTCATTTGTATTTTCTAGCTTTCAAGTAGGCACATTATTCTCTTCTCCTTTCCCCTGCAATTTCTCCCCAGGTCCTTACTGTACAAGATATGTGTTTTCTGTCAATATACCTGGTCAAATAATGTTGAATTAATAACTCTGAAAACTGGAAAAAGCTAACAATTTTGGATTTCTTTGTGAAATTCCCCTTCACTTCAAGTGCACACCTCACGAGAGAGGAATGTGATTGACTAGCAATGTTTCTGTACTGCTACTGCAACTGTACATGTGATGGCAACAAATTGATACAAATAATAATTTTATCATTCTGTCAGGTAGGCCTACTACCCACAAGACGGTAATCATGAGCATTGCTAACTTGTTACACATAATGATAGACAGACTTACGCATCACACAGGCAGGGGCAATATTGCTGGACATTAATTGGTAGATATTATGGTACGTTTGGCTTTTTAAGCCATTTGTGGCTAACCATTGGTGGTAGTGTCAATGTGGCTTTGATTGGATCGTGTCGTGTCTGGACTATCATTAAATGTGACGACTTATTTTTCTCAAATCAGTTCTCTAGGTTTAATTATTACATAATTAAACTAATTATGTAAACATGAATTACCTAGGAAGTCAGAGGCACCAGGGAAAATGTTGAGATTACAAAGCTATAGTTTTCCGAATATAACACTTCAAATATTTTAATATCTGATCAATTAGTCAATTAATTATTAATTGCCTTGTCAGCTCTCATTACTGAAAGTCACAAACCCTTGTACTGTATATCTGCACAAACCCTAGCGAAAATCATGAATCAGTGATATACAAATTGGCTTAATTATTTATTTACTATCTAACTAAATAATCACACAGAGTTACATAACAAACAAACAGCAGATATTGGTTACTAACAATGATAGAAAATGTCCCCTTTGGGCTAAGCCAATATGATGGCTTGGTAGACAAAGAAAACGGGTGGTGACTGAGAAAGAGACAAAAGACAAAAGACAAAATGGATTCACTACACACAGTGGATAATTATAATAATTGAAATGTCTATCCTTTGCACATGAGCAGCAGCTCATTCTGAACTAAATTGAAATGTATATATTTACGCTTGGATGTCGTTGTTGTCTCTCCGATGAAAACACTCGATCGGCCTGTAGAGTTCATAAGAGTCTCTGGGTAACTTTCCCAGAAGTCACAATGTCTTTCGTGGTAAGAATGGATACTTCAGAGTACCATTCGGAAATGTTCTCATTGATTAGATGCTTCAGCGGTTGTCTGTATTCTCATTCTAGACTTACATAATTTCAAGCTGCAGACTAGTAATTGTACGGCTAAGATTTGCTCTTATCCTGTAGTGATCAATATTCTCAGATTTGAACCATTTTCAGCCGTTTGGCCAAAACTACAGCTGTATGGTCTCCAATTGCCTATAGAATTGTAGCCGTACCAACGTGGGGACGACATCCGGCTTATCATGGGTCTCTTTGGCATAACATGTCAATTTCATCACTGGTGGTTTTATACTCTGGAGTAGAAAAGGGTGGTTCCATGACACAAACATAATGTCTATGCTCACGTGCGCATGGCTAAAATCACATGACATCTTTTCACAAATAGTTTTATGTTTAAATCACATACATTTCACAATATTTAGATGTAAACCTGACGACTGGGAAATGTACACTTTAACTTCTTATGGCTGCAATATGACAACAGCCAGTCAAAACATCAAAAATCTCATAATTAAAACTCATGCCATTTTAAAGCTATTCTCGTTGTTAATCCCACCACAGTGTCTAATTTCAAATATGCTTTACAGCAAAAGCACCACAAACGATTGTTAGGTCACCACAGAGCCACAGAAATACAGAAAAAAAATCCAGCCAAAGAGAGTTTCAAAAAGCACAAATAGAGATAAAATGAATCACTAACCTTTGATGAGCTTCATCAGATGAAGGACTTCATGTTACTGTCAGAGTCATGTGTATAGGTGGCAGGGAAGTCAGGTGCAGGAGAGTCAAATGGAGTGTAATGGAGACTTTTAATATAAGTCCACTTAACATGCTCCAAACACTAAATACGTCGTGCACCTATACAACATAAAACACTTGACATAAAACAATCTCCGACAAAGACATGAGGGGAAACAGAGGGTTAACCTGTTGCGATGAGCCATCCCGGATCCGGGATCGTGAATACAGCCTCAAGCTCATTACCATAACGCAACGTTAACTATTCATGAAAATCGCAAATGAAATGACATCAATATGCTAGCTCTCAAGCTTAGATTTTTGTTAACAACACTGTCATCTCAGATTTTCAAAATATGCTTCTCAACCATAGCAAAACAAGCATTTGTGTAACAGTATTGATCGCTAGCGTAGCATTTAGCGTAGCATTTAGCGTTAGCATTCAGCAGGCAACATTTTCACAAAAAACAGAAAAGCATTCAAATAAAATCATTTACCTTTGAAGAACTTCGGATGTTTTCAATGAGGAGAATCTCAGTTAGATAGCAAATGTTCAGTTTTTCCTGAAAGATTATTTGTTTAGGACAAATCGCTCCGTTTTCTACGTCAAGTTTAGCTACAAAAAAAACCTGTATCCAGGATTGTGTAAATCTATCCGCAAGCTCATTAGCATAACGCAACGTTAACTATTCATGAAAATCGCAAATGAAATGAAATAAATCTATTTGCTCTCAAGCTTAGCCTTTTGTTAACAACACTGTCATCTCAGATTTTCAAAAATATGCTTCTCAACCATAGCAAAACAAGCATTTGTGTAACAGTATTGATAGCCTAGCATAGGATTATGCCTGACATTCAGCATGCAACATTTTCACAAAAAACAGAAAAACATTCAAATAAAATAATTTACCTTTCAAGAACTTCAGATGTTTTCAATGAGGAGACTCTCAGTTAGATAGCAAATGTTCAGTTTTTACAAAAATATTATTTGTGTTGACAAATCGCTCCGTTTTCTTCATCACGTTTGGGTAAAAAAAATGAAAATTAAGTCATTAAAACGTGAACTTTTTTCCAAATTAACTCCATAATATCGACAGAAACATGGCAAACCGATGTTTAGAATCAATCCTCAAGGTGTTTTTCACATATCTATCGACGATAAATCCATCGTGGCAGTTGACTTTCTCTTCTAAAGAAATGGAACGCGCATGGACCTAAAGATTACGTAATAATTTCGACACAGGACACCGGGTAAATGTAGTTTCTTATGGTCAATCTTCCAATGATATGCCTACAAATACGTCACAATGTTGCAGACAACTTGGAGAAACGACACAAAGGGCAGGCTCATTCCTGGCGCATTCACAGCCATATAAGGAGACATTGGAACACAGCGCCTTCAGAATCTGGGGCATTTCCTGTATGAAATTTCATCTTGGTTTCGCCTGTAGCATTAGTTCTGGGGCACTCACAGATAATATCTTTGCAGTTTTGGAAACGTCAGAGTTTTTTCTTTCCAAAGCTGTCAATTACATGCATAGTCGAGCATCTTTTCGTGACAAAATATCTTGTTTAAAACGGGAACGTTTTTTATCCAAAAATTAAAAGAGCGCCCCCTATCTCGAAGAAGTTAAATATACAACAGGTAATGAATGGGATTGAAAACAGGTGTGTGGGAAGACAAGACAAAACCAATGGAAAAAGAAAAATGGATCAATGATGGCTAGAATGCCGGTGACGTCGACCACCGAGCACCACCCAAACAAGGAGAGGCAACGACTTCGGCAGAAGTCGTGACAGTTACACAATACATGTATGTTTTGTTTGATAAAGTTCATATTTATCAAAATATGAGTTTACATTGGCGCGTTACATTCACTAGTTCCAAAAACATCCAGTGATTTTGCATAGCCATATCATTCAACAGAAATACTCATCATAAATGTAGATGGTAATACAAGTTATACACATGGAATTATAGATATACCTCTCCTTAATGCAACCACTGTGTCTGATTTCAAACTTTACGGAATAAGCCAACCATTCAATAATCTGAGACGGCACAATAGCCGTCATGTTGACCTCAACATAAATAAGAAATTACATGATAAATATTCCCTTACCTTTGATGATCAACAACAGAAAGCACTCCAGGAATCCCAGTTCCACAATAAATATTTGTTTTGTTCGATAATGTCCGTTATTTATGTCCAAATACCTTCTTTTGTTAGTGCCTTTGGTATTCATATTCAAACGCTCATTCTGGTCAGCTTTACATCGGACAAAAACTTCAAAAAGTTATATTACAGGTCGAAGAAACATTTCAAACTAAGTACAGAATCAATCATTAGGATGTTTTTAACATATAGCTTCAATAAAGTTCCAACCGGACTATTCCTTCTTGTCTTCATGAGCAATGGAACGCAAGTGAATACCATGAGGAATGCGCATGATCAGAAAAATGGCTGACTGCCAGACATCTGATTCTGCTATCATTCACTCCCACAACACCATAGAAGTCTCATTAAAATGTCTATTGATGGTTGACATCTAGTGGAACCCCTAGGCAGTGCAACATCATTAATATCTCAATGGGATTTCATTGGTGACTCTGGTGAATACATACAAAGCTCAGATTTCTCACTTCCTGTTTTCATTTCTCCTCAGGATTTTGTTATACTCACCGACATAATTCAAACAGTTTTGGAAACTTTAGAGTCTTTTCTATCCAATACTAATAATAATATGCATATATTAGCAACTGAGACTGAGGAGCAGGCCGTTTACTTCGGGCAATTTATTCATCCAAGCTACTCAATACTGCCCCCCAGCCATAAGAAGTTAATAGTGAGCAACATAAAGGCACTGTTATTACACATCGATGCCAAAAAAATGCAATTAAAACTCTTTTTATTGTCTGATACTCAGAAAGCCTTCAACTGCCTTCTTCCACACCATATGTAAAGCCACCAAAGAGCACAGGTGTGACTTCAGGAAACTTCCCAGTTGCCATGGAAATGATAAATTCAGAGTGAGGACAGAGTTAGAGGGAAATACCTCCAGTTGGGCTGAAACTCCAGACTTCCCTCTTAAGAAGGGAAGTGAGTACCAATATGCACTTTTGTGAGATTGTTCTTTGTAGCTCTCTCATTCTTGACATCCTATATTTTGACTTCCTGTATTGTGTCTCCTCAGCCATCATTGGTCCTTCAAACGTAACCTTGGTCACCAAGGGAGCAGCTATAGGTGATGTAGAAGTAATCATTCAGAATCGGGTGCTAAAGATCTCATCGCTGAAAGAAGCCTACAGAAAAGTGGAATACAATATCAGATACTGGAAGAAGACTGACAAGAAGGATGTAAGAGCAACATATAATAGTCAAACACACACATAAACAGACATACTGTGTACACTGAGTTTACAAAACATTAGGAACTCCTTTGTAATATTGCACCACCTTTTGCCCTCAGAACAGCCTGAATTCATCGGGACATAGACTCTACAAGGTGTCGAAAGTGTTCCACAGGGATGCTGGCCTGAAAACCCTAGCAGCATTGCAGTTCTTGACACTCAAACCGGTGCGCCTGGAACCTAGTACCATACCCCGTTCAAAGGCACTTAAATCTGACATCTTGCCCATTCAAACTCTGAATGGCACACATACACAATCCATGTCTCAATTGTCTCAAGGCTTAAAAATACCTTTTCACCTTTCATTCAGAACCTACAGTGCATTCGTTATATATTCAGACACCTTGACACTTTTTCCATATTTTGTTACGTTACAGTCTTAATCTAAAATTGATGAAATCATTTTTCCCTCATCAATCTATACACTCTACCCCATAATGACAAAGGAAAAACATTTGTTCATGGGTTTACTCCACTTAGGGGAGGGGTGGTAGGTTTTTGGGGAAAAATAAAGGAACATATTTTTTACAAAGATATGCATATATGTATGTGCATTATTATGTATGTATGTGTATATGTATGCATGTATTGCCGTTCAAAAGTTTGGGGTCACGTAGAAATGTCCTTGTTTTTTAAAGAAAATCACAGTTTTCGTACATTAAAATAATATCAAATATATTAGAAATACAGTGTAGACATTGTTAATGTTGTAAATGACTATTGTAGCTGGAACGGCAGATTTTTTAAATGTAATATCTATATAGGCGTACAGAGGCCCATTATCAGCAACCGTCACTCCTGTGTTCCAATGGCACTTTGTGTTAGCTAATCCAAGTGTATCATTTTAAAAGGCTAATTGATCATTAGCAACACTATCAACAAGGCAGGTCCTACAGGCCCTAGTTTTTTCGCACCTTGACAACTGTTCAGGAACTTGGATGTACACAGAGATATAATATGAATAATAAGCATGTCAATCTCTTCTGGCTCAAAGTGGAGGAGAGAATGACTTCATCACTACTTGTATTTATGAGAGGTTGATTGCACCGAGCTGTCTGTCTAAACTACTGGCACAAAGCTCGGACACCCATGCACAACCCACAAGACATGCCAGAAGAGAGCTCTTCACAGTCCCCAAGTCCAGGACAGACTATGGGGGCACACAGTACTACATAGAGCCATGACGACATGGAACTCTATTCCACATCAAGTAACTGATGCAAGCAGTGAAATTTGCTTTTAAAAACAGCTACGGCTTAAGAGGGTGTAGACAATGCTGAATGGATGTAGACAAAGTATTTGTGCTTTGTTTTTGAGCTATGTCTGTATGTTTGAAAGGTGTGAGAAAATTAGCTTTATTTGGAAAATTCTCAGTAATCTACAGCAGCATTCTCTAATTATTTTGTGATCTAAAGGACAAATGTGTCTAACAACATTTAAATGATGGTGAAAATAATTGACCTTTTGTCAAATGCCCTTTTAATTGATGTGAACCATTTGTGAACACATTTGTGAACACGTTTTTGCCATTGGGCCTGGGCATCAGATGCCAAAGCCCTTTATTGCAGAATTGTGTCAATGAGGTGGTCGGTTTTAAAATGACACTTATCACATGAAATGTACAGGCTGAAATATGGTGCATTCGGAAATATGGTTGGGATACTATCTGAAACATAACATTTGCAACATGCATGGTAACAAGCATTCATTCTTACAGGTCTGTAATTACATACTTCAATTACCACCAGTTACATGTTTTTACAGTGTAAGTACGTACTATTATAATTAATCACAATACAGTGTAATAACATATGTAATTACATTGTGATGAGGACCCATTATCATTAAGTGTTACCGAAAGATGTTTTGATTATTTTGAAAATAGAAAATAACATTCTCTGAAATACCATCATCTTGTTCCAAATTAGAGGATGATTTTTTTCAGGCCTTTCAAATACAAATGACAAGAAACTCAAAATCAATTGAAATAATGTAGTTCAAATACGTGCAAAAGAAATACTGCCCATCTTTGCACGTATACTGAAATGTTAGTGTTAGCATTTAACATATGTTTTTGCACAATCAGATTTGGAAGATTACTCAAAACTGGAATTGCTGGACTTGAGAAAATATACCACAGTTTCCTCAAACAAAGAAACGTGCACTAGATGAGCCCCATACACTGCTGTTCTGCTGGTTGTCAGACAGCCTCTTTCTCTCCACTGGAACTTATATCTACTCTACGCCTACACACACCCACAAGGAAGACACACACACGCTCTAACTTGCTCTATAGCCTCTTCGGTGGGCAAATCTAGCAGACTGCAGATGAGAGCTTCGTTATTGTGTGTCTATGATGGTACTTTAAACTGTTGGTCATCTATAACATATAGCTCACGTGGTGTACATCAGATTAAGCAACTTTCAGTTTCGAGAGCTTGTGTTTGGAAATGGTTTGGCTCCGTGGATCTAAAGTGCTGTCCCTGCTGTTGACAGTGTCGCTCTGTCTCTGTGTGTCACCTTCTCTAGACACAGGTGAGTACTCTTGGTGCTGCTAGTGGGTAATAAACAAACAAGTGTCTTGACTCAAAAGTGGGACAGGGTATGGCAGTTGTGTTTAGATTAGCTAGTATTCAATGCTTTTAATACCCAGATATACTCGGAAATAATCCCTAATAAACTAGGAAACGTGCACTAGATGAGCCCCATGCACTGCTCTACTTGTCCATTACATTTTTCAGTCTATTTTTATTAGCAGTTACTCTAACCCACCCTTAATAAACTAGCTTGCTTACAAAAACAAAAACACAAGTAGTCAGTGTGAGGGGGAAAAGTATTTGATCCCCTGCTGGTTTTGTACATTTGCCCACTGACAAAGAAATGATCAGTCTATAATTTTAATGGTAGGTTTATTTGAACAGTGAGAGACAGAATAACAACAGAAAAATCCAGAAAAACGCATGTCAAAAATGTTAAATGTATTTGCATTTTAATGAGGAAAATAAGTATTTGACCCCTCTGATGTGGTAACATTGTCCTGTCCCCTTAGCAGAAAAACACCCCCAAAGCATAATGTTTCCACCTCTATGTTTGACGGTGGGGATGGTATTCTTGGGGTCATGGACAGTATTCCTCCTCCTCCTCCAAACACGATGAGTTGAGTTGATGCCAAAGAGCTCCATTTCGGTCTCATCTGACCACAACACTTTCATCTAGTTGTCCTCTGAATCATTCATTGGAAAACTTCAGACAGGCATGTATATGTGCTTTCTTGAGCAGGAAGACCTTGCGGGTGCTGCAGGATTTCAGTCCTTCACGGCGTAGTGTGTTACCAATTGTTTTCTTGGTGAGTATGGTCCCCGCTGCCTTGAGATCATTGGCAAGATCCTCCTGTGTAGTTCTGGGCTGATTCCTCACCGTTCTCATGATCAATGCAACTCCACGAGGTGAGATCTTGCATGGAGCCCCAGGCCGAGAGAGATTGACAGTTCTTTTGTGTTTCTTATATTTGCAAATAATCACCCCAACTGTTCTCACCTTCTCACCAAGCTGCTTGGCGATGGTCTTGTAGCCATTCCAGCCTTGTGTAGGTCTACAATCTTGCCCCTGACATCCTTGGAGAGCTCTTTGGTCTTGGCCATGGTGAAGAGTTTGGAAACTGATTGATTGATTTATTCTGTGGACAGGTGTCATTTATACAGGTAACAAACTGAGATTAGTAGCACTCCCTTTAAGAGTGTGCTCCTAATCTCAGCTCGTTACCTGTATAAAAGACACCTGGGAGCCAGAAATATTTCTGATTGAGAGGGGGTCAAATACTTATTTCCTTCATTAAAATGCAAATCAATTTATAACATTTTTGACATGTGTTTTTCTGGATTTTTTTTTGTTATTCTGTCTCTCACTGTTCAAATAAACCTACCATTAAAATTATAGACTGATCATTTCTTTGTCAGTGGGCAAACGTACAAAATCAGCAGGGGATCAAATAGTTTTTCCCTCACTGTATATGTAGAGCTGCTTTGGAGCTGAGTTATATACTTTTTCCACAAAAACTTCAGGTGCCGTAGAGTTGAAGTACACCAAGACTCCTATGGTTGGGACTGAGGGCATGCCCTTGAGGCTCACGTGTAAGGCAGTGTATGACACAAAACAATGTGGTCGTATTGATGCCTTTTGGTGTCATCACACTTTGGAAGAGTGTCCCAAGCTCATTGACCTCGGCAAGTACCTCACTGTTGTCAACGAGAAGGTTATGGAGGACTACAATGTCAGACAAAGACACATTGTAACAGACTTCATAGAACTGACCCCTGCTGACCAAGGAGTCTATCAGTGCAATGCAGTATGTGAAATGGGAGGCCATACTGCCATGGGACACTACATAAATATCACAGTCAAAGGTACCATTACACTTTTCAGTTAATTTTTGTTCGCAGTTACTCTAACCCGCAGCGACTTACAATAACAACGTCCAACTAAGGTGAAACAACCATGTAGCATGATCATCAGTCAATCAACAAACCAACCAATTAATCACTCATTTTGATTTCTAACCCTATAACAGCAGCTCCAATAGTTGATCAAAGAAAGGCCAACAATGGTGGACTGAACTGGACATACAGCACTGGAACAATACTGTGTTCCCTTCTCCTAATACTGGAGTTACTTGAGGCAAGATCAATAACAAAGTAACACAGAAAAAATGCACTTGTACATTTATACTTCGCAGCCAATCATAACTTAATGTAGATCTTTTGCGGTGAAGTCTCTTGTTTATGAATGATTATTTGTGTTTAACAGGTTAATCATTGAGCTGGTCTGGTAGCTGATGGCAGATGGCGTCAAGGCTGAAAATGACCTATCAATTATAATGGAGATACCATCTACGATACAGATTTACAGTATATCAAACCCAAACATTTAACTGAAATGTTTTACATATGTACAAATAAGGTGCCTTTTGGCTCAAAAGACTACAACATTTATAGTCATTGGCTAATAGTTTACTTAACATTTATGAAAAATAAAAATGTGTTATAAACCAGCTTCAAACATGTATGTTGGAAGACAGGAGGGTTTGTACTACTTAAATTAAAATTCAATTTCATGGAATTTCAATGGAATGGAATGCTCATTTGTTCGCTCGATCACAATTTTTTTCCAGTTGGCATGCGTGCTTATTTCTATTTAATTTTGTTCTCTCCCCTGTTCTTGTCACGGTGGGCTATCTCTCTACACCTCTCAGGTCTGTGTCTGTTAGAGGAAATGCCCATACAGGACAGGAAACCACACATAGCATTTGCACAAACGGAGGACTGAAGCAATGTGAGCAGAGGTAGTCGCAGTCCATGTGGTTGGAAGGGTGAGGGGGAGTAAAAAGGGTCTGGTAGTCTTGTGATGTTCATTATACCTCAGTTTAATTTGAAGGCGCAGGAGTGTACTGTCATACTTTTTGTTCTAGTTACATGCCTTTTACATGCATGTTTGTTTGTTCTCTCCCCTGTTCTTGTCATGGTGGGTTATCGCTCTACTCCTTTCAGGTCTGTTAGAATAAATGCCAATACAGGACAGGAAACCACACATAGCATTTGCAAAAACAAGGCCTGAAGCTATGTGAACAGTGCTAGTAGCAGTCTATGTGGTTGGAAAGGTGAGGAGGAGTAAAGGGATATGCATTTCTTGTGATGTTTATCCTAAACCCCGTTTGATTTGAAGGCTCAGGAGTGTACTGTAATACTATATACTGTAGGTTTACAATATTTTGAAAGAAGTTATTATGAATTGCGAAACTGAGCGATATTCCGTGTAAATTATTGGCTAAACCACTAGGTCAGAGCTTCCCCAAATACATTTTGGTTGTATAGAGGATGTTCCCCCAGAGTTATTTTATGTATACCCCCAAAAAACACCAGATAAGAAAAGCATGGTGTCTCATACAATATATGGAAATTAGCCATTTGACCATTATAAACTGACAAACTACATAAACATCTCTGCACTATATCTGCAATCTTATAAAAAATCAAACATTATTTTGATGATTACAACTGCAATTATCAAAGCGGTTTATATGTTTACATGCATTAATGTCTCAGTAAAACCATATCTTCACATTTAAATGAGTGGAAATGACCACTTCTGCCATAGGTATGGAGATTTAAGGAGGAGACTACCATGCACCAGTTGTTGCCACAAAACAAGTGAAGACCGTTTTATTAGCCTCCCTTCCCAGACACAAGTCTTTGAACGAGTTCTTATCACATGACAGCAAGCGCCCAGGTACTTGGAGAATTGATTATGGTTCATGTTAATATTGGTTAAGCCCTGTTTGGTATCACCATGCTGATATTAGACAAACTACTTTATTTTTCTATAATGTATTTGGTGCTCATGTGTTAATTGTGTATTGGTCTTACATAAATTTCTCATGAAAGCAACAGCATATTGGCTTTTCTCTAACAATTCCTTCTTATGAGGGAACGCAAACCTTGTTACACATTTTGTTTAACATCTATTACATATCTGTGCTTTTTTATTGTTGTTTACTGATATGAAATAGTATTTATAAAAATCTAAATCATCAGTGAGCATTGTCTTTCCTCCAGATGCTTTGGAGGTGGGGTGCCCAAGGGTAGCTATCACTGGGAGAGAGGGCACGCCAATGAATCTCACTTGTAACAAAGTATGATCTGAGAAAATGTGGTCATATTGAAACTTCCTGGTACCATCGCTTTTCAGTTGAAAAATCCTAAGCTTACTGCTCTCGCTAGGTACTCCACTCAACGAGGCAGCTACGGAGCACCCCAATATCAAAAGCAGGGAAGTCGTCACAGAGATCAAACAGCTGAATGAAAATGACTAAGGACTCTATCAGTGTCAAGAGCATTGTGAGAGCAGAAATTCTGCTATGGGACACTATAGTAGTATTACAATCAAAGGTCATTTGTGGGTCAGCTATGAGTACAAGTCAGTTAAAATAACAAATTCGTATTTACAATGAAGGCCTACCAAATGGCAAAAGACCTCCTGCGGGGACGTGGGCTGGGATTAAAAATAAAAATAAATGTAAAAAATATATAGGACAAAACACACATCATGACAAGAGAGACAACACAACACTACATAAAGAAAGACCTAAGACAACAACATAGCATGGCAGCAACACATGGCAACACAGCATGGTAGCAACACAACATGACAACAACATGGTAGCAACAAAACATGGCAGCAGTACACCATGGTAGCAGCACAAAACAGGGTACAAACATTATTGGGCACAGACAATAGCACAAAGGACAGGAAGGTAAAGACAACTATAGATCACACAAAGCAGCCACAACTGTCAGTAAGAGTGTCCATGGTTGAGTCTTTGAATGAAGAGATTGAGATAAAACTGTCCAGTTTGAGTGGTTGATGCAGCTCGTTCCAGTCGCTAGCTGCAGCGAACTGAAAAGACAAGCGACCCAGGGATGTGTATACTTTGGGGACCTTACCCAGAATGTGCCTGGCAGAACGGTTCTTGTATGTGGAGGATGAGGGCTGCAGTAGATATCTCAGATGGGGGAGTGAGGACTAAGAGGGTTTAATAAATAAGTATCAACCAGTGTGTCTTGCGACGAGTATACAGAGATGACCAGTTTACAGAGGAGTATAGAGTGCAGTGATGTGTCCTATAAGGCGTATTGGTGGCAAATATTGTGGCCGAATGGATGACTAGGAGATTGAAGATCAATCTCTGAACTCTATTTTTAGCAAGAGAAAATTAACCAGTGGTAGAGCATGGTGAAGAGGATGAGTGTATGCCTTGGTACGTTATTACACATTCACTCACTCCTATATTACAAATCACCTATTCATAAAATGACAATGTACTTTTTCAATCTCACTCACGCTGGAGACTCCAGCTAAAATAATCTTAACAAACAGATGACAATATCCATAATCTTCATGTTTTATATTTCCTCTTATGTTTTGCTGTGATATTGTTTTGGAGACTATGGCCCAATCCCAAATGGATTCCTAGACTCTATGCCCTATGCATTTGTGGAGATCTTAGATGACTTGATTGCAATAAGCAAAATTATGAAACTTCTCAACTAGCCTACCTGGTTAAATAAAGGTGAAATAATTTTTTTTTTTTAAATATGAAACTTCCCCCTAACCTATTTGAGTGAAAGGTGAAGCTGTTACCATATTGGTTGCAAAATCTATAGGATGTAGGGTCTAGGCCTAGGCGTCCATTTGGACCCATTATGTTTTGAAATTCACCCATGTGATCTGCAGGAAAATGCTGTCCTATGTGCATCAAACCACCAGTGGGCACCCTCTTTCCACTGTACTTTCTCCTCCGTGAAATCTCATGTTTATTGAATATACAGTGCCTTGCGAAAGTATTCGGCCCCCTTAAACTTTGCGACCTTTTGCCACATTTCAGGCTTCAAACATAAAGATATAAAACTGTATTTTTTTGTGAAGAATCAACAACAAGTGGGACACAATCATGAAGTGGAATGACATTTATTGGATATTTCAAAATTTTAACAAATCAAAAACTGAAAAATTGGGCGTGCAAAATTATTCAGCCCTCTTAAGTTAATACTTTGTAGTGCCACCTTTTGCTGCAATTACAGCTGTAAGTCGCTTGGGGTATGTCTCTATCAGTTTTGCACATCAAGAGACTGAATTATTTTCCCATTCCTCCTTGCAAAACAGCTCGAGCTCAGAGCTGTGTTGCTTTTACGCCAAACATAACGTTTTGCATTGTTGCCAAAAAAGTTCAATTTTGGTTTCATCTGACCAGAGCACCTTCTTCCACATGTTTGGTGCGTCTCCCAGGTGGCTTGTGGCAAACTTTAAACAATACTTTTTATGGATATCTTTAAGAAATGGCTTTCTTCTTGCCACTCTTCCATAAAGGCCAGATTTGTGCAATATACGACTGATTGTTGTCCTATGGACAGAGTCTCCCACCTCAGCTGTAGATCTCTGCAGTTCATCCAGAGTGATCATGGGCCTCTTGGCTGCATCTCTGATCAGTCTTCTCCTTGTATGAGCTGAAAGTTTAGAGGGACGGCCAGGTCTTGGTAGATTTGCAGTGGTCTGATACTCCTTCCATTTCAATATTATCGCTTGCACAGTGCTCCTTGGGATGTTTAAAGCTTGGGAAATCTTTTTGTACCCAAATCCGGCTTTAAACTTCTTCACAACAGTATCTCGGACCTGCCTGGTGTGTTCCTTGTTCTTCATGATGCTCTCTGCGCTTTTTAACGGACCTCTGAGACTAATCACAGTGCAGGTGCATTTTTACGGAGACTTGATTACACACAGGTGGATTGTATTTATCATCATTAGTCATTTAGGTCAACATTGGATCATTCAGAGGTCCTCACTGAACTTCTGGAGAGAGTTTGCTGCACTGAAAGTAAAGGGGCTGAATAATTTTGCACACCCAATTTTTCAGTTTTTGATTTGTTAAAAAAGTTTGAAATATCCAATAAATGTCGTTCCACTTCATGATTGTGTCCCACTTGTTGTTGATTCTTCACAAAAAAATACAGTTTTATAGCTTTATGTTTGAAGCCTGAAATGTGGCAAAAGGTCGCAAAGTTCAAGGGGGCCGAATACTTTCGCAAGGCACTGTACATTCTGTGTGTTACAGGTTCATCAAGGCAGAACATGACCTGTCAATTATCTTGGAGGGACCATCTACAATACAGATTTATATTAAATCCAAAACATATTGCTGAAACATTTCACATACAGTAAGGTGTTGTTACATGGCTAAAGAGTAGAGTTTGTTTTCTATGGATAATAGTTTAAAAAAAAACATTACTATTGACATGGTGTTATTTCCAATTTCAATCATCAATATGTACATAGGAAAGATGGTTCGGTTTGAGCATCAGTGCTAAAATATAATTTTAAATGGTAAAAACAATCTTGTTGACTTGTCATGCTTACTTATTTATTTGCTCTTGTTCTCATGCATGCTTGTTTCTTTTTTTCCCGTTCTCTCTTCTTTTCCGATCTTTTATTGTCATGGTGGGCTCTCTAAACCTCTCAAGTCTATTTCTGTGAGAAGAAATACACATACTGAGGGTAGTGAGGTCTGCACAACGCATCACCGGGGGCAAACTACCTGCCCTCCATGACACCTAAACCACCCGATGTCACAGGAAGGACATAAAGATCATCAAGGACAATAACCACCTGAGACACTGCCTGTTCACCCTGCTATCATCCAGAAGGCGAGGTCAGTACAGGTACATCAAAGTAGGGAATGAGAGACTGAAAAACAGCTTCTATCTCAAGGCATCCGACTGTTAAACAGCCACCACTAATATTGAGTGTCTGCTGCCAACATATTGACTCAACTCCAGCCTTTAATAATGGAAAAATTGATGGAAAACATGTATCACTAGCCACTTTAAACAATGCCACTTAATATAATGTTTACATACCCTACATTACAGTGGGGAGAACAAGTATTTGATACACTGACAATTTTGCAGGTTTTCCTACTTACAAAGCATGTAGAGGTCTGTAATTTTTATCATAGGTACACTTCAACTGTGAGAGACGGAATATAAAACAAAAATCCAGAAAATCACATTGTATGATCTTTAAGTAATTAATTTCATTGTACATAAATTGTATTAAATAAAACTCCAATAAACTTGGGTTTTTATTTGTACCATGCAGATCAGCACACTGTGAGAAAAACAACACAAAATACAAAAAACTTCCACAACAAAAATCATGTATAACTCCACAATTACAGTTTCTCTAAGTATAACAGGACGCTTGCTGGGGTCCTCCAGTAGTAAATCATAGATCAGGGACATTTAAAATGTTTTATGACAAATAGGACACTAAAATGAAGAAATTACAATTAAATACATAGAATTAAAGTTCATGTTAAGTGTTGCCCACTCAAAACATGGAAACAATAGCGATTACAGTAACAATTACCTATAAGTTTACACACTTGTCCACACACATGTCCACACTTGTCCACACACATGAACGTCGCTCTTTTAATTTATGGATAAAAAAACGTTCCCGTTTTAAACAAGATATTTTGTCAAGAAAACATGCTCGACTATGTATATAATTGGCAGCTTTGGAAAGAAAACACTCTGATGTTTCCAAAACTGCAAAGATATTGTCTGTGAGTGCCACAGAACTAATGCTACAGGCGAAACCAAGATGACATTTCATACAGGAAGTGCCCCAGATTTTGAATGCGCTGTGTTCCAATTCCTAACCTCCAAACGAGCTTCAATGCCATACAACACTCCGTCCGTGGCCTCCAATTGCTCTTAAACGCTAGTAAAACCAAATGCATGCTTTTCAACCGTTCGCTGCCTGCACCCGCACGCCTGACCAGCATCACCACCCTGGATGGTTCCGACCTTGAATATGTGGACATCTATAAGTACCTACGTGTCTGGCTAGATGGTAAACTCTCCTACCAGACTCATATCAAACATCTTCAATCGAAAATCAAATCAAGAGTCGGCTTTCTATTCCGCAACAAAGCCTCCTTCACTCACGCCGCCAAACTTACCCTAGTAAAACTGACTATCCTACCGATCCTCAACTTCGGCAATGTCATCTACAAAATTGCTTCCAACACTCTACTCAGCAAACTGGATGCAGTTTATCACAGTGTCATCCATTTTGTCACTAAAGCACCTTATACCACCCACCACTGCGACTTGTATGCTCTAGTCGGCTGGACCTCGCTACATATTCGTCGCCAGACCCACTGGCTCCAGGTCATCTACAAGTCCATGCTAGGTAAAGCTCCGCCTTATCTCAGTTCAATGGTCACGATGGCAACACCCATCCGTAGCGCGCACTCCAGCAGGTGTATCTCACTGATCATCCCTAAAGCCAACACCTCATTTGGCCGCCTTTCACTCCAGTTCTCTGCTGCCTGTGACTGGAATGAATTGCAAAGTTGGAGACTTTTATCTCCCTCACCAACTTCAAACATCTGCTATCTGAGCAGCTACCCGATCGCTGCAGCTATACATAGTCTATTGGTAAACAGCCCACCCATTTTTACCTACCTCATCCCCATACTGTTTTTATTTATTTACTTTTCTGCTCTTTTGCACACCAATATCTCTACCTGTAAATGACCATCTGATCATTTATCAGTGTTAATCTGCAAAAATTGTATTATTCGCCTACCTCCTCATGCCTTTTGCACACAATGTATATAGACTCCCTCTTTTTTTCTACTGTGTTATTGACTTGTTAATTGTTTACTCCATGTGTAACTCTGTGTTGTCTGTTCACACAGCTATGCTTTATCTTGGCCAGGTCGCAGTTGCAAATGAGAACTTGTTCTCAACTAGCCTACCTGGTTAAATAAAGGTGAAAATTAAAAATAAATAAATAAATGTCTCCTTATATGGCTGTGTATGGGTCACGAATGAGCTTAGACTTTCTGTCGTTTCCCCAAGGTGTCGACAGCATTGTGGTGTATTTGTAGGCAAATCATTGGAAGATTGACCTTAACCTCTTAAGACTAGGCCTCAATACTGCCCCCTTTGGAGGAAGTGCGTGCCCATAGTAAACTGAAAATATTTTTTCCCAAAATTGCTAATATATGCATATAATAATTATTATTGAATAGAAAACACTCTAAAGTTTCTAAAACCGTTTAAATTATGTCTGTATGTAAAGCAGAACTCTCAGGGCAGCCTTTCTCCCAAACTCTCTCTTGTCAAGAGAAAGTTGGGTCAACTTTATCATCATCTCCCCCACCCTTCCCAGGCAGCTACCGATCTGGGAACAGTATGTATGTGTTCAGCGCGATGCCTGCTTTCAAATGGCGCGTTCATTGTGAGAATCCCGCGAGCCCTCGACGTTTGGCGGGCGAAAATGTTCGTGTCACTCTCAAATACATGCACTCTATTGCGCGCGGCCGATTTGGGGCACGTTCTTTTCCAAGGAACAGCAATTGAAGGCGGTTTGTCTGTTCGCGCTGATCATTGTTTTACATGCTAAAAATATCATAAAGCTCGATTCTGCACATAGTTTGACCAGTTTAGTCGACATATAATATGTAAATTTGAAGTTTTGATGCGCAAGAGTGCGGGATCAGAAATCATTTTGGGTGCATTTCAGCTGAAGCTGTTAGCATATGCTAATATAGAGACACACAACGTGAAACCAAACGATGTATTGGGTAAGTATGACTCCTTCTACGTCTTCTGATCGAAGAACATCAAAGGTAAGGGAATATTTATGTGGTTATTTTGGGTTTCTGTGGACTCCAAATGTAGAGGAGACATACTGCTAATATCTGAGCGCCGTCTCATTGTATAGCCAGTGTACGAATTCTGTAACGTTAAAAATAAATGTAATACAGCGGTTGCATTAAGAATAAGTGTATCTTTGTAACTATATGTAGAACATGTATATTTAGTCATGTTTATTGCTTGTTATCTGACGTTATCTGTCGGAGCTATCATCATTTCTCCGGACATTTGAGTAGCATTTTTTGAAATGTCATCATTGTAAACAGAGATTTATGGATATAAATGGCATATTATTGAAAAAAAATGTATTGTGTAACATGTACTATTACTGTCATCTGATGAAGATTTTCAAAAGGTTAGTGTATGATTTATTTTTTAATCCTGCTTTTATAATTGTATATTTTCTGGGACAAAATGGCTGCCTCTCGTCTTTTGTTTCGGTGGTGGTCTAATATAAATATGTGCTATGTTTTTGCCGTAAAACATTTTAGAAATCTGACTTGCTGGGTAGATGAACAAGGTGTTTATCTTTCATTTCAGCTATTGGACTTGTTAATGTGTGGAGGTTAAATATTTCTAAGAATATTTATTTGCATTTTGCATTATGGTAATGAGCTTGAGCCGTAGTCACGATACCGGATCCGGGATGGGTCGCCGCAAGAACTTAAGAGACTACATCTACCAGGTGGCCGCTTGGTGTCCTCCATTGCAATTATTGTGTAATCTCCAGCTGTGTGTATTTTTCGTTTGCTTCGAGGAGAAACACAGCTGCCACGAATGATTTATCATCGAATAGATATGTGAAAAACACCTTGAGGATTGATTCTGAACAACGTTTGCCATGTTTCTGTCGATATTATGGGGTTAATTTGGTAAAAGGTTCGGCGTTGTAGAGACCGCATTTACAGATTGTTTTCTTAGCCAAACGTGATGAACAAAACGGTGTGATTTCTCCTACACAAGTAATCTTTTTGGAAAAACTGAACATTTGCTATCTAACTGAGAGTCTCCTCATTGAAAACATCCGAAGTTCTTCAAAGGTAAATGATTTTATTTGAATGCTTTTCTTGTTTTTGTGAAAATGTTGCCTGCTGAATGCTGAATGCTATGCTAGGCTTAATGATATGCTAGCTATCAATACTCTTGGTTCTCTATAGTTGAAAAGCATATTTTGAAAATCTGAGATGACAGTGTTGTTAACAAAAGGCTAAGCTTGTGAGTGAATATATGTCTTTCATTTCATTTGCGATTTTCATGAATAGTTAACGTTGCGTTATGGTAATGAGCTTGAGGCTATAATTACGCTCCCAGATACGGGATTGCTCGACGCTAAAGGTTAAAACCCACAAAGGAACACATACGTGAGAATGCTGTTCATTGACTACAGCTCAGGGTTCAACACCATAACGCCCACAGAGCTCATCACTAATAAGCTAAGGGACTAAACACCTCTCTCTGCAGCTGGAGCTTGCACTTCCATGATGGGCTGCCCCCAAATGGTAAGGGTAGACAACAACACATCTGTAGAACTAATCCTCAACACGCGGGACCCTCACGGGTGCGTGCTTAGTCCCCTTCTGTACTCCTGGTTCCCCCACGACTGTGTGGCCATGCATGACTCCAACATCATCATTAAGTTTGCCGACGACACAACAGTGGTAGGCCTGAACAACAAATACGATGAGACAGCCAATAGGGAGAAGGTCAGAGACCTGGCAGTGTGGTACCAGGACTACAACCTCTCCCTCAGTGTGAGCAAGACGAAGGAGCTGATTATTGACTACAGGAAAAGGAGGGCTGAACATGCCCCCATTCACATCAACAGGGCTGTAATGGAGCAGGTTGAGGGCACAACAACGTCTATTCCACCTCCAGGAGACTGAAAAAAATTGGCATCGGTTCCCAAATCCTCAAAAAGTTCAATAACTGCCCCCCTTTGAGAGCATGGTTGCATCACCCCTGTCAATGGGACAGTTGTAAATCATGCAGCACCTTGTGTCACGATCACAGATTGTAGAGAAACAACAAATATCGGTATATGTCTTCGGCTGAAAGCTTCAATTCTTGTTAATATAACTGCACTGTCCAATTTACAGCAGCTAATTTACAGCAGCTATTACTGCAAAAAAATGACATGCTGTTGTTTGAGGAGAGTTTTAATAAATTCACCTCTGAAGGTGAAATGTGTACTTTCATTCTGAGATTGTCATGTTTTGTCATTAATTATCATGTCTTGTCCCTGTGCTTCCCCTTCTATTCGTTTCCCTCTGCTGGTCTTATTAGGTTCTTTCCCTCTTTCTATCGCTCTCTCTCCCCCTCCCTCTCTCACTCTCTCGCTCTCTCTTCTCTCTATCGTTCCGTTCCTGCTCCCAGCTGTTCCTATTCCCCTAATCATCATTTAGTCTTCCCACACCTGTTCCCGATCCTTTTCCCTGATTAGAGTCCCTATTTCTCTCCTTGTTTTCCGTACCTGCCCTGTCGGATCCTCATCTATAATTCACCGTGCTGTGTCTATGTTTTGCCCTGTCGTGTCGTGTTTCCCTCAGATGCTGCGTGGTGAGCAGGTGTCTGAGTCTGCTAGGTTCAAGTGCCTTCCCGAGGCAACCTGCAGTTCTCGATCAAGTCTCCTGTCTGTTCTCGTCTTTACGAGTAGTATTATGCTTTTTGTTTTGTAAAGTTTCTTACTGGATTAAAAACTCTGTTTTCGCCAAGTCGCTTTTGGGTCCTCATTCACCTGCATAACAGAAGGATCCGACCAAGGAATGGACCCAGCGACTACAGAGGCTCGTAACACTGCCGTCGAGATCCAAGGAGCCATGCTCGGCAGACACGAGCAGGAATTGTCTGCTGCTCGCCATGCCGTGGAGAACCTGGCCGCTCAGGTTTCCGACCTCTCTGGACAGTTCCAGAGTCTTCGTCTCGTGCCACCTGTTACTTCCTGGCCTGCCGAGCCTCCAGAACCTAGGGTTAATAACCCACCTTGCTACTCCGGGCAGCCCACTGAGTGCCGCTCCTTTCTCACCCAGTGTGAGATTGTGTTCTCTCTCCAACCCAACACATACTCTAGAGAGAGAGCTCGGGTTGCTTACGTCATTTCACTCCTTACTGGCCGGGCCCGAGAGTGGGGCACAGCTATCTGGGAGGCAAGGGCTGATTGTTCTAACAATTACCAGAACTTTAAAGAGGAGATGATTCGGGTTTTTGACCGTTCAGTTTTTGGTGGGGAGGCTTCTAGGGCCCTGGCTTCCCTATGCCAAGGTGATCGATCCATAACGGATTACTCTATAGAGTTTCGTACTCTTGCTGCCTCTAGTGACTGGAACGAGCCGGCGCTGCTCGCTCGTTTTCTGGAGGGACTCCACACAGTGGTCAAAGATGAGATTCTCTCTCGGGAGGTTCCTTCCAGTGTGGACTCTTTGATTGCTCTCGCCATCCGCATAGAACGACGGGTAGATCTTCGTCACCAGGCTCGTGGAAGAGAGTTCGCATCAACTGTGTTTCCCTGCTCCGCATCGCAACCATCTCCCTCCTCTGGCTCTGAGACTGAGCCCATGCAGCTGGGAGGGATTCGCATCTCGACTAAGGAGAGGGAACGGAGGATCACCAACCGCCTGTGCCTCTATTGCGGATTTGATGGACATTTTGTTAATTCATGTCCAGTAAGAGGCCAGAGCCCATCAGTAAGCGGAGGGCTACTGGTGAGCGCTACTACTCAGGTCTCTTCATCTAGATCCTGTACTACTATGTCGGTCCATCTACGCTGGACCGGTTCGGGTGCTACATGCAGTGCCTTGATTGACTCTGGGGCTGAGGGTTGTTTCATGGACGAAGCATGGGTTCGGAAACATAACATTTTTTTCAGACAGTTAGACAAGCCTACGCCCATGTTTGCCTTAGATGGTAGTCATCTTCCCAGTATCAGATTTGAGACACTACCTTTAACTCTCACAGTATCTGGTAACCACAGTGAGACTATTTCTTTTTTGATTTTTCGTTCACCTTTCACACCTGTTGTTTTGGGTCATCCCTGGCTAGTATGTCATAATCCTTCTATTAATTGGTCTTGTAATTCTATCCTATCCTGGAACGTATCTTGTCATGTGAAGTGCTTAATGTCTGCCATCCCTCCCATTTCTTCTGTCCCCACTTCTCAGGAGGAACCTGGCGATTTGACAGGAGTGCCGGAGGAATATCATGATCTGCGCACGGTCTTCAGTCGGTCCCGAGCCAACTCCCTTCCTCCTCACCGGTCGTATGATTGTAGTATTGATCTCCTTCCGGGGACCACTCCTCCTCGGGGTAGACTATACTCTCTGTCGGCTCCCGAACGTAAGGCTCTCGAGGATTATTTATCTGTGTCTCTTGGCCGCCGGTACCATAGTGCCTTCTTCCTCTCCGGCCGGGCGGGGTTCTTTTTGTTAAGAAGAAGGACTCTCTGCGCCCCTGCGTGGATTATCGAGGGCTGAATGACATAACGGTTAAGAATCGTTATCCGCTTCCCCTTATGTCATCAGCCTTCGAGATTCTGCAGGGAGCCAGGTGCTTTACTAAGTTGGACCTTCGTAACGCTTACCATCTCGTGCGCATCAGAGAGGGGGACGAGTGGAAAACGGCGTTTAACACTCCGTTAGGGCATTTTGAGTACCGGGTTCTGCCGTTTGGTCTCGCCAATGCGCCAGCTGTTTTTCAGGCATTAGTTAATGATGTTCTGAGAGACATGCTGAACATCTTTGTTTTTGTCTATCTTGACGATATCCTGATTTTTTCACCGTCACTCGAGATTCATGTTCAGCACGTTCGACGTGTTCTACAGCGCCTTTTAGAGAATTGTCTCTACGTAAAGGCTGAGAAGTGCTCTTTTCATGTCTCCTCCGTTACTTTTCTCGGTTCCGTTATTTCCGCTGAAGGCATTCAGATGGATTCCGCTAAGGTCCAAGCTGTCAGTGATTGGCCCGTTCCAAGGTCACGTGTCGAGTTGCAGCGCTTTTTAGGTTTCGCTAATTTCTATCGGCGTTTCATTCGTAATTTCGGTCAAGTTGCTGCCCCTCTCACAGCTCTTACTTCTGTCAAGACGTGTTTTAAGTGGTCCGGTTCCGCCCAGGGAGCTTTTGATCTTCTAAAAGAACGTTTTACGTCCGCTCCTATCCTCGTTACTCCTGACGTCACTAGACAATTCATTGTCGAGGTTGACGCTTCAGAGGTAGGCGTGGGAGCCATTCTATCCCAGCGCTTCCAGTCTGACGATAAGGTTCATCCTTGCGCTTATTTTTCTCATCGCCTGTCGCCATCTGAGCGCAACTATGATGTGGGTAACCGTGAACTGCTCGCCATCCGCTTAGCCCTAGGCGAATGGCGACAGTGGTTGGAGGGGGCGACCGTTCCTTTTGTCGTTTGGACAGACCATAAGAACCTTGAGTACATCCGTTCTGCCAAACGACTTAATGCCCGTCAAGCTCGTTGGGCGTTGTTTTTCGCTCGTTTCGAGTTTGTGATTTCTTACCGTCCGGGTAGCAAGAACACCAAGCCTGATGCCTTATCCCGTCTGTTTAGTTCTTCTGTGGCTTCTACTGATCCCGAGGGATTCTTCCTTATGGGCGTGTTGTCGGGTTGACAGTCTGGGGAATTGAAAGACAGGTTAAGCAAGCACTCACGCACACTGCGTCGCCGCGCGCTTGTCCTAGTAACCTCCTTTTCGTTCCTGTTTCCACTCGTCTGGCTGTTCTTCAGTGGGCTCACTCTGCCAAGTTAGCTGGTCATCCCGGTGTTCGAGGCACTCTTGCGTCTATTCGCCAGCGCTTTTGGTGGCCGACTCAGGAGCGTGACACGCGCCGTTTCGTGGCTGCTTGTTCGGACTGCGCGCAGACTAAGTCGGGTAACTCTCCTCCTGCCGGTCGTCTCAGACCGCTCCCCATTCCTTCTCGACCATGGTCTCACATCGCCCTAGACTTCATTACCGGTCTGCCTTTGTCTGCGGGGAAGAATGTGATTCTTACGGTTGTCGATAGGTTCTCTAAGGCGGCACATTTCATTCCCCTCGCTAAACTTCCTTCCGCTAAGGAGACGGTACAAATCATTATCGAGAATGTGTTCAGAATTCATGGCCTCCCGTTAGACGCCGTTTCAGACAGAGGCCCGCAATTCACGTCACAGTTTTGGAGGGAGTTCTGTCGTTTGATTGGTGCGTCCGTCAGTCTCTCTTCCGGGTTTCATCCCCAGTCTAACGGTCAAGCAGAGAGGGCCAATCAGACGATTGGTCGCATACTACGCAGCCTTTCTTTCAGAAACCCTGCGTCTTGGGCAGAACAGCTCCCCTGGGCAGAATACGCTCACAACTCGCTTCCTTCGTCTTCTACCGGGTTATCTCCGTTTCAGAGTAGTCTGGGTTACCAGCCTCCTCTGTTCTCATCCCAGCTTGCCGAGTCCAGCGTTCCCTCCGCTCAAGCGTTTGTCCAACGTTGTGAGCGCACCTGGAGGAGGGTGAGGTCTGCACTTTGCCGCTACAGGGCACAGACTGTGAGAGCCGCCAATAAACGCAGGATTAAGAGTCCAAGGTATTGTTGCGGCCAGAGAGTGTGGCTTTCCACTCGCAACCTTCCTCTTACGACAGCTTCTCGTAAGTTGACTCCGCGGTTCATTGGTCCGTTCCGTGTCTCCCAGGTCGTCAATCCTGTCGCTGTGCGACTGCTTCTTCCGCGACATCTTCGTCGCGTCCATCCTGTCTTCCATGTCTCCTGTGTCAAGCCCTTTCTTCGCACCCCCGTTCGTCTTCCCTCCCCCTCCCGTCCTTGTCGAGAGCGCACCTATTTACAAGGTACATAAGATCATGGACATGCGTTCTCGGGGACGGGGTCACCAATACTTAGTGGATTGGGAGGGTTACGGTCCTGAGGAGAGGAGTTGGGTTCCGTCTCGGGACGTGCTGGACCGTTCACTCATTGATGATTTCCTCCGTTGCCGCCAGGATTCCTCCTCGAGTGCGCCAGGAGGCGCTCGGTGAGTGGGGGGTACTGTCATGTTTTGTCATTAATTATCATGTCTTGTCCCTGTGCTTCCCCTTCTATTCGTTTCCCTCTGCTGGTCTTATTAGGTTCTTTCCCTCTTTCTATCCCTCTCTCTCCCCTCCCTCTCTCACTCTCTCGCTCTCTCTTCTCTCTATCGTTCCGTTCCTGCTCCCAGCTGTTCCTATTCCCCTAATCATCATTTAGTCTTCCCACACCTGTTCCCGATCCTTTTCCCTGATTAGAGTCCCTATTTCTCTCCTTGTTTTCCGTACCTGCCCTGTCGGATCCTCATCTATAATTCACCGTGCTGTGTCTATGTTTTGCCCTGTCGTGTCGTGTTTCCCTCAGATGCTGCGTGGTGAGCAGGTGTCTGAGTCTGCTAGGTTCAAGTGCCTTCCCGAGGCAACCTGCAGTTCTCGATCAAGTCTCCTGTCTGTTCTCGTCTTTACGAGTAGTATTATGCTTTTTGTTTTGTAAAGTTTCTTACTGGATTAAAAACTCTGTTTTCGCCAAGTCGCTTTTGGGTCCTCATTCACCTGTATAACAGAGATCTTGCTCTGATTTATCATCCAAAGGGTCCCAGAGTCCCTTTTCACATCTGTATTCGTAATTTTGTCAAATAAGCACCAATCGAGGTCAAACAAAGCTAGTTCGATAGCTAATGAGCTGGGCTTTAAGCGAGTATCCGGAAACCCCATATCTGTCACAAGATGTAGCTGCTAACCTTGTGCGATAGCAAGACTTCAAACATTATAAGAATATGGAGCGTTATGAAGTTTAAAAAACTGGTTGTTTTGCAAATGCTTAACTTATAATACGGCTTCTAATACTGGAAAAGCTGAATCAAAGTCCAAGTATACAGATTTGATGATATTCTTCTAGAAAAATGTAATGTGAATGCAAATGTCTCCTTCACGATTTGCCCAAATGTACCTGGGTGACTTCAAACTAAATGTCATGTAGTTTTCTCATACTTCAAGTTATCCATCTGAAACATGACATACACTGCTGCCATGTTGTGGACACCATCAGAATTTCGACTAGAGTGATGGCTTGACGTGGAACCTTTCTGTTGCATTTCAAAGATGGTGGTAGAAATAAAATAGAAAAACTGTAGTTTTTATCTTTGTATTTTCTTCTACCAGATCTATTGTGTTATATTCGCCTACATTCAATTCACATTTCCACAAATTATAAAGTGTTTTCTTTCAAATGGTACCAAGAATATGCATATCCTTGCCAGAGTTAGAAAAAAACAAATCGCATAATACGTTACATAGACTCACTGTTTGTGAAATAACATGGGTTGACATGATTTTAAAAATGACTAATTCTTCCTATATCTTCCTTACATGCAACATCTGTAAGCTCCCTCAGTCAAGCATTGAATTTTAAAAAGATGGTGGCGTACTGGATGGCCGCCGTTTTTGCAAGCTCTGACCCAACTTTGCTATTTTTCTTACAACCACTATAAAGTCTTTTGAACATCACATTGACAGTTACTTACCTCAATTCCGGCTTCAAATTAGAATTCCGACCAAATTTTTGGGCTTCCAAAGAGGCAAGAGAGGTGAGGATCCTGGCGAGAATTCCACGTCATTAAGACACGTGATGCCCAACTTCCATCAATACATCTCCTTTACCACTAGGGGTGATAGAGTCATAGACCGCTGTTATTCTGCACACAAGCAAGCATACAAGTTCCTCCCTCACACACAAACACTCTCTATCTATCTCTCTGCACACACTCACTATCTCTTTCGCACTTTCTCGCACTCTCTACCCCTCTTTCTCCCTCTCCATGTCCTCTCTCGCTTCTGATGATGCAGTTGACCACATCTATTCATTTGTTTTCCTCCGAGTTGTGGAGGCCGGAAGCTTCAAAGTAGAGTTAGCAGACATGGTAAATACCACACATGAAAACAAGATGCTTACTGCTGATGGAAAGGGGTGGTTGGTTTTAAACTTTGTGTCCTGGAGATTCTCCATATTTTAATCCTAATGAACTCCCGTTGTGTATGCTTTCACACACACATATACAACACGCAGTACTACTTGGCATTTGATTTAGTGTTCATCTGTGTTTCTTTGTTTTATTAAATCTTACCAACACCAATGCAAATCACTACCACTTCTACTACTACCACTGTCTATGGGTTGCGGTCCAAAGACTTAAAAGACACACCCTATCCCCTCAGCCCTCAAATTAAGTTAACACTTCTGATGACGTATCATGACGTCTGACGAGAATACACTTGCATGGAAAGGGGTGAGGGAGGAAGGAATGATTTTTAAATGGACCACCTCTGGACTGAAATTCGTCACTCGTTCATCTCGCAATAATTGTGATTTCACCGGTAGTTTGTGGTTACTTTATATGCGCTACAGTCAATTATGAGTACATGTCTACTTATGTTAAATATATAGGTGTTATATATGCCTACTGTATGATAGCTAGCAAATTAATTAGCTAACTAACATTAGCCTGCCTAGCTGGAACTTCTGAAAAAGGAAAATGTTTATTTATACAATTTCTAAAAGATAACCAAACAAAAAACATTTACTTTTTTATTTAAAAAAATAAATGGTATTTCATCTTTATTTAACCAGGTAGGCTAGTTGAGAACAAGTTCTCATTTACAACTGAGACCTGGCCAAGATAAAGCAAAACAGTGTGACACAAACAACAACACAGAGATACACATGGAATAAACAAACATACAGTCAATAATACAATAGAAAAAGTCTATATAGAGTGTGTGCAAATGAGGTAGGATAAGGGAGGTAAGGCCATAGTGGCGAAATAATTACAATATAGCAATTAAACACTGGAGTGATAGATGTGCAGAAGATGAGTGTGCACGTAGAGATACTGGGGTGCAAATTAGCAAAATAAATAAAATAAATAACAGTATGGGGATGAGGTAGTTGGGCTATTTACAGATGGGCTATGTACAGGTGCAGTGATCTGTGAGCAGCTCTGACAGCTGGTGCTTAAAGTTAGTGAGGGAGATATGAGTCGTGTTTGTGCCGACATGTGCATTAGTAGCACAATTTTGAACTTATTTGCATTCGTATGTTGACTTTACCATTAATGTTATTTTTATGTTTTCGCAGACTTTTTCTTAGCGGATGTACAATCGCTGCTAATTGAATTATGGTGGAGTTTCAGGCCCGGGAGTGAACATAATTGTACACTCGCAAATCCGACTAAAAAGGAGGGCTGAGGGGCTGACATTGCAAACTTCCTTTGCTTGGCTAATCATTTGGACCACCCTCCAAGATGGCGACAGTGATTCCCCCGAGGACATAAGGCGAGGGTAAGTGGACAATGTTGTGTCTTTTAAGTGTTTGGACTGCAGCCTATGATTTATTTAAGTGATAATGCCCAAAACGCCCGTGTTTAGAGGATATATTGGAATGGGTGTTGTATTGTCGCAGCAAACCGTGCCAATATATCCTGTAAAGACCGGGTTCGAGGGCATTATCACTTTCATACAACGGGTTACCAACATCTTCAAATAATTCTTTACATATTTTAATTAAAAACATTATTTTGATGAATTTATTCATACTATTTCATCCTTCCACAAGATATAGTTTCGACACAAATCTAGGGTTGCTACCCAAACTGGCTGGTCGTTCGTTCTATCGGTTTGTTTCCGAGAGACGAGATCCAGTCGTTTAGTATTTTTGCTCTGTATCTATGGACGCGACATTGACGTTCGTTCTAAATGTTCTATTGCCATGCTGGCTGGCTGGCAACATTCTTATAATATATAATAATAATATATGCCATTTAGCAGACGCTTCTTGTCTCTTCCTTGCTAGCTAGCTCACTACAGCTAACTTACAGTCACATCAAACAGTGCAGCTAGAATAAGAACAAAGTAGCTGCATTCGCATTTGTTTCAGCTGTTTTCTAGTGACTTTTATTTGGATACATAAAAACAAGCTTATGAAGAGCAATTTCACCTGGCATAGAAAATGTGCTCTGTCGTCAGGACATTGTTGTTCAGAGGAGCTAGCCAACAACACAGCTAACACACTCACTTCTAATTGAATCTGGAAACACTGAAAACTAGCTGCACTTAATTTAATTTGACATGTTTTCTATTGATATTTCTTAGTATATAACCATAAAAATTATGCTGATTCGTGATTTCGACTGGCTGAGAAAAGCTGCCTGCCTGCCTTTTTCATCCCGTCTCCTGACGCATTCATTTCTATGTGATAGCTGGAAATCGAATTGGAACATCGAATTGGAACATTGAAACAATGTTGCAAATGTAAGATAGACAGACAGCAAGGTTCACACAAATCTCCTCTGTTGAAAACTAAATGTTAGTCTAAAAGAAATGTGAGATAATGTCTACATGTTTTTATATTGGAGATCAAGTTGATAAGTTGCCTGGCTGGGCTGATGAGACAGTGTATTGCGCTGTCAGATGGAACAGAGTAAATAGGCATTTTAACATCATAGATTTAGCCGGAAAAGACACTGGCTGGAATGAGGTTTTAACCAATCAGCATTCAGGATTTGTCACACCCTGATCTGTTTCACCTGTCATTGTGATTGTCTTCACACTCCTCCAGGTTTCTCCCTTCTTCACCATTGTCCCCTGTGTATTTATAGCTGTGTTCTCTGTTTGTCTGTTGCCAGTTTGTCTTGTTTGTCAAGTCAACCAGCGTTTTTGTTCTCAGCTCCTGCTTTCCCCAGTCTCTCTTTTTCTCACCCTCCTGGTTTTGACCCTTGCCTGTCCTGACTCTGTGCCCGCCTCTGTGCCCGCCTGCCTGTGCCCGCCTGCCTGCACTCTGCCTGCCCCTGACCCTGACCCTGACCCTGAGCCTGCCTGCCACCCGGTACCATTTCCCCACCTCTGGATTATTGACCCCTGCCTGCCTTGACCTGTATATTGTCTGCCGCTGTTGTATTATTAAACCATTGTTAGTTCGATGTTGTCTGCATCTGGGTCTTGCCTTCATACCTGATAGGATTAGACATGATAGGATTATAAATTCTTATATTAAACAAAATCTGAAAATCCATCATTATAGTCTCTCCATGTCTACCTTGGAGGAAATCATGAGAACAGGGGCAATTACATATGTTTTATGTTTAACATAACTAACAAATTACATTTAACAAAAATGTACCCTTGATCCAATATAAACGAATGTATAGAATGTATTACACAAGACAAAATTCAAAAATTCAACAGCAAAATGGCAGAGTCATGTTTTAAGAGTAAAACTAACAATTACTCAATAATCCATGCCTTCAGGGAATGCTATAAAGTCCAAAATGTATGGGCAGTGTTAGAAGGTTGCCTGTCAGAATTATTACAATGTACTTTTAATATGCCTGTTTGCATATTTCAAGACATGGCATTTTAAAGTGCAGTCAGATACCCGATGGGTTGGACTATACTATCTCAACAATAATCTTGAAAAAAATGTAAGTTAAAAACTGGAAATCAACTAATCCTCCACTGTTAACACAATGGAAATATCACATGCTTTATTTTTATTTTTTATTTTTTTATTATCTAAATGTTGAAAGTCTGTGGGTGACAGAGAAAAACTAAATTGTACAGTTTGAGGCTATGTGATGGAGAGTAATTGAGAGTATTGTATATTAAAAAAATCTAAAATAAAATAACATTTGTTCCACAGAAAACATTAAGATGAAGAAATTAGCACTGTTTCAAATACATACATATAATGAAAATTACTGTAATGTTACCTAAACACATCGAATTAATAGCGATTACAGTAGCAATTAACAATGAGTTTACATGTCCACACACGAGTGTCTCAGTTAAAACCACATCTACAAGAAGTCTATATTAAATGATCTCTTCCGCCTTACGGCATGTGGAGGGGGCAAGTATGCTATGCATTCAGATACCATTTGTTATCACGCTAACGAACAACCAGGGTCGGGAGCCACGTCAAGACAATGATCATGTTGAATGCCTTGGATGGTATCATCATCTTGTTAGGAAACCAAATTCAAGGTAAACATTTTAGTCTTTCATTGTATCCAAGTTGTATATAAATGTTCTAATTTTGCATATGTATTTTTTATGTATTATAAGTAATTAATGCACGAATGGCACCATTTTTATATTCTTGTTAGTAAAAAATACTGTTGTTTATGTAGGTCTTTATGTTTACTGTTAGAAAATATTACATTTGTTTCTTTCTACATACTACATATTTAAACACTACATACGCACACATAAAACACACACATACCGACACAACACAAACACGCACACAAACACATACAGTGGATGCTCCACTAAAAGTTTCACGTTTATGCTGCGGGACTTAGAGGTAATTTGTGGTTTAGTACGGTACCCCGGGTCACCACTTCATTGCTCCACACCAGCGCAAGGGGGAGTTAGAGCACTGATTATGCTTTTGGGTCCTACTGTATCTCTAACTGACAATGAATGGGCGACATTAACCTAAATAGAAACTGATCATTGTCCACGACTTCAGTATTACTTACTAAAACTGTTGTTACACTAAGGTTTTTATTATTTTATTTTGTTAGGATTATTTTTCTCTTACTGTAGTACTGTAGCCCACTCTCGATCGGTCATGTTGTACAGCGCCTGAGTGGTGCAATGGTCTAAGACACTGCATAGCAATGCTACAGATGCAGGTTCTGTGCTGGCCTTGACTGGGAGACCCATGAGATGACTGTAGGTTTTAGGTTTCTCTCCCTCTAAAAACATAAATTAATCATTCTAAATAACCAACTGGCTTTATTTACAAATTGGTAACAATGTCTCACCCATGTTCAAGAATTGTCTTTTTCTCGCTCATTTTACATTATTTGAAAACAATATCATCGCCAAAATATTGTTATTTTTTAAACAAAGCGAATATTATTATTATTATGAATTTAAAATGATATAAAAGCTCCTTGGATATTGTCACAGCTATATAATTAACCCTGTTATTAGCAGGACACTATATATTGGTCATATTGATCATGGCTCCCATGGGATTGCCTTGCAGTTCTCCAGCTGTATCCACTGAAAGCGTGCGAGGTTCAAGGCACGAGGGCTGGGCCACAGAGCCAAGCACAGAAGACAGACCTTGTCACGCCCTGACCTTAGAGAGCCTTGTTATGTCTCTATTTGGTTTGGTCAGGGTGTGATTTGGGTGGGCATTCTATGTTCTTTATTTCTATGTTTGGCTGGGTATGGTTCTCAATCAGGGACAGCTGTCTATCTTTGTCTCTGATTGGGAATCATACTTAGGCAGCCCTTTTTCCCACCTGTGATTGTGGGTAGTTGACTTTTCTTAGTGGCACTATAGCCCTGTAAGCTTCACGGTTGTTTCTTCGTTTGTTGTTTTATTGGCAACATTTAAATTTAATTTCAATAAAAGGGATAATGTACGCGCACCACTCTGCACTTTGGTCCACTTCTCTCGACGGCCGTGACAGAACTACCCACCACAAAAGGACCAAGCAGTGTGATAAGGGGGACACATGGACATGGGAGGAAATCCTGGACGGTAAAGGACCCTGGAGGCAGGCTGGGGAATATCGCCGACCCAAGGAGGAGCTGGAGGCAGCAAATGCGGAACGACAACGCAACGAGGAGTTGGCTCAACGAGGCATGCACGAGAGCAGCCCCAAACATTGTTTTGGGGGGGGAACATGGGGAGATTGGTGGAGTCGGGATATAGCCCTCAGCCAACTCCGTTTACCGTGGGGGTAAGCGTGGTACCTGTCAGGCACCATGTTATGCGGTGGAGCGCACGGTGTCTCCAGTGGGCATTCACAGCCCGGTGCGCTACATCCCAGCTCCCCGCATCTGCCAGGCGAGTGTGAGCATCCAGCCAGGACGGATGGTATACACCAAGTCACTTGGCTCTGTCATAACCTCACATGGTCTCTCCTATCATTGCTATGCAGACGACACACAATTAATCTTCTCCTTTCCCCCTTCTGATGACCAGGTGGCGAATCGCATCTCTGCATGTCTGGCAGACATATCAGTGTGGATGACGGATCACCACCTCAAGCTGAACTTCGGCAAGACGGAGCTGCTCTTCCTCCCGGGGAAGGACTGCCCGTTCCATGATCTCGCCATCACGGTTGACAACTCCATTGTGTCCTCCTCCCAGAGCGCTAAGAACCTTTGCGTGATCCTGGACAACAAACTGTCGTTCTCAACTAACATCAAGGCGGTGGCCCGTTCCTGTAGGTTCATGCTCTACAACATCCGCAGAGTACGACCCTGCCTCACACAGGAAGCGGCGCAGGTCCTAATCCAGGCACTTGTCATCTCCCATCTGGATTACTGCAACTCGCTGTTGGCTGGGCTCCCTGCCTGTGCCATTAAACCCCTACAACTCATCCAGAACGCCGCAGCCCGTCTAGTGTTCAACCTTCCCAAGTTCTCTCACGTCACCCCGCTCCTCCGCTCTCTCCACTGGCTTCCAGTTGAAGCTCGCATCCGCTACAAGACCATGGTGCTTGCCTACGGAGCTGTGAGGGGAACGGCACCTCAGTACCTCCAGGCTCTGATCAGGCCCTACACCCAAATAAGGGCACTGCGTTCATCCACCTCTGGCCTGCTCGCCTCCCTACCACTGAGGAAGTACAGTTCCCGCTCAGCTCAGTCAAAACTGTTCGCTGCTCTGGCTCCCCAATGGTGGAACAAACTCCCTCACGACGCCAGGACAGCGGAGTCAATCACCACCTTCCGGAGACACCTGAAACCCCACCTCTTTAAGGAATACCTAGGATAGGATAAAGTAATCCTTCTCACCCCCTCCCCCCTTAAAATATTTAGATGCACTATTGTAAAGTGGTTGTTCCACTGGATGTCATAAGGTGAATGCACCAATTTGTAAGTCGCTCTGGATAAGAGCGTCTGCTAAATGACTTAAATGTAAATGTAAATGTAAATGGATGGTGCCAGCTCAGCGCGCCTGGTCTCCAGTGCGTCTCTTCGGTCCAGGATATCCTGCGCCGGCTCTGTGTACTGTGCCTTCGGTGCGTCTGCACAGCCCAGTGCGTCCTGTGCCAGTGCTCTGCCTGTCCCGGTCGAAATTAACCATCCAGCCAGGACGGGTTGTGCAGGCTCTACGCTCGAGACCTCCAGTGCACCACCACAGCCCAGTCTATCCAATGCCCGCCCCACGCACCAGGCCTCCTGTGTGTCTCTCCAGTCCGGTGAGTCCTGTGCCTGCTTCAAGGACCAGGCCTCCTGTGTGTCTCCCCAGCCTGGTGAGTCCTGTGCCTGCTGCACGAAATAAGCCTCCAGTGATGATCCATGGCACGAAGCCTCCAGTGATGATCCATGACACGAAGCCTCCAGTGATGATCCATGACACGAAGCCTCCAGTGATGATCCATGGCATGAAGCCTCCAGTGATGATCCATGGCATGAAGCCTCCAGTGATGATCCATGGCAAGAAGCCTCCAGTGATAATCCATGGCACGATGCTTCCAGTGATGATCCATGGCAAGAAGCCTCCAGTGATAATCCATGGCATGAAGCCTCCAGTGATGATCCATGGCATGAAGCCTCCAGTGAGGAGTCATAGCAGGAAGCCTCCAGCAACAGCCTCCAGTCTGGAGCCTCCAGCGACGGCCTCCAGTCTGGAGCCTCCCGCGACGGCCTCCAGTCTGGAGCCTCCCGCGACGGTCCGCACACCCCTTTTTGTTCTTGCGCTGTCTCTCCGAGTGCTCATTGACTCTGGGTTTGATGAATATCTTATGGATGCCACGATAGCTTCGGAGATTGGTATTCCCACTCAGCCTCTCTCTGTGCCCATGGATACTAGGGCACTGGACGGCCGCTCTATAGGGGAAGTCACCCATAGTACTGTGCCCGTTCAATTACGGGTTTCTGGTAACCACAATGAGACCATACAGTTCATCTTCATTGCTTCTCCCCATGTTCCGGTTGTGCTGTGTTGGGATTTTCCTGGCTACAAAAACACAATCCTGTGATTGACTGCACCACAAGCTCAATCCTGGGTTGGTCCTTTTTTCCATTCCCACTGCCTTCAAGCAGCATAGCCTTCCCCAAGTCGTCCTCCCCAGGATGTTAGCGAGATTGTGGTTGTCTCTGCTATTCCTACTGAATACCAAGACCTCCTGGAAGTGTTCAGTAAGACATGTGCTACTTCTCTTCCCATGCACCGTCCTTATAATTGTGCCATCAACTACACCAGCTCGGGGTTGGTTTTAGTCCGGACCAGAGACCAAAGCTATGGAGGAGTATATAGAAGAGTCTCTGGCCACTGGGGTCGTCCGTCCTTCTGCATCTCCTGCTTGCGGAGGGGGTTTTCTTGTGGAGAAGAAGGACAAGACCCTGCGTCAGTGCATTGACTATAGGAGACTTATTAACGATATCACTGTCACAAATCGTTATCTCTCCTCTCCTCAGCGTTTGAACCTCTCCAGGGAGCTACCATGTTTTCCAAGTTGAACATTCGGAATGCCTACACAAATCCTCTGCCACACCCTTGACCTCTGAAACCATTCTCCCTACCTCATGGCTTGCTGCCACTGTGGATTGGGGTATTGAGAACCAGGTTCGCAAGGCGCAACGCTCCCAACCTGGACCTGAAGGTGGCCCGGCTAACTGGCTGTTTGTCTCTAACCCAGTCTGGTCCTGTGTCCTGGACTGGGATCATTCCTCCAGGCTGACCTGTAATCCAGGGTACCGTCGTACCCTAGCCTTCCTTCAACAACGTTTCTGGTGGCCTACAATGGTCCCTGACATCTCTGCCTTCATCACCGCATGTACTGTGTGTGCTCAAAACAAGACTCCACGGCAAGCTCCTTTTGGCCTCCTGCAGCCACTACCAGTTCCTCATCATCCCTGGTCTCAAATATCTCTGGACTTTGTCACTGGGCTCCCTCCGTTTGATGGCAACACTGTCATTCCAACGGTAGTCGACCGGTTCTCCAAGGCAGCCCATTTCATCCCTCTCCCCAAACTACAAGGAGACGGCCCAGCTTATTGTGCAGCATGTCTTCTGGATCCATGGACTCCCGGTAGACATGGGCTCCGTTCAGAGTTCTCATCTCAGTTCTGGAAGGCATTCTGCACCCTTATTGGGTCGGCGACAGTCACCGGACCCAAGCTCCCTGCTACTGCATTGGGCAGAGGGTATGGCTTTCAACTCGGGATCTGCCCCTTCGGGTAGAGTCCCGCAAGCTGTCTTCCTGGTTCATTGGTCCTTTTCCCATCTCCAGAGTCCTGAGTTCCGCTGCTGTCCGTCTTGTGTTACTCCGTACCCTCCGTATTCACCCTAACATCCATGTTTCTAGGATTAAGCCTGTGTCTCACTGTCCTTTGTCTTCTGTCTCCAGGCCCATCTCTCCCGCCGGGTTATCGGTGGCCAGTAAGCGTATACGGTGAGACGCCTCCTGAAGGTTTGACCACGGTGCAGGGGGTTTCCAGTACCTGGTCGACTGGGAGGGATATGGCCCGGAGGAGAGGTGCTGGATTTCTGCTAAAGACATCTTGGACCCAGTCTCCAACCATCTACCTCCTGTGTCTACATTTGAGTCTCGCCTTGATACTCATATTTGTCTTTAGGATAATATTATGACTGTTTCTCAGAGATTAGAGTGAAACGGAACACTGTGTGGAAGACTGAAGATTAACTGTGCTGTTGCTTTCTGTCCCAACTCATTATCATCATCTGCCTCATGGTGTAAATATGATGAATCAAATAAATGCATTACTCTCAACATTAATGCTCATATTCAATCATGGTGGTGAGATTTGACAAACAGTACGAGGTTGGTATTTCCAGTTTTTAGCAACATATCCAAGGCATATCCAAGGCAGATGCTGGTCTTCACACAACAGTCATGCCATCAGTGTTACTGTCTCAGGTAAGTAATTCATTAATCACTGCTCTCAGCTTGTAATACATTTTATTTTATTTTATTTCACCTTTATTTAACCAGGTAGGCTAGTTGAGAACAGGTTCTCATTTGCAACTGCGACCTGGCCAAGATAAAGCATAGCAGTGTGAACAGACAACACAGAGTTACACATGGAGTAAACAATTAACAAGTCAATAACACAGAGAAAAAAAGAGGAGTCTATATACAATGTGTGCAAAAGGCATGAGGAGGTAGGCGAATAATTACAATATTGCAGATTAACACTGAAGTGATAAATGATCATGTACAGGTAGAGATATTGGTGTGCAAAAGAGCAGAAAAGTAAATAAATAAAAACTGTGGGGATGAGGTAGGTGAAAATGGGTGTGCTATTTACCAATAGATTATGTACAGCTACAGCGATCGGTTAGCTGCTCAGCTAGCTGATGTTTGAAGTTGGTGAGGGAGATAAAAGTCTCCAACTTCAGCGATTTTTGCAATTCGTTCCAGTCACAGGCAGCAGAGTACTGGAACGAAAGGCGGCCGAATGAGGTGTTGGCTTTAGGGATGATCAATGAGATACACCTGCTGGAGCGCGTGCTATGGATGGGTGTTGCCATCGTGACCAGTGAGCTGAGATAAGGCGGAGCTTTGCCTAGCATGGCCTTGTAGATGACCTGAAGCCAGTGGGTCTGGCGACGAATATGTAGCGAGGGCCAGCCGACTAGAGCATACAAGTTGCAGTGGTGGGTAATATAAGGTGCTTTAGTGACAAAACGGATGGCACTGTGATAAACTGCATCCAGTTTGCTGAGTAGAGTGTTGGAAGCAATTTTGTAGATGACGTCGCCGAAGTCGAGGATCGGTAGGATAGTCAGTTTTACTAGGGTAAGTTTGCCGGCGTGAGTGAAGGAGGCTTTGTTGCGGAATAGAAAGCCGATTCTTGATTTGATTTTCGATTGGAGATGTTTGATATGGGTCTGGAAGGAGAGTTTGCAGTCTAGCCAGACACCTAGGTACTTATAGGTGTCCACATATTCAAGGTCGGAGCCATCCAGTGTGGTGATGCTAGTCGGGCATGCGGGTGCAGGCAGCGATCGGTTGAAAAGCATGCATTTGGTTTTACTAGCGTTTAAGAGCAGTTGGAGGCCACGGAAGGAGTATTGTATGGCATTGAAGCTCGTTTGGAGGTTAGATAGCACAGTGTCCAATGACGGGCCGAAACTGTATACAATGGTGTCGTCTGCATAAAGGTGGATCAGGGAATCGCCCGCTGCAAGAGCAGCATCATTGATATATACAGAGAAAAGAGTCGGCCCGAGAATTGAACCCTGTGGCACCCCCATAGAGACTGCCAGGGGACCGGACAACATGCCCTCCGATTTTACACACTGAACTCTGTCTGCAAAGTAATTGGTGAACCAGGCAAGGCAGTCATCCGAAAAACCGAGGCTACTGAGTCTGCCGATAAGAATATGGTGATTGACAGAGTCGAAAGCCTTGGCAAGGTCGATGAAGACGGCTGCACAGTACTGTCTTTTATCGATGGCGGTTATGATGTCATTTAGTACCTTGAGTGTGGCTGAGGTGCACCCGTGACCGCCTCGGAAACCGGATTGCATAGCGGAGAAGGTACGGTGGGATTCGAGATGGTCAGTCACCTGTTTGTTGACTTGGCTTTCGAAGACCTTAGATAGGCAGGGCAGGATGGATATAGGTCTGTAACAGTTTGGGTCCAGGGTGTCACCCCCTTTGAAAAGGGGAATGACTGCGGCAGCTTTCCAGTCCTTGGGGATCTCAGACGATATGAAAGAGAGGTTGAACAGGCTGGTAATAGCGGTTGCGACAATGGCGGCGGATAGTTTCAGAAATAGAGGGTCCAGATTGTCAAGCCCAGCTGATTTATACGGGTCCAGGTTTTGCAGCTCTTTCAGAACATCTGCTATCTGGATTTGGGTAAAGGAGAACCTGGAGAGGCTTGGGCGAGGAGCTGCGGGGGGGCCGGGGCTGTTGGCCGAGGTAGGAGTAGCCAGGCGGAAGGCATGGCCAGCCGTTGAGAAATGCTTGTTGAAGTTTTCGATAATCATGGATTTGTCGGTGGTGACCGTGTTCCCTAGCCTCAGTGCAGTGGGCAGCTGGGAGGAGGTGCTCTTGTTCTCCATGGACTTCACAGTGTCCCAGAACTTTTTGGAGTTGGAGCTACAGGATGCAAACTTCTGCCTGAAGAAGCTGGCCTTAGCTTTCCTGACTGACTGCGTGTATTGGTTCCTGACTTCCGTGAACAGTTGCATATCGCGGAGACTGTTCGATGCTATTGCAGTCCGCCACAGGATGTTTTTGTGCTGGTCGAGGGCAGTCAGGTCTGGAGTGAACCAAGGGCTGTATCTGTTCTTAATTCTGCATTTTCTGAACGGAGCATGCTTATCTAAAATGGTGAGGAAGTTACTCTTAAAGAATGACCAGGCATCCTCAACTGACGGGATGAGGTCAATGTCCTTCCAGGATACCCGGGCCAGGTCGATTAGAAAGGCCTGCTCACAGAAGTGTTTTAGGGAGCGTTTGACAGTGATGAGGGGTGGTCGTTTGACTGCGGCACCGTAGCGGATACAGGCAATGAGGCAGTGGTCGCTGAGATCCTGGTTGAAGACAGCGGAGGTGTATTTGGAGGGCCAGTTGGTCAGGATGACGTCTATGAGGGTGCCCTTGCTTACAGAGTTAGGGTTGTACCTGGTGGGTTCCTTGCTGAAAAATGAGCTCCTGTATATCTTGAGATTTAAATGGTTTTTTAGAGTGAAGTACATCGAAAAAATCAAGAGAACTGCAAGACTCAATAGAAGACAAAACAAGGAACAAACCAAAAAAGACAGGCTTTTGAAAAATTAACTATTTTTCATAAAATTGTACAGTTATCTTAGCTAGCTGAATTGCTAGTAGAATTGTTTACTTGTTGCTAAGCAGTTGCTAGGGACTCTCCTGGAAGAAGCTAGCTAGCTTACAAAGAATAACAACAAAAAATATCTAGTTAACAGAAGAAAGGAAGACAAAATAAGGACAAAAGAAGGACAGAAGAAAAAGGAAAAGAAAGAGGACAACAAAGTGAAACAGTCAGCACTTCTATTGCAACTTCGTATTTCGTCGTCCTAACGTAGTCTACACTGCTATCTGCCCAGCAGCTAGCCAGCTAGCAAACGTCCACCGTCTACCGAATAGCAGCACTGTAGAAACTATTACACTCAACTGAACGACTTGATTAGTGTAGTGTTAGCTAGCTACATAGTTGTCTTTGCTGTCTTCGTATCCAAGATAATTGTGTAGTTTAGAGCATGTAGTCTTAGAGTGATTATCTTAATTTACCGAGGTTAGCTAGCCAGCTATTTGTCGTCCTTAACGTAGGAGACACTGCTAGCTAGCCAACAGCTAGCCAACGTCTACTGAATAGAACTTCCGCACTCAACAACCCGGTCGCATTCCGCTTCGCTCCACAGGTAGTATCACATTTTTCATTTCATTTCATTACAGCACAACGGTTTGATTACATAGCTACATAGCTAGCTACATAGCCGTCTGTGTATCAAAGATAATTGTGTAGTCTAGAGCGATTTTCTAGGTTAGCTAGCCAGCTATTGTCGTTCTTTTAACGCAACGTAACGTAATCAACACTGCTAGCTAGCCAGCTAGCCCCCGAATAGCAGCACTGTAGAAACTATTACACTCAACGGAACGACTTGATTAGTGTAGTGTCAACAACGCAGCCACTGTCAGCTAGCCTACAAAGTCAACAACGCAGCCACTGCCAGGTAGCCTACTTCAGCAGTACTGTATCATTTTAATCATTTTAGTCAATAAGATTCTTGCTATGTAAGCTTAACTTTCTGAACATTCGAGACGTGTAGTCCACTTGTCATTCCAATCTCCTTGCATTAGCGTAGCCTCTTCTGTAGCCTGTCAACTATGTGTCTGTCTATCCCTGTTCTCTCCTCTCTGCACAGACCATACAAACGCTCCACACCGCGTGGCCGCGGCCACCCTAATCTGGTGGTCCCAGCGCGCACGACCCACGTGGAGTTCCAGGTCTCCGGTAGCCTCTGGAACTGCCGATCTGCGGCCAACAAGGCAGAGTTCATCTCAGCCTATGCCTCCCTCCAGTCCCTCGACTTCTTGGCACTGACAGAAACATGGATCACCACAGACAACACTGCTACTCCTACTGCTCTCTCTTCGTCCGCCCATGTGTTCTCGCACACCCCGAGAGCTTCTGGTCAGCGGGGTGGTGGCACCGGGATCCTCATCTCTCCCAAGTGGTCATTCTCTCTTTCTCCCCTTACCCATCTGTCTATCGCCTCCTTTGAATTTCATGCTGTCACAGTTACCCGCCCTTTCAAGCTTAACATCCTTATCATTTATCGCCCTCCAGGTCCCCTCGGAGAGTTCATCAATGAGCTTGATGCCTTGATAAGCTCCTTTCCTGAGGACGGCTCACCTCTTACAGTTCTGGGCGACTTTAACCTCCCCACGTCTACCTTTGACTCATTCCTCTCTGCCTCCTTCTTTCCACTCCTCTCCTCTTTTGACCTCACCCTCTCACCTTCCCGCCCTACTCACAAGGCAGGCAATACGCTCGACCTCATCTTTACTAGATGCTGTTCTTCCACTAACCTCATTGCAACTCCCCTCCAAGTCTCCGACCACTACCTTGTATCCTTTTCCCTTTCGCTCTCATCCAACACTTCCCACACTGCCCCTACTCGGATGGTATCGCGCCGTCCCAACCTTCGCTCTCTCTCCCCCGCTACTCTCTCCTCTTCCATCCTATCATCTCTTCCCTCTGCTCAAACCTTCTCCAACCTATCTCCTGATTCTGCCTCCTCAACCCTCCTCTCCTCCCTTTCTGCATCCTTTGACTCTCTATGTCCCCTATCTTCCAGGCCGGCTCGGTCCTCCCCTCCCGCTCCGTGGCTTGACGACTCATTGCGAGCTCACAGAATAGGGCTCCGGGCAGCCGAGCGGAAATGGAGGAAAACTCGCCTCCCTGCGGACCTGGCATCCTTTCACTCCCTCCTCTCTACATTTTCCTCCTCTGTCTCATGCTAAAGCCACTTTCTACCACTCTAAATTCCAAGCATCTGCCTCTAACCCTAGGAAGTTCTTTGCCACCTTCTCCTCCCTCCTGAATCCTCCTCCCCCTCCCCCCCCTCCTCCCTCTCTGCAGATGACTTCGTCAACCATTTTGAAAAGAAGGTCGACGACATCCGATCCTCGTTTGCTAAGTCAAACGACACCGCTGGTTCTGCTCACACTGCCCTACCCTGTGCTCTGACCTCTTTCTCCCCTCTCTCTCCAGATGAAATCTCGCGTCTTGTGACGGCCGGCCGCCCAACAACCTGCCCGCTCGACCCTATCCCCTCCTCTCTTCTCCAGACCATTACCTGAGACCTTCTCCCTTACCTCACCTCGCTCATCAACTTATCCCTGACCGCTGGCTACGTCCCTTCCGTCTTCAAGAGAGCGAGAGTTGCACCCCTTCTGAAAAAACCTACACTCGATCCCTCCGATGTCAACAACTACAGACCAGTATCCCTTCTTTCTTTTCTCTCCAAAACTCTTGAACGTGCCGTCCTTGGTCAGCTCTCCCGCTATCTCTCTCAGAATGACCTTCTTGATCCAAATCAGTCAGGTTTCAAGACTAGTCATTCAACTGAGACTGCTCTTCTCTGTATCACGGAGGCGCTCCGCACCGCTAAAGCTAACTCTCTCTCCTCTGCTCTCATCCTTCTAGACCTATCGGCTGCCTTCGATACTGTGAACCATCAGATCCTCCTCTCCACCCTCTCCGAGTTGGGCATCTCCGGCGCGACCCACTCTTGGATTGCGTCCTACCTGACAGGTCGCTCCTACCAGGTGGCGTGGCGAGAATCTGTCTCCTCACCACGCGCTCTCACCACTGGTGTCCCCCAGGGCTCTGTTCTAGGCCCTCTCCTATTCTTGCTATACACCAAGTCACTTGGCTCTGTCATAACCTCACATGGTCTCTCCTATCATTGCTATGCAGATGACACACAATTAATCTTCTCCTTTCCCCCTTCTGATGACCAGGTGGCGAATCGCATCTCTGCATGTCTGGCAGACATATCAGTGTGGATGACGGATCACCACCTCAAGCTGAACTTCGGCAAGACGGAGCTGCTCTTCCTCCCGGGGAAGGACTGCCCGTTCCATGATCTCGCCATCACGGTTGACAACTCCATTGTGTCCTCCTCCCAGAGCGCTAAGAACCTTGGCGTGATCCTAGACAACACCCTGTCGTTCTCAACTAACATCAAGGCGGTGGCCCGTTCCTGTAGGTTCATGCTCTACAACATCCGCAGAGTACGACCCTGCCTCACACAGGAAGCGGCGCAGGTCCTAATCCAGGCACTTGTCATCTCCTGTCTGGATTACTGCAACTTGCTGTTGGCTGGGCTCCCTGCCTATGCCATTAAACCCCTACAACTCATCCAGAACGCCGCAGCCCGTCTAGTGTTCAACCTTCCCAAGTTCTCTCACGTCACCCCGCTCCTCCGCTCTCTCCACTGGCTTCCAGTTGAAGCTCGCATCCGCTACAAGACCATGGTGCTTGCCTACGGAGCTGTGAGGGGAACGGCACCTCAGTACCTCCAGGCTCTGATCAGGCCCTACACCCAAATAAGGGCACTGCGTTCATCCACCTCTGGCCTGCTCGCCTCCCTACCACTGAGGAAGTACAGTTCCCGCTCAGCCCAGTCAAAACTGTTCGCTGCTCTGGCTCCCCAATGGTGGAACAAACTCCCTCACGACGCCAGGACAGCGGAGTCAATCACCACCTTCCGGAGACACCTGAAACCCCACCTCTTTAAGGAATACCTAGGATAGGATAAAGTAATCCTTCTCACCCCCCCCCTTAAAAGATTTAGATGCACTATTGTAAAGTGGCTGTTCCACTGGATGTCATAAGGGGAATGCACCAATTTGTAAGTCGCTCTGGATAAGAGCGTCTGCTAAATTACTTAAATGTAAATGTAAATGTAAATGATTTGAGTGAGATTGAGGGCATCTAGCTTAGATTGTAGGACTGCCGGGGTGTTAAGCATATCCCAGTTTAGGTCACCTAGCAGAACAAACTCTGAAGCTAGATGGGGGGCAATCAATTCACAAATGGTGTCCAGGGCACAGCTGGGAGCTGAGGGGGGTCGGTAGCAGGCGGCAACAGTGAGAGACTTATTTCTGGAGAGAGTGATTTTCAGAATTAGTAGTTCGAACTGTTTGGGTATGGACCTGGAAAGTATGACATTACTTTGCAGGCTATCTCTGCAGTAGACTGCAACTCCTCCCCCTTTAGCAGTTCTATCTTGACGGAAGATGTTATAGTTTGGGTATGGAAATCTCTGAGTTTTTGGTGGCCTTCCTGAGCCAGGATTCAGACACGGCAAGGACATCTGAGTTAGCAGAGTGTGCTAAAGCAGTGAGTAAAACAAACTTAGGGAGGAGGCTTCTGATGTTGACATGCATGAAACCAAGGCTTTTTCGATCACAGAAGTCAACAAATGAGGGTGCCTGGGGACATGCAGGGCCAGGGTTTACCTCCACATCACCCGTGGAACAGAGAAGGAGTAGTATGAGGGTGCGGCTAAGGGCTATCAAAACTGGTCGCCTAGAGCGTTGGGGACAGAGAATTAGAGGAGCAGGGTTCTGGGCATGGTAGAATATATTCAGGACATAATGCGCAGACAGGGGTATTGTGGGGTGCGGGTATGGCGGAGGTAAGCCCAGGCACTGGGTGATGATGAGAGAGGTTTTATCTCTGGACATGCTGTTTTTAAAGATATGCGAAGAAAAAATATCTAAAATATCTAAAACGAAAAAGAGACGATATTTACAGAGAGACGATACGACAGGACGAGTTACTGCTACGCCATCTTGGAATGACATATACATATTGCATCAGTCAAAGAAATTATGATCTTTAACTTATTTTGTCGCACACAACCTCAGCTTTACTATGGCACCATTATTTGATCCATGAGTGAGTGTTGAGTTGGTCACACTGGGCACACCATGTCAATCAACATGGAAATGTGAGTAATATTTGCTTGAGACATTGTTCAATGAGATTTCAACATTTATTAACCCGCTCAAAAAGATAGCTAGAGGTGTATGGAATTCCCAATGTGTTGTCACACTTTTAAACATCTAAAAATACAACCAAATTTGAAAAAATGATGGGGGGGGTGTTTTGCTAGTGCAAGTGATAAATGGTGTTTCAGATTCTGCACATATTGTTATAACAAGATCTCCACAGAGGAGCGACCTTTGCATGCTTCTTGAACATGCACGCTTTCTATGATTACATAAGAAAACAGGTACAGTTGAAGTAGGAAGTTTACATTCACATATGTTGAAGTCATTAAAACTTGTTTTTCAACCACTCAACAAATGTCTTGTTAACAAACTATAGTTTTGGCGAGTCAGTTAGGACATCTGCATGACAGAAGTAATTTTTCCAACAATTGTTTACAGACAGATTATTTCACTTATAATTCACTGTATCACAATTCCAGTGGGTCAGAAGTTTAGATACACTGAGTTGACTGTGCCTTTAAACAGCTTGGAAAATTCCAGAAAATTATGTCATGGCTTTACAAGCTTCTGATAAGCTAATTTACATAATTTGAGTCAATTGGAGATGTACCTGTGGATGTATTTCAAGGTCTACCTTCAAACTCAGTGCCTCTTTTCTTGACATCATTGGAACAACAAAGGAAATCATGTCTGGTTCATCCTTGGGAGCAATTTCAAAATGCCTGAAGATACCACATTAATCTGTACAAAAAATAGTACGCAAGTATAAACATCATGGGACCACGCAGCCATCATACCGCTCAGGAAGGGACGCATTCTGTTCTCCTAGAGATGAACGTACTTTGGTGTGAAAAGTGCAAATCATTCCCAGAACAACAGCAAAGGACCTTGTGAAGATGCTGGAGGAAACAGGTACAACAATTTCTGTATCCACAGTAAAACGAGTCCTATATCGGCATAACCCGAACACCATGCCAACCGTGAAGCACGGAGATGGCAGCATCATGTTGTGGGGGTGCTTTTGCTGCAGGAGGGACTGATGCATTTCACAAAATACATGGCATCATGAGGCAGGAAAATTTGGTGGATATTATGAAGCAACATCTCAAGATATCAGTCAGGAATTTAAAGCTTTGTCGCAAATGGGTCTTCCAAATGGACAATGACCCCAAGCATACTTCCAAAGTTGTGGCAAATTGGCTTAAAAAAGTCAAAGTATTGGAGTGGCCATCCCAAAGCCCTGACCTCAATCCTATAGAACATTTGTGGGCAGAACTGAAAATGTGTGTGCGAGCAAGGAGGCCTACAAACCTGACTCAGTTACACCAGAACTGTCAGGAGGAATGGGCCAAAAATTTTGACTCAAGTTAAACAATTTAAAGGCAATGCTACCAAATACTAATTGATTGTATGTAATCTTCTGACCCACTGGGAATGATATGAAAGAAATAAAAGCTAAAATAAATAATTCTCTCTACTATGATTCTGACATTTCACATTCTTGAAATAAAGTGGTGATCCTAAATGACCTAAAACAGGGGCTTGTTTCTCTGATTAAATGTCAGGAATTGAGAAAAACTGAGTTTAAATATATGCACACTTCCGACCAACTGTATAACTAAACATTAACCTCAAAATGTGGCCATTGATGTGTTATTCATTTTAAGGATGAATAAACACTGTTCAATTCGTTTTTAAGATCGCCTTATTTACTGTATTACAAAAGTAAGATTGAATTCTTTGGTTGACATCGCAACCAAATCTTAACATTTGAAGGTGATGTAGCTCAGTTGGTAGAGCATGGCGCTTGTAACGCCAGGGTAGTGGGTTCGATCCCTGGGACCACCCATACGTAGAATGTATGCACACATGACTGTAAGTTGCTTTGGATAAAAGCGTCTGCTAAATGGCATATATTATTATTATTATCTAATGCTTCGATCGTGTCTCCGCTGACCTTACTGAACCCATTATCTTTCTCAACCTTCAGTCTCAACCTTGACTGTGATTACTCATAATTATTAATTATGTTGCTTTATTTTACTTGTTTTTTGTTGTTGCTGTACAGCCCTTTGAGATGTTTGATTGTTATGAATAGCACTATAAAAGTAGAATCAATTGTTATTATTATTCATTTTATCTGAACCACTCTCTTAATCTTATTCTTTAACTTTTATTTTTGGTTTAGTTGGAGATGTGAATCCAACATATAATTTCTTAACAAGTTAATAGGCTGTGTATTGTATTGCAATAGTGATATTGAATTGTTTTTTGTTACCAACGCAACCAAATATGTACATTTGAAGGGAATTTATGACTTAGTCTGACCTTAATTCCAGTTTGTCTACAAATAAATAATGTATATGGTGGATTCATGCCTCCATCTTAACCATACATGTAAGTTAAATAACAGGACTAAATCAAACCAAACTTTACAGAAAGTGCTTGGAGAAAAAAGAAGGAAGGGAAGCACTGCTAAGGTATACAATAGTAGGTTTTTGTAGACAGAAGGTGCTCTTTGGTAAAAGGGGTAAATTGATCATCAAAACGAAAGGAGAACCAAGGCACACTTCATATAATTACTTAAAATGTCTTTATTTGTATTGCATGTGGTTACATAATTAATTGGACAACACCTAGTAATCAATACCATACACATTAAAAAAGTATAATAGATACAATGGTGGAAAAAGTACCCAATTTTCATTCTTGAGTCAAAGTGAAGATACCTTAAAAGAAAATGACTCAAGTAAATGTAAGTCACCTTGGAAAATCCCACTTGAGTCAAATCTAAAACTATTTGGTTTTTGGTACTATTTGGTACTTAGGTATCAAATTAAAAGTATAAATCATTTAAAATTCCCTATATTAAGCAAACCAGACAACATGATTTTCTTGTTTGTGTCACGTCCTGACCTTAGTTCCTTTTTTTATGTCTCTGTTTTAGTTTGGTCAGGGCGTGAGTTGGGGTGGGCATTCTATGTTGTGTTTTCTAGGTTTCTATTTCTATGTGTTTGGCCTGGTATGGTTCCCAATCAGAAGCAGCTAGACAGTCGTTGTCTCTGATTGAGAACCATACTTAGGCAGCCTGTTTTTCCACTATGATTTGTGGGTAGTTGTTTTCTGTCTCTGTGTCTGCACCAGACAGAACTGTTTTGTTATTTTTGTGATTTCAGTGTTCATTAAATAATATGGACATATACCACGCTGCACCTTGGTCCTCTCCTTCCAACAGCCGTTACAGTTTGTTAAATTTACGGATAGTCCAGGTCACAGTAAAACACACAGACATCATTTACAAACGAAGCATTTGTTTTTAGTGAGTCTGCCATATCAGAGGCAGTAGGGATGATCACCAATGTTCTATTAATAAGTGTGTGAATTGGCAATTTTCCTGTCCTGCTTAGCATTCAAAATATAACAAGTACTTTTGGGTGTCACGGAGTAAAAAGTACATTATTTTATTTCGGAATGTAGTGGAGTAAGAGTCGGCAAAAATATAAATAGTAGAGTACAGGTACCCCAAAAAACTACTTGAGTAGTACTTGGAACCTTAGGCCTATTTTGTATCGTCTATTTGTAGTTGAATCCTAGGTTTAATAAAAAAAATAGATGTTGACGACTTCCCATGGAGATGACCACTATGGCTACAGCTGCAGGGGCTGACTCTGCAGAAGACTCATGAGAAGAAGATTATGATGACGGTGAGGGATGCTGATCTGAGAAATACTATACAATAATACAATATGGCGAATATTCTGTAACTTCCACCAGTATAGTTTAACTGCAGATTAAGCATTAAAAGGGACATTTCACTTTTAGTTGAACGTTTAATGTTTCTAGACCTCAAAAGGAGACGAGTAGATGTCAAGTTCTGACCTTAGTTCTGTTATTATATCTTTGTTAGTATGGTCAGGGCATGAGTTGGGTGGGTTGTCTGTGTTCGTTTTTCTATCATTTGTGATTTCTGTGTTCGGCCTAGTATGGTTCTCAATCAGAGGCAGCTGTCAATCGTTGTCCCTGATTGAGAATCATACTTAGGTAGCCTGGTTTCACTTTTGAGTTGTGGGTGTTTATTTTCAGTTTAGTGTTTGTGTGACTCGTGTGCTCGTTAGAGGTTAACGTGGTTTCCTGTTCGTGGGTTTTTTGCTGGACAGTTTTAGTCCCCGTGTTTGGAACATTTGTTTTTATGTGCGCCCTGTGTTTTCGTGGTGTGGCTTATGTTCGCCGTTTGTGCATTAAATAGCACTACCCTGAACTCTCTGCTTCCTGCACCTGACTTCGCACCCACTATACCCAGATCGTTACAGTAGACTAGTGTTGTGATATGTCAACAAACCCATAAATTGTGTAGATCCAGCTATAGGCCTCAATCACCAATGAATGGTAAAAATAAATAAATAATTTCCTAGGTTAATTTGGTGCTCATCTTTTCCATTTGTTTAGGGATTGAGGAATATAGCTGGATCGACACAACCAATGGTCTGGGAATAGGATATTCTGTATTTTAACACTAGTTACCCTCTTGCAATCTATTGACTTTGATAAACATCTTCATTCAACATGGAGCTGTATTTCTATATTGATACTTTCAACAGGAAATATGTCCAAGGTCAAGTGTATGAAAATGACCAGTTAATCCCTGCTTATATGTCCCTGCTTTACTCATGTGCTTTTATCCATATTAAAGATTAATTAGATACATTGTCAGTTAAAATGAAATTGTTAAAGTGGTGCAGCAGAGCTTTTGTATCATTTCAGCCAGTAGTTTTGAAGTAGTGTTCACGAGTCAAAACGGGTTCACGGAAATTGTACACAATTGTGTACAACGTCAACCATCTCATATGATATGTTACATACCACAAAATATTCTATAAAATCCTGCAATTCATATATATTACGGATTTGTAAGTGCTTAAGATCTCTTTATTTAATAACAAGGCAACAGTAAAGATGTCATCCCTTACGAATGATGCAGAGCCTCACCTTTTGCCAATAGTCACAACAATTCAAGCTCAAAATGGAATAGGAGATATGCTTGTTCACGGTTTGGAATTACTAACGTACGAACAGACGGAGACAAGAGCCATAGTCTCCCCTCCAATTTCTTCGTGGTGCCAATTTACACACGAGCGAAAAGCAAGACCGATGTGCGAGTTAAATATACTCCCTTTTCACTTTTAGTATTTGTCAAAATTTGAATCCACTAGGGAAGACAGAACCTGCAAAGGAAGAAATCACTAGGGAAGAAAGAGAAAAAGCTAAATTTGACCAGGGTGATCGCTTTGCTGTTGTTTGAATCTCAGATTGACCCTTTAATTCTGTGCTCATACATCAACTATTAATAGGTAGCTATTTATTCATGAAATCATGATTATTCAATAACATCAGAGGGATTCATTACCTTTTGCTCAAACATCAGGCAGCTTTTGCCACCAACAGAAAATAAGTACTCAGATAGAAACGAACAAAGAAGACAACATATCCCTTCATCCAAATGATAGATGGATGAATCACAGACACACAGGCGCACACACACTGCTGTGATTCACAAGGCTTCTCCGTCAGACTCCCACTCAGATTGGTCCTAAAAATGGTACAATTCAGTGGCTTTCCCTTTTCATTGCTGTCACTCACCATCATTACCCAAGATGCTTAGTGCCCTCTCTGAGTGATCACTGACTCAACACAAGGTAGTACACAATTGGACAGACAGCAGAGTCTGGCACCATATTCCTTAGACTAGTGCACCACTTTTGACCAGAGCCCTATAGGCCCTGGTCACAAGTAGTGCTCTAAATATCCATCAATCAATCAAATGTATTTATTAAGCCCTTTTTACATCAGCAGATGTCACAAAGTGGTTATACAGAAACACAGCCTAAAACCCCAAACAGCAAGCAATGCAGATAAATAGGTGAAACCACTGCTTCCAGCTGTTTGCTTACAAATTCTAGGGACAATAGGGAGGCCGATGTCTTCTAACTGTAGTGTATGTGTAGGTACAGTATGTACCGCAGAACCAAATCAGAGAACAAGTTTGGAGCAAGTCCATGTAATGCTTTATAGGTTAGCAATGAAACATTGAAATCATTCCTAGCCTTAACAGAAAGGCAGTGTAGAGAGGCTAGCACTGGAGTAATATGATAGATTTTTTGGGTTCTAGTCAATATTCCATCAGCCGTATTTAGCACTAATTTAAGTGTATTTTGTGCTTGATCCAGGTAGCCGGAGAGTAGAGCATTGTAGTAGACTAATCTAGAAGTGAAAAAAGAGTGGATTAGATTTTTTACATAATTATTGGTGGAAAGATGCAAAAAAGCTGCCCTAGAAATATTCTTCATACTGTATGTTCGTCTAAAGAGATATCAGGTTACAGAGTAACACCGAGGTACTTCCATGTGTTATTTTAGACAACTGTACAACCATCAAGTTCAATTGTCAGATCAATTGTCTGATTATATCTTGCGACCTGGAACTATCATCTCTGTTTTGTCCGAGTTTAAAAGTAAAAAATGTGCCTCCATCCACATCCTTATGTCTGAAACACAGGTTTCCAGGGTCGGTAATTTTTTTTGCCATCACTATGTTTCATCTATGTTTCATTTAAATCTGTGTGTTATCTGCATATCAGTGAAAGTTGACATTGTGTTTCCGAATGACATCACCAAGAGGTAAAATATATAGTGAAAACAATTGTGATCTTAAAATGGAACCTTGAGGAACACCAAAACCTACCATTGATTTGACAGAGAACAAACCATCCACAGATGGTGTCAAAAGCGGCATCGATGGCGCCATCGTCTATGAATTTATTTTGTCCCCCTACACAAAACGCGATCACGACACGCAGGTTAAAATATGAAAACAAACTCTGAACCAATGACATTAATTTTGGGACAGGTCGAAAAGCATTAAACATTTATGGCAATTTAGCTAGCTAGCTTGCTGTTGCAAGCTAATTTGTTCTGGGATATAAACATTAGGTTGTTATTTTACCTGAAATGCACAAGGTCCTCTACTCCAACAATTAATCCACACATAAAAACTGTAAACCGAATCGTTCCTATTCATCTCTCCTCCTTCCAGGCATTTTCATCTTTTAACTTTAACTTTCATAGTATTAACACAATAACTGGCAACAGTTCGTCTTTCAATCACCCACGTGGGTATAACCAATGAGGAGATGGGAGAGGCAGGACTTGCAGCATTGAGATCTATATTTTAATCCTTGGAAACGCAGACGCTTGTTGGCACGTGCGATCAGTGTGGGTGCAATAATTGAATAACAGATTTCTAAATGTATTTTGCTCACACATGCGACGCGAGCGGTGTGGTCAGCCTATAAGAGCACAAGGACAGACGACCCTTGGTTTGACGCCATTAAAATGTAATTTACCAACTTCACGAGTGCAGTCTCTATACTTTGAGGGGGTCTAACACTTTTGGATACATTATTTGTCTTCAGGAAGGCAGTGAGTTGCTGCACAACAGCTTTTTCAAACAATTTTGAGAGGAATGGGAGATTCGAAACAGGCTGATTGTTTTTATACATTTAAGGAGAGGATTTATTACTGCCAATTTTAGTCAGCTTAGGAAATAGCTCTTTCAGTAGTTTTGTTGGAATAGACAGCTGGAAGGTTTAGAGGCCATTGTTATTTTTGTGAATGTGATGAGAGGTGAAAACAACTTGTTTCTCAATTGATCCTAGGTCCTGGCAGTTCTGTGCAGACTCAGGACAACTGAGTTTGAGAAATACGAATATTCAAAGAGGAGTCCATCATTTTATTTCTAATGATAATTATCTCTTTGTCGAAGAAGTATCTTTGCGACAGTAAAAGATACATTTTTGATTGGCTGGAAAAGCAGCAGCGATACTGTACGTTGCTGTCTTTCCAAACTAGTCGGAAGACTTCCAATTTGGTGGAACGCCACTTCCCTTCCAATTTTCTGTATACCAGGGAGCAAATTTCTATTGACAAAGTTTTTTGGTTTTCAGAGGTGCGACTACATCCAGGGTATTATGGATTCCATCATGCCATCATGATGCACAAAACAACCATTTGATGCAATATCAGTATTATAACATATTCTTGTAATTTCTCTCACAGCCCTTGGAGGTGGAGGGAGTCTGAAAGGGAATCTAGGAATCTATGTGTTGTCTGAGATAGTGCGGCTTTTGATAATCCTTGCTTGGGGATTGAGCAGATTATTGGTTGCTATTGCAGACGTTAAAGATTGTGGTCCGATAGTCTAGGAGGAAAAACCTTTAGATCCACAATATGTATTCCACTGGACAAAACTAGATCCAGAGTATGATTATGGCAATAAGTAGGTCCGGAGACAGGTTGGACAAAACCTATTGAGTTGATAATGGCTTTGAAAGCCTTTTGAAGTGAGTCTATGGACTTTTCCATGTGAATATTGAAGTCACCAAAAAGTAGGATATTACCTGCCATGACTACGAGGTCCAATGGGAATTCAGTGAATTCAGTAATACGCTGTATACGGCCCAGGAGGCTGAATATGGCCCAGGAGGCCTGTAAAACAGTAGCTATAAAAAGTGATTGAGCAGGATGTATAGATTGTATGACTAGAAGCTCAAAAGACAAAAACAGTCCTTTTTTTGTAAATTGATATTTGCTTTCATAAATGTTAGCAACACCTCCACCTTTGTGGGATGTGAGGGAGATATGATCACTAGTAAACCTGGAAGAGAGGCCTTATTTAACACATTATATTCATCAGTCTTGAGCCATGTTCCAGTCAGGTTATGATTAGTGATTAGTTCATTAACTAAGACTGCCTTGGAAGTTAAGGATCTAACATTAAGTGGTCCTCTTTTGATATGTGAGATATTTTCAAATTCTCTTTCAAAAATGACAGGAATGGAACAAGGGTAGGTAACAACACATCCATGCTGGGTCCCCTCAGAGGTGTGTTTTCAGTCCCCTCCTGTACTCCCTGACTGCACGGCCAGACACGACACCAACACCATCATTAAGTTTGCCGATGACAACAGTGGTAGGCCTGATCACCGACAATGATGAGACAGCCTATAGGGAGGAGGTCAAAGACCTGGCGATGTGGTGCCAGGACAACAACCTTTCCCTCAACGTGATCAAAACAAAGGGTGATTGTGGACTACAGGAAAAGGAGGACCAAGCACGCCCCCGTTCTCGACGGAGCTGAAGAGCTAGTCGCAGGTTGAGAGCTTCAAGTTCCTTGGTGTCACATCAAAACAAACTAAACATTGTGGTCCTGTGTAGCTCAGTTGGTAGAGCATGGCGCTTGTAACGCCAGGGTAGTGGGTTTGATCCCCGGGACCACCCATACGTAGAATGTATGCACACATGACTGTAAGTCGCTTTGGATAAAAGCGTCTGCTAAATGGCATATATTATTATATATATTATAAACATGGTCCAAGCACACCAAGACAGTCGTGAAGAGGGCACAACAAAACCTATTCCACCTCAGGAGACTGAAAAGATTTGGCATGGTTCCTCAGATCCTCAAACGTTTCTAGAGCTGCACCATCGAGAGCATCCTGACAGGTTGCATCACTGCCTGGTAGTGCAACTGCTCAGCCTCCGACCGCAAGGCACTACAGAGGGTAATAGACACTGCCCAGTAGATCACTGGGGCCAAGCTTCCTGCCATCCAGGACCTCTATTCCAGGCGGTGTCAGGAAGGCCCTAAAAAGTGTGACCCGATTCAGGAAACTAAGCGTATGTTGCAAGTCATGACATCACAGGAGAGCGTTTTGAACGTAAAAAATATTTTCTTTATTAAATTGCGTTTTTTGAAGGCTGCTGTCTATATGAGCTCCTCAGTCTGTGTTGGTAATAAAATAAAATCTAATTGTATTATTCACATGCGCCGAATATAACAGGTGTAGACCTTGGAATGAAATGCTTACTTACGAACTATTAACCAACAATGGAATTTAAAAATATGCAGATAAGAATAAGAAATAATAATATTAATCCTGTCGAACACGGCTTTACATTTTTTTTATTGTGTACTAGAGCTGCATAAGTGTTGCTCTACACTTTCTGGAGGATCAAGTTTTGAAATCAGTGGAATTAGAGTATGATAGCTAAAGAGATGGAGAAAACACCTGTCTCCGGATTACAATTATGGCAACCATGGTATGGCGCTCATGACAGGGAGACTCATCCATCATGCAAGGGTAAGATTGTCTAGTGTTAGCTAGCTACATTTTCAGATATTACATGTTTCTAATTTTGACAGAAAGTGGTTTCATTTCAAGCAAGTGTACTGTTAGCTAGCTAGATAACGTGAGCTGGCTGGCTCCCTAGCTGACATTATTATTTGTTTCCCAGAGCCATTTGCTTTTCGAGTTAGAGCCTAATGTTAGGCATTGTTGGCACTTTGATCATTGATGTTTAACTAGCGAACGTTAGCTGGCTGGCTCGTTATCTAACGTTACGTGATGTGTGTGATCTTCACCGTTCTTTACCTAGCTAAGTTCATTGTTTAGCTAGCTACCTATATGTCTTAAGCTAAAGTGTACTGTTAGCTAGTTAGCTAACATTAGCTGGCTGGCTACCTAGCGGACATTTACTATTCGTTTCTCAGCTGTTTGCTTTTCTAATTAGAGCCTAATGTTAGGCATTGTTGGCACATTATTCATTGTTGTTTAACTAGCTAACGTTAGCTGGCTGGCTCGTTAGCTAACGTTACGTGACGTGTGTACAACACCCCTTGAATATGGTTGGTGTCAGTAAACGTATGAAAAAAGACGTAATTGTTGCCAGCAAAGCTGATTAGGCTGTTTTCTTGTTATCCAAAGGTAAACAAATCATCGGTCAGAGCATCAAGTGTGCACTCCGAGAGCGAAATGAGATGGGTGGGGCTAAAGCTTAAGAGGGTGTGAACGATACTGAATAGTTGTAGACAAAGAAGAGCTCTTCACTAGACAACAAAACATTCAAATGCGATTTTCTCAAAAGTGAGTTTACAGGTTGATGAAGTTTCAAAGCAAAATTACTTTCTACATTGTTCCTCAAATGCAGTGTATGATATACCATTTTGTAGCTCTGAGTCTCTATAATGTATAAAAAAAACACAATTTCACATTTTACTACATGAGACCGAATCCAAGTGGTGAGTCACAATTGTAAAAGACTATTCTCTCTGCTACCGTACGGCAGATTAAAAAGAAGCCTCGATACTGTAATATTTCTAAACTTTTAAAACCATGACTAGAGAGAGACAGCAAAAAGCTGCTGTTTATGTAAGTAAGTTAATGTTTAAGTTGTTATTCAGCACTGTCAACAATTTGTTCAACACTTTTATAAGCCATAAAATGCGCGTTCTACCTACTTCCACTCACGTTACAACCAGCACTGCAGCTGCAGTGAATGAGTATAGAAAAGTGCTTAGATAAGCTTGCATTATTATTATTAGCGGCTTGTGTCTTTTTTAATATCAAGGAATATTTCCCTGTCTCTGTTTTATAGGAGGAACAATATGATTTGGTGCATGAGGCAGAATTAATGCAGTGCAGCTTGAGTTTTGCCTTCAGCTGGAAGACTGTGTCCCCTTTTCTCAACAAAGGTAGGGAGAGCAGAGAGATGGTGAGTTGGATGAGTGGCAGCCTCACAACTGCTCCCTCCCTCCCCTCAGACTGACAATCAGATGCAGACCATCAGTCCAGTAACACTTAAAAAGCTCATTATTATGCTCACTCAGCTGTGCCTCACAAGAAATACAACAAATGATCTATTATCAGTGTGATCATATACCTCCAATTTTGAAATATTATTTGGCAGGGCAATTTAAGCATAGGCAATATGCCATGGAAATCTATTGTGCCTATAGCCTACTGCACAAACCTCATTGCTACTTAACTGTTTTTACGTTTTTTAAAGAAATGCTTTTTTTATCTTAATGTAAGATGACTTGCTTTTGGACTCAGAAGTGATGTTGAGAAAAGGTTGGTGACCACTAGGCTAAGGTGTTATATCTTCCACTGGGAGGCAGTGTCAAGCTACAGTATATACTACTGTGCTGCAGTTAAGTAACTGCATTGCCCCTCATCCCAAACACCCCTCCCCAACGTGTGTTTATAAAGTGATGCATTCTCTCTACATGCCAGAAAATCTCTCCAGTCTCCGCGCAACAATGATGCCAGTGTGCTCTCGTTGACTCTACACACGAATCTGCATCTTTCTGCGGACTGTCAGTGGATTGACATATACGACAGAACAATTTAATGTCAAAACGACAGGAGTGTAAATTGGAAATAATCCTCTGGACCAGATTTGCTACCATGGGCATTTTTGTGATGCTCTCCACAACTGTATAATTATTTCATAGAGATACAACTGATAAGGATGAAAATATATTGATTTGATTAATTGTAATAGTTTGAAGAACAGAGAAAAAACATGGCTTTACAAACTTCTAATGACACTTCTTTGTCAACATTCCTGGACTGTCTGCCACGCCTGCAGAGCAACTCATCCGTGCATGCATCTGGAAATATGAGCAAGGAAGTTACCAATACCACCTGTAGCAATGCGTCTATCATCACAAAAGCCCCATCGGTGCGTCAAAAAGGTAATACTGGAAGATTCCTAAAGATTCTCATTAACAATCTCAGTTCTTTTCCTATCATTAAATTAATTACATGAGATTAATTCCTACATTAAATGATATGATGGGTTGCGATTGGCATCGTTTGTCACAGCAGCATAGGATTTAATTAAGTGAGAAATGCAGGTTGTTTACACCACATTGAACAATAGGGTAACTTGGAGGAAATGTATATTCACCTTAAGGGAAATGTATATTTTCTGATGGAAAAAAAGTTACGTTTGGTAAGATTTAGATATATTGCAAAATGCCCCCTGAAGATTAGTGTGTTAATTGACTCTTAAAAGCTAAAGTCCTGGTAAATCAAATTTTGGAAAACAAAATGACCTTGCATATGTAAACGACATCATTTTGCTTGCCTAGAGATTACCACTTCCTCCCGATTTGGGGCATGCCTTGCACAAACTCAGGTGCTCTGCCTTGCTAGCACAGGTGACACCCTCCTGAAGTGTTTTACCAGTCAGCACCACACAAATCTAGTTATTCACTTACGCAACTAGCACAAAAAAACTGTTTACTAGTCAAAAAGCTTGGACACGCCTACTCATTCAAGGGTTTACTACTTTCTACATTGTAGAATGATAGTGAATAAATGAAAACTATGAAATAACACATATGGAATCATGTAATAACCAAAAAAGGATTAAACAAGTAAAAATATATTTTATATTTGAGATTATTCAAAGTGGCCATCCTTTGCCTTGATGACAGCTTTGCACACTCTTGGCATTCTCTCAACCAGATTCCTCTGGAATGCTCTTCCATCAGTCTTGAAGGAGTTCACACATATGCTGAGCACTTGTTGGCTGCTTTTCATTCACTCTGCGGTCCAACTCATCCCAAACCATCTTAATTTGGTTGAGGTCGGGTGATTGTGGAGGCCAGGTCATCTGATGTAGCACTCCATCGCGGTCCTTCTTGGAGGTGTGATGAAAAAAAAATGATAGTCCCACTAAATGCAAACCAGATGGGATGGCGTATCGCTGCAGAATGATGTCGTAGCCATGCTGGTTAACTGTGCCTTGAATTCAAAAAAAAATTTGTAGACAGTGTCACCAGCAAAGCACCATCATACCTCCTCCACCTTGCTTCACGGTGGGAACCAAACATGTGGAGATCATCCATTCACCTACTCCTGTAGTAGTTGTTTCTTTGCAGCAATTTGACCATGAAGGCCTGATTCACACAGTCTCCTCTGAACAGTTGATATTGAGATGTGTCTGTTACTTGAACTCTGTGAAACATTTGTTTGGGCTGCAATTTCTGAGGCTGGTAACTCTATAGAACTTGTGCTCTGCAGCTGAGGTAACTCTGGGTCTTCCTTCCCTGTGGCTGTCCTCATGAGAGCCAGTTTCATCATAGTGCTTGCTGGTTTTTGCAGCTTCACTTGAAGAAATGTTCTACATTGACTGACATTGATTTTAAAGTAATGATGGACTGTCATTTCTCTTCTCTCTATTTTTACCATAACATGTACTTGGTGTTTTACCAAATAGGTCCATCTTCTGTATACCACCCCTACCTTGTCACAACACAACTGATTGGCTCAAACACATTAGGAAAGAAAGAAATTCCACAAATTAACTTTTAACAAGGCACACTTGTTTGATTGAAATGCATTCCAGGAGACTACCTCATGAATTTGGTAGAGAGAACACCAAGAGCTTTCATTAATGCAAAGGGTGGCTACGTTAAAGAATCTCAAACTGTTTTCTATTGATACCCCAACCACATCGATCTCAACACATTCAAATTATATTATTCAATTAAATACACATTTATTCACACGTACGGAAAAAAGAGAGCGCGCGCACACACACACATACAGCCCTGACATAACTAATGTAGACTTCATCTGCAGACTCCATGGCTAAAAGGATTTTAGCTGACTTGGCTGTCTCTGAGACAGTGTCACGAGTTCCACCAAAGTCGGCTCCTCTCCTTGTTCGGGTGGCATTCGGCGGTCGACGTCACCGGCCTTCTAGCCATCGCGCTCCATTTTAATTTTTTTAATTTGTTTTGTCTTGTTCCCCACACACATGGTTTAATTCCCTAATCACATTGTATATATTTATTCCTCTTCCCCCCCCCCCCCCATGTCCTTGTGTGGAATTCAGTAAACGGAAATAAAAACACGTAACTGCTAGGCTAAACTTCTCTGCTGTTTAGGCCCTATGGCTATCACACTGTGATGGTGTGAAGTGAACCCATGCACATGTGTAGATACTGTGTGTGGCTGTGTGAGAGCAAAGTCTTGCATCTCGCTCATCTCAATATCAGCAGTGCTGCTCATCACAAAGTAATTTAGCTGAATCTACTCTCTTAGAATAAGAAGTGACTCGAGGAACCCTTGAGATTATCAAGGAACCCCTGGAGTTCCTCAAGGAACAATTGCTATTCAATGTTTCATATTTCCACCCTCGGTTGGTTGAGGGTTTCTTGGAGGAACCTAATGGTTCAATGTAGCAACAGGTCCCTGGAAGAACCATGGAGCGGAGGCTTGGCTTATTAGGGGCGTTTCTTATATATATATATATATTTTTTGTGCCAACCGTTAGAGTAAACATCATTCATGTAAATCTTTTCTGTTATATTGTCATCAAGGTTGAACACTGACAGTTTTGTAGCGTCAATGAAGCTAAAAGAGGTTTCTGAGTTCCTCAGGAGCCTATGAAAATCCCATAGTTGGTTTAGTTACCACTTTATTGCTGGATGTAATCAGCAATGTTAATATTATATTTTAATAATTGCATAAATATTCAAGGATTATTTTGTTGTTGCAGTGTACACATTTAACATAAATGACATTTACGCTAACAGGGAACCGAAAATAACTATCTTAAAGCCACATCCTCTATATTAAAACTGTTCAACATTGAACTCCTCCATCACAAAAGGTTCCGGTTTGAACCTTTACACAGGGTTTCCTCAAATACCCTTCTCAGAGGGGTTCCTCAAGAAACTTTTTTCAACTGGAAAGGTTCCGCCAGTGTGGCAACACAAAATATTCTTCCAGGCAACTTTACTTCTAAGAGTGTACTTTTAACAAACCTGTTTAAAAAACTAAAACTATAATGAAACTATTATTTTTGACTCCAAAAAGTAACTAAAATAAAATAAAGACCATCATGAGTTATGTTCAGTTTATTAAAAAAAAACAATGTGACACCGTCATGTATAATATCAGTCTGATGGTATTTTTGACAGTATTTCAATCTGAAGACAGTATGGTTTGAAGTGACTGAAATGCATCAGAAAGGTATTGGGAAGTTCAAAAGATCATGATGATCCTGTGTAGAAAATAACATTACTAACCACATTTCCATCCACAGTTTTAATGCAAGTAATTTTATGCAGTATAAACTAAAATCATGACAGCTGTGATAGAAACATGAAGTTTCAGTACAATTTTATAAATGCCGACAGATAATTTGTTAATTTGAAATGGTGGGATTTTTTGTGTCTGTAAAATTAACAATGCACAAATTGGCTGTGGAAACTCCTTTATGTGTAAATATTGATATAATAACCATCATATAGAAGTAAACTTTGTGTCACGTGATGATATTGTGTGTGGTCTTCCCACAACTACTTGGGAAACCATACAGTTTATTAGGCTATTACAGCTGCAACCAGAGGTTACTGTGGCAACCAGAGGTTACTGATGTAACCCTGGTTCTATGAACCAAGCACACATTTTCACTTGGGAACCAATTTTCAAATCAGGCAACTCCACATGGTGTTGCGACCCCTAATTTGATTAACCCTGATTTTAAGGTAGACTCGGCGCAATGACATTGCCACAAGCAGCACCGCAGTTATTGGGAGTGTTTGAGGGGTAAGGCTAAAGAAAGTGACTGTAGATTAAAGTTGAGGAATGAAGTCGGAGGAGGTACATCTGTGACAGCCGAAAGTCGGACACTAATGTGGTTTTCCAACAGCAGGGCTCAGATTAACATGGCCGTGTTGCCATTATTTATAAAATGTTTTCTTTACAATGTCGAAATTAACATGTATCTATGCCTCATATCACACACTCACAAACTAAAATCATAATATAATATTATACAATCACTTAGTGAGAGCCTCAAATATCACATTTATTTGTATATCCACTGTTGTACATATACACCTTGGCAAATTGGTTCCTGTTTGAGTCATGTCTTTGGTCACGTTTGCGTTAGTCAAACAAAACACCCTAATGATTTGTTGACAATAGATACTCCCACAATGCATGCAAAGGCTGCAGGATGAAGTTGGTGAAGGGCAACTGCATAAGCTTGCAGTCCACTGCAGTCAAAACGCAATGTACTTTGATTACAGGATTCTTGTAAAGTTCATGCAGTTGACATGTAGGTGCAAGGGGACATTGCCATGCGTAAGGTGCCGTCTTTCAGATGGGATGTTAAACGGGTGTCCTGACTCTCTGTGGCCATTAAAAATCCCATGGCACTTATCGTAAGAGTACAGGTGTTAACCCCAGTGTCATGGCTAAATTCCCAACCTTGTCCAATTCCATCATGGCCATCTAATCACCCCCCTCATTCCTACAATGCATATATCACTCCTCACCTCTCCACCTGATAGCTGATGTGTGGTGAGCGTTCTGGCACAAAAATGAATGGCGTACATCACAGAGGTGGGTGCTGCACATTGGTGGTGGATGAGGTGAGTTTACCCCTTAATATGTAAACTCTTTGAGTACCTCAGTTGGTAGAAAAGCGCTATATACTGTAAATACAATACATTTTTATTACTAATCAAGTCTGACAGTTTTCATCCCCAGAATTCAACACACAATGAAAAGCGGTGACCAATGATGGTCCCCAACTTGACAAAAGAGATCCGCTCGAACGCAGCCGTTGAAATGAGCACAATGCAAGACTTTGCTTTCACACAGTCACACAGAGTATCTGCACATGTGCATGGGTACGACTCACATGCTGCTACAACGTCGTAACAATGTGACCAGAACAGCTGAGAGAACTAAATCATCTAAAAATGAAATATAGATATTTTTATAAAACTAGTCAAATGCATCTGAAAACTAACTGAAACTAAACTAAATGTAAAATAAAAACTGTTGAACTAATATAAATGAAACGAATATATATATATATATAACACACAAAACTAAAATAATCTTGCTTCCATCACAATCATCGAGTTTAGCTGTCAGTGTCACTATCATTACAGTTGTCATTTTTGATATCATAAAGGCTGTCAGAAGCGTTATGTTCATCTTACAGCATTTTGGTGATAGAAAGAAGCCACTCGATTGCTATAGGGAACAATGAATCAGATGCATGTCTTTACTCTAAACAGGCAACTGGGTCAGTTAGGCTCAGTTTTGAATTTTCAATCACAATGAATGAGCTTAACATGGATAAGGGAGGGCTGCGCCTCTGAGACACTTCATATGACTCCGGCCACTGATCTAATGCACAGATAAGGAGATGACATGGATTTCCATTGATTTAATTGAAAGGGAGTCATTTTCGGAGCTGACACTGTCCTTCTGCATGGTTTAGAAAAGAATGTGTCATGAAGCTGATATGATACTGTCAACATTTATTCAAGTCCACCTCGGGCACCATATATGGGGGGGGGGGAGCAGCATTGTACTGCACCATAATAATGCCTAGAAGACTTTGTATCAGGGGCTTTATGTATCAAGCAAGTGATACAGACGCCACTTGCTCTCTACTGGAGGTGGCTTAGAAATGCTGGGACCAAGTGAGTTTCAGGTATCCAGTGAGCATAGATGATCATGGTTTTCGCCTGATAGATTTAATGTGATTGGGGAATTTGCTGGACCACTTATCTGATAACTGACTAAATCCTCCTCTCACATCTCCTTCATACAACAGCTCCCAATAATTAAATCCGATCTCAAATAAAAAATATATTTCATTTTTCACATGCTTCGTAAACAAGAGGTGTAGACTAACAGTTAAAGGTTTACTTATGGTCCCTTCCCAACCATGCGGAGAGGAAAAAAAGAGAAATAGAAAAATAATAACACAAGGAATAAATGCAAACTGAGTAACAATAACTTGGCTATATACACAAGGTACCAGTACTGAGTCAATGTGCAAGGGTACTAGGTAACTGAGGTAGATACTGTATGTTCATACTATCAAGGAACAAGGCGGGACCTAAATGCAGACACAGGATGCAGATGGTTGGAGTCTTACAGTGTTTATTAATCCAAAGGGGTAGGCAAGAGGATGGTCGTGGACAGACAAAAAGGTCAAAACCAGATCAGAGTCCAGGAGCTACAGAGTGGCAGACAGGCTTGTGGTCAAGGCAGGTACAAAGTCCAGAAACAGGCAAGGGTCAAAACTGGGAGGACTAGAAAAAGGAGAATGCAAAAAGCATGAGAACAGGAAAAACACTGGTTGACTTGAAAACATACAAGACGAACTGGCACAGAGAGACAGGAAACACAGGGATAAATACACTGGGGAAAATAAGTGGTGCATCGGTACCGCTTGCCGTGCGACAGCAGATAGAACAGTTTATGACATGAGTGGCTGGAGTCTGACAATTTTTGGGGCCTTCCTCTCACACTGCCTGGTAAAAAGGTCCATGCGCAAAACCCTCTGTAGAGCCTTTCGGTCAGATGTCAAGCAGTTGTCATACCAACCAGTGATTCAACCAGTCAAGATGCTCTCAATGGTGTGGCTGTATAACCTTTTGAGGATCTGAGTACCCATGAATCATCTTTTCAGCCTTCTTAGGGGGAAGAGGCATTGCCATGCCTTCTTCACGACTGTGTTGGTGTGTGTGGACCATGATAATATCTTAATGATGGTTGGTGTAACTGAGTCAGGTTTGTAGGCCTCCTTGCTTGAACACGCTTTTTCAGTTCTGCCCACAAAATTTCTATAGGATTGAGGTCAGGGCTTTATGATGGCCATTCCAACACCTTGACATTGTTGTTCCTAAGCCATTTTGCCACAACCTTGGAAGTATGCTTGGGGTCATTGTCCACTTGGAAGACACATTTGCGACCAAGTTTTAACTTCCTGACTGATATCTTGAGATGTTGCTTCAATATATCCACATAATTTCCCTCCCTCATGACGCAATCTATTTTGTGAAGTGCACCAGTCCCTCCTGCAGCAAAGCATCCCCACAACATGATGCTGCCACTCCCATTCTTCACTGTTGGGATGGTGTTCTTCGGGTTGCAAGTCTCCCCCTTTTTCCTCCAAACATAACGATGGTCATTATGGCCAAACAATTCTATTTTTGTTTCATCACACCAGAGGTAATTTCTCTAAAAAGTATGATCTTTGTCCCCATGTGCAGTTGCAAACCGTAGTCTGGCTTTTTTTATGGCGGTTTTGCAACAGTGGCTTCTTCCTTGCTGAGCGGCCTTTCAGTTTATGTCGATATAGGACTTTGTTTTACTTTGGATATAGATACTTTTGTACCTGTTTCCTCCAGTATCTTCACAAGGTTCAATCCCTGTTCTGGGATTGATTTGCACTTTTCTCGCCAAAGTGACAGACTGGGTCTCCTTCCTGAGCGGTATAATTGTTTGTACAGATGAACGTGGTACCTTCATGCATTTGCAAATTGCTCACAAGGATGAACCAGGCTTGTGGAGGTCTACAATCATTTTTCTGAGGTCTTCGCTGATTTATTTGGATTTTCCCATGATGTCAAGCAAAGAGGCACTGAGGTTGATGGTAGGCCTTGAAATACATCCACAGGTACACTTCCAATTGACTCAAATGATGTCAATTAGCCTATCAGAAGCTTGTAAAGCCATGACATCATTTACTGGAATTTTCCAAGCTGTTTAAAGGCACAGTTAACTTAGTGTATGTAAACTTCTGACCCACCTGAATTGTGATATAGTGAATTATAAGTGAAATAATTTGTCTGTAAACAATTGTTGGAAAATTACTTGTCACGCACGAAGTAGATGTCCTAACCAACTTGCCAAAACTATAGTTTGTTAACAAGAAATGTGTGGAGTGGTTGAAAAACAAGTTTTAATGATTCAAACCTGTGTGTATGTACATTTCCGACATCAACTGTAAGTACCTTTGATTGTGTTAAATTAAAATAGCCCCAAAAAGAATAGTTTCTCAGCAACAAAAAAAAGTCCAAGCAAATATGTTGCTTGGACTGTCTGGGAGTGGTCTGAGAGAGGGGCCTAATTGGAAGAGCCTAATAGGAGGGAAGTATAACATGAAAACTAACTTTTACAAATCTCTCTTTGTTATTGGTAAATTAACTGATACCACTTGCTACTGTCACCAGGCAGTCCAAAAAACCCAACCAGGAAAACAAGCAGACATTTTCAGGCTGTCTTTTTAAAAAGCTTTTACACTAAAAGTGCATTATGATAATTTTCTCAATTTCACAGTATTATTCCAACCTCATAGTGTGGAAATATAAATAAAACACAGAAAAAATATATTTTTACTGCACTGGAAGTCAGGATTTGTTCCGTACATTAAATAACCATGATCTGTTTACGTTACAAATATACAATGCATTCTGAAAATATTCAGACCACTTGACTTTTTCCACATTTTATTACGTTTCAGCCTCATTCTAAAATGGATGGGAAAAAATACACATAATACCCCATAATTACAAAGCAAATACAGGTTTTTAGAAAAAAAGTATTCAAATAAAGCAGCTTTGGTATAGATGGCAGTCTCGTGTCTTCTTGGCTATGACGCTACAAGCTTGGCACACCTGTATGTGTGGAGTTTCTCCCATTCTTCTCTGTAGTTCCTCTCAAGCTCTGTTGGTTGAATGGGGAGCGTCGCTGCACAGCTATTTTCAGGTCTGTCCAGAGAATTTAGATCGGGCTCTGAATACTTTCCGAATGCACTGTTATCGATAATGTTTTGTTTCTATTGTTTGGATATACAGTACAGCCTAGTGTACATCATATAATAATATCTACCATTTAGCAGATGCTTTTATTCAAAGCAACCTACAGCAGTGTACAGCAATGCATTTCAGTACATGTGGCCCCATCAGGAATCAAACACGTGCTTATGTCATTGCTAGCTCCACGCTCTTATCTACTGTGTTAAACAGGACCGGTCAAGTGTAGATTACTTTGCATTATTTGACCTTTTGAAATGTATCTAGATTCAGCTCAGTTCATTATAGAGTAGCCAGGTTTTCTTTGTGTGTTTAACAAGCCTCATGGGTAATTGAATGCATTTTTGGCATGGTGCACAACAAGCAGACATTTTAAAAGTGCCAGCAATAAGACAGCAAAAAATGTTTGGGTTAGTCTTGGCCCCTCTAGGGTTTGCATCGCTCGAACACCAATTCACTTGAATACTGCTGGTTATTCTAACTTATCTTGTTAAAAAGTAGACTATAAAGATAGTTGTTTTTTTATAGTTGTTTTTTTCTTCGGTGTGTTAAGCTACAGCACATTTTTTAATACTTTATCAATTAACTTAATTGTTAAATGTTGTTATTGGCGGGCTGTCAGGCTGGCTGGCTGTAGATATTTATATAAAGTATATGCAGTACCAGTCAAAAGTTGACAAACCTATTCAATCAAAGTTTTATTTTCATTCTTACTATTTTCTACATTACAGAATAATAGTGAAGACATCAAAACTATGAAATAATGCAAATAGAATCATGTAGTAACCAAAAAAATGTTTACAAAAAAAATATATATATTTTAGATTCTTCAAAGTAGCCATCCTTTGCCTTGCTGACAATTGAAGATATATGGACAGAAACTGAAACCACTACTACTGTAGGCTGCCTGCTACTTTTCCCCAATACTTTCTTATGAACAGAATCGCAAAGCGGGGCAGCATTGGTATTTCCAAGCACAAGTGGGGCATTTCGAACAATTCCTTCGACCTCTTGGCTTGGTTATTAGTCTGACATTCACTGTCAACTGTGGGACCATATATAGACAGGGTTGTGCTTTTTCAAATAATGTCCAAACAATTGAATTTACCACAGGTGTAATCCAATCAAGTTATAGAAACATCTCAAGGATGATCAATGGAAACAAGATGCACCTGAGCTTTAAAAAAAAACTGTTTTCACTTTGTCATTATGGGTTATTGTGTGTAGATTGATGAGAATTTTTTAAATAACGGAGCAAAATGTGGAAAAGTGAAAGGGGCTGAATACTTTCTGAATGCACTAAAGGTTGATTGCACAATCTGCTTCCTGCTGACTAGAGAGAAACAAGATATGTTTCTGTATAAAACGGCCACTTCAAATCTAAGTTTCTCAACAAGCTCATTCGTATGCTTTATAAACTATAAGTCATTGTCAAACAATAAGTATTTGAAGTATGAGTATGCATCCTGCAGACATTAACCCTTGACTTTCGGGGTGACATTACTCTTGTAATCACTCAGCTCAGCAGATAGTCAATGGTGACCTTGTCCCGTCACATGCTGTCAGCTTCAAGCACAGGGTCCGTGACAGTGTAATGACTAGCATCGACTTCACTGGCATCCTTGGAGCTCTCTGTCCTTGCAGTCATAGATGCTCAGTTGCAGACCAGCAGATTGTCTAGATGTATAGAATGTAGAATATATTCCAACTATGGTGTGTTGTGATTATGCTCCGTATAAAATGATATAATACTGATATGTTTTAATATGTGATCATTGTCTTCTCTCTCTCTCTCTCTCAGATATGGACTCGGTGCGGATCCTGCTTTACTCTCTCATCTTCCTGCTCAGCGTCTTTGGCAACCTTCTGATCATTGTGGTCCTGACGGTCAACAAGCGCATGCGCACGGTCACCAACACCTTCCTGGTTTCGCTGGCGGTCAGTGACCTGATGATGGCTGTCTTCTGCATGCCCTTCACACTCATCCCCAACATGCTGGAGGACTTTATCTTTGGAGCCGCCATGTGTAAAACGGTCACCTACTTCATGGGTAAGATTGTGGCTGTGTTCCAGACGGTCTGCAAAGCAGTTGCACTGCACAAATTCACCAATGATTGAATAGCATGTAATCTACATTGCAGTCGAGCATCAGATTGCAATATTATATTGGTGTAGTTACTGACATGGGCAACACTTATCCAGGCATTATGAGATTTGGTGCAATAACAGCTTTGTAGACAGGCTGGATATTACTGGCCTGGAACTGTCACATAGATCTGAAAGCAATGCATTACATATTTTCAGTATTCTTACTAGATATCAGAGCATAATTAGGTTCTGGAGTCAATCATCTTTAAACAGTGGTTTGAGAAGTCTCTTCCTAGTGACATCCTGTTTTGGAGTCGTAACAACAGCCAAAGGGGAATTAACTGTAGCTCATTTATGCTGAGGTCAGGGCGGCCACAACCCATCATGCCAGAGCCAGTTGGACTGTCATATGTCCGCAGGAGTGTGACTTACTGATGAGCTGGCCTTTCATCAGGCTGAGCCCAATTGACCACAATGCCTCCCTGAGTCAGAGAGAGAAAAAAGAGAGGAGAGTGAGTAAGAGGGAGTGAGAGTGAGAGAGTGGGGGGAGAGGGGCAGACAGAGAACGAGAGAGAGAGAACACGAGAGAGAGAATGTGAGAGAGAACGAGAGAAAGAGAGAGAGAGAGGAAGTTTCAAATTTCACATTTTATTTGTCATGTAAGGGATAAACATGCTATACACTGTCCAAGAAAATGCTTATTTGCAGATTTATTCCTGACAATGCAACAACAATAAGAAATTAAAAATCTATAATAATACGAACATGAAGTAAATGGCTCCGTAAAATATATTTTTTAAATGTATAGTACAGGACGACACATTTTACAGTCCAACATGTGTTTTGGGGAAGGGGGGATTGGGGGGCAAGTATTTAATTGTGAATAATTTAGCAATCATAATAAGAGTCTGGTAGCAGCAGTTGTGATGTTTGTGTAGCATGAATGTGTGTTGTCGTAGAAATTCATTCGGAGAGAGACTGTCATTTCTTCAAACAATCAAGTTCAAGTTCAAATCCTCGAGCTGACAAGGCACAAATCTGTCGTTTTACCCCTGAACAGGCAGTTAAACCACTGTTCCTAGGCCATCATTGAAAATAAGAATTTGTTCATAACTGACTTGCCTAGATAAATAAAGGTACAATAAAATTCACAAAAATGTAAACTTGTTTTTCAACACTCCACACATTTCTTGTTAATAAACTATTGTTTTGGCAAGTCTGTTAGGACATCTACTTTGTGCATGACACAAGTAATTTTTCCAACAATTGTTTACAGGCAGGTTTTTACACATATAAATCACTGTATCACAATTCCAGTGGGTCAGAAGTTTACATACACTAAGTTGACTGTGCCTTTAAACAGTTTGGACATTTCCAGAAAATTATGTCATGGCTTTAGAAGCTTCTAATAGGCTAATTTATGTCATTTGAGTAAATTGGAAGTGTACCTGTGGATGTATTTCAAGGCCTACCTTCAAACACAGTGCCTCTTTGCTTGACATCATGGGAAAATCATAAGAAATTTGCCAAGACCTCAGAAAAAAAATTGTAGACCTCCACAAATCTGGTTCATCCTTGTGAGCCATTTCCAAACGCCTGAAGGTACCACGTTCATCTGTACAAACAAATGTACACAAGTATAAACACCATGGGACCACGTAGCCGTCACACCACTCAGGAAAGAGATGCGTTCTGTCTCCTGGAGATGAACGTACTTTGGTGTGAAAAGTGCAAATCAATCCCAGAACAACAGCAAAGGACCTTGTGAAGATGCTGGAGGAAACAGGAACAAAGGTATCTATATCCAAGGTAAAACGAGTCTTATATCAACATAAACTGAAAGGCCGCTCAGCAAGGAAGAAGCCACTGCTCCAAAACCACCATTAAAAGGCCAGACTACTGATTGAAACTGCCCATGGGGACAAAGATCATACTTTTTGGAGAAATTACCTCTGGTCTGATGGAACAAAAATAGAATTGTTTGGCCATAATGACGATTGTTATGTTTGGAGGAGAAAGGGGGAGGCTTGCAAGCCGAAGAACACCATCCCAAACATGAAGCACGGGGGTGGCAGCATCATGTTTGGGGGGTGATTTACTGCATGAGGGACTGGTGCACATATATGTCAATCATGAGGGAGTAAAATGACGTGGCTGTATTAAAGGAACATCTCAAGATATTAGTCAGGAAGTTAAAGCTTGGTCGCAAATGGGTCTTCCAAATGGACAATGACCCCAAGCATTCTTCCAAACTTGTTGCAAAATGGCTTAAGGACAACAAAGTCGAGATATATTGGAGTGGCCATCACAAAGCCCTGACCTCATTCCCATAGAACATTTGTGAGCAGAACTGAAAAGGTGTGCACGAGCAAGAAGGCCTACAAACCTGACTCAGTTACACCAGCTCTGTCAGGAGGAATGGGCCAAAGTTGTCCCCAACCTATTGTGAGAAGCTTGTGGAAGGCTACCCAAAACATTTGACCCAAGTTAAATCATTTAAAGGCAATGTTGCTAGCTGACCTAAAACAGGGAATTTTTGCTAGGATTAAATGTCAGGAATTGTGAAACACTGAGTTTAAATGTATTTGACTAAGGTGTATGTAAACTTCCGACTTCAACTGTATCTATTTGTGTGATCTGCCTTATTCATATTATGCAGTTAGAAACATCACTCTGAAGCAGACAAGAAAAATCAATGGGCAAAAGTTTCATCAGCCAAAAGCAATCAATGCACAGGGCTATTATGACTTTCTTTCTTCAGACATTGATTTTGTGCATAGGCACAGCAAAATTGACCATTAATGCCTGCACATAGAGTCTTACCATCAGTCCCAATGACTGGCTAAAGGTAGATGATGTACATTATATAGATGTCCTGTATATATTGATGAAGTGTGTTGTTAACCTCTTGATGTGTAAATTCTAAATATGAATAACGGCCCTTACAATGTGAGTTCTTCTTGCACGCGATACCAGGTATGTTGCATTTTGCCATTATTCTCTGCCCCCCTCACTGCATCAAGACCACATTTTCCTCTTAATATTAGGCTTTACATAACCATTCAATCCCTTATCCTTTCTGCATATGGTAGTAGCAGTGAGTATCTATATTATTATTGATAAATCTCTTATTATTTTAATCTATATTATATTATTATCTGAAAGAGGCTTTGGTGTTAGCCTGTCTGAGTGCGGGGACTTTGGCATGAGTGAGGCAAGGTTGTAGATATAATGAGTTATCTATGGAGCTAGACAGGATTATCTAGATTTATATTTTGGCGTCATCTATGGGCTGAATGTTATGTGGGTGGGCCAGTTATCGATCTCCTTCCAAAACATGGTTACATTTGTATTAACTTAAAGTATTACTAACTACAAACTGCCCTAAAATGGTTTCACCCAAATCTGCCAACCCCATTTAGCTTTCGCACTGCAGCTAGGCCGGGCAGGCTTGTATTTGAGGTGATAATCTGTGAGGTGAAAACATTCATTTGCTTTGTGATTTGTTAGAAACTATAAACGACTTGTCAAGTCATGTGCCCCGGTTCTTGTATTTACTGTAACAAGCACATTGAAGATTTGTACTATGCTGAAAAGTGGCCAAACTAAATTAATCTTATGCAGTCAATGGGCGCAGCCATCTTTGACTTTGTTAATTTGTGTTTTATAGTCAATTGCATTTTGGGGTTAGGGAGTTTTCATTGGTCAACATAAACAAACATGTCTGCAATCATGAAGATTTTAGCCGCTGTTAGCTTAGCTGACACGTACCTCTATAATATTACATTTCTCCCTTGTGCTCACCAGAGATGTGGTACATTGTAAACAAGTCTAGCTGTTAGGTTGCAAATGTATGTTTTGTTTTTTTGTCAGCGCAACTTGTTTTTTAGACTGGTTTATGGAATGAGTTTGGCTGTGGATGTGTTCCGTGTGATGCTTGGATGCTAAAGTTTGCACTTACAATAAAAGGTCAAATTGAGGAATAAAGTTGTGAAAACCTTTATTTTCCATCAGTAAGTAACATTGTTTAGATGCTTTTCAGACAACAACGCCATTTAGATGTGTTTGTTATATGTAGACGTTCTGTTACTTCTGTTCCAATCACATATTTGCGATGGTACGCTGCAGGGACCAATCAAAAAATATAACAAATATGTGACCGTACGCTTGAAAAGGTTAAGGGTCCAAGGAGCCATTTTTATCTCAATATCAAATCATTTCTGGGTAAGAATGAAGAAGTATCTTAATGTAATTGTTCCAATTAAAATGAACAAAAATAGCTTCTTAGCAAAGAGCAATTTGTCAAGAAAGAATTTAGCTCGGACTGTCTGGGAGTGGTCTGAATTGTGAGGGGAAAACTGAATGCCGTGGCTGCGAATACAGAGTTTTCTGTCACCTGCCGCCCCGAAGGCTATACAACCTCTGTCTGTTGTAATGGATATTGCAGTTGAACAAGCAGGACACAGTCCCTTAACATCGCATTGGAGCAAAAACAATCACTGGATGATAGCTTGTGAACAGGCAGTGGCTCGGGTGGTTGTTGTCCTTGATGATATTTATGGCCTTCCCAGTTTGCCCCCGGTGATGCGTTGTGCAGACCTCACTACCCTCTGGAGAGCCTTACGGTTGTGGGCGGAGCAGTTGCCGTACCAGGCGGTAATACTGTAGAAGTTTGTAAGTGCTTTTGGTGACAAGCTGAATTTCTTCAGCCTCCTGAACTTGAAATGTACTACCCTCTCCACTACTGTCCCGTCAATGTGGATAGGGGAGTTCTCCCTCTGCTGTTTCCTGAAGTCCACAATCATCTCCTTTGTTTTGTTGACGTTGAGTGTGAGGTTATTTTACTGACACCACACTCCGAGGGCCCTCACCTCCTCCCTGTAGGCCGTGTTGTCATTGTTGGTAATCAAGCATGGCCACGCAGTCGTGGGTGAACAGGGAGTACAGGAGAGGAGCTCACAGCACACCCTTGTGGGGCCCCAGAGTTGAGGATCAGTGAGGTGGAGATGTTGTTACCTACCCTCACCACCTGGGCGCGGCCCCAAGTCCAGTACCCAGTTGCACAGGGTGGGGTCGAGAACCAGGGTCTCGAGCTTGATCACGAGTTTGGTGGGTACTATCGTGTTAAATGCTGGGCTGTAGTCGATGAACAGCATTCTCACATAGGTATTCCTCTTGTCCAGATGGGTTAGGGCAGTGTGCAGTGTGGTTGCGATTGTGTCGTCTGTGAACCTATTGGGGCGGTAAAGCAAATTGGAGTGGGTCTGGGGTGTCAGGTAGGGTGGAGTTGATATGGTCCTTGACTAGTCTCTCAAAGCACTTCATGATGACGTAAGTGAGTGCTACGGGGCGGTAGTCGTTTAGCTCAGTTACCTTAGCATTCTTGGGAACAGGAACGATGGTGGCCCTCTGAAGCATGTGGGAACAGCAGACTGGGATAAGGATTGATTGAATATGTCCGTAAACACACCAGCCAGCTGGTCTGCGCATGCTCTGAGGACGCGGCTGGGGATGCCGTCTGGGCCTGCAGCCTTGCGAGGATTAACACGTTTAAATGTTTTACTCACGTCGGCCACGGAAAAGGAGGGGGGGCCCATAGTCCTTGGTAGCAGGCCACGTCGTTGGCACTGTATTATCCTCAAAGCGGGCAAAGAAGGTGTTAAGTTTGTCTGGAAGCAAGACGTACAGTATGTGTCCGTGACGTGTCTGGTTTTCTATTTGTAGTCCGCGATTGCCTGTAGACCCTGTTCACATACGTCTTGTGTCTGAGCCGTTGAATTGCGACTCCACTTTGACCCTAAACTGACATTTAGCTTGTTTGATTGCCTTGTGGAGGGAATAACTACACTGTTTGTATTCGGCCGTATTCCCGGTCATCTTTCCATTGTTAAATGCGGTGTTTCGCGCTTTCAGTTTTGCGTGAATGCCGCCATCTATCCATGGTATCTCGTTAGGGTAGGTTTTAATGGTCACAGTGGGAACAACCTCTCACTTGCTCATCCTTGTAAACTCACACAGTGAATCAGCGTAGACATCTATTTTATTCTCTGAGGCTACCCGGAACATGTCCCAGTCCACGTGAACAAAACATTCTTGAAGCGTGGATTCTGATTGGTCAGACCAGTGTTGAATGGTTCTTGTCACGGGTACATCCTGTTTGAATTTCTGCCTATAGGAGAGGAGAAGCAAAATAGAGTCGAGGTCGGATTTGTCAAATGAAGGGCAGAGGAGGGCCTTGTATGCATGGCAGAAGTTAGAGAAGCAGTGATCCAGTGTTTTGCCAGCCATTGATATGCTGATAGAATTTAGGTAGCCTTGTTCTCAAATTTGCTTTGTTAAAATCCCCAGCTACATTAAATGCAGCCTCCGGATATATGGTTTCCAGTTTGCATGGAGTCCAGTGGAGTTCCTCGAGGGCCGTTATGGTGTTGACTCGGGGGGGATATACATCGCAGTGACAATGACCAATATGAATTCTCGTGGGAGATAATAGGGACGACATTTGATTTTGAGGAATTCTAGGTCCGGTGAACAGAAGGACTTGTGTTCCTGTATATTGTTATTTTTGAATGAGCAGTCGTTCATGTGCAAAGTATTTATTCTCATCAGCATAGTTTCCACATGTATGTACCAGCCCAATCTCTTTGTCTCTCCCGCTCTCTTTATCTTGCTCCTCACTTTCATTGTGTAACAAGCCGTCATACTGGGTTAGTCTACCATGGACTTTTCATTGAATTATTGAAGTAATCAACCTATAATCTATCCTGTGTGTGTGTTTATGTAATTCTGTGTGAGTATTTAGTTAATCTAGAAATCTAACATTGAGCAGGACAGAACGACAATGGTGTGATTCCATCAGTGTGGGGCTATTTGTCTGAAATGTAATGCTCTTCGTGTCTTTACTTAATTATAAGCTAAAGAGGTTTTACCATTTGTCTTTACTTTTTTTGGTGGCCTACGAGCATCTCTCTGATGTGGCAAGCCTGCTCAAATACATAGATGTTTATCACTATCAAACCTGGTAATATATTATTTGTTTTCCTTAATTAAAATATTTTTCCTGCTTAATTGAACTTCCCTTGCTCAATGGAGACAATGTAATTGTCTCAAAAGTTTAAACCCCGTCCATCAGGCACTCCAGACAGAAAACAAGTACCATTTGAACCCAGGTCTGATCACTGTTGATAGTCATTTTAATCTCTCTTATTGACCCCTATCCCTTCCCTGCATTCCTATAGGGCTCTCCGTCAGCATCTCCACCTTCAGCCTGGTCGCCATAGCAATCGAGAGGTACAGCGCCATCTGCAACCCACTGAAGTCGCGAGTGTGGCAGACTCGTTCCCATGCCTACCGGGTCATCGCCGCCATCTGGGTGTTGTCGTTGGTCATGATGGTGCCCTACCCAGTGTTCAGCCACCTCAAGTCCTTCCCCAAACCCGACCGAACTACGGGACACATGTGCCGCCTGGAATGGCCAAGCGGTGGGGTGGAACAGATGTGGTGAGTGAGTTTCTGACTGGAGACCTCTAGTGCAGTGGTCAGAACTAGTTTCTGACCGGTCCCTGAGTTTCCTGACGCTAATTAAGTCAGTTCTCGAGAGGTATTTTCAAAGTAAGCCGTTATCAAAGGAACATAGATTGCATTGTACAAAAAAGTATCTTGAGTTTGTTCGGTCTGTTTTTATGTTTGATTGCTTTTATTGAATAGATTTGTTTCAAAATAAATTGTTTTTCCCCACATTTCTGATCAGGGAAGCAATGAAGCATTTCATGCTGTTTTCATTATATTTCCACTTATATTAAATTTGCCCAAAAGTAATGCCTTCCCCCTGCAAGACTGAACAGAATCGTCATAGCCGGACATTTCGGAGCACCACAGCAACATCTAAGGCAAAGCAATTCTATTATAAGGCGGAGTAGTTCGCATTGACTCAGGGCTAGCGAAGCAGTTTTGACTCAGGGCTAGCGTCGACTCAGGGCTAGCGAAGCAGTCGACGATTAGTAATATCGCTAGAATATATCTGCATCTGCAGTTCAAGTTTCGGCTTTTTCTGTAGAACCTGTCGCTGTTAAGTTTGGGCACAGAGGACTATTCATCAATTTGCCCATTAACAACCAGAGAGACTGTGGAGTAGAGCAATTAAAGGAAGATTGACATTCTCCAGGGATTCTCCCCAGCCTTATACAGCTCTCTCGTCTCTCTCCTCCAGACCATACTTCTTATCTTTTACACTAAATAAGCTCTCTCTCTGCAGACCTTACTACTTGAATTGTAGTTGTTCACTGATTGCAGCCTACACTGATATGTCTGCCAGACATGCAGAGATCCGATTCGCCACCTGGTCATCAGAAGGGGGAAAGGAGAAGATTAATTGTGTGTCGTCTGCATAGCAATGATAGGAGAGACCCTGTCATAACCTCACATGGTCTCTCCTATCATTGCTATGCAGACGACACACAATTAATCTTCTCCTTTCCCCCTTCTGATGACCAGCTGGCGAATCGCATCTCTGCATGTCTGGCAGACATATCAGTGTGGATGACGGATCACCACCTCAAGCTGAACCTCGGCAAGACGGAGCTGCTCTTCCTCCCGGGGAAGGACTGCCCGTTCCATGATCTCGCCATCACGGTTGACAACTCCATTGTGTCCTCCTCCCAGAGCGCTGAGAACCTTGGCGTGATCCTGGACAACACCCTGTCGTTCTCAACCAACATCAAGGCGGTGGCCCGTTCTTGTAGGTTCATGCTCTACAACATCCGCAGAGTACGACCCTGCCTCACACAGGAAGCGGCGCAGGTCTTAATCCAGGCACTTGTCATCTCCCGTCTGGATTACTGCAACTCGCTGTTGGCTGGGCTCCCTGCCTGTGCCATTAAACCCCTTCAACTCATCCAGAACGCCGCAGCCCGTCTGGTGTTCAACCTTCCCAAGTTCTCTCACGTCACCCCGCTCCTCCGTTCTCTCCACTGGCTTCCAGTTGAAGCTCGCATCCGCTACAAGACCATGGTGCTTGCCTACGGAGCTGTGAGGGGAACGGCACCTCAGTACCTCCAGGCTCTGATCAGGCCCTACACCCAAACAAGGGCACTGCGTTCATCCACCTCTGGCCTGCTCGCCTCCCTACCACTGAGGAAGTACAGCTCCCGCTCAGCCCAGTCAAAACTGTTCGCTGCTCTGGCCCCCAATGGTGGAACAAACTCCCTCACGACGCCAGGACAGCGGAGTCAATCACCACCTTCCGGAGACACCTGAAACCCCACCTCTTTAAGGAATACCTAGGATAGGATAAGTAATCCCTCTCACCCCCCCCTTTAAGATTTAGATGCACTATTGTAAAGTGACTGTTCCACTCGATGTCATAAGGTGAATGCACCAATTTGTAAGTCGCTCTGGATAAGAGCGTCTGCTAAATGACTTAAATGTGAATGTAAATGTAATTAAAACCTTTCCAGACTTTACTTGTTTTTCTTTTACACTACAACCCTAAGAGTCCTTTGGGGATCTACAGTGCATTCTGAAAGTATTCAGACATCTTGAATTTTTCCACATTTTGTTGCATTACAGCCTTATTCTAAAATAGATTAAATCATTTTTTCCCCTCAGCATTCTACACACAATACCCCATAATAACAAAGCAAAAAACTTTTTTGATAAATAAATAAAAACGTAAATATCACATTTACGTAAGTATTCAGACCCTTTACTCAGTACTTTGTTGAAGCACCTTTGGCAGCTATTACAGCCTCAAGTGTTCTTGGGTATGGTGTTACAAACTTGGCACACCTATATGAGGAGTTTCTCCCATTCTTCTCTTCAGATCCTCTCAAGATCTGTGATGTTGCTGCCCAGCTAAGCCACTCCTGCATTGCCTTGGTTGTGTACTCAAAGTCGTTGTCCGGTTGGACTGTAGGGATGGTGCCAGGTTCCCTTCAGACTTGATGCTTGGCATTCAGGCCATTGAGTTCAATCTTGATTTCATCAGACCAGAAATTCTTGTTTCTCATGGTCTGAGAGTCCTTTAGGTGCCTTTTGTCAAACTCCAAGCGGACTGTCTTGTGCCTTTTACTGAGAAGTGGCTTCCATCTGGCCACTCTACCATAAAGGCCTGATTGGTGGAGTGCCGCAGAGATAGTTGTCCATTTGAAAGGTTCTCCCATCTCCACAGAGGAACTCTGGAGATCTGTCAGAGTGACCATCGGGTTCTTGGTCATCTCTCTGACCAAGGCCCTACTCCCACTATTCTTCAGTTTGACCGGGCGGCCAAATTTCTTCCATTTCTTTGTGTTTCCAAACTTCTTCCATTTCAGAATGATGGAGGCCACTGTGTTCTTGGGAACCATCAATGCTACAGAAAGTTTTGGTATCCTCGATACAATCATGTCTCGGGGATCTACGGACAATTCCTTTGACCTCATGGCTTGGTTTTTGCTCTGACATGCACTGTCAACTGTTGGACCTCACATAGACAGGTGTGGGCCTTTCCAAATCATGTCCAATCAATTTAATTTACCACAGGTGGAATCAAGTTGTAGAAACATCTTAAGGATGATGAATGGATGCACCTGAGCTCAATTTCAAGTCTCGTAGCAAAGGGTCTGAATATATATATTTTTTATATAGATTTGCAAACATTTCTGAGGATTTATTGTTATTTCTGAGTATTTTTGTTTATTTAATCCATTTTAAAATAAGGCTGTAACCTAACAAAATGTGAAAAAAGGGAAGGAGTCTGAATACTTTCCGAATGCACTATTTCTCTTATCAAATCAAATCAAATTAAATTTTATTTGTCACATACACATGGTTAGCAGATGTTAATGCGAGTGTAGCGAAATGCTTGTGCTTCTAGTTCCGACAATGCAGTGATAACCAACAAGTAATCTAACTAACAATTCCAAAACTACTGTCTTATACACAGTGTAAGGGGATAAGGAACATGTACATAAGGATATATGAATGAGTGATGGTACAGAGCAGCATACAGTAGATGGTATCGAGTACAGTATATACATATGAGATGAGTGTGTAGACAAAGTAAACAAAGTGGCATAGTTAAAGTGGCTAGTGATACATGTGTTACATAAGGATGCAGTCGATGTTGTAGAGTACAGTATATACATATGCATATGAGATGAATAATGTAGGGTAAGTAACATTATATAAGGTAGCATTGTTTAAAGTGGCTAGTGATATATTTACATCATTTCCCATCAATTTCCATTATTAAAATGGCTGGAGTTGGGTCAGTGTCAATGACAGTGTGTTGGCAGCAGCCACTCAATGTTAGTGGTGGCTGTTTAACAGTCTGATGGCCTTGAGATAGAAGCTGTTTTTCAGTCTCTCGGTCCCAGCTTTGATGCACCTGTACTGACCTCGCCTTCTGGATGATAGCGGGGTGAACAGGCAGTGGTTCGGGTGGTTGATGTCCTTGATGATCTTTATGGCCTTCCTGTAACAACGGGTGGTGTAGGTGTCCTGGAGGGCAGGTAGTTTGCCCCCGGTGATGCGTTGTGCAGTCCTCACTACCCTCTGGAGAGCCTTACGGTTGAGGGCGGAGCAGTTGCCGTACCAGGCGGTGATACAGCCCGCCAGGATGCTCTCGATTGTGCATCTGTAGAAGTTTGTGAGTGCTTTTGGTGACAAGCTGAATTTCTTCAGCCTCCTGAGGTTGAATAGGCGCTGCTGCGCTTCTTCACGACGCTGTCAGTGTGAGTGGACCAATTCAGTTTGTCTGTGATGTGTATGCCGAGGAACTTAAAACTAGCTACCCTCTCCACTACTGTTCCATCGATGTGGATAGGGGGTGTTCCCTCTGCTGTTTCCTGAAGTCCACAATCATCTCCTTAGTTTTGTTGACGTTGAGTGTGAGGTTATTTTCCTGACACCACACTCCAAGGGCCCTCACCTCCTCCCTGTAGGCCGTCTCGTCGTTGTTGGTAATCAAGCCTACCACTGTTGTGTCGTCCGCAAACTTGATGATTGAGTTGGAGGCGTGCGTGGCCACGCAGTCGTGGGTGAACAGGGAGTACAGGAGAGGGCTCAGAACGCACCCTTGTTGGGCCCCCGTGTTGAGGATCAGCGGGGAGGAGATGTTGTTGCCTACCCTCACCACCTGGGGGCGGCCCGTCAGGAAGTCCAGTACCCAGTTGCACAGGGCGGGGTCGAGACCCAGGGTCTCGAGCTTGATGACGAGCTTGGAGGGTACTATGGTGTTGAATGCCGAGCTGTAGTCGATGAACAATGGCAGGCACAATCATTTTAATAGGATTTATATTTGAATTTGTATTGATATTCAAAAAATGATCAAAGCAGCAGTGACAGTAGATGTAATCAACAAGCACACACAATATAATACCTATCATTTTTGAATTATTACAATATATTTCAGAAAATATGCTATTGAAATATAACTTGTGACCTTAGTACTTTTGTACTTTTGGTGACCTCTTTGGTGTAATGGCTAAGGTGTTGGACTGACAGTCACAGGGACTATTTGAGTCCATTACGGGCTACTCCCCAAATTGGCTATTGAATCAGCGTGTCTAATTATGCTTACTTATGATGCCGGGCCATGAAGAATTGTCAAATAATGTGAAACAGAAGTATTAGTATAGCACTTGCTCCTCGCCCCTTTCCAATGTTCTTCTCTGACAATAGAGAATAAGGATCAAAGACTAAACAAAAGATGAACCGAAACCTCATCTATTTACTGCCTCTCTGTATGTCCTTCCTTCCTGTCACCGCTTGTCCCCCAATCCCTAATGTGTGACCCACTATCAAACAGAGTACTGATGAAAAGCTTTGAGTATCAGAGGCTGCATTAATGAATGAATGAATGAATGAATGAATGAATGAATGAATGAATGAATGAATGAGAGCCTAACCTGCTGCAAAAGCTGATGGGAGATTAAAAATGAACCATCCATGGAGGATGTTCAGAGGAAAACACCCACGCACCCATTAGAATTTCACACAACGCAAAATAAAGGCTTCCTCTCTACTAATTCTCAAAGTGTGTGGAATGAACAATAGTGGATTTGTACTTTTTTTGTACACGGCCAAGTTGATAGTATCCGCATTGATGTGAAGATAATTGGAAAAATGTTATTTACCTCCATAGAAATATTATTTTATTTTATTACCACAATGATCAAAGTAACTTTTTTCTCTTCCTGTCTGGCTTCCTGTCCCTCTTTACCTCTGTCTTTCTCTCCCTCTTTCTTTCCCTCCCTTTTTCTCTCAATTTCCCTCTTTTTCAATCACTCCATGTTTACTTCTCTTTCCCTCTTTCTTTCTCTCCTTTTTTCTAAGGTACATGCTGTTGCTTTTAATCTTGTTCTTCATCCCTGGGGTTGTGATGATCGTTGCCTATGGACTCATCTCCAGAGAGCTGTACCGGCGGATGAAGTTTGAGCTGGACCAAAACAGAGAGAACAGTTGTGAGACTCCTACACCACATGTATCTCCTGCCATGGATATGATTGAACAACTAATTTGTTTCTCACAAATAGAAAGTTATGTACATGAAGTTGAGGTTTTGGGTTAGGGATTGGGGTTGGGGTTTTGAAATAGGGTGGTGCTGGGCAGAAGCAATGAGGGCAAGGACTAGGATTAGGGTTTTTAAAAAGGCTGGTAAGGCTGGGGCCAGAATAAGGGTTTTTCATTCATACAGTAACTATTTTCTCATAAAGCCTGTTTATTTGTGAATGCATGTTCCCCACAATGCAGGCTTATGTCACCAACTCTTTTCCCATTATATTATTAGTAATGTGCTCTGTCTTCAACCTACACACTTACTCACCTACACACTTACACCCAATTCAGACCCACTTACACACTTCCATGTACATTCCACAGCACTGAAGAATGGCGTAAACACCACTGTGACCACCAGCAACAACGACACAGACGATGATGGCTGCTACATCCAGATAACGAAGAAGCCACCGTCCATGGAGCTGTCCACCCTCACCACCCCAACTCCGGCCCCTCCTAAACCCAGAGTGTCCGCCGAGCACCCTCGAAGCAATACCTCGGAGGCTAAACTCTTGGCCAAGAAGCGCGTGATCCGCATGCTCATTATCACTGCCATTCTCTTCTTCCTCTGCTGGATGCCCCTGTACACGGCCAACACGTGGAAGGCATTTCACATCAGCTCAGCCCACCGGCTCCTCTCGGGGGCACCCATCTCGTTCATCCACCTATTGAGCTACACATCGGTGTGCGTCAACCCCGTTATCTATTGTTTTATGAATACACGCTTCCGCAAGGCGTTGCTCACCACCTTCGCCCACAGCCGTCCGCCCTGCTGTTGGCGCCGCCGGGAGAGGCGGAACGGCGGGGATGATGAGATGACAGTGACGGGGACTATGGGTCCTTTGTCCATGTCCAAGATCAGTTATACCACAGTGAGCACCGCGGGGACCTACTGATTCTTTGTGAAGGGGGCTAGGGGTACAGTGTCCATATTAGGACAGCCTCATTCTCTGCAGGACTTCTTCCTAATATGGACCCTGTATAGGGGAACACACTGCTGTAGCAGTGGGTACACTGGTAGTTGTGACCAGGGATGGCAACTGACAGAATGCTTGTGCATTTTCTTTGCTTGTTCGCTCCTGATTTCTTCACGTTTTATTGTGTTACATACTGGGATTAAAATGTATTTAATTTACATTTTTTTTGTCAACGATCTACTCAATGCACTCTGTAATGTCAAAGTGGAAGAAAATGTCTAATGAAAAATAAAACACTAATATATATTGATTTGATAAGTATTTACCCTCCTGAGTCAATACATGTTAGAAACACCTTTGGGGATCATGACTAGACATCAATTTAAAGTCTTGCCATACATCTTCAAGCAGATTTAAGTCAACTGTAACTGGGCCACTCAGGGACATTCACTGTCTTCATAGTAAGCAACTCCAGTGTAGATTTGGCCTTGTGTTGTAGGTTATTGTTCCACGGAAAGGTGAATTCCTCTCCCAGTGTTTGGTATTAAGCAGACTTAAGCAGTTTTTCCTGTGCTCAGCTCCATCCCATTTATTTTTGTCAATCATACCTATACCATGATGAAGCTAACACCATACTTGAAAATAAGGTGGCATTTAGTCAATTATGTGTTTTATTGGATTTACCCCTACATTTACATTTAAGTCATTTAGCAGACGCTCTTATCCAGAGCGACTTACAAATTGGTGCATTCACCTTATGACATCCAGTGGAACAGTCACTTTACAATAGTGCATCTAAATCTTAAAGGGGGGGTGAGAGGGATTAGTTATCCTATCCTAGGTATTCCTTAAAGAGGTGGGGTTTCAGGTGTCTCCGGAAGGTGGTGATTGACTCCGCTGTCCTGGCGTCGTGAGGGAGTTTGTTCCACCATTGGGGGGCCAGAGCAGCGAACAGTTTTGACTGGGCTGAGCGGGAGCTGTACTTCCTCAGTGGTAGGGAGGCGAGCAGGCCAGAGGTGGATGAACGCAGTGCCCTTGTTTGGGTGTAGGGCCTGATCAGAGCCTGGAGGTACTGAGGTGCCGTTCCCCTCACAGCTCCGTAGGCAAGCACCATGGTCTTGTAGCGGATGCGAGCTTCAACTGGAAGCCAGTGGAGAGAACGGAGGAGCGGGGTGACGTGAGAGAACTTGGGAAGGTTGAACACCAGACGGGCTGCGGCGTTCTGGATGAGTTGAAGGGGTTTAATGGCACAGGCAGGGAGCCCAGCCAACAGCGAGTTGCAGTAATCCAGACGGGAGATGACAAGTGCCTGGATTAGGACCTGCGCCGCTTCCTGTGTGAGGCAGGGTCGTACTCTGCGGATGATGTAGAGCATGAACCTACAGGAACGGGCCACCGCCTTGATGTTGGTTGAGAACGACAGGGTGTTGTCCAGGATCACGCCAAGGTTCTTAGCGCTTTGGGAGGAGGACACAATGGAGTTGTCAACCGTGATGGCGAGATCATGGAACGGGCAGTCCTTCCCCGGGAGGAAGAGCAGCTCCGTCTTGCCGAGGTTCAGCTTGAGGTGGTGATCCGTCATCCACACTGATATGTCTGCCAGACATGCAGAGATGCGATTCGCCACCTGGTCATCAGAAGGGGGAAAGGAGAAGATTAATTGTGTGTCGTCTGCATAGCAATGATAGGAGAGACCATGTGAGGTTATGACAGAGCCAAGTGACTTGGTGTATAGCGAGAATAGGAGAGGGCCTAGAACAGAGCCCTGGGGGACACCAGTGGTGAGAGCGCGTGGTGAGGAGACAGATTCTCGCCACGCCACCTGGTAGGAGCGACCTGTCAGGTAGGACGCAATCCAAGCGTGGGCCGCGCCGGAGATGCCCAACTCGGAGAGGGTGGAGAGGAGGATCTGATGGTTCACAGTATCGAAGGCAGCCGATAGATCTAGAAGGATGAGAGCAGAGGAGAGAGAGTTAGCTTTAGCAGTGCGGAGCGCCTCCGTGATACAGAGGAGAGCAGTCTCAGTTGAATGACTAGTCTTGAAACCTGACTGATTTGGATCAAGAAGGTCATTCAGAGAGAGATAGCGGGAGAGCTGGCCAAGGACGGCACGTTCAAGAGTTTTGGAGAGAAAAGAAAGAAGGGATACTGGTCTGTAATTGTTGACATCGGAGGGATCGAGTGTAGGTTTTTTCAGAAGGGGTGCAACTCTCGCTCTCTTGAAGACTGAAGGGACGTAGCCAGCGGTCAGGGATGAGTTGATGAGCGAGGTGAGGTAAGGGAGAAGGTCTCCGGAAATGGTCTGGAGAAGAGAGGAGGGGATAGGGTCAAGCGGGCAGGTTGTTGGGCGGCCGCCCGTCACAAGACGCGAGATTTCATCTGGAGAGAGAGGGGAGAAAGAGGTCAGAGCACAGGGTAGGGCAGTGTGAGCAGAACCAGCGGTGTCGTTTGACTTAGCAAACGAGGATCGGATGTCGTCGACCTTCTTTTCAAAATGGTTGACGAAGTTATCTGCAGAGAGGGAGGGGGGGGAAGGATTCAGGAGGGAGGAGAAGGTGGCAAAGAGCTTCCTAGGGTTAGAGGCAGATGCTTGGAATTTAGAGTGGTAGACAGTGGCTTTAGCAGCAGAGACAGAGGAGGAAAATGTAGAGAGGAGGGAGTGAAAGGATGCCAGGTCCGCAGGGAGGCGAGTTTTCCTCCATTTCCGTTCGGCTGCCCGGAGCCCTGTTCTGTGAGCTCGCAATGAGTCATCAAGCCACGCCGGGTATGGGTATGGGCGAGGTATGGGTATGGGCGAGGGGACGGTTTAAAATTATACTGTTACATTGATGCTGTTGACCCGGATTACTGGTTGCTGCGGAAAAAAGGAGGAAGGTCAAAAGGGGGGTGAGTGTAACGGATGTGAAACGGCTAGCTTAGTTAGCGGTGTGCGCTAAATAGCGTTTCAATCGGTTACGTCACTTGCTCTGAGACCTTGAAGTAGTGTTTCCCCTTGCTCTGCAAGGGCCGTGGCTTTTGTGGAGCGATGGGTAACGATGCTTCGTGGGCGACTGTTGTTGATGTGTGCAGAAGGTCCCTGGTTCGACGCCCGGGCATGGGCGAGGGGACGGTTTAAAATTAAACTGTTACAGTAGCAAGAATCTTATTGACTAAAATGATTAAAATGATACAGTACTGCTGAAGTAGGCTAGCTGGCAGTGGGTGCGTTGTTGACACTACACTAATCAAGTCGTTCCGTTGAGTGTAATAGTTTCGACAGTGCTGCTATTCGGGGGCTAGCTGGCTAGCTAGCAGTGTTGTTTACGTTACGTTGCGTTAAAAGAACGACAATAGCTGGCTAGCTAACCTAGAAAATCGCTCTAGACTACACAATTATCTTTGATACAAGGACGGCTATGTAGCTAGCTATGTAGCTAGCTACGATCAAACAAATCAAACCGTTGTACTGTAAAGAAATGAAATTAAAATGTGATACTACCTGTGAATGCGACCGGGTTGTGAGTCTATTCGGTAGACGTTGGCTAGCTGTTGGCTAGCTGTTGGCTAGCTGTTGGCTAGCTAGCAGAGTCTCCTACGTTAAGGACGACAAATAGCTGGCTAGCTAACCTCGGTAAATTAAGATGATCACTCTAAGACTCTAAGACTACCCCTAACATAAGGCTTTGCATTTAGGTCAAAAAGTGTATTCCTGTGCCATGTTTTTTTTCCAGTATTACTTTAGTGCCTTGTTGCATACGTATGCATGTTTTATTCTGTATGTTTGTATTCTTCTTTTCATGCTGTCATTTAGGTCGTTATTGTGGAGTCACTACAATGTTTTTGATCCATCCTCCGTTTTCTCCCATCACAGCCATTTAAATCTGTAGCTGTTTTAAAATCATCAACGGTTTTATCATGGTGACATCCTTGAGCAGTTTTCTTCCTGTTCTGCAGCTCATTTCATTAGGGCAACTGTATCTTTGATGTGACTGGGTGGTTTAAAACATAATCAACAGCATAATTGTTTTTTTATTTGTTGTATTTAACCTTTACATAACCAGGCAAGTCAGTTAAGAATAAATTCTAATTTACAAGGCAAAAGGCCTCCTGCGGGGATGGAGGCTATGTCAGATAGGGGGAGTGAGGCCTAAGAAGATTTTATAAATAAGCATCAAGCAGTGGGTCTTGCGACGGTTATACAGATATGACCAGTTTACAGAGGAGTATAGAGTACAGTGATGTGTAAGGAGCATTGGTGGCATTTCTGATGGCCGAATGGTAAAGAACATCTAGCCGCTCGAGAGCACCCTTAACTGCCAATCTATAAATTACATCTCCGTAATCTGGCAATGGTAAAATGGTCATCTGAATCAGGGTTAGTTTGGCAGTTGGGATGAAGAGGAGCGATTATGATAGAGGAAACTAAGTCTAGATTTAACTTTAGCCTGCAGCTTTGATATGCACTGAGAGAGGGACAGTGTACTGTCTAGCCATGCTCCAAAGTACTTGTATGAGGTGACTACCTCAAGCTCTAAACCCTCAGAGGTAGTAATCACACCTGTCGGGAGAGGGGCCTTCTTCTTACCAAACCATATGACCTTTGTTGGGAAAAGATAGGATAAGGCCCATACACTGAGTGTACAAAACATTGTGTATGTGTGCCGTTCAGAAATGGATAATGGCAGAGAAAGCATGTTGGACACTAAGAAAGCTTTGTTTTAGAGTGTTTAACACAAAATCAGAGGAGGGGCTGTATCATGCATATACAGTACATGGATGAAAGAGCTTCCTACTGCCTACTGCCTGACCTATGTTGTTGATGTAAATTGAGAAGAGTGTGGGGCCTAAAATCGAGCCTTGGAGTACTCCCTTGGTGACAGGCAGCGGCTGAGACCGCAGATGTTCTGACATTATACACTGCACGCTTTGAGAAAACTTGATTAAGCTTAAATGTCAGACTTGTTATTGTTACCCATCCATCAATCACTGCCCTTCTTTATGAGGCTTTCAAAAAGCTTCCTGGTCTTTGTAGTTGAGTTTGTGCTAAATTCAATACTTGACTGAGGGGCCTTACAGATGTTGTATGTATGGGGGACAGAGGAAGGGATAGTCATAAAAAAATTATGCCAACCCCTGTTATTTCACACAGTTAGTCCATATATTTTACTACTGAACTGATTTAGGTTTGCCTAAACAAAGGTGGTGAATACTTATGCAACAAATATATTTTAGTTATTTAGGTTTTACTTTGTACACACAGTTCATTTGTACACTCATTTGTACACATTTGTAGAATTCTCTTTTCACTTTAACAATATGGAGTATTATGTGTAGATCAACGACAAAAGAAAATGCAAGGGGTGTGAATACTTATGATACCCACTGTATGTGTGGTTAATTTATAGGACTGATTACCTGAACATACAAGGTATTTCAAATACAAAATGGAATGTTGATCTTTTATGTAGTACTTAAATGTGTGTGTGCTGTATATGTAATGTAAATGTTTCCGTATTATTGTTTTTATAAATCAATGCCAAACTGTATCACACAATGAGGAAAAGAGAGCATACGACCACATACACTGAGTGTACAAAACATTGTGTATGTGTGCCATTCAGAGGGTGAATGGGCAAGACAAAATATTTAAGTGCCTTGTGTGAAGAACTGCAAAGCTGTTGGGTTTTTCACGCTCAACAGTTTCCCGTGTGTATCAAGAATCGTCCACCACCCAAAGGACATCCAACCAGCTTGACAAAACTGTGGGAAGCATTGGAGTCAACATGGGGCAGCCTTTGGAATGCTTTCAACACCTTGTAGTGTTCATGCTCCAAAGAGTTGAGGTTGTTCTGAGGGCAAAAGGGGGTGCAACTCAATAGGAAGGTGTTCCTAATGTTTTATACACTCAATGTAGAAGTTGTCTGATTACTCATCCTGAATTTAATTTTGCTTGTCTATCAATCGCTCCGTACATCAGTCTGAACCTACTACTTTGGAAGTCGTTTGTGCTGACGTGAAGATGTGTATAGGCCCAACCCATCGGTTTCTAGGGCCAACCAGAACGGTTTGACTTTGTTCGCATTTAAGAAGGCAAAATTCCAAAACTTTAGTGGGTGTGGCATTTGGCCGGAGATGTGGATGGGTAACCAGGCAAACATAGAAGATCTGTCACCCAAAGACTATTGATACAGTAGCTTGGTGGTTGGTGTCTTATAGCTCCCTACCGGAAATGTACAGTATATGTTTAAAACTAGTTGGAAATACTATAATTACACAATAGCACATTTAATTTGAACACAAATTAAATTATTAAATATTTTCGTATTTCACCCCCTTTTACTCCCAATTACAATCTTGCCTCATCGCTGCAACTCCCCAAAGGGCTCGGGAGAGGCGAAGGTCGAGTCGTACATCCTCCAAAACATGACCCGCCAAAGTGCCCTCCTTAACACCCACCTGCTTAACCTTGAAGCCAGCTGCACCAAACACTGTTCAACTGACGACTGAGGTCAGCCTGCAGGCGCACAGCCCACCACAAAAATCATTAGAGCATGATGAGCCAAGTAATGCGCCCTCGGTCAAACCCTCCCCTAACCTGGACGACGCTGAGCCAATTGTGCGCCGCTCTATGGGACTCCCGGTCACAGCTGGTTGTGACATAGCCTGCGATGCAGGGCCTTAGACCGCTGCGGCACTCAGGAGGCCCCGAATTGTACCATGTTATATGCATTCTATTCCGCCTTCGCTTTCACAAACAGCTAAAACGCTTGTTTGGAGTGCAGTTTTTTTTTTCACGAAATACATTTAAAATGTATTGGAAAGAGGTTATCAAGTCCTTTCAAATACATGGAACATGTTACAATTACAAACGTATAAATCTTGTGTGAAATATCCGGTAAAGCTGTTTTCCACAGACAGTTATTACCTCCTCTGAAATGCTGTTGAAGCTTTTTATTGAGGGAAGGTACCACAGCCACAGTGTATCTACCATCCTCGCGTTGAACATATGAAAAACCATGTTGTACCTGCTGTAACAAGTATTTGCTTTGTTATTTCATGGTCCGAAGGAAAATTCATGCTAAGAATATGTTTCAATGTACCTGTTTGCAAATTGCAATGTTTCAGATCCATCCATGCATTATGTGATTGGTCTGTATACCGCAGGTGGACTTGCTCTTTGCTCAACGGTGTTCTGGCTATACATGGTACAGAAAAGCTGTTTTAGTCCAAGTCAACCTTCATGCTTGAGTTTCTCTGCAGTGTACTCACCCACCCCATGTCCTCACCCACCAACCGTAGCGGAGGCAAATTGATCGTGCTCAGCTTTAGACATGCTCAAAACTTCCATTTTATGGTTATAAACAGCTGTATTTTGAAGAGCTCCTGCAATGCGGATCTCATTGCTTCCTCATCTTAAACATGTTTACAAATAGCTGTATACTGATATATCTGTATTATTGACTGTGCCATGGAAAGGACTAAATCCTCCTTTTAGTGTGTGGTAAAACACTATACTTTGCAACAATCCACAATGTAGCAAAGAACTGACACCATTTAGATTATGCTGCTTTACGGTGTCCATATTAGGACAGCCTCTGTCTCATCAGAACTGCTTAGAATAATCATAACACAGTCAAATGAAGTAATGAACCGATGAAACCCAAAATGTGCAGAAACACCATGAAATCCAAAATGCACAGAAGGCCACACACATTACATGCTTATTTATTTCCACGCACAGACACACACATACAGACACACACGACACACACACACACACACAAAGGATCCTATGCAGGATTACACAATTATACAATTTCAATGCCCTCGCTGTTTCACCTTTACTTTTCCTCCCCTTAGGAAATGAAAATAGGCCTCTTTCCATGTCCTAACCTTATCCCCCTTAGACCTTTTCTCTCTCAGCAGAGAGGCGTTGAATATATGAACGGCAATAGAGACACTGCTGTGATATGCTTATGGTCCGTGTTCGATAACAGTATGTCACAGAGACTTTAGGAGATTATTTGACTCCAATGAGCACATGCATAAACTCGCACATACCTTGTAAAAGACATTGTTCAATCGTAGGTGTCTCTTAATCTTGGTATGACAAACGCCTGTGAGGGAATTCGGTAACACTCTACCTATAGCCTGTTGGTGTAATGCTTTATAAGTATTATGAGCCCTACAATGCATTATAACTGCAGGCTTTAAGTAAAGTTTTACAGGGAATTCATGACTTGTCTGTCTCTCTCTTCGTTGATCAGCGTGGAGTAGCATGCACCACACTTAGTATCGTTTACTGCTCTCCCTGGCGTCAATTTGACCTTGTTTATCTACAATCTGTTCCTATTGTTATGATCCTCTGTCCCGGTTACAAAAAGCCAATATCCATTTTAATACTCTGTTTAATTAGTGTTAATCTAAACTTCATCCCTACACACGATATGATTAGCAAACATATCATTGTGTGGTGTGTCTCTCACTTGTGGTGTCAGCTTCACGAATGTTGTACGTATGAGGACCATAAAGAAGAGGAACAACCATTCACAACAACGTTATGACTAAAAATCTGTCTTTCTTTAAAAAACATCTTTATTTCTTTATATTTTTTCCCCAAATTACAAACTTTCCCCTGCCTTTGTAAGAGCAATAGTTTATTGCTAGATATGGTTGGAGCTAAGAGGGAAAAGCCAACAATAACTACAAATAACATTTTAATGATAGGTTCTTATCCTCCAAGATATAAAAACTCGAACACAATTCTCTAATGTAGTTGAAGAAATGGCTCCTGGTAATCGGAAATGGGACCGAGAATAAGACCCTGGTGTTAAAATGTCTGTGGCTGATTCCAGAAACTCTAAGTCAACATGGCACCCTTAATGGAAATGTAAAATTGAAATGGACCTAGACGAGGTGAACATGTCACTTGTTCCTGTGAGAGCATTTATTCAGGATAAACTCCATGTCTCTCTTCTTTAAATAGGTGTTCAAATAAGAAAAATACAGGCGCCATGGACAAACAATCTTGGTCTCGCCTCGTTTTCCAATAATTGTCTTGTACGTTTCAAGGTACCACATGGCACCAACTAAATTACCTAGGGGACTTTATTCATTTACAATACATGATTAAACTGCCTTGTTGTCTTTGTCTATCATTTGTTCTTAGTCTGGTGATGCCTGCTTTTTTATTTAGTTAAGGATCTATCGCTGTTTTTCTTTGCTCTATTCCTTCTTGTTATTCGCATTGACAGAGTAATGCATGCAATGTAGTCCAAATGAGAACTTGATTTAAGACAGTATTAAATGATAGTGGCTTTACTGATAGTTCATTCAGGGGTAGCTTGGTTTTGCACAGCAGTGCCAGTGTGTCTTGGATGGAGGGAGAATGGGTGATAGAAAACCTGATTGAAAAGTAATCTTGCACACAAAACCAGACTGACAATTTATACAACAAGTGAAAACTATATTCTTCATACAGGACATGCTGCTTTGCAAACCAAAGCGACAAGACAGACCAACACAAATGTCGGACGTGCGCAATTGATCACTTCCTGGCAGACAACAAACGGTGACGATTCAATATGCAGAATCGTCTGGAAATGAAAGGAAAACGATGGCTGATGTTCTGTGGTTAGAGACGATAGGATGGCCTCTCACTTTACACGACGCCCACCCACTTAAACTTCTGAAAGTATAATATGAAATCGAATTAACTGCAATTGATTTAATACAGGATAAATGGGAATCTAAATGTGATTTGATGTATAATTTCTGCCAAATAGTAAGCCAATAGCATATTTTCGAAAGATGCTGACATCATGTGCATTATGTGATTCATTCTATGGTTCTGTTTACTGTATAAACGTTTCTGTGAGATTAATCTTGGGAAGTAATTTTTACATTATATCAAATGTGTGTTATAGAGACACATTTTTCAAATACAATTTTCACACAATCTTCCCATATTTTGGAGGATTTTGAATTATTGAGATAGGAGTAAGAGCGGATCATTCATCATCTTGCTCTCTGATGAGTAGAGAAACGCATGATGAATGTTTGAGCCCAAGCTCTAGTGGATGACACACCATCAACCCATTTTTGGAATGGTAAGGTTATGTTATAGCAAGCCAAATTATACTGGGAGAAAACAAACACAGCATGTAAAGTGTTGGTCCCATGTTTCATGAGATGAAATAAAATATCCCATATTTTTTCCATATGCACTTAAAAGCTTATTTCTCTAAAATATTGCACAAAAATGTGTTTACATCCCTGCTGGTGAATATTTCTCCTTTGCCAATATAATCCATCCACCTGACAGATGTGGCATATCAAGAAGCTGATTAAACAGCATGATCATTACACAGGTACAACTTGTACTGAGGACAATAAACTGCCACTCTAAAATGTACAATTTTGTCACACAACACAATGCCACAGAAATCTCAAATTTTGAGGGAGCATGCATGTCGACTGCCAGAATGTCCCCCAGAGCTGTTGCCAGAGAATTTAATGCTCATTTATCTACCATAAGCCACCTCCAAGGTCGTTTTAACGAATTTGGCAGTTTATTTTTATTTTTTTTAAATCACCTTTATTTAACCAGGTAGGCTAGTTGAGAACAAGTTCTCATTTGCAACTGCGACCTGGCCAAGATAAGAGAGTTACACATGGAGTAAACAACCTGCCTCACAACTGCAGACCACGCCAGTCCCGGACCTCCATATCTGGCTTCTTCACCTTGTAGGATGGTCTAAGACCAGCCACCCAGACAGGAGTATTTCTTTCTGTAATTAAGCTCTTTTGTAAGGAAAAACTCATTCTGATTGGCTGGGCCTGGCTCCCCAGTGGGTGTGCCTATGCCCTCCCAGGCCCACCTATGGCTGTGCCCCTGCCAAGTCGTGTGAAATCCATAGATTAGGGCCTTATGCATGTATTTCAATTGACTGATTTCCTTATATGAACTGTAACTCAGTAAAATCATTGAAATTCTTGCATGTCGTGTTTATAATTGCAATTTCCAACCGTCGACTAGGAGCAACGCGAGTGCCTGCTAATTTGGTCAGATCGCAACAAGCTAGGGCATTGGGGAGGAGGATAAGCTAAAACTATGCGCTATGGCCCCAAGAAATCACAGGTTCAATCCCAGCGTTAGGCATTTCTTTTGTGTTTTAACCCTTTACCAAACCTTAACCATTCAGAATTAATGCCTAACCTTAACCCTAATACCTAAACTTAACCTAGACCTTAACACTTACTCAGTTAATGCCTAAACACATTTTTCCCTTTCGTGCAGTTTGACTGACAGCTAACACATGTGGATAAATAAGATACTTTTGTACATGGTTCCATTCTTACTTGGTTGAATCCTTGAAGTATTTAAGTAACTGCAACCATCAAGTCTGAACAACTGACTGCCATTAACTTTTGATAGCGTTATACTGCATTATTTTCTGTATCAATCTGATTTGTCCATGCCAGGCCAGCTTTTGGTGTAAATTATTATCTGTAAAATGTTAGTGTCACTTTGCAATGTTTTCAGGATTCTGGTTAGCTTCCCCACTTTGTAATGTTTTCAGGTTTCTGTGTTTATTTGTGTTTCATGTCAAATTATATTTAAAAAACAATAAATGTTTGGGCAACTCAGATAGGCGGTCTGTCATTAAATGTACACTGTGTTTTTGTGTGTGTGTGTCTCTGTCTGTGGGTGTGTGTGCATACGTACACACATGTCTGTGGCTGTGTGTACCATAGTGTGCATGCATAGACCTACGGGTGTGTACGTGTTCATGGGAATATGAATTCCACCAGCACTGAACAATATCTCCTCATTTGATGTAACTTCTCTGGTTGCTGCTACCATAAAACAGGTTCTCTCGTGTGTCCGTTTATAGGCCTGTGAAAGATTTTGCGTGAGGTCAACACTAAATAGAGCTCATTGGTTCACTCTATAGAGGCCGGTATTTCATGCTAACATCAGGGCCAGGTCTCAAAAGCTCCCATTTGACGTGGTACCCCCTCAGGTGAAGGGCATAAACACTCGGTTTGTAGAACTGATGTACAACTAATTTGACAAAACAGACAACACACAATGATTGTGTAAAAAAAATTGTGAAGACAAACTGTTGCATCACAAAAATATCAGTATCACGTCCATTATATCAAATGTGTTTTACGTGATACAATTTGTGTGGGAGAGTGTTTTTTGGCAATATTTGTGTGTGTGTGTGTGTGTGTGTGTGTGTGTGTGTGTGTGTGTGTGTGTGTGTGTGTGTGTGTGTGTGTGTGTGTGTGTGTGTGTGTGTGTGTGTGTGTGTGTGTGTGTGTGTGTGTGCATAAATAATGCATGAGATTCCACTTGCTCATCCACACATTTTTCTGACAATGGGAATCTTCAGATATGTGTTTCTCAATCCTCAATTGACCCCATTTTGGTCAATGTTGGAAATGCTTGTCGATTTTCTCTTTCTACTACTTTCTTTTACCCTTTTCACTTGAAGGTTTTTTCCCAACAATGACTGGGGAAACCTCATTGTTGAATGGAACAGGACTTTCAGAGAGATATGGTATAGGAAAAGAAGGATAACAAAAGAAAAAAAAGAACTGCTATAGAATGTATTGCCATAGTAACAAACTTTTTCCCTCAGACTTCTTTACTCATAAAACTGGAGCAATATATTTCCAAAAGTTATCTATCAAAGACACTGGTCCCATCACAATAAAAGCAATTCCCAAGAGAGTGCCAGAGATGATATTGGGATGCAACTAGTCATAGCTTGTCTTTCAGCAGGTGTTTGAAATTGTGTTTCGTTATTTGAGCAGAGTATGTTATTAAGGTATTGAGTGCGGCATAAAGTTTAAAGAATAAATACGTTTTGTCAAAGCACATGGCATATTATCATTAGGCTGATATTTGTCATATTCTTAAACCTGTCAAATCTTCCAGAGTAGATTCAGGTGTAATGCACAATGGATTTCAATAGCGACAGTATAGAAAAAGACAGACATAACACATGGGGATGGAGGCAGGGGAGTAATAATGGACACTATGCATCTATTCCAAACGTGTTTTGTTTGTGTAACATTATAGAAAAATACATACTATTTACTGTTTAGAGGTAATGGGGAAAAAGGTTAATATGTCACATGATGTCAATAATGAAGCATATTAACCTTTTTCCCCATTACCTCTAAACAGTAAATAGTATGTATTTTTCTATAATGTTACACAAACAAACCACGTTTGGAATAGATGCATAGTGTCCATTATTACTCCCCTGCCTCCATCCCCATGTGTTATGTCTGTGGGCCGCTCCAGGGTACATTACTCACGTCAGATCCAGCAATCCAAGCAAATGGTCCTTCTGTAGCTCAGTTGGTAGAGCATGGCGCTTGTAACACCAGGGTAGTGGGTTCGTTCCCCGGGACCACCCATACGTAGAATGTATGCACACATGACTGTAAGTCGCTTTGGATAAAAGTGTCTGCTAAATGGCACATATTTTTTTATACATATATATTAAATAGACTCTCACTCTCCCAATCAGCCTACCTAGACAGACAGAAAGGCTCATTCATCTCTCTCCGGGCCCTGACCCACTCTCAGGTGTACCCCACTCTCCTTTTCTATATAAATTGTTCTCCCCTCTCTTCTTCTCTAATTTCTGTATATACAGTGAATTGCAAAAGTATTCAGCTCTTTGGCGTTTTTCCTATTTTGTTGCATTACAACCTGTAATTTAAATAGATGTTTTATTTGGATTTCATGTAATGGACTGTTTTATGAATAATTACTAAACAATATGTATATTTTAAATAGAACTATAACTAATTAAACTCTACTCTGTTTTATTATATCTGATTAATAATATTAATTCATAAGGAAGGGATTGTGAAGCATGAAACAGGGGGTAATAAAATAAAATAAATACCATTCCAGCCAGGTTGTAGAGGACTGGAATTGTGGGTTTTTAACTAAGCAAAAAAGGTCGTTATCCTATGGTTGAACCGACTCAACTTAGCTCTGGGATGTTTAGATAAGGCAGTGTGTGTTTTCTTAGGTTTTCCATTAGCTGGAACTGTCTGAATGGTGATGGATGAAGAAGTTTATCTCAATTTAATTGTGTGTGGAGTGAGAGAGTGATGCAATGAAGCCACTAAATAACATCTGGTGCAACTAATTACCTTCAGAAGTCACAAAATTAGTTAAATAAATTCCACCTGTGTGCAAGTGTCAATTGATCTGTCACATGATCTCAGTATATATACACCTGTTCTGAAAGGCCCCAGAGTCTGCAACACCACCAAGCAAGGGGCACCACCAAGCAAGTGGCACTATGAAGACCAAGGAGCTCTCCAAACAGGTCAGGGACAAAGTTGTGGAGAAGCACAGATCTGGGTTGGTTTATAAAATATTATTATTCAAAACTTTGAACATCCCACGAGCACCATTAAATCCATTATTAAAAAATGGAAAGAATATGGCACTACAACAAACCTGCCAAGAGAGGGCCGCCCACCAAAACTCACATTCCATAAGGACCACTTTAAGCTGTACACTCCACAGAGCTGGACTTTATGGAAGAAAAATAAGCAAACATGTTTGGTGTTCGCCAAAGGGCATGGGGGAGACTCCCTAAACATATGGAAGAAGGTACTCTGGACAGATCAAGGAATTTGCCCATCAGCAGGGACTGGGAAACTGGTCAGAATTGAAGGAATGATGGATGGCACTAAATACAGGGAAATTATTGAGGGAAACCTGTTTCAGTCTTCCAGAGATTGCAGACTAGGACAGAGGTTCACTTTCCAGCAGGACAATGACCCTAAACATACTGCTAAAGCAACAGTTGAGTGGTTTAATGGAAAACATTTAAATGTCTTGGGATGGCCTAGTCAAAGCCCAGACCTCAATCCAATTGAGAATATGTGGTATGATTTAAAGATTACACCAGCAGAACCCATCCAATTTGAAGGACCTGGAGCAGTCTTGCCTTGAAGAATGGGCAAAAATCCCAGTGGCTAGATGTGCCAAGCTTATAGAGACATACCCCAAAATACTTGCAGCTGTAATTGCTACAAAAGATATCTCTTCTATGTATTGACTTTGGGGGGGGGGGTTGAATTGTTATGCGCACTTTTTTTGTCTAATTTCTTGTTTGTTTCACAATAAAACTATTTTGCATCTTCAAAGTGGTAGGCATGTTGTGTAATTTAAATTATACAAACCCCCCAACAATCAATTTTAATTCCAGGTTGTAAGGCAACAAAATAGCAAGCCACTGTATTCCTCTCTCTCTCTCTCTCTCTCTTTCTTATTTAGATTTCCTCCTCTCTCTCTCTCTCTCTCTCTCTTTCTCCCTCTCTTTTTCTGAAAATGTTTGCTCTTCTCTCTCTTTCCCTCTCTGTCTTTCAAAGGTTCTCGATTCAATCTGTATTGCTCAGCGCTGCAATGTTCGCAGAGGCTGCATTGATGATAAACGCTCCATATTCCGTCTCAGTCGGAATTTACTTTAGTGACGTGGTTTGGAGAAAAGAAAGCAGGAGAACAAAAGGTACTATACTAAAAGATGCTAGATGCTAAAAAGGTTTGTGAGTATAGTGTTTGTGGAGCTGAATTCAACCAGATTTGATGTATTATTTAAGTATGTGTAAAACAACTGCTGATTTAAGGGATATATCAGTGATGTTAAAATGAATGATAAAATAACTAATACAAATTATTAATTTGATCAATCATTTTGTTATCTTCATGTCTTTTCTGCTTGAAAACAATATATTTCTGAACTAGTACTTCCAAATTTGCAGTGGTCTGGAACTAAATGCTTAAGGAGGCCAGGGGAAAGACAGCCTCGCCGTGTGCCTTTCTCCCACCCTTAAAACTCCAAACTCAATGTGAAGCATTGACATGACTTGTGCATGCGTTTTTCTACCTTATACTGCCAGCTAACAATGGAAAGACTGGCTCTGTGGCTGCGGTGCTAGCAGCCGACTCTACTCCTTCCCCTGCCTTCTTTTCCCCACCAGCAACAGTGTGTGGACAAGAACCAGTTACTGCATCTTGAACAACTTGCCTTTGGCAGCTCACAGATAGATCTGGCATTGAATGAATAACATAGATTGAACATCAGCATGCACAATGCAAAGGTAAATGAGAACCGTGAGATTTTGAAAGATCAAATTAAATAATGCTACCTGCTACCGAAGTAAACATGAGGCAACGATGAGAGTGCCAGCTCATCAAACAGGCCAAGGGAAAGAGGCCCAGAGGCAACCGCAGTGAGTGTACAAAACATTATGAACACATGCTCTTTCAATGACATAGACTGACCAGGTGAAAGCTATGATCCCTTATTGATCACTGTAGATGAAGGGGAGGAAACAGGTTAAAGAAGGATTTTTAAGCCTTAAGATTATTGAGACACGGATCGTGTAGGTGTGCCATTCCGAAGGTGAATGGGAAAGACCAGTACCATTGAACGGGGTATGGCAGTAGGTGCCAGGTGCAGGAACTTCAATGCTGCTGGGTTTCCTGTGGGTATCAAGAATGGTCCAGCCATCCAGCCAACTTGACACAACTGTGGGAAGCATTGGGGTCAACATGATCTTGTCAGATTGTACAGTTCACAAATGGTACGAGACATTCACCTGGACAGGTCCTCAGCTTGTTGTTCCAGGATGACCTCACACACACTCTTCCCTAGGTGACAAAGTTACTGCAGTTGGTCCTCACTATACCAGCTGTAACAGAGAGGTTATTTTCTGCGCTGAAACAAATATTAATTTATAGTCAAAACTGGACCGATAAAGGACAACTCTCATCCCTTGACATTTTCTCCATCGAGACCGAGACTCCTAAAATTGATGGCCAAACAGGGAGGAGTTTTATAGTCCAGTCACTGATGTCTTTACTCAGAAGGATAAATGAATGGACTTCATTTACAAGTAAACGTAAGTGCAAGCAGGTATTTATTTGCAGTAGAGCCGTCTACTATTATTACATTACAAATCAGTCAAAAGTTTTGGACACACCTACTCATCACAGGGCTTTTCTTTATTTTGACTTTTTTTTACATTGTAGCATAATAGTGAAGACATGAAAACTATGAAACAACACATATGGAATCATATAGTAACCAAAAAAGCGTTAAATAAATCCATAATATATTTTATATTTGAGATTCTTCAAAGTAGCCACCCTCTTCCATGATAACAGCTTTGCACCTACTTGGCATTCTCTCAACCTGCTGCATGAGGTAGTCCCCTGGAATGCAATTCAGTTAACAGGTGTTTCTTATTAAAAGTTAATTTGTGGAATTTCTTAATGCGATTGAGCCAATCAGTTGTGTTGTGACAAGGTAGGGGTGGTATACAGAAGATATACCTATTTGGTAAAAGACCAAATCCATATTATTAAGCTCAAAAAAACAAAGAGAAACAACAGTACTTCATTATTTATAGACATGAAGGTCAGTCAATTAGGAACATTTTAAGAACTTTCAAAGTTATTTCAAGTGCAGTCGCAAAAACCATCAAGCGCTATTATTAAACTGGCTCTCATGAGGACGGTGTCAGTGCCGTGTGTATAGGTGGCAAGGAAGTCAGGCGCAGGAGAGTCGAAATAGAGTGTAAATGGAGTCTATACAACAAATAAACAACACTGACAATAAAACCATCTCTGACGAAGACATGAGGGGAAACAGAGGGTTAAATACACAACAGTTAATGAATGGGATAGAAAACAGGTGTGTGGGAAGACAAGACAAAACCAATGGAAAATGAAAAATGGATCAATGATGGCTAGAAGATGGTGACGTCGAATGCCGAGCACCGCCCGAACAAGGAGAGGCAACGACTTGGGCAGAAGTCGTGACAGACACTATATGCTCAGGCACCGGAAAACGTGTGTAAACAGGGCCTCCGCAGTTTGTAAGGCCATAGGGAGACTGGGCAAAGGGAGGAGATGACAGGACTTCGAAAACCAATCCACAACGACCAGGATCGTGGTGTAACCCTGTGAAGGTGGAAGATCAGTCAAAAATCCACTGACAGGTGCGACCACGGCTGTTGAGGAACAGGTAGAGGTTGTAGCTTACCTCTGGGCAGGTGTCTAGGAGCCTTGCACTGGGCGCACACCGAGCAGGAGGAAACATAAATCCTCACGTCCTTAGCTAAAGTGGGCCACCAGTACCCCCCATCAAGACAACGCATCGTCCGACCTATCCCAGGATGACCAGAGGAGGGTGACGTGTGAGCCCAATAGATCAATCGGTCGCGGACAGCAGACGGAACGTACAGACGACCAGCTGGACACTCAGGGGGAGAGGGCTCTGCACGTGACGCCCGCTCAATGTCCGCGTCCAGCTCCCACACTACAGGCGCCACCAAACACGAAGCTGAGAGTATGGGAGTGGGATCCATGGATCGCTCCTCTGTGTCATACAGCCGAGACAATGCGTCTGCCTTAACGTTCTGGGAGCCTGGTCTGTAAGAAAGAGTAAACACAAAATGAGTGAAAAACATGGCCCACCTTGCCTGGCGAGGATTCAGTCTCTTCTACCCGAAAGCTGAGAGAGCACTGCTCCTATCCCAGCTTCGGATGCGTCCACCTCCACTATGAATGGCAAAGAGGGATACGGATGAGCCAACACAGTCATCGAGGTAAACAGAGTCTTCAGGTGCCCAAAAGCCCTGTTCGCCTCAGCCGACCACTGCAAGCGCACCGAGCCCCCCTTTAGCAGTGAGGTAATGGGAGCAGCCACCTGACCAAAACTCAGGATAAACCTCCAGTAGTAATTGGCAAACTCTAAAAAAACGCACGGCTGTAATGGGGTCGCTCTCCATCTCCACTCCTAAAGTGGAAATCCGATGCCCTAGGAAGGAGATGGATTGTTGGAAGAACAAGCATTTCTCAGCCTTGACATATAGATCATGCTCCAACAGGCGACCAAGCACCCTGCGCACCAGGGACACATGCTCGGCGCGTGTAGCGGAGTATATCAGAATATCATCGATATACACCACTACATCCCTGAAGATCTCATCTACAAATGATTGGAAAACTGATGAAGCATTCATCAACCCATATGGAATGACAAGGTACTCATAATGGCCTGAGGTGGTGCTAAATGCAGTCTTCCACTCATCACCCTTCCGAATACGCACCAGATTGTACGCACTCCTGAGATCAAAGTGTGCCCCGTGCATTAACTCAATAAACGTATTGATCAGAGGTAGCGGGTAACTATATTTCACTGTGATTTTATTTAGACCTCGATAATCAATGCACGGGCGTAAATCGCCATCCTTTTTTTCACAAAAAAGAAACTCGAAGAGATGGGTGGAATGGATGGCTGAATGAGCCCCTGATGCAGGGATTCAGAGACATATGTCTCCATAGCCTCTGTCTCCGCTTGCGACAGGGGACACACGTGACTCTTGGGATATGCAGTGTCTACCAGAAGATTTATCGCACAATCCCCCCATCGATGGGGTGGTAATTGAGTCGCCTTCTTTTTACAGAAGGCGAGAGCCAAATCGGCCAATTCGGGGGGAATGCGCACGGTGGAGACCTGTTCGGGACCAACAGAAACCCCTAAACACCTACCTGAGCACTCTCGCGACTACCCCGTAAGAGCCCTTTGTGGCCAAGAAACAGTGGGGTTATGACAAGCTAACCATGGTAGGCCTAGCACCACATAATAGGCAGGATAATCAATAAGGAAAAGACAAATTCTCCTTGTGACCCTCCTACACAAAGGTGCGGTTACCTCCCTGATAAACCCTGACCCTAATGGTCGACTATCTAAAGCAACGTAACCTAGTGGTTAGAGCGTTGGACTAGTAACCGGAAGGTTGCGAGTTCAAACCCCCGAGCTGACAAGGTACAAATCTGTCGTTCTGCCCCTGAACAGGCAGTTAACCCACTGTTCCTAGGCCGTCAGTGAAAATAAGAATGTGTTCTTAGCTGACTTGCCTGGTTAAATAAAGGTAAAATAAATAAATAAATTAAAAAGGCATGAATAGGGAAAGGCATATCCACAGAAACAATAGGGATCCCTAAACTATGAGCTAAACTTGTATTAATTAAATTCCCAGCCGCACCTGAATCTACTAGCGCCTTATACTGGGAATGCAGGGGAAAAAAATCAGGAAAAGAGACCGAGACAAACATTAGTGCAACAGAGGGCTCTGGATGACAATGGTGCCTACTCACCTGGGGTGATGCCAGAATGCCCTGCCTGCCTTCTCTATTCCCAGAGGAACCAACCCGGCACCGACCAGCAGTTGTGCCCTCTGCGACCATGAATGGTGCTCGAGCGGGAACCACCTCCGGTCTCCCTGCGCACCATCCCTCCCAATTCCATAGGTTCGGGAGAGAGAGTGCGGGAGGATGGAACAACCAGACCCCGATCTAGACATCCACGAGTAGCCAGCATGTTGTCTAGCCTGATGGACATGTTCACCAGCTGATCGAAGGTGAGGGTGGTGTCTCTACAGGCCATCTCCCGACGGACGTCCTCAAGTAGACTACAAGGGTAATGGTCGATCAGGGCCCTGTCGCTCCATCCAGCGCCGGCAGCCAAAGTCCTAAACTCCAAAACAAACTCCTGTGCACTCCTCGTCTCCTGCCTCAGATGATAGAGGAACTCACCCGCTGCTTTGCCTTTGGGTGGATGGTCGAATACTATCCGGAATTGGCGGGTGAACTCCTCAAAATGGTCCAACGCCGCATCCTCCTTTCTACACACAGCGCTGGCCCATTCCAGGACTTTCCCGATGAGGCATGAGACGAGGGCGTAACTCTTCTCACGGTCAGATGGTACTGGGGAGACCGTGGCCAGATACAAGTTCAGCTTAAGGAGGAAACCCTGGCAGGCGGCAGTATCTCCGTTGTATCCCGTGGGTAGGGATAAATGGATCTTCGGTTCCGGAGGGGAAAAAGCGGTCAAGGGAGATTCCGGGATGTGGGATGTGGTGGTGGTGGCGTTCTCCCAGCGATCCATTACAGTGCTCAAACAGTCAATCGCCTCCGCTTGTTTCCGGACACATTCCTCCACCTCCATGGGCGTAGTGTCCTCTCCTGCTGACTTCATATTTTTTGGTCAGAGATTCTGTCAGCGCCTTGTGTATAGGTGGCAAGGAAGTCAGGCGCAGGAGAGTCGAAATAGAGTGTAAATGGAGTCTATACAACAAATAAATAACACTGACAATAAAACAATCTCTGACAAAGACATGAGGGGAAACAGAGGGTTAAATACACAACAGTTAATGAATGGGATAGAAAACAGGTGTGTGGGAAGACAAGACAAAACCAATGAAAAATGAAAAATGGATCAATGATGGCTAGAAGACCGGTGATGTGGAACGCCGAGCACAGCCCGAACAAGGAGAGGCAACGACTTCGGCAGAAGTCATGACAGACGCCCACAGGAAAGAAAGACCCAGAGTTAGCTTTTCTGAAGAGGATAAGTTCATTAGAGTTACCAGCCTCAGAAATTTCAGCCAAAATCAATGCTTCACAGAGTTCAAGTAACAGACACATCTCACCATTATCTGTTTAGAGGAGACTGTGTGAATCAGGGTTTCATGGTTGAATTGCTGCAAAGAAAACACTACTAAGGACACCAATAAGAAGAATAGACCTGGTGGAAATGGTAAGACCTGGTAAGGCACTGCATCTCAGTGCAAGAGGCGTCACTACAGTCCATGGTTTGAATGCAGGCTGTATCACATCTGGCCATGATTGGGAGTCTCATGGGGTGGCGCACTGGCGCACAATTGACCCAGTGTCATCCAGGTTTTGCTAGGTAGGTGGTCATTGTAAATAAGAATTTGTTCTTAACTGACCTGCCAAGTTAAATAAAGGTAAAATATTCAAATCAATATATATAAATATATTTACCAAAAAAGATTGGAATTACATCTATCTGCAAAATTAAACCCTAAGAAAATAATACTCCCGTATGGACTCAGGAGAGGCAAAGGTCAAGCGCCATGTGTCCTCTGAAACACGACCCTGCCAAGCCGAACTGCTCACTTAACCCAGAAGCCAGCCACACCAATGTGTCAGAGGAAACACTGTACAACTGGTGACAGGCATCATGCAACTGGCCTGCCACAGCAGTTGCTAGAGAGCAATGGGACAAGGACATCATGGGTTTCTCAGTCGCAGCCAGCTGCAACATAGCCAAGATTTGAACCCAGGTCTGTAGTGACGCCTGTAGTGCAGTGACGCCTTCAATGCAGTGCCTTAGACCACTGTGCCACTCGAGAGGCCCTAAAATGAAGTGTATATCACGTGAAATAATGTATATTTACTTCACAATTCTAAAAACGAAATGATACTTATTAGTATTAAAATGCATATTTACATGCATAAATTGAAATAGAAAACGGCTAAATGAAAATTGGAAATTATATTACAAATCCTAAATGGTAAATGGAAAGAGACAAAACCATTTAATAGTAAACAGAAAATCATGAACACAATGTGCATAGCGGAAATGAAAACTATAACGCCACAGGATGAGACACATGGTTTGAGACACTCTGAAATGCATTAGAATACAAGAGGCAGGCAATAGGCAGGTCGAGGACAGGCAGAAGTTCATTATCAGCTCAGAGTCCGAAAGGTACAGTGTGGCAGGCTTGAGGTCTGGGTAGGCAGAAAAGGTCGGGACCGGGAAGGCTAGAAAACAGAGACTAGGAAAAACAGGAGCACGGACAAAACTTGACGAGACAAGACGAACTGACAACAGACAAACAGAGAACACGGGTATAAATGCATGGGGGATAATGTGGAATGTGGACGACACCTGGAGGTGGGTGGAGACCAGCACAAAGACAGGTGAAACAGATCAGGTGTGACAAGTATCTGTTTTCATTTTCCAACTTCCCAATAAGCATTTTCTCTTTTCAATTTACATTTTTAAAGGGTAAATTGCTTCTTGGAGGCATGAACCAGGTGAGCAACACCACATCCTAGCCATCGTTGCTATCTGTATAGTGATTTTAGACGAGTGTAACAACCCCACAGGGTGCAAAACCAGGTCTCCTGCGCACCAGAAAAGCATAGGTCTGCTAAACTGAAGCCTAAGCATTAACTCGAGCTAATGTAACTCTTCAGGTCTCATGCAAGGTTAGGCCTAGTCATGACGCATGTCTGGTAACTAAACCACCTCAGTTACAATTAATCATCCTTTGAACTCCTCCTCACAAACACCCATCTGAGCCATGGCACAAATATGACTGACAGGGTACGAACAAGGGTCTTCTGCACATCAGAAAAGCACAGTAGTCCGCTAAACCAAAGCCGATAGCCAAATGCAACTAACCAGTAAGAAGTGGTTCGGTGACTACGCACATGTGATAAGTAACTTTGCCTGAGACCAGAAAAATTGCATTGGCTCCCCAAGCTAAATTGCCTAGGCTTTGGCTTAGCAGGCTAATACATTCTTCTGGTGTACAGAACACCAGATTTGAGCCCTGTAGGTTACACGGCATGGTGGTGTTGTGTTTCTCTCCTGGCTCACTCCTCAAGGAAGCAATTTGCATACACTTTGAAAATGAATACAGCCACTTTGCACATTGCATTTACGTTTACCATTCACCACTTTATGTTTACCATTTACCATTTTCATTTATAATTTCTGTTTGGGCGATTCCATAATATATGCCATTTAGCAGACGCTTTTATCCAAAGCGACTTACAGTCATGTGTGCATACATTCTATGTATGGGTGGTCCCAGGGATCGAACCCACTACCCTGGCATTACAAGCGCCATGCTCTACCAACTGAGCTACATGCCAGTGTAGCCCGACATTTTTTGAGGGGGTATCTCAATTTGTCCTGGAAATTCTCACATACAATTTGCAGGAAAAGATGTTTGACATGCTTTTAAAATTTGTATCACAAACAATTTTTGTGAAAATCATGATGAAATTGGCCCTTTTCTACCCTTTTTAGACCTATACATGACTCCTTTAAAACCCTATGATCCATGAACTGTACATGATACAAACAACATCTTGGTGTCATTATACTCCATATTTTTTGTTCTCAAATGTGGAGTATGTCTAGATTCTGAGATAAAAATGTCACATTCATTTATTCAACATATACAAATACTGGAGACTATGAGGCTCTGAAAATATATTTTCAGCCTTTGTCTTCTTTAGTTGCTAAAGAACTAAATTAAATTGACATAAAAAAGTATTTCATGGATTTAATTTAACCTCAGGAAAAGTTCATTTGTCAATCTTGTGGGTATACAACTCATCTTGACTCGACATGCTAATTACTTGGCCTCGGCTAAGTGTGGAAACTGAACGCAAGATTATTGGCTTCATCTTCGGTAACAGCTTGTTGTCATGTTTTGTCTTATATTGTCTTGTCATTATGCTTTCCCTTCTGTTCGTTTCCCCCTGCTGGTCTTATTAGGTTCGTTCCTTTTTTCTCTCTCCCTCCCTCTCTCTCCTCTCTATCGTTCCGTTCCTGCTCCCAGCTGTTCCTCATTCTCCTACTCAATCATTTAGTCTTGTCACACCTGTTCCCTATCTTATCCTCTGATTAGAGTCCCTATTTCTCCCCTTGTTTTCCGTTTCTGTCCTGTCGGATCCTTGTATATTGTTCGCCGTGCTGTGTCTTGTTTCCCTCAGATGCTGCGTGTGAGCAGGTGTCTGAGTCTGCTACGGTCGGTGCCTTCCCGAGGCAACCTACAGTTTATGGTCGAGTCTCCAGTCTGTCCTCGTCACTACGAGTGGAATTAGTTTTTTATGTTTCCTGGAACGTTTCTTGTCATGTGAAGTGTTTAATGTCTGCTATTCCTCCTGTTTGTTCTGTCCCCTCTTCTCAGGAGGAACCTGGTGATTTGACAGGAGTGCCGGAAGAATATCATGATCTGCGCTCGGTCTTCAGTCGGTCCAGAGCCAACTCCCTTCCTCCTCACCGGTCGTATGATAGTTGTTCTGATCTCCTCAAGAAGCGTTTTGCACCCGCTCCTATTCTTGTTGCACCTGACGTCACTAAACAGTTTATTGTCGAGGTTGACGCGTCGGGGGTGGGCGTGGGAGCCATTCTGTCCCAGCGCACCGATACTGACGATGGGGTCCACCCTTGCGCGTATTTTTCTCATCGCCTGTCACCGTCGGAACGTAACTATGATGTGGCTAACCGCGAACTGCTCGCCATCCGTTTAGCCCTAGGCAAATGGCGACAGTGGTTGGAGGGGGCGACCGTTCCTTTTGTCGTTTGGACTGACCAAAGGAACCTTGAGTACATCCGTTCTGCCAAACGACTGAATGCGCGTCATGCTCGTTGGGCGTTGTTTTTCGCTCGTTTCGAGTTCGTTATTTCTTATTGCCCGGGTACTAAGAACACCAAGCCTCATGCTTTATCCCGTCTCTTTAGTTCTTCTGTGGCTTCTACCGATCCCGAGGGGATCCTTCCTGTTGGGCGTGTTGTCGGGTTGACAGTCTGGGGAATTGAAAGACAGGTTAAGCAAGCACTCACGCACACTGCGTCGCCGCGCACTTGTCCTAGTAACCTTCTTTTCGTTCCTGTTTCTACTCGTCTGGCTGTTCTTCAGTGGGCTCACTCTGCCAGGTTAGCTGGCCATCCCGGCGTTCGAGGTACTCTTGCTTCTATTCGCCAGCACTTTTGGTGGCCTACTAAGGAGCGTGACACGCGCCGTTTCGTGGCTGCGTGTTCGGACTGCGCGCAGAATAAGTCTGGTAATTTTTTTTCTGCTTCTGCTCCTGGTCTTGCTGGGTCTCAGTCTGTTCCCTGCCACCGCATCTCTCCTGTTCTTGTTCCTGCCCTTGCTGTGTCTCAGTCTGTCCCTAGTTGTTACTCTCCTGGCCTGTTTGGTCCTGTTTGCTCTAAAGCTTTCAGTTCTCTACCCGTGTCTCATTTTTTTTTTTTTAGAGTAGTACCCTAGTTTCCCTTTTTATCGTTTTCCGTTACGGTCCTGAGGAGAGGAGTTGGGTTCTTTCTCGGGACGTGCTGGACCGTTTGTGATCTATGATTTCCTCCGTTGCCGCCAGTGTTCCTCCTCGAGAGCGCCAGGAGGCGCTCGGTGAGTGGGGGGGTACTGTCATGTTTTGTCTTATATTGTCTTGTCATTATGCTTTCCCTTCTGTTCGTTTCCCCCTGCTGGTCTTATTAGGTTCGTTCCTTTTTTCTCTCTCCCTCCCTCTCTCTCCTCTCTATCGTTCCGTTCCTGCTCCCAGCTGTTCCTCATTCTCCTACTCAATCATTTAGTCTTGTCACACCTGTTCCCTATCTTATCCTCTGATTAGAGTCCCTATTTCTCCCCTTGTTTTCTGTTTCTGTCCTGTCGGATCCTTGTATATTGTTCGCCGTGCTGTGTCTTGTTTCCCTCAGATGCTGCGTGTGAGCAGGTGTCTGAGTCTGCTACGGTCGGTGCCTTCCCGAGGCAACCTACAGTTTATGGTCGAGTCTCCAGTCTGTCCTCGTCACTACGAGTGGAATTAGTTTTTTATGTTTTGTTTTCTGCTCCGATTTGTCTAGGAGTATTGCCTATTTCCTTTACTGGAATAAAGACTCTGTTTTCGCCAAGTCGCTTTTGGGTCCTCATTCACCTGCATAACACTTGTAGAAGATATCACATATTTTGCCAGTTTTGCAGGGTTCCTTTCCTGTCCCCAAAGTTACAGACCAGAAGTTTGCAAAGCATGCCACATCATTAGCCATTACCACAGTTTTGCTGGTTAATTTCCTGTTCCACAGCATTAGTGCTGTTTAAGTGTCCCTCCAGCTTCTCCCACTCTGATTTAACACCAATTTGTCTTTACTCCCACGACTTCCCAGCTTGAGAGTGTTTTACTTTAGGAGTGCCACATGAAAATAGCCAACTAGCAGAAGAGAAGGGAGCCTTTAAAATGACAACGGGTGTTAAGATACACTTTATTGGCGTCATCCTTGGATCATGTTTAATAGTGCCAGGCGTCATAGGACAGATGGTACAAGTATAGGGGAAATACTTAGCAGTGATCTAAAACAGATTGAGTTTGGCTACAGTATGTAAGTATGTATGATATCTGCGAGACATCACCTTGTTAACATTTACTTATTTTGTTTTAAGGAGACTACTGGGATCATTGGATTATGTCCATAGTATGAGGTGTTATAGCAACAGTGTCACACCCTGACCTTTGAGAGCTTTTTATGTCTCTATTTTGGTTTCGTCAGGGTGTGATTTGGGTGGGAAATTCTATGTTCTATTTGTATTTCTTTGTTTTGACCGGGTATGGTTCTCAATCAGGGACAGCTGTCATTCGTTGTCACTGATTGGGAATCATACTTAGGCAGCCTTTTTCCCTGTTGTCATTGTGGGAAGTTCTTTGTTAGTGACACTTAGCCCTGTAAGCTTCACAGTTGTTGTTCGTTTCTTGTTTTGTTGGCGACATTTTAAATAAAAAAGAGAAATGTACACTCACCACGCTGCACTTTGGTCCTCTTCTTTCGATGGCCGTGACAAACAGATGATAGTCCTAGCATTAGTTTTAGCCTACAAGTTGTGATAAAGATGAAGTTGACAGATATAAAAAGTTTTAAAAACTAATTAAAAAGTAGAATTACCTGTGTAAGAGCCTTTTTTTGTCCTCCAATCACAGACAAGGAAAGAAAAGCTTCACTGTCTGAGCTTTCATAATCACAATGATCTTGTCCTCTGAGATGAAAAAGAGTGGAATAGTGTACAGTCATAGTACTGTACAGTATCTCTGGCCCTCTCACCACTTATTCTATTTTATAGAAATACTTATTTTGTATAAAAGATTTCTCAGAAGTGCCATTACTGTACTTGAGCTTATTCATTTGGAGAAAAAACACTATTTCAACAATGGTCCATTCACCTCTGCAACACTTCACATCACTTGCACTTCCCATGAAGTGTTTGGTTTCTATTTGATTCTCCTCCTTTTCTTCCAATCCTCTACTTTTCTAACAAACATAAGTTTCACATGGAGCGACAGTAGTCTTCATTTTTCAGTAATTCTTTCCTTTCTGCACCGTAGTGTGACAGCCTATGGTCTGTGAACCAAGAGGGTAGAATTAATTAAATATTTGTGTGGGGACAATGCTTTTAGCTAACACTTCGCTAAACCTTCTTACGGCTTCGAACATTGTCTGTCTATGTGCAGTTCGAGGTATCAGAGCCTATTTTGACTTCATTTGAATGAGCCCGCAATACCCAAACCAAATCTCAAATTCATAGGCAAATTCACAGTTGGAGTATTTCTAAGATGTTTTATTCATTTTGGTTTTGCAGCCTTTCATATACTTTAATTCTCTAATGCAAGTATTTGCCTTCAGTTCCAGTAAGTCTGTACCTGTACCCTTGCTTCTTTCTATTAGAAGACCTTCATGGCTTAAGACATTACATCTCGGTCAATACATTATAATGGGACATGTTATAATTTGTTATACTAGAGGCAGACAATAAAATCTGTAAGACTTGTGGCTACCAAACAGTGCTTCCACAGTGACGTCTAGGTTGCTATGAGAATTGCAAATGTGTATTTTACCTGCTTCCTCAGTGGAGCATCACTAAGCCATTTTGTGTGCATGTTTGCTGAAAATAGGTGTCATTATGGGTGTCTTCCAAAAAATGAACTAATCCCTTTGAAAACAAACATCAAACATCACATAAAATAAAATAAAATAAAATGTTATTGGTCACATACACATGGTGAACAGATGTTAATGCGAGTGTAGCAAAATGCTTGTGCTTCTAGTTTCCACCATGCAGTAATATCTAACAAGAAATCCAACAACTACTGTTGTGTCGTCTACAAACTTGATGATTGAGTTGGAGGCGTTCATGGCCACGCAGTCGTGGGTGAACAGGGAGTACAGGAGAGGGCTGAGCACGCACCCTTGTGGGGCACCAGTGTTGAAGGTCAGCAAATTGGAGATGTTGTTTCCTCCCTTCACCACCTGGGGGCAGCCCGTCAGAAAGTCCAGGACCAAATTGCACAGGGCGGGGTTGAGACCCATGGCCTCCAGCTTGATGATTAGCTTGGAGGGTACTATGGTGTTGAATGCTGAGCTCTAGTCAATGAACAGCATTCTAAAATAGGTATTCTTCTTGTCCAGATGGGACAGGGCAGTGTGCAGTGTGATGGCGATTGCATCGTCTGTGGACCTGTTGGGGCGGTATGCAAACTGAAGTGTGTCCAGGGTGGCCGGTAAGGTGGAGGTGATATGATCCTTGTTTAGTCTCTCAAAGCACTTCATGATGACAGAAGAGAGTGCTATGGGGCGGTAGTCATTTAGTTCAGTTATCTTTGCCTTCTTGGGTACAGGAACAATGGTGGCCACCTTGAAGCATGTGAGGACAGTAGATTGGATAGGGAGCGATTGAATATGTCTGTGAACACACCAGCCAGCTGGTTTGCGGATGCTCTGATGACAGGGCTAGGGATACCGTCTGGGCCAGAGCTTTGCATGGGTTAACACGTTTAGATGTTTTACTCACCTCCGCTGCAGAAGGAGAGTCCGCAGGTTTTGGTAGCGGGCTGTGTCAGTTGCACTGTATTGTCCTCAAAGCGAGCAAAGAAGTTGTTTAGTCGGTCTGGGAGCAAGACATCCTGGTCCGCGACGGGGCTTGTTTTCTTTTTGTAATCCGTGATTGACATACCTCTTGTGTCTGAGCCGTTGAATTGCGACTCTACTTTGTCTCTATACTGACGCTTTGCTTGATTGATTGCCTTGCGGAGGGAATAGCTACACTGTTTATATTTGGTCATGTTTCTGGTCACCTTGCCCTGGTTAAAAGCAGTGGTTCGCGCAGTGATTCATGCTGCCATGAATCCACGGTTTCTGGTTTGGGAATGTTTTAATAGTTGCTGTGGGTACGACATCGCCGATGCACTTGCTAATAAACTCGCTCACCGAATCAGCGTATTCGTCAATGTTGTTGTTTGACGCAGTGCGGAACATATCCCAATCCACATGATCGAAGCAATCTTGAAGCGTGGAATCAGATTGGTCGGACCAGCAAATTTGTCTCTCAACCTGTGTGCACCTACGTTGTAAACTTTCATTCATCGGATAGGTTGTAGAAACCTCATGATGGGTATAGGGAAAATTTTAGTATCATGTAGTAGCTAACCTATCACTGTTTCATTGAACTGGGTCACTGGAATATGAATGAGAGTCATCCAATATGCTGTAATAGAAATAAGGCCATGCTCATGAAAAAAATGATGTCATCTTAAACTCTCATCTTAAACTGCACTGATGCATATAATGTCCTGGGCATAACCAAGCCTGGTGTAACCAGCCTGATTATTGTGTTCACCATTCTACTTCACTTCACATTTGTGTGTGTGTGTGTGTGTGTGTGTGTGTGTGTGTGTGTGTGTGTGTGTGTGTGTGTGTGTGTGTGTGTGTGTGTGTGTGTGTGTGTGTGTGTGTGTGTGTGTGTGTGTGTGTGTGTGTGTGTGTGTGTGTGTGTGTGTGTGTGTGTGTGTGTGTGTGTGTGTGTGTGTGTGTGTGTGTGTGTGTGTGTAACTTTAATGAGGGGATGTGCTTATCAATGGGGCTCTGACAAAGACCTCACCTCCAGCCTCACCTCTTGCCTGCTCACCAACGGTCGTTAATTCTCTCTCTTTCTTTCTTTCTCTCTCTCTCGGAGGACCTGAGCCCTAGGACCATGCCTCAGGACTACCTGGCATGATGACTCCTTGCTGTCCCCAGTCCACCTGGCCATGCTGCTGCTCCAGCTTCAACTGTTCTGCCTGCGGCTATGGAATCGTGACCTGTTCACCGGACATGCTACCTGTCCCAGACCTATTATTTGACCATGCTGGACATTTATGAACATTTGAACATCTTGGCCATGTTCTATTATATTCTCCACCCGGCACAGCCAGAACTGGCCACCTCTCATAGCCTCGTTCCTCTCTAGGTTTCTTCCTAGGTTTTGGCAATTCTAGGGAGTTTTTCCTAGTCAACGTGCTTCAACACCTGCATTGCTTGCTGTTTGGGGTTTTAGGCTGGGTTTCTGTACAGCACTTTGAGAAATAAGCTAATGTATGAAGGGCTATATAAATACATTTGATTTGATTTGGTTATGGCTCACACCAACACCATTATCCCAGAAAGCCTAGACCCACCGCAATTTGCATACCGCCCCAACATATCCACAGATGATCCCATCTCTATTGCACTCCACACTGCCCTTTTGCACCTGGACAAAAGGAACACCTATGTGAGAATGCTACTCATTGACTAAGCTCAGCATTTAGCACTATAGTGCCCTCAAAGCTCATTACTAAGCTAAGGACCCTGGGACTAAACACCTCCATCTACAACTGGATCCTGGACTTACTGACAGGCCGCCCCCAGGTGGAAAGGGTAGGTACCAACTCTGCCACGCTGATCCTCAACACGGGGGCCCCTCAGGGGTGCGTGCTCAGTCCCCTCCTGTACTCCCTGTTCACCCATGACTGCATGGCCAGGCACAACTCCAACACCATCATTAAGTTTGGTAGGTCTGATCACTGACAACGACAAGACAGCCTATAGGGATGAAGTCAGACCTGGCTGTGTGGTGTGGTGCCAGGATAATAACCTCTCACTCAATGTGATCAAGACAAATGAGATGATTGGGGACTACAGGAAAAGGAGGAACGAGCATGCCCCCATTCTCATCAACGGGGATATAGTGGAGCAGGTTGAGAGCCTCACTTTCCTTGTGTAACGCTTGTCGTTGGGAGAGAGATAGGAGGACCAAGGTGCAGCGTGGTATGTATTCATATTATCTTTTTATGAAAACGAATACTCAAACAAAAATAACAAAACACGAGAACGAAACAGTCCTGCCTGGTGTAGACACAAAACAGAAAATAAACACCCATGAAACACAGGTGGAAAAAGGCTACCTAAGTATGATTCTCAATCAGAGACAACTAACGACACCTGCCTCTGATTGAGAACCATTCCGGCCAAAAAACACTACATAGAAAATGAAACATATACAACCCACCCAACTCACGCCCTGACCATACTAAAACAAAGACAAATCAAAGGAACTAAGGTCAGAACGTGACAGTACCTTTCCCAAAGGTGCAGACTCCGGCCGCAAAACCTGAACCTATAGGGTATGGTCTGGGTGGATGTCTGTCTGCGGTGGTGGCTTTGGCGTGGGACGTGGTCCCCACTCCACCATAGACTCTGTCTGCCTCCTCAACCGCCTCTGTGGCCTCTTTCGAGCGGCGACCCTCGCTATCGACCTTGGACTCGGGACACTAGCAATGGGTCCCGAATGGACAGAAGATTCCGGCAGCACCGGACAGGCGGGAGACTCCAGCAGCGCCGGAGTGAAGGGAGACTCCGACAGCACCGGAGTGACGGGCGATTCCGGCTGCTCCTGACTGACGGACGGCTCCGGCAGCTCCGGACAGACGGGAGACTCCAGCAGCTCCGGACAGACGGGAGACTCTGGCAGCTCCAGACAGACGGGAGCACCTGTAGGGAGGAGACGGAGCGACAGCCTGGTTTGGGGGGGCTGCCACCGGAGGGCTGGTGCGTGGAGGTGGCACCGGATAGACCGGACCGTGAAGGCGCACTGGAGGTCTCGAGCACCGAGCCTGCCCAACCCTACCTGGCTGAATGCTCCCCGTAGCCAGACCAGTGCGTCGAGGTGGAATAGCCCGCACTGGGCTGTGCTGGCGAACCGAGGAGACGCACTGGAGATCAGATGCACTGAGCCGGCTTCATGGCACCTGGCTCGATGCCCACTCTTGCCCGGCCGATACGAGGTGCTGCTATGTATCGCACCGGGCTATGACTTAGCACCGGGGACACCGTGCGTCTCACGGCATAACACAGTGCCTGCTCGGTCCCTCTCTCTTCACAGTAAACACGGGGAGTTGGCTCAGGTCTTCTACATGACTTTGACATTTTTGGGGCTGCCTCTTGGCTTCCAGCCGCGCTGCCGTGCAGCCTTCTCATAACGCCGCCTCTCGGATTTCGCTGCCTCCAGCCCTGCCCTGGGGCAGCGATATTCTCCAGCCTGTGCCCAAGGTCTCTTGCCGTCCAGAATCTCCTCCCATGTCCAGGAGTCCTGAGATCGCTGCTGCTGCTGCTGTCCGTTACCACGCTGCCTGGTCCTTTGGTGGTGGGTGTTTCTGTATGCACCGTACAGGACTGTTTCGATTTAATTTTGTTCTCTTTGTTGTTTTATTATTTAGTGTTCTGAGTTATAAATAAATATAATGAACGCTTACCACGCTGCGCATTGGTCCTCCGATCCTTCCTACTACTCCTCCTCGTCAGAGGAGGAAGACGAAAACCCTTAAACCTTGGTGTCCACATCACCAACAAACTGTCATGGTACAAACACAACAAGACAGTCGTGAAGAGGGCACGACAAAGCCTATTTCCCCTCAGGAGACTGAAAAGATGTGCCATGGGTTCACAGATCCTCTAAAAGTTCTACAGCTGCACCCCCGAGTTGCATCACTGCCTGGTATGGCAACTGCTCAGCCTCTAACCGCAAGTTAATACAGACGGTGTTGCCTACAGCCCAGTACATCACTGGGGTCAAGCTTCCTGCCATCCAGGATCTCTTTACCAGTCGGTGTCAGAGGAAGGCCCTAAAAATTGTCAAAGACTCCAGCCAGTCATAGTCATAGACTGTTCTCCTTGCTACTGCACGTCAAGCGGTACCGGAGTTCCAAGTCTAGATCTAAAAGGCTTCTTAATAACAGCTTCTACCCCCAAGCCATAAGTCTCTTGAACAGCTAATCAGCTTCTACCCAGACAATTTTTTCTTTTAGTTTTTAAATAATCTATTTTTTACTTTTTCTTAACTGCATTGTTGGTTAACGGCTTGTAAGAAAGCATTTCACTATAAAGGCTACACCTGTTGTATTCAGCGCATGTGACAAATAACATTTGAGTTGATTTGATATCACACAAGAAGACATGACTGCTCTGACATGTTTGCCAAGGTTGCCCCATTACCAAAAGACAAAATGCAGAGAGGCACAGTATCTGTTTCGGTTGGGAATTACAATGAATGAAAGGTCCTCAGAGCATGCACGGACCAGATGGCTGGTGTGTTTACAGACATATTTAATCGCTCCTTATCCCAGTCTGTTGTCCCCACATGCATCAAGATGGCTAACATTGTTCCTGTACCCAAGAAGGCAAGGTAAACTGAACTAAATGACTACCACTCACTTCTGTCGTCATGAAGTGCTTTGACAGGCTAGTCAAGGATCATATATATTACTGCACTGTCTGAACTTGAAGGACAAACTTTTCCCTACACTGGCATTAACATCTGCTAACTATGTGTATGTGACCAACAAAATTTGAGTTAATTTTGATTTGATAGGTCAAACTACATTTTTAAGTTATCGAAACACTTACTTTAGCATATCTATATAAATTCAGCAATTGCATTCTTCTCATATTACTCGGTAGGCTACTGACCTTATTCAATGCTTATTCTGACATCTCAAACTGAAAGAGGTTTGTTTGTTATTACTGGGGAAAAAGAGCTGCGGACAAGGTTCTGACAGAAGGTTGTGTCTTGGTGGTGGCAAGGAAACACCCAAGAAACCCCCACATCAAACCACACCCCCAAGCCAACTCACATTTGGCCTTTGTCATGGCCCGCCAGCATTTCTTGAGGAGCAAGTCAAAAACTAGGCAAAATCACACACCCATTTCAGTGGGTGTGTGTACAGGCACATATAGAAAATCCAGAACAAAGGTTGCAAGCTGTTCTAACACCGTGACTGCATTTTTTTTTTGTTGCTCTGGATGTCTATTCCAAAGATAAACAATTAAGCACTCAGCCTGGAGACAAACTTTACATAAATTTTTGTGAAATTAACAAAATGCAAAGTACGCTCGAGGAGCTGAGGAGGACGGTAATTGTAATGCATGCATTTTTCATGAATTTTGAAAAACCTTCACTGAAAACGATGGGCTATTTTCCATTTAATTGAATTTCAATTTACAATCTGAATTTACAGAATTTGAATCCCAACCCTGATACCCATACCATATGCCTGAAAGCAATGTATTTTTTAGCTGAAAACAGATGCCAAGATCACTGTTCAAATGCACTTCTATTGGTTTTGGAAAACATGGAAAATCTTAATTCAGCCAAAGGTAGGCCAAACAGACTATGACATGAACCTCCTCACGAAGTGTTCTTTCCCAGGCAAATGTCTTCAAAGGAACACATTTTCTTTGTTATTTCAGGACTGTAAAATGACTCAAATCACTGAGTCAGGAAAATCCTGATAATTGAAGGATTTACAGGTCTGAGCCAATGAATATCCTAATGTCCTCAGATGCTACATTAGCATGGCAGTGAAATGAAGCAAGTCTATCTCCTTAGTTCTCACCATAGTGTCACCATGAATCAACTTTGATGAGAGATAACGGTTCCTAGGCAACATGTCTACCGACTGTAAGTTTACTATAATACAGCTGTTAACCCTCAAGACTAGTTTTTGCCTAGTTTCTGCATTTCTGACTCCATAAATGTAAGTCTAATTCAATTTTGTGTTCAAAAAAGGAAAATACCACTCAAAAAAGATTTTTTGGTATTTGTTTCATTAGTCCACTGTTACAGTTCCACATGTTTTGCATGAAAGAAATCACATTTTCAAGATAAAGAACTTCCAAAACGTTTCACAGTATGATGCGTTTTGCATTTTGCAAAACCTTTAATTTAGCTTCAAGATTAACATATGTTTGGATTCGTGGTTGATTAAAATGTATGATTTCTCCTTGGTAACCCCTCATTTGAGTGACAGCATCTAGTTCTTTGTTGCTGCAGCATGCTTTGGCTGTAAAGGTTGGATTAGATTAGGTGTTGTATACTTGTATACACACACACACACACACTTTTCCCCAATCCATATTCTCCATGCAGTAACTCCCCCTGGCTGATTATGATGTACAATGTGTCTGATTAGAACAGTCCTGGGTGTTTTAGAGTGCTGGCCGCCACCCCTCGTCTCTTCACCTCTCAGGTAATCACGCTCTGTCTGAGCACCCTTTCCATCTCACAGGCTGGAAACAAGGGGGCTCCATTACTAGCCTACAAGGGGACAGTGGACAGCATGAGTGGCATTGATGAAAGGTCTCTGTGTGTGTGTGTGTGTGTGTGTGTGTGTGTGTGTGTGTGTGTGTGTGTGTGTGTGTGTGTGTGTGTGTGTGTGTGTGTGTGTGTGTGTGTGTGTGTGTGTGTGTGTGTGTGTGTGTGTGACAAAAAAAATGCTATCTAGAACCTACAAGGGTTCTTCGGCTGTCCCCATTGGAGAACCCCTTGAAGAACCCTTTTTGGTTCCAGGTAAACCCTTTTTGCTTCAATGTAGAACCTTGGAGAACCCAAAAAGGTTCTACCTGGAATCATAAAGGGTCCTACCTGAACCCAAACAGGGTTCCCCTATGGGGACAGCCAAATAACTATTTTTGTGCCTGGAAGAACCTTTTGGGTTACCACACATTCGGAACCTTTCCAATTGAATAAGTTTCCTCTAGGAACTCCTCTGAAAAGGGTATTCAAGGAACCCCTATGTAAAGGTTCAAACCAGAAACTTTTTGTGATGGGGGAACTTTTTAAAAACCTTTTAATAATATATTGTACCCTGTAAGATTGGAGGTGTGGCTTATTGGAGCCACGGCTTTCAGATACTTTTGACACACATAAATATCATTCTTGTTCATCATTTTAAAATGTTCATTGAATATTTATGCGTATTTCATATTCTAATATAATATCAACAGTGCTGATTACATACAGTAATAAAGTGATAACTTTGGGATTTGCATATGCTCTTCTGGAACTCATACACATCTGTTAGCCACATTGAAGCTACAACCTTAACATGTCATGAGAATTACAACAGAACAGACGAACAGGAATTACATTTACACTAATACTCTAAAATATCTAACTTAAAGCCACACCACTTCTAAGCCATGCCTCCACTCCAGGGTTCCGCCAGGAACCCTTTGCTACATTGATCCATTAAAGGTTCCTCCAAGAACCCCTCAAATAATAACTGGTGCAAATATGAACCATTGAATAGCAATGGTTCCTTGAGGATCTCCAGGGTTCTTCGAGTCACTACTAATTCTAAGAGTGTATGCTTGCGTTTGTCTTTTGTGGGTGCATTCTTGCGTGTGTACTCTTCTGAGAGAGTGTGTGGGGTGCTGGCTAGCATAGCCTTCACAGGCTCTATCTTCAGAACCACAGATGTATGACGTCTGTCTGTTGGACAGATGGCGGTTGAGTCAGCCACATAGCTATGGTGGCATACTGTGGCACACAACTAATGACAGTCGACGTATCAATACACTAATCGTGGCACAGCTAAAAAGCCTCCAGTACTAAAATGGTATAATTTACAGAATTCAAAAATTCCATCATTTTTCTATATCTTTCTTTTGAAAGAGACCAAAAAAATATGTTTCTTTGTTGTGTACTAAAATAAATGCCCTATACTGCTTGCAAGTAAGACAAATCACCACAGAGGCCACAGAAGCTGGTGTGCGTACACATTTCAAAAGACTCATGAAAAATAGAGAACCCTGCAATAACATCAATATATTAGTGTAGCTACACCTCTTTCAGAGGAGCTATTTTCCTGAGGGAGACCTACACAGCAAATTGGCCAGTGTCAATTTTTCAGTGTTACATTTATAGTGTGGATTCATAAATTAAAGTGGAACTGACAGCATTTTAGCAACATGTCTTGTTAAAACCTGTTCATATACACCCCTAGGAAGAATATGACATGTTTTTTTTTGGGGGGGGGGACAAGCGAGCTCTTAGATGTGATAATTTTCATGTTTCCATGAATTCATAGAAATTCATAGAATGTTTGGGAATGACATAAGGCATTTTTGAAAATTCTATAGCAATATAGAGTGCGAAAGTGACCGTGCTCCTTAATAGATGTTGCAGTAAATAAAACAAATAAAAACATGTGTCCTGTCCAGGACCGGAGTCTATGCCATATTCCGTAGCCAACCAGATCTACAGTAGGCCTATATGCAAATAAGCTATTTGCCACATATGCCTGCCATTATCCACTTTGAACTAGACTGTGTATTTACAGGCAGAAATCAGAGCAATAATTAAGAATGTAAGTACATATTTCACCTTCTGAGGTGTTTTATCAAACCTTTCGCATTGAAAAAACTGTTTTGTTGTTAGGAGCACTCCTCAAACAATAGCATGGCATTTTTTCACAGTAATAGCTACTCTCAATTGGATAGTCCGTTTATATTAACTAGAATTTAGCTTTCGATATAAGACACTTCTATGTACCGACCATTTCTTGTTACTCTAAAATCTGCAATCTTGACATAACATGCTGAATGATTCGGGACAGTTGTGAATAGACCCCTTTTTTCAATTTTTGCCTAAATGACATACCCAATCAAACCGCCGAAACCTCAGGCCCTGAAGCAAGGATATGCATTTTCTTGGTACCATTTGAAAGGAAACACTTTGAAGTTTGTGGAAATGTGAATTGAATGTAAGTTAACATTAGAAGCCTCCTCCCTAAGTTTATTTTATTCACTGCTTGTAGGTATCATTAAAGTGACATATATGATGAATAGAGAGTAGCAGAAGTGTAAAAAGAGGGCTTGACGGGTGGTGGAACAAAATGCAGATAGCCAGGTTAGCCAATGTTCGGAGCACTGGTTGGTTGGGCCATTTAGGTAGTATGTACATGAATGTATAGTTAAAGTGACTATGCATATAACATAAACAGAGAATAGCAGCAGCATAAAAGAGGGGTTGGAGGGGGGCACACAATGCAAATAGTCTGGGTAAACATTCGGTTACTTGTTCAGGAGTCTTATGGCTTGGGGGTAAAAACTGTTGAGAAGCCTTTTTGTCCTAGACTTGGCCGTTCGGTACCATGCGGTAGTAGAGATAACAGTCTATGACTGGGGTGGCTGGGGTCTTTGACCATTTTTAGGGCCTTCCTCTGACATCGCCTGGTGTAGAAGTCCTGGATGGTCGGCAGCTTTGCCCCAGTGATGTACTGGGCCGTACACACTACCCTCAGCCTTGCGGTCGGAGGCCGAGCAATTGCCGTACCAGGCAGTGATGCAACTGGTTAGGATGCTCTCGATGTTGCAGCTGTAGAACCTTTTGAGGATCTCAGGACCCATGCCAAATCGTTTTAGTTTCCTGAGGGGGAATAGGCTTTGTCTTGCCCTCTTCACGACTGTCTTGGTGTGTTTGGACCATTCTAGTTTGTTGTTGATGTGGACACCAAGGAATTTGAAGCTCTCAACCTCCACTACAGCCCCTTCGATGAGAATGGGGTCGTGCTTAGTGCTCCTTTTCCTGTTGTCCACAATCATCTCCTTAGTCTTGGTTACGTTGAGGGATAGGTTGTTATTCTGGCACCAGCCGGCCAGGTCTCTGACCTCCGTCCTATAGGCTGTCTCGTCGTTGTTGGTGATCAGACCTATCACTGTCGTGTAGTCAGCAAACTTAATGATGGTGTTGGAGTCGTGCCTGGCCATGCAGTTGAGTGAACAGGGAGTACAGGAGGGGACTGAGCACGCACCCCTGGGGAGCTCCAGTGTTGAGGATCAGCATGGCAGATGTGTTGCTACCTACCCTCACCACTTGGGGGCAGCCTGTCAGGAAGTCCAGGATCCAGTTGCAGAGAGAGGTGCTTAGTCCCAGGATCCTTAGCTCGGTGATGAGCTTTGAGGGTACTATGGTGTTGAACGCTGATTTGTAGTCAATGAATAGCATTCTCACATAGGTGAGGAAGGGCAGTGTTGAGTGCAATAGATATTGCATCATCTGTGCATCTGTTTGGGCGGTATGCAAATTGTAGTGGGTCTAGGGTTTCTGGGATAATGGTGTTCATGTGAGCCAAGACCAAGGAGCTATCCAAACAGGTCAGGGACAAAGTTGTGTCACGGCAGATTTCCTCCTCTTCGTCCGAATAGGAGTAAGGATCGGACCAAGTGTTCGTCATTTTAATAGAAAAACTGAACACTACAAAACAACAAAGTGACAACCGTGATGCTAATGACACACTGTGCTAACAAGCAACATAACATAGACAATCACCCACAATCCACAATGACAAAACAGGCTACCTAAATATGGTTCGCAGTCAGGGACAACGATTGACAGCTGCCTCTGATTGAGAACCATATCAGGCCAAACATAGAAATAGAAAATCATAGAAAAACTAACATGGACAACCCACCCAACTCACGCCCTGACCATACTAAAACAAAAGACAAAACAAAGGTCAGAACGTGACAAGTTGTGGAGAAGTACAGACCAGTGTTGGGTTGTAAAAAATATCAGAAACTTTGAACATCCCAAGGAGCACCATTAAATCTATTATTAAAAAATGGAAAGAATATGGCACCACAACAAACCTGCCAAGAGAGGGCCACCGACCAAAACTCACAGACCAGGAAAGGAGGGCATTAATCAGAGAGGCCACAAAGAGAGCAAAAATAATCCTGAAGGAGCTCCAACACTTTACAGTGGAGAGAGTATCTGTCCATATGAACACTTTAAGCTGTACACTCCACAGAGCTGGGCTTTATGAAAGAGTGGCAAGAAAGAAAAGCCATTGCTTAATGAAAAAAATAAGCAAACACGTTTGGTGTACCAAAGGCATGTGAGAGACTCCCCAAACATACGGAAGAAGGTACTCTGGTCAGATGAGACTAACATTGAGCTTTTTGGCCATGAAAAACCCAACACCTCTCATCACAGGAGAATACAATCCCTTGGAATGGCCTAGTCAAAGCCCGTAACTCAATCCAATTAAGAATCTGTGAAATGACTTAAAGATTGCTGTACACCAGTGGAACCCATCCAACTTGAAGGGGCTGGAGCAGTTTTGCCTTGAAGAATGGGCAAAAATCCCAGTGGCTATATGTGCCAAGCTTATAGAAACATACCCCAGGAGTCTTGCAGCTGTCATTGCTGCACAAGTTGTCTCTACAAAGTATTGACTTTTTCATTTTTTTGGTCTTATTTCTTGTTCGTTTCACAATAAATAAATAAAAATTGTGTCTTCAAAGTGGTAGGCATGTGTAAATCAAATGAACCCCCCAACAAACCCCCCAACAATCAATTTAAATTCCAGGTTGTAAGCAACAAAATAGGAAAAATGTCAAGGGGAGTGAATACTTTCGCAAGCCAGTTGTTGGTCAGGCTCACATTGCTATGGAGGAATTTTAGCCCATTCCATGCAGAACTGCTGTAACTCAGCAACAGGTGTGGGTTTTCAGGCAAGAAATGCTTATTTCAAGTCCTGCCATATTTAATGGGTCCCCCCCAAAAAGGTGCGGACTCCGGCCGCAAAACCTAAACCCATAGGGGAGGGTCTGTGTGGACATCTGTCCGCGATGGCGGCTCCGGCTCCGGCGCGCGACGTGGACCCCACTCCACCTTAGTCTTGGCCGACTTAGGTGGCGCCTTTGGAGACAGTGCCTCTGTAACCCAACATATTTTTCCGTCAATGATTCTAGTGGTTTTTATGCAAATTGCTAATACCGCATCAAAAGCTCAGAGAGTCGTCAGGGTATGTGTCATCGACCTGTGCCAACTTTCCCATGATTGAAATCCATTCGAATTGTTTGAGCACGCATTCCTGGCTCCAGTCACTGTTAATGAACAGGTGAGGCATGGGGCTTTACTGCATACCCTACAGGCGCTACCTTTAGTAAAGTCATTGAGTGCAATCCATATTTTGTGCATACTATGGTATCCCTGGGGGATGGTAATAGGGGCGGTACATGAGACGACGTTGGCTCCCTCTGCTGGGGATACGGGAGCTGGGCACCCCAACACGGACAGATATCAGTGGAAGTAATTAGAGGAAAATGCCAACCAGCCATGGAGGCTAAATAAAAGGAGCACAATGGCACACCGCAAGGGAGAAGGTGGAGAGATGGACACCAGTTAAGAGAGAGAAGAAAGGCCGGGCAAAACCGAAGTGATTTCTTTGATATATTTATTTTCTGTCTTAGTAAAGTTGTTTTGTGGACTAAAGCCTCTGTCTCTGTGTCAATCTGCATGCTCAACACAACACAATACGTACAGGCTTAATGTTGTGGGAGAGGCATACAGTGCCTTTGAGAATTTAGGCATTTCTACCAGTGGAGGCTCTTTAGAGGAAAAAGGTGAGGACCATACTCCTCAGTCAATTTCATACAAATAAAAGTAGAGAAACAAACGTTATCCTTTTTAAATAAAACTATACTAAATATATTAATGTCACCAAATAATTTATTAAAACACACTGTTTTGCAATGGAGGACTACATTAGGCTCATTAGCCTCTGTAGGGTAGCACCATGGTGTAGCCGGAGGACAGCTCGTTTCCGTCCTCCTCAGGGTACATTGACTGCAGTACATAAGCTAGCAGGCTCGTGGTTCTTACCCCCTTCCATAGACTTACACAATATTTATGACCACTCCCGTAGGACGTCCTCCAACGTATCAGAGCTCTTGCAGCATAAACTGATATGTTGTCCACCCAATCAAAGGATCAGAGAATTAATCTAGTACTGAGAACATAAGCTACAGCTTAGCTAGCACTGCAGTGCATAAAATGTGGTGAGTATTTGACTCAAAGAGAGAGAAAGATAACAGTTTTGAACAAATTAATTTCTTAAAAATTTAAGGAGAAGCAAGAGAGAGAGATAGTAATTTAGTATTTTTCTTAAATGCAGCTTGCTAGCTAGTTTATCCTACTCAAACATCCAGCTCAAAAACAGAGGGATGCTACTGTATGTTAACTAACTGACTATGGCTATCCAACACTGGAACTCTTCCAAGTCGAGGTAAGCTTTTGGTTGTATTAATTTATTGCCACTGGTGCCCACCGGTGTAACTGCTAAACTGCATACTATACTGTCCTGCACGATTGTAGCTGGTTTACTAATGCGTTAGTTCAATTAGCTATGTTGTTGACTTGACCTTAGCCTACATCGTTGTCACCATATTAGCTATGTGTAGAGGTTATGATATGAAGGTTTGGCTTGGACACAGACAGCAGATGTGCACTGAAGTCCACAAGTGAAGGGCAAAGGTGAGAGGAGGAAAGCGCATAGATGCGCTTAATGATCTGGCTGGTATGAAAGTGAAATGAGTTTGCGATCTGATCAGAGGTGTATTCATTCCGACTATTCTGTTGAAAGTGTTTCTTAAACGTAAGCAAATGGAACTAAATCGGGATAAACATACCTGAATTTGTCCCCAAAACTATATTGTTTGCAACTATTGGACTAATGATTACACCCTGGATCAGCTAGATCCAGGCAAGATTGTGCAAGGCGGTATTGGATGTGGCAACGTCTGTCACCTTGATTACTAACATTTCGCTCAACCTGTGCACCTGCGTTGTAAACTTTCATTCAAAGGCTAGGTTGTAGCAACCCCATGATGGGTATAGGGAACATTTGAATATCGTGTAGTAAGTAGCCTAAACATATCCATGTTACATTGAGCTGGCTAAATGGAATATGAATGACAGTCATCCAGTACGCTGTAATAGAAAGAAGGCCATGCTCATAAAAAATAATTGTCCTTCCCATCTTAATTAAATGACATCGACCACCACTGGTGTCTACAAAGTTTGGTGCTCCAATAACTTACCCTTATATTCACCTAGCCAGCTAAGAATATGGATATTATGCACCTCAAACAATTTTCCCCAAGGATAGACAAGGTAGGCCTAAATGCATTTTTCCTTTAAAATTAGCGCGTCACTGTTGGATGGTGATGTTTATTACAAACGTGTAACACATATGTGACTTTGAAAAAATGTAGCAGGTTAGGAGAATGTGAAGAGTTTTATTCCAAAATGCTATATCCACAAAAAATATATATTTGTGTTTTCACATATGGGTTTATTGTATTGTCGTATTGGGGGTTTTGTAGGCATTGGGATTGTGGTTGATTAGGGGTGTGTCTAGTATAGGCTTGGCTGCCTGAGGCGGTTCTCAATCAGAGTCAGGTGATTCTTGTTGTCTCTGATGGGGAACCGTATTTAGGTAGCCTGGGTTTCACTGTGTATTTTGTGGGTGATTGTTCCTGTCTCTGTGTAGTGTTCACCAGATAGGCTGTAATTAGATTTCACGTTCCGTTTATTTGTAGAAGTTATTTCATGTATCGCGCTGCATTTCGGTCCGACTCTCTTTCTACAAACGAAGAACGCCGTTACACTGGGTGCGCTATATACATAAAGTGCTTTCATTTCTAAATGGTAAGAGTGTATGAAAATACACTCTTAGAATTAGTGGTGACTTGAGGAACCCTGGAGATCCTCAAGTAACCCCTGGAGTTCCTCAATTGCTAGTCAATGGTTCATATTTGCACCTTTGGTTAGTTCAGATGTTTATGGAGGAACAGTTTATGTTTCAATGTAGCAAAGGGTTCCTAGAGCAACCCAGGACTGTAAGCATGGCTTAATAGGGATGTGGCTTTCAGATATATATTTTTTGGCCACCCTTGGAAGTAAATGTCATTCCTGTTCATCTGTTCTGTTGTATTACCATCACATGTTAAGGTTGAACATTGACAGTTTTGTAGCTTCAATGAGGCTTATAGCGGTGTATGAGTTCCTCAAGAGCAAATCCTGAAGTTGGAATAGTTACCACTGTATTACTATAATTACTATATGTAATGTAATACTGTACGTGTACAAACTTAAAATGATGAACAGAAATGAAATTTACTCAGCGGGTGGACAAAAATAACTATCTGAAAGCCACTCCTCCAATAAGCAACGCCTCCAATCTTCAAAAAGCTTCTAGTTTGAATCTTTAAACAGGGGTTCCTCAAATTCCCTTTTCAGAACTGGAATGGTTCTCCCTCTGTGGCAATTTTCTTTAACCCATTACATTACATTTACATTTAAGTCATTTAGCAGACGCTCTTATCCAGAGCGACTTACAAATTGGTGCATTCACCTTATGACATCCAGTGGAACAGCCACTTTACAATAGTGCATCTAAATCTTTTAAGGGGGGGGAGAAGGATTACTTTATCCTATCCTAGGTATTCCTTAAAGAGGTGGGGTTTCAGGTGTCTCCGGAAGGTGGTGATTGACTCCGCTGTCCTGGCGTCGTGAGGGAGTTTGTTCCACCATTGGGGGGCCAGAGCAGCGAACAGTTTTGACTGGGCTGAGCGGGAACTGTACTTCCTCAGTGGTAGGGAGGCGAGCAGGCCAGAGGTGGATGAACGCAGTGCCCTTGTTTGGGTGTAGGGCCTGATCAGAGCCTGGAGGTACTGAGGTGCCGTTCCCCTCACAGCTCCGTAGGCAAGCACCATGGTCTTGTAGCGGATGCGAGCTTCAACTGGAAGCCAGTGGAGAGAGCGGAGGAGCGGGGTGACGTGAGAGAACTTGGAAAGGTTGAACACCAGACGGGCTGCGGCGTTCTGGATGAGTTGTAGGGGTTTAATGGCACAGGCAGGGAGCCCAGCCAACAGCGAGTTGCAGTAATCAAGACGGGAGATGACAAGTGCCTGGACCTGCGCCGCTTCCTGTGTGAGGCAGGGTCGTACTCTGCGGATGTTGTAGAGCATGAACCTACAGGAACGGGCCACCGCCTTGATGTTAGTTGAGAACGACAGGGTGTTGTCCAGGATCACGCCGAGGTTCTTAGCGCTCTGGGAGGAGGACACAATGGAGTTGTCAACCGTGATGGCGAGATCATGGAACGGGCAGTCCTTCCCCGGGAGGAAGAGCAGCTCCGTCTTGCCGAGGTTCAGCTTGAGGTGGTGATCCGTCATCCACACTGATATGTCTGCCAGACATGCAGAGATGCGATTCGCCACCTGGTCATCAGAAGTGGGAAAGGAGAAGATTAATTGTGTGTCGTCTGCATAGCAATGATAGGAGAGACCATGTGAGGTTATGATAGAGCCAAGTGACTTGGTGTATAGCGAGAATAGGAGAGGGCCTAGAACAGAGCCCTGGGGGACACCAGTGGTGAGAGTGCGTGGTGAGGAGACAGATTCTCGCCACGCCACCTGGTAGGAGCGACCTGTCAGGTAGGACGCAATCCAAGCGTGGGCCGCGCCGGAGATGCCCAACTCGGAGAGGGTGGAGAGGAGGATCTGATGGTTCACAGTATCGAAGGCAGCCGATAGGTCTAGAAGGATGAGAGCAGAGGAGAGAGAGTTAGCTTTAGCAGTGTGGAGCGCCTCCGTGATACAGAGAAGAGCAGTCTCAGTTGAATGACTAGTCTTGAAACCTGACTGATTTGGATCAAGAAGGTCATTCTGAGAGAGATAGCGGGAGAGCTGGCCAAGGACGGCACGTTCAAGAGTTTTGGAGAGAAAAGAAAGAAGGGATACTGGTCTGTAGTTGATGACATCGGAGGGATCGAGTGTAGGTTTTTTCAGAAGGGGTGCAACTCTCGCTCTCTTGAAGACGGAAGGGACGTAGCCAGCGGTCAGGGATGAGTTGATGAGCGAGGTGAGGTAAGGGAGAAGGTCTCCAGAAATGGTCTGGAGAAGAGAAGAGGGGATAGGGTTAAGCGGGCAGGTTGTTGGGCGGCCGGCCGTCACAAGACGCGAGATTTCATCTGGAGAGAGAGGGGAGAACGAGGTCAGAGCACAGGGTAGGGCAGTGTGAGCAGAACCAGCGGTGTCGTTTGACTTAGCAAACGAGGATCGGATGTCGTCGACCTTCTTTTCAAAATGGTTGACGAAGTCATCTGCAGAGAGGGAGGAGGGGGGGAGGGGGAGGAGGATTCAGGAGGGAGGAGAAGTTGGCAAAGAGCTTCCTAGGGTTAGAGGCAGATGCTTGGAATTTAGAGTGGTAGAAAGTGGCTTTAGCAGCAGAGACAGAGGAGGAAAATGTAGAGAGGAGGGAGTGAAAGGATGCCAGGTCCGCAGGGAGACGAGTTTTCCTCCATTTCCACTCGGCTGCCCGGAGCCCTGTTCTGTGAGCTTGCAATGAGTCGTCGAGCCACGGAGCGGGAGGGGAGGACCGAGCCGGCCTGGAGGATAGGGGACATAGAGAGTCAAGGGATGCAGAAAGGGAGGAGAGGAGGGTTGAGGAGGCAGAATCAGGAGATAGGTTGGAGAAGGTTTGAGCAGAGGGAAGAGATGATAGGATGGAAGATGAGAGAGTAGCGGGGGAGAGAGAGCGAAGGTTGGGACGGCGTGATACCATCCGAGTAGGGGCAGTGTGGGAAGTGTTGGATGAGAGCGAGAGGGAAAAGGATACAAGGTAGTGGTCGGAGACTTGGAGGGGAGTTGCAATGAGGTTAGTGGAAGAACAGCATCTAGTAAAGATGAGGTCGAGCGTATTGCCTGCCTTGTGAGTAGGGGGAAGGTGAGAGGGTGAGGTCAAAAGAGGAGAGGAGTGGAAAGAAGGAGGCAGAGAGGAATGAGTCAAAGGTAGACGTGGGGAGGTTAAAGTCGCCCAGAACTGTGAGAGGTGAGCCGTCCTCAGGAAAGGAGCTTATCAAGGCATCAAGCTCATTGATGAACTCTCCGAGGGAACCTGGAGGGCGATAAATGATAAGGATGTTAAGCTTGAAAGGGCTGGTAACTGTGACAGCATGGAATTCAAAGGAGGCGATAGACAGATGGGTAACGGGAGAAAGAGAGAATGACCACTTGGGAGAGATGAGGATCCCGGTGCCACCACCCCGCTGACCAGAAGCTCTCGGGGTGTGCGAGAACACGTGGGCGGACGAAGAGAGAGCAGTAGGAGTAGCAGTGTTATCTGTGGTGATCCATGTTTCCGTCAGTGCCAAGAAGTCGAGGGACTGGAGGGAGGCATAGGCTGAGATGAACTCTGCCTTGTTGGCCGCAGATCGTCAGTTCCAGAGGCTACTGGAGACCTGGAACTCCACGTGGGTCGTGCGCGCTGGGACCACCAGATTAAGGTGGCCGCGGCCATGCGGTATGGAGCGTTTGTATGGTCTGTGCAGAGAGGAGAGAACAGGGATAGACAGACACATAGTTGACAGGCTACAGAAGAGGCTACGCTAATGCAAAGGAGATTGGAATGACAAGTGGACTACACGTCTCGAATGTTCAGAAAGTTAAGCTTACGTAGCAAGAATCTTATTGACTAAAATGATTAAAATGATACAGTACTGCTGAAGTAGGCTAGCTGGCAGTGGCTGTGTTGTTGACACTACACTAATCAAGTCGTTCCGTTGAGTGTAATAGTTTCTACAGTGCTGCTATTCGGGGGCTAGCTGGCTAGCTAGCAGTGTTGATTACGTTACGTTGCGTTAAAAGAATGACAATAGCTGGCTAGCTAACCTAGAAAATCGCTCTAGACTACACAATTATCTTTGATACAAAGACGGCTATGTAGCTAGCTATGTAGCTAGCTACGATCAAACAAATCAAACCGTTGTACTGTAATGAAATGAAATTAAAATGTGATACTACCTGTGGAGCGAAGCGGAATGCGACCGGGTTGTTGAGTGCGGAAGTTCTATTCGGTAGACGTTGGCTAGCTGTTGGCTAGCTAGCAGTGTCTCCTACGTTAAGGACGACAAATAGCTGGCTAGCTAACCTCGGTAAATTAAGATAATCACTCTAAGACTACACACTCTAAACTACACAATTATCTTGGATACGAAGACAGCAAAGACAACTATGTAGCTAGCTAACACTACACTAATCAAGTCGTTCAGTTGAGTGTAATAGTTTCTACAGTGCTGCTATTCGGTAGACGGTGGACGTTTGCTAGCTGGCTAGCTGCTGGGCAGATAGCAGTGAAGACTACGTTAGGATGACGAAATACGATAATTACGCAATTATCTTTGATACAAAGGCGGCTATGTAGCTAGCTAAAAAGAAATTGCTAAGATTAGACAAATCAAACCGTTGTACTATAATGAAATGTAATGAAATGTAATGAAAAGTTATACTACCTGCGGACCGAAGTGCGGATGCGACCGCTCGCTCCAACCCGGAAGTACAGAGGTGGATCCTAATCCGCATCCACAAAAATATTTCAAAGTGTCCATAAAGCACTCAGGACGGGCCCCCATGGATAGAGGGCCGTGGAAGGGTGTTCACAGAGTGGGCATGCATATTAGGAGTACCTTTGAAGAACTTCAGATGTTTCAATGAGGAGACTCTCAGTTACATAGCAGATGTACACCTAGCACAACGATAGCACAAGTTCTGTTTTGTTACTATGCATTTGGCTACCGAAACTAACCGAAAATTCAGTCACCTACACGTTGAACTTTTTTCCGAATTAACTCCATAATATCGACTGAAACATGGAAAACGTTGTTTGAATCAATCCTCAAGGTGTTTTGTCATATATCTCTTCATTGAAATGCCGTCCCTGGAAGCCTGCATTCTTCTCTGATTCGAATGGAAAAATACTGGTAGCTGACTTTTGCGCACCAATTTCCACACAGACACCGTGCGGGACTCCTTCCAGGCTCCTTTGCTTCTAAAAGTGTACCCTCAAAAAAAGGTACTGTCACCTCATATGAAACATTTGATCTCAAATACAAAATGCTATAGCGCCAAGTTTAAAATGTTGGCTCACTGTCCAAATACAAGCTGTGTGTAGAGAAGAGTATGCCACTCTGGTTGTTGGAGCTATATGTTGTATGGTGAACTTGGGCTGCATCAGGGTTTATGTGTGAGTAAATCTGGCTTTGATAATAGATAGTTCCCACATCACTATACCTTTATGAGCCATAACACCTTTACCATCTTTTTTTGTGTTGTTGAAACACAAATGTGCTAAACTGCACTGTAACACAATATTGATACAACAAATGCAGTAAAAACAAATTGGGGATGGAATAGATTAGTTAAGCAGCCACATAAAGATGTGTTCCCAGAGTGGAAAAACACATTCAACATGTACTTTTCTGAACCACCCAGCAGAAAAAATTTTGGTGTAAGGAATACCATCATATTCAATCAATCCCTATACCAGTCTGCTGTTCCCACATGCTTCAAGAGGGCCACCATTGTTCCTGTTCCCAAGAAAGCTAAGGTAACTGAGCTTAACGACTACCGCCCCGTAGCACTCACTTCCATCATCATGAAGTGCTTTGAGAGACTAGTCAAGGACCATATCACCTCCACCCTACCTGACACCCTAGACCCACTGCAATTTGCTTACCGCCCAAATAGGTCCAAAGACGATGCAATCTCAACCACACTGCACAATGCCCTAACCCATCTGGACAAGAGGAATACCTATGTGAGAATGCTGTTCATTGACTACAGCTCGGCATTCAACACCAGCTCGTCATCAAGCTCGAGACCCTGGGTCTCGACCCCGCCCTGTGCAACTGGGTACTGGACTTCCTGACGGGCCGCCCCCAGGTGGTGAGGGTAGGCAACAACATCTCCACCCCGCTGTCCTCAACACTGGGGCCCCACAAGGGTGCGTTCTGAGCCCTCTCCTGTACTCCCTGTTCACCCACGACTGCGTGGCCACGCACGCCTCCAACTCAATCATCAAGTTTGCGGACGACACAACAGTGGTAGGCTTGATTACCAACAACGACGAGATGGCCTACAGGGAGGAGGTGAGGGCCCTCGGAGTGTGGTGTCAGGAAAATAACCTCGCACTCAACGTCAACAAAACTAAGGAGATGATTGTGGACTTCAGGAAACAGCAGAGGGAACACCCCCCTATCCACATCGATGGAGTTTTAAGTTCCTCGGCATACACATCACAGACAAACTGAATTGGTCCATTCACACAGACAGCATCGTGAAAAAGGCGCAGCAGCGCCTCTTCAACCTCAGGAGGCTGAAGAAATTTGGCTTGTCACCAAAAGCACTCACAAACTTCTACAGATGCACAATCGAGAGCATCCTGGCAGGCTGTATCACCGCCTGGTACGGCAACTGCTCCGCCCACAACCGTAAGGCTCTCCAGAGGGTAGTGAGGTCTGCACAACGCATCACCGGGGGCAAACTACCTGCCCTCCAGGACACCTACACCACCCGATGTTGCAGGAAGGCCATAAAAATCATCAAGGACAACAACCACCCGAGCCACTGCCTATTCACCCCGCAATCATCCAGAAGGCGAGGTCAGTACAGGTGCATCAAAGCCGGGACCGAGAGACTGAAAAACAGCTTCTATCTCAAGGCCATCAGACTGTTAAACAGCCAACACTAACATTGAGTGGCTGCTGTCAACACACTAACACTGACTAAACTCCTGCCACTTTAATAATGGGAATTTATGGGAAATGATGTAAAATATCTCACTAGCCACTTTAAACAATGCTACCTAATATAATATTTACATACCCTACATTATTCATCTCATATGCATACGTATATACTGTACTCTATATCATCTACTGCATCCTTATGTAATACACGTATCACTAGCCACTTTAAACTATGCCACTTTGTTTACATACTCATCTCATTTTATTTATTTTTTATTTATTTCACCTTTATTTAACCAGGTAGGCAAGTTGAGAACAAGTTCTCATTTACAATTGCGACCTGGCCAAGATAAAGCAAAGCAGTTCGACAGATACAACGACACAGAGTTACACATGGAGTAAAACAAACATACAGTTAATAATACAGTATAAACAAGTCTATATACAATGAGAGCAAATTAGGTGAGAAGGGAGGTAAAGGCAAAAAAGGCCATGGTGGCAAAGTAAATACAATATAGCAAGTAAAACACTGGAATGGTAGTTTTGCAATGGAAGAAAGTGCAAAGTAGAAATAAAAATAATGGGGTGCAAAGGAGCAAAATAAATAAATAAATAAAATACAGTTGGGAAAGAGGTAGTTGTTTGGGCTAAATTATAGGTGGGCTATGTACAGGTGCTGTAATCTGTAAGATGCTCTGACAGTTGGTGCTTAAAGCTAGTGAGGGAGATGTGTTTCCAGTTTCAGAGATTTTTGTAGTTCATCCCAGTCATTGGCAGCAGAGAACTGGAAGGAGAGGCGGCCAAAGAAAGAATTGGTTTTGGGGTTGACTAGAGAGATGTACCTGCTGGAGCGTGTGTTACAGGTGGGAGATGCTATGGTGACCAGCGAGCTGAGATAAGGGGGGAATTTACCTAGCAGGGTCTTGTAGATGACATGGAGCCAGTGGGTTTGGCGACGAGTATGAAGCGAGGGCCAACCAACGAGAGCGTACAGGTCGCAATGGTGGGTAGTATATGGGGCTTTGGTGACAAAACGGATTGCACTGTGATAGACTGCATCCAATTTGTTGAGTAGGGTATTGGAGGCTATTTTGTAAATGACATCGCCAAAGTCGAGGATTGGGAGGACGGTCAGTTTTACAAGGGTATGTTTGGCAGCATGAGTGGATAGGAAGCCAATTCTAGATTTAACTTTGGATTGGAGATGTTTGATATGGGTCTGGAAGGAGAGTTTACAGTCTAACCAGACACCTAAGTATTTGTAGTTGTCCACGTACTCTAAGTCAGAGCCGTCCAGAGTAGTGATGTTGGACAGGCGGGTAGGTGCAGGTAGCGATCGGTTGAAGAGTATGCATTTAGTTTTACTTGTATTTAAGAGCAATTGGAGGCCACGGAAGGAGAGTTGTATGGCATTAAAGCTTGCCTGGAGGGTTGTTAACACAGTGTCCAAAGAAGGGCCGGAAGTATACAGAATGGTGTCGTCTGCGTAGAGGTGGATCAGGGACTCACCAGCAGCAAGAGCGACCTCATTGATGTATACAGAGAAGAGAGTCATATGTATATACTGTACTCGATACCATCTACTGTAGAGCCTATGCTGCTCTGTACCATCACTCATTCATATATCTTTATGTACATATTCTTTATCCCCTTACACTGTGTATAAGACAGTAGTTTTGGAATTGTTAGTTAGATTACATGTTGGTTATTACTGCATTGTCGGAACTAGAAGCACAAGCATTTCGCTACACTCGCATTAACATCTGCTAACCATGTGTATGTGACAAATAAAATTTGATTTGATGTTATTTTTTCTCGTTATTGTTATTCATTAATCACTGTGTATTTATTCCTTTATTCCTTCGCATTTTTATTTATCTTTAACTCTGCATTTTGGAAAATAACCCATAAGTAAGCAATTCACTGTTAGTGTAATTCTGTTGTTTGTGAAGCATGTGACACATAACATTTGATTTGATTTGAAATACAGTGTTTCAGAAAGGTTATGAGATTATCCATGTAATACTCCTATTATCTTGTTAGATTTTGCCACTGCTGTATATTGCAGTTAGATATTAGAGGGATTTTAAATATATAAAATACTGTGTATCCCTCTTGCATTCAGAATTCTAGAGTTTGCCCCACTGTTCTCTCTGACTCTGAACTATATCCAGAGATCTGTTGCTATGTGCTATGAATAATTATTTCTCTCACACACACTCTTTCACAAACAGACTGACGCACAACTGCACAGACAAACATACGCTCACATACACAGAACGCAAGCTCATAAGAATGAACACACATATGCAAACACACTCACGCATACATATACGCACACGCATACTGACAGCATGTTTGGATTTCTCATTGATTTTCAAACAGTACCCGTGGAGCAAATCTTTTAAACCAAATCTTCTGGGAACCAACACTGTATACTAGGGTTGAGAGCATCATTGTCCCTTGCAATACCGTTGCAATACTCTGAAGTTAATAGTCTGCCCTTAAGAGAGAGACATTGTGTTCTACTCTAATACACTGGACTCATACCTCAGGCCCAGGGTAACGGTAATAGAGACTGGAGAGAGGATGTGGTTAGAATGTAGTATTGGCATTGGCAGCAGTTGCAGTGTATATATTGACAGCCATGCATAGAGCGGGGAAGATACACCGTATGGATCACTTATTGCAGGCATTTTGCTGATATTGTTCATTACGATAAGAAGCCTATACTAGAGAAATGTGAAGTTTGAAATGGAATACATTTTATAATGTGGGTGATCGTTAATGGGACAATTGATGGCTACAACCATCAAACTACAAGTAGTAGTTTAATTAAAGGATCATAAAATCAAACTGTAGAGCACATTAATGCTATAAACGTATTGTTCATTTTATCACTATCGCATCAATTCAGGCAATTTATCATGATGTGGATTTTTGTCCATATTGCCCAGCTCTACCCATGCACTTTTCTTAAATAATTCACAATGTATGCTGATTTCATGATGACTTGTACACGTTCAAGGCCCCCACTACCAGAGGCAGCAAAGCAACCTTACAGCATTATCAAACGTCCCCAATGTTTGATTGTAAGGAGGGTTATTTTCTTTGAATACTTCATTTAGTCGTAGGTCAAGCATTCAGAGAAAAGAAGACCCTCCCTACAATCAAACATGGTGGAGGTTCGATAACGCTGTGGGGTTGCTTTTCTGCCTCTAGTACTCTGGGGCTTGAACATGTGCAAGACATGAAATCAGTAGCTTATAAAGGTGTTTTCGGAGTGCAGTGTCCCAAAACTGGGTCTCCGTTAAAGATAGTTGGTGTTCTAGCAGGACAACAACCCCAAATACTCATCAAAAAGCACTCAAGAATGGTTAATGAAGCACTGGATTATTCTAGGGTGGCCAGCGACAGTGGAGGCGTCTTAGAAGAGGAAGGTGAGTGTCACGCCTTGGTCTTAGTATTTTGTGTTTTCGTTATTTATTTGGTCAGGCCAGGGTGTGACATGGGTTATTGTGGTGTGTTTTTGTTTTGGGGTTTTTGTGGGGTGTCTAGCTTAGTCTATGGCTGCCTGAGGCGGTTCTCAATCAGAGTCAGGTGATTATCGTTGTCTCTGATTGGGAACCATATTTAGGCAGCCATATTCTTTGAGTATGTCGTGGGTGATTGTTCCTGTCTCTGTGTTTGTTGTCACAAGATAGGCTGTATAGGTTTTCACGTTCCGTTTGTTGTTTTGTAGATTCCATGTATCGTTAATCTTTTCATTAAAGAACATGAGTAACCACCACGCCGCATTTTGGTCCGCTCCTCTTTCAACAGACGAACGCCGTTACAGAATCACCCACCTCAACTGGACCAAGCGGCGTGTCAACAGGCAGCGACTGCAGAAGCAGCGAAAGGAGGAACGGACATGGGAGGATGAATTGTTCGGAGAAGGACCCTGGGATCAGCCTGGAGAATATCGCCACCCCAAAGAAGAACTGGAGGCGGATAGCTGAGAGGCGCTGGTATGAGGAGAGCAACAGCGGCAGCAGGAGCAGCAATATCGGGACTACACTACTTGGGAGGAAATAGACAGGTGGGCGGTCGACACAGAGAGAGTGCCGGAGCCCGCCTGGGATTCGCTGGAGCAGTGCGAAGCAGGTTATCGGAGAATGGAGTTGGCGAAGCAGGCATGGCGGTGCGGACGGAAGACCGAGAGTCAGCCCCAAAAATGTATTGGAGGGGGCTCAGGGAGAGTGTGGCAGAATCAGGAGTCAGACCTGAGCCAACTCTCCCTGTTTATCGTGAGGACCCAAGGAGGAGACCAGAACCAGAGCCGGTGTTAGAGGTGAGCGAAGCAGAGACTGTGAAGGAGTTAATGGGGAAATTGGAGGAGAGAGTAATGAGGGAGTTGCTAGTTTGGTGCTTTAGGTACGATATTCGTCCGACGGAGCGTGTCGGGGATTTGATGGCACCTGGGTCAGCGCTCCATACTCGTCCTGAGGTGCGTGTTAGTCGGCTGGTGAAAATTGTGCCAGCCTCACGCACTAGGCCTCCTGTGTACCTACCTAGCCTTGCACGTCCTGTGCCAACCCTGCTCTCAGGCTCTCCAGTACACCTTCACGGTCCGGTCCATCCTGTGCCACCTTTACACACCAGTCCTCCGGTGGCAGCTCCCCGCACCAGGCTTCCTGTGTGTGTTCTTGGTCCAGTACCACCAGTTCCAGCACCACGCACCAGGCCTTCAGTGCGCCTCGCCTGTTCAGCGCAGCCAGCGCTTTCCTCCTCCCCTGCGCTGCCGGAGTCTCCCGCCTGTTTAGCGCAGCCAGAGCTTTCCTCCTCTCCTGCGCTGCCGGAGTGTCCCGCATGTTCAGCGCTGCCAGAGCCTTCCTCCTCTACAGCGCTGCTGGAGTCTCCTGCCTGTTCAGCGCAGCCAGAGCTGCCAGCCTGCATGGAGCAGCCTGAGCTGCCAGCCTGCATGGTGCAGCCTGAGCTGCCAGCCTGCATGGAGCAGCCAGAGCTGTCAGTCTGCATTGTGCAGCCAGGGCTGTCAGTCTGCATGGAGCAGCCAGAGCTGTCAGTCTGCATGGAGCAGCCAGAGCTGTCAGTCTACATGGAACAGCCAGATCTGCCAGTCAGCCAGACTCTTCCAGATCTGCCAGTCAGCCAGACTCTTCTAGATCCGCCAGTCAGCCAGGATCTGCCAGATCCAACTACCTGCCTGAGCTTCCTCTCAGTACTGGGCTTCCTCTCAGTACTGGGCTTCCTCTCAGTACTGAGCTTCCTCTCAGTGCCGAGCTTCCCCTCAGTGCCGAGCTTCCCCTCAGTGCCGAGCTTCCCATCAGTCCCGAGCTTCCCCTCAGTCCCGAGCTTCCCCTCAGTCCCGAGCTTCCCCTCAGTCCCGAGCATCCACCTCAGTCCCGAGCTGCCCCTCAGTCCAGTGGGGTCCTTGGTGAGGGTTATTAGGACAAGGTCGGCGGCGAGGGTCGCCAATCAAAGGACGCGTTACAGGGGGACTAAGGCTTGGTTGGAGTGGGGTCCATGTCCCGAGCTGGAGCCCCCACCGTGGACAGACACCCACCCGGACCCTCCCCTTATGGGTTTAGGTGTGCGGCCGGGAGTCCGCACCTTGGGGGGGTTCTGTCACGCCTTGGTCTTAGTATTTTGTGTTTTCGTTATTTATTTGGTCAGGCCGGGGTGTGACATGGGTTATTGTGGTTCGTTTTTGTCATGGGGTTTTTGTGGGGTGTCTAGCTTAGTCTATGGCTGCCTGAGGCGGTTCTCAATCAGAGTCAGGTGATTATCGTTGTCTCTGATTGGGAACCATATTTAGGCAGCAATATTCTTTGAGTATGTCGTGGGTGATTGTTTCTGTCTCTGTGTTTGTTGTCACAAGATAGGCTGTATAGGTTTTCATGTTCCGTTTGTTGTTTTGTAGATTTAGTTATTTCATGTAATCGTTCATTTTTTCATTAAAGAACATGAGTAACCACCACGCCGCATTTTGGTCCGCTCCTCTTTCAACAGACGAACGCCGTTACAGGGAGGACCATCCTACTCAGTGAATTTTATAAAAAATAAAAATAATGAATCATTTAAAAAAGTATCCTTTTTAGACAAACATTTATTAAATAAACTCAAAAAAAAAATGTCTTCTCACTGTCAACTGCGTTTATTTTCAGCAAACCTAACATGTGTAAATATTTGTATGAACATAAGATTCAACAACTGACACAAAAACTGAACAAGTTCCACTGACATGTGACTAACAGGAATAGATTAATGTGTCCCTGAACAATTCAAAATCAAAGTAAAAGTCAGTATCTGGTGTGGCCACCAGCTTCATTAAGCACTGCAGTGCATCTCCTCCTCATGGACTGCACCAGATTTGCCAGTTGTTGCTGTGAGATGTTACCCCACTCTTCCACCAAGGCACCTGCAAGTTTCCGGACATTTCTGGGAGGAATGGCCCTGGCCCTCACCCTCCGATCCAACAGGTCCCAGACGTGCTCAATGGGATTGAGATCCGGGCTGTTCGCTGGCCATCGCAGAACACTGACATTCCTGTCTTGCAGGAAATCATGCAGTATGGCTGGTGGCATTGTCATGCTGGAGGGTCATGTCAGGATGAGCCTGCAGGAAGGGTACCACATGAGGGAGGAGGATGTCTCCCCTGTAACGCACAGCGTTGAGATTGCCTGCAATGACAATCATCTCAGTCTGATGATGCTTTGACACACCGCCCCAGACCATGACTGACCCTCCACCTCCAAATCTATCCCACTCCAGAGTACAGGCCTCGGTGTTACACTCATTCCTTTGACGATAAACGCGAATCCGACCATCACCTCTGGTGAGACAAAACCGTCACTCGTCAGTGAAGAGCACTTTTTGCCAGTCCTGTCTGGTCCAGCGACGGTGGGTTTGTGCTCTTAGACGGTGTTGTTGCCGTTGATGTCTGGTGAGGACCTGCCTTACAACAGGCCTACAAGCACTCAGTCCAGCCTCTCTCAGTCTATTGCGGACAGTCTGAGCACTGATGGAGGGATTGTGCATTTCTGATGTAAATCGGGCTGTTGTTGCCATCCTGTGCCTGTCCCGGAGGTGTGATGTTCGGATGTACCGATCCTGTGCAGGTATTGTTACACATGGTCTGCCACTGCGAGGACGATCAGCTGTCCATCCTGTCTCCCTGTGGTGCTGTCTTAGACGTCTCACAGTACGGACATTACAATTTACAATTTATTGCCCTGGCCACATCTGTAGTCCTCGTGCCTCCTTACAGCATGCCTAAGGTACATTCACGCAGATGAGAATGGACCCTGGACATCTTTCCTTTGGTGTTTTTCAGAGTCAGTAGAAAGGCCTCTTTAGTAGAAAGGCCTCTTTCATAACTGTGACCTTAATTGCATACCGTCTGTAAGCTGTTAGTGTCTTAACGACCGTTCCACACATTGTTTAAACCCTTTACACTGAAGACTGTGAAGTAAATTGGATTTTTACGAATTATCTTTGAAAGAGAGGGTCCTGAAAAGTGCCGTTTCTTTTATTGCTGAGTTTGTATTCGTATGTCCCCAAATAACTGATTAAAACAAACTGTTTTGCAATGAAGGTCCACAGTAGCCTAAAGAGCACTGTAGGATAGAACCATGCTGTAGCCGGAGGACAGCTATTTTCCATCTTCCTGTGGGTGCATTGACTTCAATACAAAACCTAGGAGGCCATGGTTCTCACCCCCTTGCATAGACTTACACACTAATTATGACGACTTCCAGAGGACGTCCTCAAACCTATCAAAGCTCTTGCAGCATGAACAGACATGTTGGCCCTCCAATCAAAGGATCAGAGAATGAATCTAGTACTGTGGTGAGAAGTTGACACAAAGAGAGAAAGACAAGAGTTGAACAGTTTTGAACAAATACATTTCTTCAAAAATTAAGGAGAACCAGCAGAGACAGAGAGAGAGATTTCATTGTATTTATTTTTTCTGTTCCACTTACTGTACGCTAGCTAATGTTATTAATTTAGCCCATGCAACAAACTGACTGAGGAATTAAATATTTGTTAACTAGCTGGCTAAGGCTATCCAACACTCCAATGCTTCCAATTGTATTAATTTGTATTAATCTTTTGTCACCGGGGCCAGCCGGTGTAACTGCTAAACTGCTTGCTGTACACTACTCCGTGATGGTACACATGGATTGAATTGTGGGTTTACTAACCCGTTTGTTCTAGTAGCTATATTGATAATGACGTTGGCTAATATAGTGAAAACTATGTAGGTGGTGTGTAGCGGTTATGGTTTGAAGGTTTGGTTTGGAGAGGTTTTTTTGCCTGGTCACAGACAGCTGTTGTGTTGTGCACTGAAGTCAACAAGCAAAGGGAAATTGTGAGAGGAGGAGATGATGCTGTTTGTATAGCTGTTATGAAAAGTGAACTGTGTCTGCGGGTGATTAGGGGTGAATTCATTCCGCCAATTCTGTTGCAAAACGTTTCTTAAACAGAACGAAACAGGGATGGATCTACCTGAATTTGTCCAATAGAAACTCTTGTTTTAGTTGCTTTTGCAACTAAATACTGAAAACTAATTACACGCAACATGTAACAATTTCAAAGTTTTTACTGAATTACAGTTCGTAGGTGGAAATCAGTCAATTGAAATAAATAAATTAGGCACTAATCTATGGATCGCACATTACTGGGCAGGGGTGCAGTCATAGGTGGGCCTGGGAGGGCATAGGCCCACCCACTTGGGAGCCAGGTCCACCCACTGAGGAGTCAGTTCCACCCAATCAGAATTAGTTTTTCCCACAAAAGTACTTTACTAAATACAGACATACTCCATGGTTACACGTGGTATGCGGTTGTGAGGCAGTTAGGATGTACTGTCAAATTCTCAAATTTCACACTCCCTCAAAGCTTGAGACATCTATGGCATTGTGTTGTGTGACACAACTGCACATTTTAGAGTGGCCTTTTATTGTCCACAGCACAAGGTGCACCTGTGTAATGATAATGCTGTCTAATCAGATTCTTGATATGCCACACCTGTCAGGTGGATAGATTATCTTGGCAAAGGAGGAATTATCACTAAAAGGGATGTAAACATATTTGAGCACAGAATTAGAGAGAAATAAGCTTTTAGTGCATATGAAACATTTCTGGGATCTTTTATTTCAGCTCATGAAAAATGGGTCCAACACTTTACATGTTGTGTTTGTATTTTTGTTCAATGTAGTAGCCTAAACCTATCGAAGTGACCTTGAGCTAGGTGAATGGAATATGAATGACAGTCATCCAATATGCTGTAATAGAAATAAGCCCATGCTCATAAAACAATAGTACAAAAGAAAGCATCTCATATCACCTGGAGCTAAATCATGTGTCCTGATCTTGTCCACATTCTTATTGTTCCCACATTTTTTAAATGTGTGTGCAAATGGTATTAAAATGTGTGTCTTATCTGTCCACTGTGTCAGCATTGTGACTATACTACCTGGTCCATCCCTTTAGGCAAATGATTTCACGGCTATTCTTTCTAAATAATATGTATTTATTTATTTTAAAACACATATTGTGGCCTAGCCTCGCAAGCCAACTTGATTTCGCGAAGACAAATGATAAGCTTGCAAGATCAAGCTGGCTCGCGAGGCTAAATGGTACCACCTGTCAAGGATTTTAGTATGCAGGATAATGATTAATTAAATGGTTTCACTGGCCAGATTTGTCTACACTTGTAAGCTATTCAGCCACAATGTGTGCCTGACTACCTCTGGAAGATCATCTGTTAAGGATGATCTGATCACAATCTGATGAGAATGCTCCTTTTAATCATCTACATTTGTCCCAAAAATGTGGGTACAATCAGAATGTGAAATGAGATCAGGACAATGGATGCATGTTAGAACTAGGTATAAATGAGACTTCAGCCTATCAACAGCCACACAACTATTCATGGACATGAAGCGGAACTAGTCAATGCATCAACAGGTGTTAAAGTAAAAAAAAGCAGACAAAAGACACCACCGACTGAATGCAAACACAATGTTTGCAGTGTAACTTCACCTTAGATGAGAGCAGCAACTGACACCAGAATAATACTTTTACACAGCACTGTTCTCCCAACCAAAACCTTTGGTTTCACAATCAGTGGTGCAGACTCATTAGTGTTATAGTGTTAGCGATGAGATAACTTACTCCTAGGGTTGACTCTCCATACAGAAGGCATTATATTACAATATACATATTTATTATACATTACATTATTACACAATGGTTATTGGAATTGGCAGGTAGTCTAGAGCAGTGGTTCCCAAATACATTTTTTCTGTGCCCGGAGTCCGCCTGAAATACCACCTCATGTATTTTACTAGCAAGCCTATGGTCTCAAATACCCCCTGTGGATAGACCATTATGATTAGCAAATGCTACCAGGGGTATATAAAATCCCTTGGGATACATTGTCAGAAAATGAGCCTATTAGCTGTACTTTTAGGACCACCTACATCAGCACCATGATCCTGGAAACCGTAGATCCACTCCAATTCGCATACCGCCCCAACAGATTCACAGATGACGCAATCGCACTCCATACTGCCCTTTCCCACCTGGACAAAAGGAACACCTATGTGAGGATGCTGTTCATTGACCACAGTGCAGCGTTCAACACCATAATGCCCTCAAAGCTCATCACTAAGCTAAGGACCCTGGGAGTAAACACATCCCTCTGAAAATGGATCCTGGACTTCCTGACGGGCTGCCCCCAGGTGGTGAGGGTAGGCAACAACACATCTGCCATGCTGATCCTCTACACGGGCGGCCCTCAGGGGTGCGTACTTAATCCTCTCCTGTCCTGCCCAAGCACGACTCCAACACCATCATTAAGTTTGCTGACAACACAACAGTGGTAGGCCTGATAATCAGCAACGATGAGACAGCCTATAGGGAGGTCAGAGACCTGGCAGTGTGGTGCCAGGACAACAACCTCTCCCTGAACGTGAACAAGATGAAGGAGATGAGCGTGGACTCAGGAAAAGGAGTGCCGAACCTTCTCCCATTCTCATGATGGGGCTGTAGTGGAGCAGGTTGAGAGTTTCAAGTTCCTTGGTGTCCACAATACCACCAAACTATCATGGTCCAAACACACTAAGACAGTCATGAAGAGGGCACGACAACACCTTTTCCACCTCAGGAGACAAAATATTTGGCCTGGTTCCCAACATCCTCAAAAAGTTATACAGCATCTTGACCAGTTACATCACCACCTGGTATGGCAACTGCTCAGCATCTGACCATAAAGCTCTACAGAGTAGTGCGTACGGCCCAGTACATCACTGGGGCCAAGCTTTCTGCCATCCAAGACCTATATACTAGGCGGTGTCAGAGGAAGACCCATAAAATTGTCAAAGACTCCAGTCATCCAAGTCATAGACAGTTCTCTCTACTACCACACGGCAAATGGTACCGGAGTGTCAAAAGGCTCTTTAACAGCTTCTACCCCCAGGCCATAAGACTGCTGAACATGTAATCAAATGGCCGCCCGGACTATTTACATTGCCCCCCTTTGATTTTACACTGATTTTACACTTACTTTAGTTTATTTAGTAAATATTTTCTTAAATCTATTTCTTTAACTGCATTGTTGGTTAAGGGCTTGTAATTAAGCATTTCACAGTAAGGTCTACTACACCTGTTGTATTCGGCATATGTGACAAATATAATTTGATCTCCACGCTGTATGACGCTCTGGCTGTATAGTGGCTATGTAATGACATCTTGTGGTGCAGGAAAGCATTACTGCGTACTACATGTGAGAATCAGTGTGTGTATTGCAAAGTTATGACTCAGGAGCTACACTCCTCTAGTGGCTTCACACCTATTTTTGATCTTTGTCCTCATGTGCAATTGCAAACCGTAGTCTGGCTTTTTTATGGCGGTTTTGGAGCAGTGGAATCTTCCTTGCTGAGCGGCCTTTCAGGTTATGTGGATGTAGATACTTTTGTACCTGTTTCCTCCAGCATCTTCATAAGGCTCTTTGCTGTTGTTCTGGGATTGATTTGACTTTTCACACCAAAGTACGTTTGTCTCTAGGAGACTGAATGCATCTCCTTCCTTAGCGGTATGACTGCTGCGTGGTTCCATGGTGTTTAAACTTGCGTACTGTTGTTTGTACAGATAAACGTGGTACCTTCAGGCGTTTGGAAATTGCTCACAAGGTTGAACCAAACTTGTGGAGGTAATGTTATCACAGCAAAAGGTGGCACTACAAAGTATTAACTTAAGGGGGCTGCATAATTTTGCACGCCCAATTTTTAAGTTTTTGATTTGTTAAAAAAGTTTGAAATATCCAATAAATGTCCTTCCACTTCATGATTGTGTCCCACTCGTTGTTGATTCTTCACAAAAAAATACAGTTTTATATCTTTATGTTTGAACCCTGAAATGTGGCAAAAGGTCGCAAAGTTCAAGGGGGCCGAATACTTTCGCAAGGCACTGTAATTTTCTGTAATTTTTCAAGCTGTTTAAAGGCACAGTGAACTTAGTGTATGTAAACTTCTGACCCACTGGAATTGTGATACAGTGAACTATAAGTGAAATAATCTGTCTGTAAACAATTGTTGGAAAAATTACTTGTGTCGAGCACAAAGTAGATGTCCTAATCGACTATAGGTTGTTAACAAGAAATTTGTGGAGTGGTTGTAAAATGAGTTTTATTGACTCCATCCTAAGTGTATGAAAACTTGTAAACTGTGTGTATGTCTTTCTAAAGTTTGTTTTCACTTAGATATGTCATTGTTTGTGAAAAAAAATCCCAAAATGTGTCCATTAAAATAGTATTATATTGATCAGAAATACAGTGTAGACATTGTTAATGTTGTAAATTACTATTGTAGCTGGAAACGGCAGATTGTTAAGCATACAGAGGCTAATTATCAGCAACCATCACTTCTCTGTTCCAATGGCACGTTGTGTTAGCTAATCCAAGTTTATGATTTTAAAAGGCTAATTCATCATTAGAAAACCCTTTAGCAATTATGTTAGCTCAGCTGAAAACTGTTGTCCTAATTAAAGTAGCAATAAAACTGGCCAACTTTAGACTTGTTGACTATCTGGGGCATCAGCATTTGTGGGTTCGATTACAGGCTCAAAACGTCCAGAAACAAATGACTTTCTTGTTCTGAGAAACGAAGGCTATTCCATGCAAGAAATTGCCAAGAAACTGAAGATAACAAAATTGCACAATTGGTTGGGAGAATGTAAAATGTCAGCCATGTTCTTCGGTGCCACTAGCATCCTCACAGATATACTGCCCCAACAGATCCACAGATGACGCAATCTCAATAGTACTCCATACTGCCCTTTCCCGTCTGGAAAAAAGTAACACCTATGTAACACCTATGTGAGAAAGCTCAGCGTTCAACACCACAGTGCCCTCAAAGCTCATCACTAAGATAAGGACCCTGGGACTAATCACCTCCCTCTGCAACTGGATCCTTGACTTCCTGACGGGACGCCCCATGTGGTAAGCGTAGGCAACAACACATCTGCCACGCTGATCCTTAACACTGGGGCCCCACACGGGTGTGTACTTAGTCCCCTCCTGTTTCCCTGTTCACCCACGACTGTGTGGCCAAACACAACTATAACACCATCATTAAGTTTGCTGACGACACAACAGTGGTAGGCCTCATCACCGACAATGATGACGGCCTATAGGGAGCATGTCTGAGAACTGTTAGTGTGGTGCCAGGACAACAACCTCTCCCTCAATGTGAGCAAGACAAAGGCGCTGATCGTGGACTACAGGTAAAGGCGGGCAGAACAGGCACCCATTAACAGTGACGGAGATGTAATGGAACAGGTCGAGAGCTTCAAGTTCCTTGATGTCCACATCACCAACGAACTATCATGTTCTAAACATAACAAGACAGTCGTGAAGAGGGCACGACAAAACTTTTCCCCCTCAGGAGATTGAAAAGATTTGGCATGGGTCCCCAGATCCTCAAAAGATTCTACAGCTGCACCATTGAGAGCATCCTGACCGATTGCATCACTGCCTGGTATGGCAACTGCTCGGCATCTGACAGTAAGGCGCTACATAGGGTAATGCGAATGGCCCAGTACATCACTGGGGCCAAGCTTCCTGGAGTCCATGACATATATAATAGGCGGTGTCAGAGGAAAGCCCATAAAATTGTCAGGGACCAAAGAGCAAGACTGTTTTCTTTGCTGCCGCACGGCAAGCGGTAGCGAAGCGCCAAGTCTTGGACCAAAAGGCTCCTTAACAGCTTCTACCCCCAAGCCATTATTCTAACGATTGTCATCGGGAGAAGGAGAAGAAGACCAAAGAGCAGCATGGTACGTATTCATAACGATTTTAATAAAGATGAAAACTGGAACAAAAACAACAAACCGACAAACGAACAGTTCTGCAAGGTGTAACAAAAAAACTAAACAGAGAATAACTACCCACAAAACCCATGTGGGCAAGAGCTACCTAGTACGGTTCTCAAGCAGAGACAACGACAGACAGCTGTCCCTGATTGAGAACCATACCCGGCCAAAAACAAAGAAATACAAAAACATAGAAAAAATAACATAGAACGCCCACCCTAGTCACACCCTGGCCTAACCAAAATAGAGAATAAAAAGCCTCTCTATGGCCAGGGCGTGACAGTACCGTCTCCACCCCCCACCCCCCAAAGATGCAGACTCTGGCCGCAAAACCTGACCCTACGGTGAAGGCTTGGATGCGGGACATGGACCCCGCTCCACCTCAGGCTTGGCCCATTTAGGTGGACTGAGGGGCGCCTCTGGACTGAGGGGCTGCGATTCTGGCAGCTCCGGAGTGAAGGGTGACTCTGGCAGCGCGGAGTGAAGGGCGACTCTGGCAGCACCGGAGTGAAGGGCGGCTCTGGCATAGCCGGAGTGAAGGGCGGCTCTGGCAGCTCCTGACTGACAGGTGGCTCTGGCAGCTCTTGACTGACGGGCGGCTCTAGCAGTTCCAGACTGAAGGGCGGCTCTGGCAGCTCCTGACAGACAGGCGGCTTGGGACGGGAGGGTCCGGGTGGGCCTTCCTATGGCGGCGACTCTGGCAGCGCCAGACAGAAGGGCGGCTCTGGCAGCTCCTGACAGTCGGGCAGTCTGGCAGCTCCTGACAGGCGGGCGGCTCTGGAAGCTCCTGACAGACGGGCGGCTCTGGCAGCTCCGGACAGACGGGCGGCTCTGGCAGCTCCGGACAGACGGGCAGCTCTGGCAGCTCCGAACAGACGGGCGGCTCTGGCAGCTCCGGACAGACGGGCGGCTCTGGCAGCTCCGGACAGACGGGTGGCTCTGGCAGCTCCTGACTGACGGGCGGCTCTGGCAGCTCCAGACTGACGGGCGGCTCTGGCAGCTCCTGACTGACGGAAGAACCTGGAGGGAGGAGACGGAGAGACAGCCTGGTGCGTGGGGCTGCCACAGGACCCACCAGGCTGGGGAGACCTACATCAGGCCTGGTGCGTGGAAGAGGCACCGGATGGACCGGGCTGTGGGTGAGCACTGGAGATCTGGTGCATACCACTCGCACCTCTCCCTTAGGCTCAATGCCCACATTCTCCCGGCACGGGCTGAGCACAGGCATAGGGCACACTGCATCCTCCCAGCTCCCCGGAGACACAGCACGCAGCGCCGGCACAGGATACCCTGGGCCGAAACGGCGTACCGGAGACCAAACACGCTGAGCCGGCACAATACGCCCTGGCTGGATGCCCACTCGCATAGCACTTGCGGGGGGCTGGCCTATAGCGCATCGTGCTATGAGCGTGTACTGGCGACACCGTGCGCTTAACCGCATAACACGGTGCCTGACCAGTACTGCACTTCTTCCGGAAAGCACAGGGAGTTGGCTCAGGTCTATCACCTGACTCCGCCAATCTCCCAGTGTGTATCCCCCCTAAAAAAAATTGGGGGCTGTCTCTCGTGCCTGTTGCGCTGCCTTGCCTCATATTGACACCTCTCAGCTTTCGCTGCCTCCAGTTCTTCCTTGGGGCAGCGATATTCCCCAGCCTGTGCCCAGGGTCCCTTGCCGTCCAATATCTCCTCCCAAGTACAGGAGTCCAGAACCCTCTGCTCTTGGTCACCACGCTGCTTGGTCCGGTTGGGGTGTGTAGTTCTGTAACGATTGTCGTCGGGGGAAGGAGAAGAAGACCAAAGAGCAACGTGGTACGTATTCATAATGATTTTAATAAAGATGAATACTGGAACAAAAACAACAAACCGACAAACGAACAGTTCTGCAAGGTGTAACAAAAACACTAAACAGAGAATGACTACCCACAAAACCCATGTGGGCAAGAGCTACCTAAGTACGGTTCTCAATCAGAAACAATGACAGACAGTTGTACCTGATTGAGAACCATACCCGGCCAAAAACAAAGAAATATAAGAACATAGAACACCCACCCTAGTCACACCCTGGCCTAACCAAAACAGAGAATAAAAAGCCTCTCTATGGCCAGGGCGTGACAATTAGACTGCTAAGCAATTCATAAAAATCGCCACTGGACAATTTATATTGACCCCACCTCTTCTACACTGCTACTCAGTGTTTGTTTGTTACCTATGCATAGTCACTTCACCCCCACCTACATGTTCAGATTACATCAACTAGCCTGTTCCCCTGCACCCTTAGCGGTGCCCCCCTGTATGTAGTCTTATTGTTGTTATTCTTATTGTGTTACTTTTTATTATTTTTTATTTTAGACTAGCCTTGGTAAATATTGGTTAAGGGCTTGTAAATAAGCATTTAACGGTGAAATCTACAGTTGTTGTATTCGGCGCATGTGGCAAATACATTTATTTGTTAACAATGCACCTGTTGCAGATTCAAAGTAAAACTGGCCCTGGAAGTTTACTTGTTTACCAAAAAAGTATCGGGTGACATCTTTGTTGTTGTTATTGTTTGAATCCCAGATTGCCCACTTACCACAGAATGTTGGCCAAATTTAATTGGTCTGGCTATAGGCCTATAGTCAGGTAACTGTGGTCAATGGTACGAAATAAAATACAATCCAAAAGAAGCAGTCAACAATCATATTTAACATAGTTTTATTTATTTTGAACAAAATTTTAATAAATGTGGCTGCATTTCTCTTATGTTCAAAAAAGATGATGACTTTCGAGACGCATTATAAATTATTTCATCAAACTCTTTTGTAGAAAAAGAAAAGATAATTGCACTAAAGCATCTATCGTATGATAATATGACAATAGTAAGATAAGGTATCTGTGTAATTTTTTTTTTACAATTTTATTTTTCTTCATTATTTTCCTTGCACACACCTATCACACCTTTTCCCAATCTTCTCTTTCCTACTGATCTGACATACAATGCTGTAGACAGTTCTTAACAAGGTCCAACTTCAAACGAAGTACAACATTAAAAGGCTTTATAAAGCATACATAAAGTACTCATAAGTACTACAAACTGTAGATGCTTATAAAGCCTTTACAAGTTGTAGTTTGTTTGAAGTGAGACCATTAACAGAAAATGCAACCAAAAACAAGAAAAACAAACACAAGAAGCTTCCCCCTAAATAGAAAAACAGAAATCTCCGAGAGGTGGACATCTTGAATATCTCACTTCTCTAGGACATATTTACACCAGTAAACACTCCAGTTGTTCAACTGAAGTACAATGCATATGGCATAACATGTCATTCAACATAGAATTTTATTCCAGAAAAATAATTACACAACCATTGTGCAGACAAACTCTCTGTTGAATCACAAAAACATCAGTTGTATCACAACCATTGTGCCAAATGTGTTGTACATCAGTTGTGCAACTTGAGTATGTATGGGGCCAGACAGGGGTAGGACATCTGCATAGATCCACAAGGTTCAGATCATGAATGTTTGGGGGAGTTTGTGGGAGATTATTTCTACAGAGAGGGGTACATCCGCTGCTGTCTTTTGGGGGAATAACGTAAAGGTGAGGGAAACAATAAAGTAATGTTGCTCATTGATTGCTACAAAGAACAGTTCACCTCGATGAGTGTCTGTGAGAAAATCAACTGTTACGAGAACAGAAGGGGAAAATAATGTGAAAAGGCTGAAACACATAGACCTTCAGGGTGAAGTTTTCCCTAGGTAAAGATCTAGGATCAGTTTCCCTCCTCCAATTCTAACACCTACCATTAGTGGGTCAAATGCAGAACTGACCCAAGATCAGGGTCTTGAGGAAATGTCACCTTAATCGTCAGATTGATGTCTTCATGCCCGAGTAGGGTTGACTTCAGAGTTATTCCGGCAGTACCGATTATATGTACGTGTAGAAAAAACAAAGGTGCCATAATATGCGCTACTCAGTTGAACGGGAAGGATAAGACAGGGATGTCAAGGTCAAAGGTGAAAGCATAAGGAGCATATCAGATTTCTTCCCAAATGTGCCATATCAATGAGTACCGGTTAGCAGCAGTCACACCAACGGAAGGAAATGCAGTATGTAGAGCCAGCCCTTGAGAACTCCTTACCTTCACACAAACGCCTACTAGCTAAGGCCTTAGCTCTGTGTAAAGATACAAGCTGATTATCTTGGTCACAATGAGGTCAATAAAGGTCAAATAGAGACAAAGAGGAGAGGGTATGTATGATTGTAGAGGGTATGTAAAATTGTGTCCGTTTTCTGTCAAGTGTGTTGAGCATTTGATTGAGCTTGTCTGGAGATGAGATGGGCAAGATTTTCAGTTATACTTTTGGGACAATCCCATTGGTTACATTGCGCCAGGCAAGCTCAATCGAGTACAGCTAAAATATTTCAAAGAGAACAAATACTATTTGAACCCAGGGCTTGTGACAACTCTCCCACTGTGTGAAGTGAACTGGCTGTAATGTACTGGTATGATGTACCAGAGCCTTATATTGAGAAATATATGAGTCAAATATAAAAGCCAAACATACGTTTCTTGAATGTACTGCTTTAGAAAAGGTCAATCTAAGCCAACAGGTCACTTGATTTGAGGTAAATTGAGCTTCGTAAATCTGACATCCCCTTTGGGCCCATCACATACAAACGCATGGACACAGGATAATGAGAGAGAAACTTATTGGCTCAAATAATATGAACTCGGAAGTACACTGAAGTCCATTGGTGGGAACATTTTGAATCCAAGTGACAAGACCTCCACTGCTACCCTATTCACACTACTGAGTCGAGCTAAAATGAGCTGAGCTGTACTGTACTTCACTGGCCTGGTTACATGCAACCGTGTAAGGAAAATAATCCAAGTGAGCACAATACGGTTCAGGTCGGCAAAACAGTGTAGAAAGGTATACTACACCTTCTCTTCCTGGCTCTGTATTAGAGTTATATGTACTGCCATGAGAGAACCCTGATATGACTGAAATGTTCTATGTATCCACCAGGACAGGGGGGATCAGTAAGTGTTTTCTCTTTCGGTTTGTGAGTGTTTGAGTTAAGAATATTGTTAGCATATCCAGGAGCAGCTAAATATTACTGGTTAAGAGAGGGGTGGATAAAAACACACAGGTTGGTGATACCTTTTTCAATATTCTCTGCCTCGTATGTGTTCTAAGACAACCCACTCACATTCCAACAAACTCCACAAACAACTGAACCAGGAGGAAAAAAAACAATATAGTACATCCTGAAGAAACAGAAACAGAGACTGAAAAGGTGAACTCAGGTTTAGATTGACACGGTGATATGATATTGATCCTTTGGTCTGAGATGTGTTGGCCCCACCCACGTCGTCACCTCACCACATGACTACAATGCCCAGCATCCTTTGCTCCGGGTAAATTGCTCTCACTTCATGTGGCCCAAAGAGGCTTCGACAGCACATACCAGGGACCTTCCAGGGTTCTTTCTGAACAGAGAGCCAGAACTGGTCAGAACCGGTTTTGCAACTCACTCATTCACAAATAAAACTTTGAGTTTTTTTTGCACATTTTTTCCATTATTCCTCACTGGAGGAGCTTTCCTCCAGGGGGAAAATGGCTGCCACACCGACGACCCCAGTGGAATTGTGGGATGCGGTGGTAATGGTGACTACGGTGTGCAGGAGAACAAAGACCAGCATGCACAGCTTCAGCCGGCCGCTACTACTGCACTGTCTGGTGGGTGTGGCGGCCGAGGTGACTGATGTCGATGCCCCCTGTTGGTGATGGCAGGAGGGAGTTGGAGTCCTTTTCAGCGTCCCACGAGAACGGTTGTCCGGTTTAGAGTCCCACCGAACGTCGCAGCACTCTGCCTGGCTGTTGGGCTGCCCATGGCTCCCCAGTAGCCCTGTGGGGGATGAAGAGAGTAGTGGGTAAACACTGATATAAGCCATAGATGCTCATGTCTCTGTGCATCCCTCTCATGCATCCATGTGTGTCTGTATCATCCATGCCTGTGTCTGATGATGACAAACCCAATTTCCCCAATAGTGTATTCATTCATTCCGATGACCCACAATAATCTAAATAAATGACCCAGCCTAGTCCCAGCCTTACTTGCAGTGTGGTAATGCAGTGTTTTGTTGAAATGTATCACCAAATAAAAGACAGATGACCATGTGCATGAGAGCACGTTTATCCCAGTCTTCATATGAATAAACTATCAGTATCATTATGTTATATGCTGTATCATAACCTAACATTAATGATCCTTTATTGAACTCTAAATTTAAAAAGACATAAGTGACATTTTGTAGCGACCCCATACTGCAGCACGGTAAATATAATCTACACCACTGCCCTCCAGGACCCCTACAGCGGCCGATGTCTCAGGAAGGACAAAAAGATCATCAAGGACAACAACGACCCAAGCCACTGCCTATTCACCCTGATACCATCTGGAAAGCGAGATCAGTACAGGTGCATCAAAGCTGGGACCGAGAGACAGAAGCTATTTTTCAATCTTAAGGCCATCAGACTGTTAAACAGCCGTCACTAACACAGAGAGGCTGCTGTCTACATACAGACTTGTAGATAGATCACTAGTCACTTTAACAATGCCAATTTAATCAATTGTACATATCTTGAATTACTCATCCCATATGTACAGTTGAAGTCGGAAGTTTACATATACTTAGATTGGAGTAAAAAAAAACTCAATTTAAAACTCATTTTTCAACCACTCCACAAATTTCTTGTTAATATAACAAACTATAGTTTTGGACAAGTCGGTAGGACATCTATTTTGTGCATGACACAAGTCAGTTTTCTAGCAATTGTTTAGAGAAAGATTATTTCACTTATAATTCACTATATCGTTCTGGTGGGTCGGAAGTTTACATACACTAAGTTGACTGTGCCTTTAAACAGCTTGGAAATTTCCAGAAAATTATGTCATGGCCTTAGAAGCTTCTGATAGGCTAATTGACATCATTTCAATCAATTGGAGGTGTACCTGTGGATGTATTTCAAGGTTTATCTTCAAACTCAGTACCTCTTTGCTTGAAATCATGGGAAAATCAAAAGAAATCAGCCAAGACCTCAAAAAAACAATTGTAGACCTCCACAAGACTGGTTCATCCTTGGGAGCAATTTCCAAATGCCTGAAGGTACCACTTTCAACTGTACAAACAATAGTATGCAAGTATAAACACCATGAGACCACGCAGCCGTCATACCGCTCTGGAAGGAGACACGTTCTGTCTCGTAGAGATAAACATACTTTGGTGTGAAAAGTGCAAATCAAACCCAGAACAACAGTAAAGGACCTTGTGAAGATGCTGGAGGGAACAGGAACAAAAGTTTCTAAATCCACAGTAAAACAAGTCCTATATCGACATAACCTGAAAGGCAGCTCAGCAAGGAGGAAGCCACTGCTCCAAAACCACCATAAAAATGCACATGGGGACACAGATTGTTCCTTTTGGAGAAATGTCCTCTGGTCTGATGAAACAAAAACATAACTGTTTGGCCACATCTTTATGTTTGGAGGAAAAAGCGGGAAGCTTGCAAGCTGAAGAACACCATCCCAACCGTGAAGCATGGGGGTGGCAGAATCATGTTGTGGGGTGCTTTGCTGCAGGAGGGACTGGTGCACTTCACAAAATAGATGGCATCATGAGGGAGGAAAATTATGTGGATATATTGAAGCAACATCTAGAGACATCAATCAGGAGGTTAAAGCTTGGTCGCAAATGGGTCTTCCAAATGGACAATGACCCCAAACATACTTCCAAAGTTGTGGCAAAATGGCAAGGTATTGGAGTGGCCATCACAAAGCCTTGACAATTTGTGGCAAAACTGAAAACGCGTGTGCGAGCAAGGAGGCTTACAAACCTGACTCAGTTACACCAGCTCTGTCAGGAGGAATGGGCCAAAATTCACCCAACTAACTGTGGGAAGCTTGTGGAAAGCTACCCAAAATGTTTGACCCAAGTTAAACAATTTAAAGGCAATGCTACCAAATACTAATTGAGTGTATGTAAACTTCTGACGCACTGGGAATGTGATGAAAGAAATAAAAGCTGAAATAAATCATTCTCTCTACTATTATTCTGACATTTCACATTCTTAAAATAAAGTGGTGATCCTAACTGACCTATGACAGGGAATGTGTACTAGGATTAAATGTCAGGAATTGTGAAAACTGAGTTTAAATGTATTTGGCTAAGGTGTATGTAAACTTCCATCTTCAACTGTATATACTCTATTTGTATACCATCTATTGCATCTTGTCTATGCCGATCCATATAATTCTATATTCTTATTCCGTCCCTTATATTTGTGTGTATTAGGTAGTTGTTGTGGAATTGTTAGATTACTTGCTTGATATTACTGCACTGTTGGAACTAGAAGCGGAAGTATTTCGCTACACTCGCAATAACATCTGCTAACCATGTGTATGTGACCAATAAAATGTCATTTGATTTGATGTCACGACAGCCCCATGTTATTTTGGTTCTGTCTTGATCACTGTGGAATATTAAAATACTACTCTGGAGTTGTACCCCATCACAGTGACTGTCTCAGCAATACACTTTACACTGAGAGGGAAGTGTCCACTAGATGTCGCTAGTGACAAGTACATTATTGGCTTGAGTACCAGAGTTCAAAACCATACAACTTTATCGATACCACTGAAAAGTAATTTTACAAGGGATCATCAGGGGCACAAGAGCACAATTAAATATATCTTGCAACATACAATTCCATCTAAATTCCTGTCAGTGGACATAGGAGTGCAAATAAATTCCTACAATTAGTACATTTCAAAATTAATTGACCCAAGTCCATCTATCCTAGATCCATGGTGCATCTCCGGTAAACAGCATAGCCCTAGAGTGGATATACGCCCACCCGTATAAGCTGTGGCTACAAATCACACTTGATTGATTGACTGACTGATTGATCAGTCCATACCACCACACCCACCTGTACATATGAAGCTGGGGCTTCCTCCGTGGATGAGATCGTCGTTGTCCGGTAGTATGAAGGGACACCTTTGCTGAACCTCAAGGCAGTACTGGAGACAAGGTACTGTCCTTCTACAATGCCTCTGTGTGGTGGGGAAATACTGTGCACACAGCCACGGTTTGTAGGCAGCCTGAGAGGTAGAAGATAGAGCATGTTAGTTAAACCAAATGAAACCCATATGTAAATTCAAACAACTTAAAGGGGAAGTTCACTTTTAGCACATCATAAATAAGCAAACTATTACTTTGACATCAAGACTAAGCTATGTCTGTTCAAAAACAAAGATCTCAGTTGTCTTCTGTTTGGCTCTGAATGTTATTAAATAACATCCATCCTATCTTCAAAACTATCGATTTTTCAGTACACATATTTCCAGAAAATACTATAGGAATTTTTCAGAAACAGAGATTTCTCACAGATCTTGCAATATCCCATTCGATGTGATTCAGCCTTATAAATTGATATGTGTTAGAGATACATGACTGTATAAAAGACAACCAGATGCCAATCATCAATTGTCAATGTAATCCACCCATGACATGTGACTAAATCATATTGGTTGTAATTAGGAGTGCTTTTATTTAAAGTATCTCGAGGAGAACAAGGAGTTGTGGCAGTGTGCCATTGTTGAGCTCTGAATGAAAACAATATGAAAAGAATAGCAGAAGGTATAGAGTTACAAAATTCCTGTAACTTTCCCAAATTTTCCCAGTTTTCCCATAATACTGGTTGGAGATGATTGGTATTAGGAGGGAAAAAGCAGGAAGTAGCTTATGCAATCCTCCTTATAGAAAACTGGGACATTTTTTGGAAAGTTACCAGAATTTTACAACCCAAGGAAGGCTGGGTGGGGATGTTGCCATATCACTTTCAAATGTCCAATTATGCAGAACCTAAGGAAAGGAAGAAAATTATTTTGAATTCAATGATTCTACTAATTACTGTTCAGTACATTGTATTCGGAATCACCTGGGCCTGTGTTCATAAAGCTTTCAGTTCTTCAGCACTCCTACTCTTGCTGCTATTACCTATATACAACCAGCAGAGGAGAATGTATCTTTCTAATTGATCCTCAGGATGAGGTTCTCTGATACCCAGCCAAGCCCCATAAAGTATGACACTTACAATAGTACATAAATACATTTTAATATTGGTAGTCCCAGCGGAAATTGAACCCACAACCCTGGCATTACAATTACCATTCACAAACAACTGAGCCACACAAGACCTTGCATAGTGCTGCTAATGCCAATGTACTGTACAACCGACTCTGCCCTTAAACAAATCAATGGCCCCCATCCCCAAGTGCAATCTCGCTTTCTCCCAGTAGACGACACCACCTTCACACAAAAATGCATAATGTACCTATCAGGGATTGACTATAAAAAAAAATGAAATCACATACACCAATTTAGCAGATGTTATTGCGGGTGTAGCGAAATGCTTGTGTTCCTAGTTCCAAAAGTGCAGTAGTATCTAACAATTCACAACAATACACAAACATCTTAAAGTATCACATCCAGCCCTGATTGGGAGTCCCATAAGGCAGCGCATGACTGTCCCAGTGTCATCCGGGTTTGGCCCGGGGTAGGCCGTCATTGTAAATAAGAATTGTTCTAAATGAAATAATGGAATTAAGAAATGTATAAAGGAATGTTGGAGTGGCATTGACTAAAATACAGTAGAATAAAGTATATGAAATGAGTAAAGCAGCATGCAAAGTCCAAGATCAAGCGCCTTCGTTTTGATGACGTTGAGAGTGAGGTTATTTTCCCGGCACCACTCCTCCAGGGCCCTCACCTCCTCACTCTCGTCATTGCTGGTAATCAGACTGTTTAATTTGTGTTTCAGTGGATTGGTCTATCTAAGCCCACACAATAGTAAAGGTCAAGGGATCAGAGCTGGCAAAGTTTCCTAGGAGTTATAGTGTAAATTAGTCTTTGAGCATGCTAAACAGCGATAATGATGATATCGACCCGAACGGCCCGCATTATTGGCTGAGAGCCAAGGTCAGAATTTAAGTGCCACTTTTTCCAATGGCTTCAGCATGGCCATGCTCCATTCAGAGGATAAACAACAAAGAGTGAAAAATGCAAGTGATTAACAACTGGTGCAATGATATTTGTCATGTTCAGAAGTGTGCAAAACACTAAATGTTGCAAATAGAAATGCCACAAATAAAGCAGACATTATTCCTTACCCAACATATACTGTATGAGAGGCATGTCTGTTCGCATAATGTATTTCTAACTGAACATTCCATAACATTGTGCCATGCTGAATTTGGCACTGGAGTAACCTGAACACAACTCTAACTCATAAAAGAGATAAAGAATAGTTTACCAGAGACGAAAACATAATCACCACTCATTCTCCATCTGTGACGTAAACGGTACAGCACTCCTTTACATTACCAAACATAGGGGGTTTTGAGCACAAGCTGCATTTGAATGAGAAGCACATGCACAAGCGCACACACACACTCACTCATCTATTCGCACACACCCTCAGGAACACGGTTAGATAAAGCTATGTCTGTTTTAACTGGGAATAAATATACACCAGTTTTCTCAAGGACATCACTGTTTCAGCACCACGGACAGCATCTATCAGGTTACATTAGACTACACCAGACTGACTCTTCATTTCAGCATCATGAACAGCTTCGGCCAGGCCTCCCACAAAACAGTCTGTAGTGTTCCTGTGCCATTATGGCATCTTGGACATCATGGGCAGTACCTTTAAGGTAGTCCATTTATTTCTTATTTTGTGTTTGAAAAAGTGTAAAGCTAATATTGGTGAATCACAGGAACCTACAGGGCTGGAGTCCTGAACCAGATATTGTGTGTCATTCAATTATTGTGGCCATTTGATGGTGGTCCTGTGTAAGCCCATTATACCTAATGGGCTTACACAGGAGCATGCCGCTTGCAACGCCAGGATAGTGGGTTTGATTCCTGGGACCAACAAAATGTATGCACACTTGACTGTAAGTCGCTTTGGAGAAAAGTGTCTGCTAAATTCCATGTATTATTATATTATGATGGTAATATAGCTTAAAGCCATACGCTTTAGTCCCGCAGCCGTTATTTTGAAACGAAAGCAAGGCTGAGGTGGGAAACCCTAGGGGAGAACCCCGGAAGTCAAAACCACAATTGTGTGGACTTCTCATTTTACAAGTTTGAAGTTAATGTTACGTGCACATAGTTACAACTGTTGCCGGCTATAACACCGACTTATATCGATAAATGGGCAGATGAAGATGTCAGACTGCCCAAGGCAGTCCAACTAAAATGTTACAGTAAATTAATCGGGAGTTACATTCACGATGCACAAGGTAAGATTATGTATATAACGTAAACTCGTGCATCGCCTTGGTCCGTACAATTGCCCTTATTTTAGTGCCCCAAAAAATTGAATACTTCCAGATCAACTGTAATGTCAATACCATTGTAAAGCAAAATTTCTCCCCTTTCCAACAATATTAATTACATGACCTAAATCCTGCCTGTTTCTGCATAATTCAAGCAGGCAATGAGCCCCGTCGGGTCTTTTAAAAAATGGCGGGTGGCAAGCGAAACTAATGCGTGATAGTGAAAAGGAGAGATGTTGTGTGGGAAAATTGCTTTTTTTCACTCGATCTGTCCAACTTATCACCTCTAAAATGTCAATAAAACACTATAAAGAGTATATAATGTGTCATTACATACCTATTTGAAGGTTTCTGTCGAATTTGAATCGGGTTTTTAGGGCGGTGCTAAAGTGATCTTACAAGTAAACAGCGGCTTTGAGAATGATGATCGCATGCAATGATGATGAAAAAAATGACTAGGTATTCCCCCCCTTACCGCCGTCACTGTCCATTTCTTGTTTTTAACGGATGATAGAAGTGCTACACCTGATGGAGAGAGATCGTAAGACATAAATAGTTGCTTTATGCGTGCTGTACGTTACGACATGACACATCAAGATGTACGTTTTTTAAACTTTTCTTCAATACTATAGAGCCATTACCATGTCGATCAAGACTTGAATAGAAACCTAGTTCACACCCCCGATTTTGCCATCAACACAGTCGCTTACAATCCTATTCGTTTTCTTTGTAGCCTCGTTTGAATGTTGCGGTTGCGCACATTTGTACAGAATGGGGTGAGTTTACATTAAGTGTTTTTGCAGCCAGTTTGTTGCTAGCTCAGTAGCTAGCTAGCTGGCTAACGTTGTAGATTGAAAAAGGTGTAAAGTTGATATTTTAACATAACTTCATTGACAATATTACTGAATACTTTCAGGTACAACCTGGTACAGGTACAACATACAACCTTTGTAGTTAAGTAGTTAATGTTCACTGTTGTTGTTGTGGCTGTGCTTGTCATCTTAAGGCAGGCAGGTGTGAGGTCATTTCGCTCAATGCGAAAGAATGAGACTCGTACATAATTCAGATCGTTTGCTGGTCAGTTAGGTAAGTGGGGGTGTCAATTGAGTATGGCCATTTCTACTTGCAAGTGTGGTGGTATGCATTCTAGTCGTGCGCTGGGATGCCATGAACCACGGAATCCACATATAGAAGGTACTGCATGTATGTAAAACCTACCCAATTCCCATTTTAATTTGAATCCAGAAAAATGTAATACTAAAATAATCAATAGTCACTCAAAAATGCAGAAATTACATCAACTTTATATTCAGCCTGTTTAAGTTTGCAACATTATTTCAAATCTGCATGCTAAACGCCCTGCTGAAATGTAAATGGATTTTGGATCTTCTATTAGATTTAATAGACCCAAATTGAATAATTTTGGCCCTACCAGTTTTTAAACCTAGCACTACTGAAAACCCTCAAATCTATGCAATAATCAAACATTTTAGCTAAGTAGCCTTTTTTGCATTGTTCTTCTTTTGGATTCTGCTTTGTTATAGCTTATAGTATTTTATGGACAATCCATATCATTATTATGTTCTTATTTCTGTGTCCCTTGTGGTGTATTAAAATAAATATTAGGTTGACTTGTCTAACTCAATTCTGTTTTTACTTATTTCCAGGAAAATGTCTCCCCTGAAAGTCCATTCATCATGGAGACTAAATGGAACTGCAAAGAGGGCCAGGAAAAGTGCAACCATGTCGTCAGTTTACTGTACACCATAGCTTTACATTAAAATGGGCTACACATCTGTTCCACCAAAAGGGAGCAAAACATCCTTGCCTCAAACATGGCACATTCCCACGCATACGTCAGGTCTGCAGTAAAAACCTGTAAATACAGTTCAAATATTGAATGTAAAGCCACCAAAGAAAGACAATGCACCTGCCAACAAGGTCCCCGGAGGACTTGTGAGTGGATTTTGACAAACCTCTATTGTCCAGCCCCTACACCATTATCCAGTAAAGAGTTTGCAAGAAATATCCTGCAAAACCTTGCTGCAATTGGAAGCAACAGCCAGATGTAAACCTTTTTGGCCTCAAACTCAGAGCAACAGTATGTGCCTTCTGAGTATGGTGAGCTGCCCTTTGGATTTGTTCTGACCTACCAAATATAAAACAACCCCCACCCATTGCCTCCTGGAGATCAAGTGCCAAGTCCAGGGCAGTTTTACTGGTTGCAAGTACCTGACCCAAGGAGCAGATGGAACCTTCAACCTGAAGCGAAATCATGAGTAGCCCTACCAGGTCACAATTGTATTCATCACATGCTTTGTAACAACAGATGTAGACAACAACAATGCAGACGGAAGGAAAATAGATAAATAAAAGACAAGTAATAACACATAAGAATAAAAGTAATAACAAATACACCACAATGATTAACTATAACTTGGCTATAAACAGTGTGGCAAAAATGTATTTAGTCAGCCACCAATTGTGCAAGTTCTCCCACTTAAAAAGATGAGAGAGGCCTGTAATTTTCATCATAAGTACACTTCAACTATAACAGACAAAATTAGAAAACAAATCCTGAAAATCACATTGTAGGATTTTTTATGAATTTATTTGCAAATTATGGTGGAAAATAAGTATTTGGCCCTGCGGCCTTGTGAATGTTGACCTGTTTAAAGATCTTACTCATCCAGAACACCTGGTGTTCTCATGCATGGTTTAGTGTTGCTTGCATCGAAGCAAGCTTAGAAGGCATCTAGATCGTCTGGGCAGGTCATGGCTAGGTTTCCCTTTGCAATCTGTGATAGTTTTGCAAGCCCTGCCACATCCGACAAGCGCCAGAGCCAGGGTAGTAGAATTCGATCTTAGTCCTTTATTGACACTTTGCCTATTTGATGGCTTGTCAGAGGTCGTAGCGGGATTTCTTATAAGCGCCAGGATTAATGTCCTGATTCTTGAAAGCGGCAGCTCTAACCTTTAGATCAGTGCGGATATTTCTTGTAATCAATGTCTTCTGGTTGCGATATGTATGTACGGTCACTGTGGGGAAGTTGTTGTCGATGCACTTATTAATGAAGCCGGTGGCTGATGTGGTAAACTCCTCAATGCCATCAGATGAATAAATGCAACAATTTCAAAGATTTTACTGCGTTACAGTTCATATAAGGAAATCAGTCAGTTGAAATGAATTCATTAGGACCTAATCTATGGGTGTGGATAACTGGGAATACAGATATGCATCTGTTGGTCATAGATACCTTAAAAAAAGGTAGGGGCGTGGATCAGAAAACAAGTCATTATCTGGAGTGAACACCATTTTCCTCATGCAGTGCAACACATCTCCTTCGCATAGAGTTGATCAGGTTGTTGATTGTGCCCTGTTGTCACACTCCTCTTCAATGGCTGTGTGAAGTTGCTGGATATTGGTGGGAACTGGAACACACTGTTGTACATGTAGATCCAGGGCATCCCAGACATGCTCAATTGGGTGATATACAGTGCCTTGCGAAAGTATTCGCCCCCCTTGAACTTTGCGACCTTTTGCCACATTTCAGGCTTCAAACATAAAGATATAAAACTGTATTTTTTTGTGAAGAATCAACAACAAGTGGGACACAATCATGAAGTGGAACGACATTTATTGGATATTTCAAACTTTTTTAACAAATCCAAAACTGAAAAATTGGGCGTGCAAAATTATTCAGCCCCCTTAAGTTAATACTTTGTAGCGCCACCTTTCGCTGCGATTACAGCTGTAAGTTGCTTGGGGTATGTCTCTATAAGTTTTGCACATCGAGAGACTGAAATCTTTTCCCATTCCTCCTTGCAAAACAGCTCGAGCTCAGTGAGGTTGGATGGAGAGCATTTGTGAACAGCAGTTTTCAGTTCTTTCCACAGATTCTCGATTGGATTCAGGTCTGGACTTTGACTTGGCCATTCTAACACCTGGATATGTTTATTTTTGAACCATTCCATTGTAGATTTTGCTTTATGTTTTGGATCATTGTCTTGTTGGAAGACAAATCTCCGTCCCAGTCTCAGGTCTTTTGCAGACTCCATCAGGTTTTCTTCCAGAATGGTCCTGTATTTGGCTCCATCCATCTTCCCATCAATTTTAACCATCTTCCCTGTCCCTGCTGAAAAAAATCAGGCCCAAACCATGATGCTGCCACCACCATGTTTGACAGTGGGAATGGTGTGTTCAGGGTGATGAGCTGTGTTGCTTTTACACCAAACATAACGTTTTGCATTGTTGCCAATAAGTTCAATTTTGGTTTCATCTGACCAGAGCACCTTGTTCCACATGTTTGGTGTGTCTCCCAGGTGGCTTGTGGCAAACTTTAAACGACACTTTTTATGGATATCTTTAAGAAATGGCTTTCTTCTTGCCACTCTTCCATAAAGGCCAGATTTGTGCAATATACGGCTGATTGTTGTCCTATGGACAGAGTCTCCCACCTCAGCTGTAGATCTCTGCAGTTCATCCAGAGTGATCATGGGCCTCTATACTGCATCTCTGATCAGTCTTCTCCTTGTATGAGCTGAAGTTTAGAGGGACGACCAGGTCTTGGTAGATTTGCAGTGGTCTGATACTCCTTCCATTTCAATATTATCGCTTGCACTGTGCTCCTTGGGATGTTTAAAGCTTGGGAAATCTTTTTGTATCCAAATCCAGCTTTAAACTTCTTCACAACAGTATCTCGGACCTGCCTGTTGTGTTCCTTGTTCTTCATGATGCTCTCTGCGCTTTTAATGGACCTCTGAGACTATCACAGTGCAGGTGCATTTATACGGAGACTTGATTACACACAGGTGGATTGTATTTATCATCATTCGTCATGTAGGTCAACATTGGATCATTCAGAAATCCTCACTGAACTTCTGGAGAGAGTTTACTGCACTGAAAGTAAAGGGGCTGAATAATTTTGCACACCCAATTTTTCAGTTTTTGATTTGTTAAAAAAGTTTGAAATATCCAATAAATGTTGTTCCACTTCATGATTGTGTCCCACTTGTTGTTGATTCTTCACAAAAAAATACAGTTTTATATCTTTATGTTTGAAGCCTGAAATGTGGCAAAAGGTCGCAAAGTTCAAGGGGGCCGAATACTTTCGCAAGGCACTGTATATGGTGAGTGTGCAGGCCATTGAATAACATGGGACATTTTCAGTTTCTAGGAACTGTGTACAGATCCTTGCGACATGGGGCCATGCATTATCATTCTGAAACATGAGGTGAGGGCGGTGGAGGAATGGCATGTGTAACCTTAATTTAACTAGGCAAGTCAGTTTAGAACAAATTCTTATTTACAACGATAGACTACCCTGGAACAGTGGGTTAACTGTCTTGTTCAGGGGCAGAACAGCAGATTTTCATCTTGTCAGCTCGGGGATTCAATCCAGCAACCTTTCGGTTACTGGCACAACACTACATGCTGCCACATGACAATGGGCCTCGGGATCTTGTCATGGTATCACTGTGCATTCAAACTGCCCATCGATAAAATGCAATTGTGTTCATTGTGCAAAGCTTATGCCACCCCATATCACCCCACTGCCTCCATGGGCACTCTGTTCACAACGTTGTGGTATCAGCAAACCGCTCGCCCGGCGCAGTTGATAACGTGATTCATCCGTGAAGAACACACTTCTCCAGCGTGCCAGTGGCCATTGAAGGTGACCATTTGCCCACTGAAGTCGGTTACGACGCCAGATTGCAGTCAGGTCAAGACCCCGGTGAGGACGACGAGACAGTTGCTGATGGTTTCTTGCACAGAAATACTTTGGTTGAGGAAACCCAAAATTTCATCACCTGTCTGAGTGGCTGGTCTCAGATGATCCTGCAGGTGAAGAAGCCGGATATGGAGGTCCTGGGCTGGTGTGGTTACACATCATGTGCGGTTATGAGGCCAGTTGGACGTAATGCCAAATTCTCTAAAACTACATTAAAGGCAGTTTATAGCAGAGAAATTAACATTCAATCATCTGGCAACAGCTCTGGTGGACATTCCTGCAGTCAGCATGACAATTGCATGTTCCCTCAAAACTTGAGACATCTGTGGCATTGTGTTGTGTGACAAAACTGCACATTTCAGAGTGGCCTGTGTAATGATAATGCTGTTTAATCAGATTCTTTATATGCCACACCTGTCAGGTGGATGGATTATCTTGGCAACGGAGAAATGCTCACTAACAGGGATGTAAACAAAACTTTTTTTGCTTTTTGTACATATGGACAATTTCTGGGATGTTTTATTTCAGCTCATGAAACATCTGACCAACACTTTACATGTTGCATTTATATTTTTGTTCATTGCATATTTCCTGAGCTTTATTAAATATGCTAGATTTATGAATGTGTTATTCAATGCGTTGTTATGGGCAAATTCAATATTTTATCAAATACTTTTAAAAAATGTGATACCTAAAGTGGTACTAATTTTTTATATCAAATAGCTAAATGATGAGGGGTTGAGGGTAGCTGAAGGATGGGACTAAAAATACATAGTGAAAAACAGTGAAGAGTCGACTCTGGGATGCTGGCCTCTAGGCAGAGTTGCAAAGAAAAAGTATATATCTCAAAAATATCTCAGATTGGCCAATAAAAATAAAATATTAAAATGGGCAAGAACACAGACAATGGACAGAGGAACTACATACAATATCTACATACAATATCCCATATTGACGAAGTGAAAATGTGTTTTTAGATTTTTTTTGCAAATGTATTGAAAATGAAATACAGAAATATGTACAGTGCCTTGCGAAAGTATTCGGCCCCCTTGAACTTTGCAACCTTTTGCCACATTTCAGGCTTCAAACATAAAGATATAAAACTATATTTTTTGTGAAGAATCAACAACAAGTGGGACACAATCATGAAGTGGAACGACATTTATTGGATTTTTCAAACTTTTTTAACAAATCAAAAACTGAAAAATTGGGCGTGCAAAATTATTCAGCCCCTTTACTTCCAGTGCAGCAAACTCTCTCCAGAAGTTCAGTGAGGATCTCTGAATGATCCAATGTTGACCTAAATGACTAATGATGATAAATACAATCCACCTGTGTGTAATCAAGTCTCCGTATAAATGCACCTGCACTCAGTGGTCCGTTAAAAGCGCAGAGAGCATCATGAAGAACAAGGAACACACCAGTCAGGTCTGAGATACTGTTGTTGTCACGCCTTGGTCTTAGTTTTTTGTGTTTGCTTTAATTATTTGTTCAGGCCAGGGTCTGACATGGGTTTATTGTGTTGTCGTGTTGGTTTTTTTGTAGGCATTGGGATTGTCGTTGATTAGGGGTGTGTCTAGCATAGGCTTGGCTGCATGAGGCGGATCTCAATCAGAGTCAGGTGATTCTCGTTGTCTCTGATTGGGAACCATATTTAGGTAGCCTGGGTTTCACTGTGTATTTTGTGGGTGATTGTGTAGTGTTCACCAGATAGGCTGTAATTAGGTTTTCACGTTCCGTTTGTTGTTTTGTATTTATTTAGTTATTTCATGTATCACTATTCTTCATTAAAGAACATGAGTAACCATCACGCTGCATTTTGGTCCGACTCTCCTTCAACAGACGAACGCCGTTACAGTTGTGAAGAAGTCTAAAGTTTGGTGTAAAAGCAACACAGCTCATCACCCTGAACACAGCCCATCCCCACTGTCAAACATCGTGGTGGCAGCATCATGGTTTGGGCCTGCTTTTCTTCAGCAGGGACAGGGAAGATGGTTAAAATTGATGGGAAAATGGATGGAGCCAAATATAGGACCATTCTGGAAGAAAACCTGATGGAGTCTGCAAAAGACCTGAGACTGCGACGGAGATTTGTCTTCCAACAAGACAATGATCCAAAACATAAAGCAAAATCTACAATGGAATGGTTCAAAAATAAACATATCCAGGTGTTAGAATGGCCAAGTCAAAGTCCAGACCTGAATCCAATCGAGAATCTGTGGAAGGAACTGAAAACTGCTGTTCACAAATGCTCTCCATCCCAAATATTTCAGTCTTTCGATGTGTAAAACTGATAGAGACATACCCCAAGCGACTTATAGCTGTAATCGCAGCAAAAGATGGCGCTACAAAGTATTAACTTAAGGGGGCTGAATAATTTTGCACGCCCAATTTTTCAGTTTTTGATTTGTTAAAAAAGTTTGAAATATCCAATAAATGTCGTTCCACTTCATGACTGTGTCCCACTTGTTGTTGATTCTTCACAAAAAAATACAGTTTTATATCTTTATGTTTGAAGCCTGAAATGTGGCAAAAGGTCACAAAGTTCAAGGGGGCCGAATACTCTCGCAAGGCACTGTAATTGACCTATTGTAAGTATTCACACTCGAGTCAATACTTTGTAGAAGCAGTTTGGACAGCGATTATAGCTATGAGTGTTTCTGGAAAAGTCTCTAAGAGCTTTTCACACCTGGATTCTGCAACATTTTCCCATTATTCTTTTCAAAATTCTTCAAGCTCTGTCAAATTGGTTGTTGATCATTGCTAGACAACCATTTCAGGTCTTGCCATGGATTATCAAGTAGATTTAAGTCAAAACTGTAAATCGGCCACGTACATTCACGGGCTTCTTGGTAAGAAAGTCCAGCGTAGATTTGGCCTTGTGTTTTAGGTTATTGTCTGGTGGAAAGCAAACTGAACCAGGTTTTCCTCTAGGATTTTGCCTGTGCTTCGCTCCATTCAACTTATTTTTTATCCTGAAAATACTCCCCAGTCTTTCACATTTGCAAGCACACCCATAACATGATGCAGCCACCACTACGCTTGAAAATACGGAGAGTGGTACTCAGTAATGTGTTGTATTGTATTTGCCCAAAACATTACACTTTGTATGCAGGACAAAAAGTGAATTGCTTTGCCACATTTTTGGCAGTATTACTTTGGCAAACAGGAGACATGTTTTGGAATATTTGTATTCTATATAGGCTTCCTTCTTTTCACTCTGTCATTTAGGTTAGAATTGTGGAGTAACTACAATGTTGTTGATCCATCATCAGTTTTCTCCTATCCTATCATATCAATCTCCTATCCTATCATCCTATCATCCTATCCTACCATTAAACTCTGTAAATGTTTAAATGGTTTCCTTCCTCTGTAGTGACTAGGTGTATTGATGCACCATCCAAAGTGTAATTAATAACTTCACCATGCTCAAAGGGGTATTCAATGTCTGTTTTTTTTATTTGTACCTGTAACCCTCTCACCGGGCTCGAATTTGACTCTCGCGATATTACCTTACGTAGAATATCTCAACCGCATGGGATGTTAGGTGAGAAGCACATCTCCAATAACAATCCCTATTGTAAACTATCTAGGGTGATGACAACTACGGTATTAACTTCAGATAGAATGATTTTAGATTTTTGTTATTGTATAAAGGATATGTTTTCCCATGCATTAAATGCAATTGAAACAGTAAATGACTCCACCAAGGCAACATACATAAGGTTCAAGATGTGTATTATTACATTCTCAATGCACCACATCAGAAAAAAAAACAAAAAAACAATGAGTCGTGCACAACCCATGTCCAAATTATTTCAAGCTTGCTTAACCCGTTGGCGCGCGTTGGAGCTCACCGTTGTGGTTACTCACGACTTGAAGATATTCCCTCAGCAAAGTATAGCAGTTCCGTGCAGGTTTCCTCACAAGGTCCACAGCAAGCACAGCTATAAATGCAGACGATACTCCTTAGCAGTAACCGATATCCCATTGAAACATGAACTCGTTAATCTTCCCCAAGCAATTCTCTGTCAAATGAAGGCTGTCAAATACCTCCACGGTGAGACGGTAACTCCTGAACATACTGTATTATGGCTTGCCATAACAAAGGGGTTGAATACTTATTGACTCAAGACATTTGAATATTTCATTTTGTATTAATTTGTAAAAAATTAAAAAAATAAAACATTATACCACTTTGACATTATGGGGTATTGTGTGTAGGCCAGTGTCAAACAATCTACATTTAATCCATTTTCAATTCAGGCTGTAACACAGTAACATTTGGAAAAAAAGTCAAGAGGTTTGAATACTTATTGAAGGCACTATATGATGAAAAGGCAATAGAGAAAACAATATACAATGTGTTTGACTTTGTAGGTGAGCCGTGTGTGTGTGTGTGTGTGTGTGTGTGTGTGTGTGTGTGTGTGTGTGTGTGTGTGTGTGTGTGTGTGTGTGTGTGTGTGTGTGTGTGTGTGTGTGTGTGTGTGTGTGTGTGTGTGTGTGTGTGTGTGTGTGTGTGTGTGTGTGTGTGTGTGTGTGTGTGTGTGTGTGTGTGTGTGTGTGTGTGTGCATCCAAGCTGTGTCTGTATGACTGACTGTGTCTTGTGTCTGTGCGTGGAAAGAGAAATGTGTCTGAGGGGGAATTGTGTTGTATGGCTGCAGGAAGCAGACTTCTCAGACAGATTAGATCAGTCAGTGTAAATGTCCTGTTTTTACAGGGAACACGCGCGCATGCGTACACACACACATACCAGCTGGAATACATTGCAGACATTACATTGCATCGACCAGAAACTGTGCATTGATGGCAGCTTTCGTGTGAAACTGAAAGTTCGAACCACTGCTTTTAACCAGTGCAAGGTGACCGGAAACATGACCGAATACAAACAGAGCAGCTATTCCCTCCCTATGGCAATCAAACAAGCTAAGCGTCAGTATAGAGAAAAAGTAGAATCGCAATTCAACAGCTCTGACACAAGAGGTATGTGGCAGGGTCTACAGTCAATCACGGATTACAAAAAGAAAACCAGCCCCATCGCGGACCAGGATGTCTTGCTCCCAAACAGACTAAATAACTTTTTTTCCCAATTTGAGGACAATACGGTGCCACTGACACAGCCCACAACCAAAACCTGCGGACTCTCCTTTACTGCAGCAGATGTGAGTAAAACATTTAAACGTGTTAACCCTCGCAAGGCTGCAGGCCCAGACGGCATCCACAGCCGCATCCTCAGAGCATGCGCAGACCAGCTGGCTGGTGTGTTTACGGACATATTCAATCAATCCTTATCCCAGTCTGCTGTTCCCGCATGCTTCAAGATAGCCATCATTGTCCCTGTTCCCAAGAAAGCTAAGGTAACTGAGCTCACTTCCGTCATCATGAAGTGCTTTGAGAGACTAGTCAAGGACCATATGACCTCCACCCTACCTGACACACTAGACCCACTCCAATTTGCTTACCGCCCAAATAGGTCCACAGACAACGCAATCGCAACCACACTGCACACTGCACACTGCCCTAACCCATCTGGACAAGAGGAATACCTATGTGAGAATGCTGTTCATCGATTACAGCTCAGCATTTAACACCATTAGTACCCTCCAAACTCGTCATTAAGCTTGAGACCCTGGGTCTCGAACCCGCCCTGTGCAACTGGGTACTGGAGTTCCTGACGGGCCGCCCCCAGGTGGTGAGGGTAGGTATAACAACATCTCCACCCCGCTGATCCTCAACACTGGGGCCCCACAAGGGTGCTTTCTGAGCCCTCTCCTTTATTCCCTGTTCACCCACGACTGTGTGGCCACGCTCGCCTCCAACACAATCATCAAGTTTGCGGACGACACTACAGTGCTAGGCTTGATTACCAACAACGACGAGATGGCCTACAGGGAGGAGGTGAGGGCCCTCGGAGTGTGGTGTCAGGAAAATAACCGCACACTCAACGTCAACAAAACAAATGAGATGATTGTGGACTTCAGGAAACAGCAGAGGGAACACCCCCCTATCCACATCGACGGGACAGTAGTGGAGAGGGTAGTAAGTTTTAAGTTCCTCGGCGTAAACATCACGGAAAAACTGAATTGGTCCACCCACACAGACAGCGTCGTGAATAAAGCGCAGCAGCGCCTCTTCAACCTCAGGAGGCTGAAGAAATTTGGCTTGTCACCAAAAGCACTCACAAACTTCTACAGATGCAGAATCGAGAGCATCCTGTCGGGCTGTATCACCGCCTGGTACGGCAACTGCTCCGCCCACAACCGTAAGGCTCTCCAGAGGGTAGTGATCACCGGGGGCAAACTACCTGTCCTCCAGGACACCTACACCACCCGATGTCACAGGAAGGCCATAAAGATCATCATGGACAACAACCACCCAAGCCAGTGCCTGTTCACCCCTCTATCATCCAGAAGGCGAGGTCAGTACAGGTGCATCAAAGCAGGGACAGAGAGACTGAAAAACAGCTTCTATCTCAAGGCCATCAGACTGTTAAACAGCCACCACTAACATTGAGTGGCTGCTGCCAACACACTGACTCAACTCCAGCCACTTTAATAATGGAAATTGATGGAAATTGATGTAAAATATATCATTAGCCACGTTAAACAATGCTACTTAATATACTGTTTACATACCATACCCTACATTACTCATCTCATATGTATATACTGTACTCGATACCATCTACTGCATCTTGCCTATGCCGTTCTGTACCATCACTTATTCATATATATTTATGTACATATTCTGTATCCCTTTACACTTGTGTGTATAAGGTAGTAGTTTTGGAATTGTTAGGTTAGATTACTCGTTGGTTACTACTGCATTGTCGGAACTAGAAGCACAAGCATTTCGCTACACTCACATTAACATCTGCTAACCATGTGTACATTTGATTTGATTTGACCATTGGTTGTGTCACATCATTGTCTACGCAATCGGGCATCAGATTGCTATATTGTGTGATTTTAAACACATATATAGGCATTGTGAGATCTGGCATGAGTCTACAATTTAGTCAGCCTGGAACTTGGCCTTCATAACTAATTTCAGCATTACATCATGAAGTGATAGGAAATGTACACCCTGCAACCATGCACATCTGTGGAGGGATAAATCGTCGAGGGATACTGAAGTAATAATGGCAGTAAATCATATTGTTATTTTACTGTAGTGTCTTGATTGCTGTCTTTTGGGAACATGTCTCGGTTTAGTACACAGAATATAGCCCTATTTGGTAAAAGACCAAGTCCATATTATGGCAAGAACAGCTCAAATAAGCAAAGATAAATGACAGTCCATCATTACTTCAAGACATGAAGGTCAGTCAATCCAGAAAATGTAAAAAATGTGCAGTCTTAAAAACCATCAAGTGCTATGATGAAACTGGCTCTCATGAGGACCGCCACAGGAAGGGAAGACCCAGAGTCTTCTGAAGAGGACAAGTTCATAAGAGTTACCAGCCTCAGAAATCGGGAATTAACTGCACCGCAGATTGCAGCCCAAATAAATTCTTCACAGAGTTCAAGTAACAGACAAATCTCAACATCAACTGTTGGAGACTGCGTGAATCAGGAGACTGTGTGAATCAGGCCTTCATGGTCGAATTGCTGAAAAGAAACCACTTCTAAAAGACACCAATAAGAAGTGACAATGGACATTAGACTGATGGAAATCTGTAATTTGGTCTGACGAGTCCAAATTTGAGATTTTTGGTTCCAACCGCTGTGTCTTTGTGAGACGCCAGCATTTCTCCAAAGAGGCGGAATTCACCACTAAACACTAGCAGCCTTCTCTGCCATTCCCTTTTACATCCGTTTTCCACAGACTACATAGATGGCACGACCGTGCACAATGACTCTCCAGCATTTACAGTAAATGGTCAATCTGGGATTCAAAACAACAAAGTGCACCCACCCCCGCCACTTTTGTGGTTAACAGATTGCCCCTTTAACGCTTTCAAACAGCCCCGACATCACTCATGCCATTCATCTCATGTCTGCTTTGTAAAGACCCTGAGTGAGCTTGCTATTCATCCACCTGAGTGCTGCATTTAGTCGGTCAACCATTCACTCCAGAGCCCCAAATTCTTGATCTACTGCCATAATTACATAATTACAAATCTTTGTCTATTGCCATACTTACAATGTTCCTCAACTTGTCATTCAAAACAGCACAGTTTCTTAAATGTCTACAACGTTTTCCTCATCCTGAACTCAGTCCAGACTAACAACCATGCCGTTTATTACCTCCAGCCTACAATAATAGCATGGCTGCATCCCAAATGGCACCCTATTCCCTATGGTGCACCACCCTATGGGCCCTGGTCAAAAATAGTGCACTATATAGGGAATTGGGTACCATTTGAGATGCAGCCTATGACTCTGAGAATAGGGGAGATTCCTCCCATTAAGAAAAAGTACCTCACCGGTGGGAATCAATGGGAAAAGCTGGTTTTGGGCACCTATGAATGGTGGGAGAGTGGTGAACAGTCTAATTCAGTTGCTATATCAGATATGAACATAATACATTGGTATTATCATGCAGTCCTTTTCCATTTCCATTTTCATTAGTATTTATTTTCTATTTAATTCTGAGTCTGAGCATTTTACAGCTATCAGTGAAGTGCAGAAAATGTCCAATCTGATGCGTAAATGCGCATAGCTTTCTGTGAGCATGAGCGAGGCAATTGTCCAATATGATATAGGCTACAATATGAAGGACTATTTAAGCTACTTTACAGCTGGATGCAGTATTGTACTGTGGCATCGGTCCAAAGTGCCATTTGTTTAGGGTCGGACAATCTTTATACTGGACAAATGTATATGCTTTCGTTGTACAGATTAATTTACACTTCAAGGATATTTGCACAAGATGCGTCTTCAACTACCGGAGGTGGTCAGGAAGATCTCATCACAATCAGATCAAAATTAGTCTTTTGATTGCCTACACCTGTCGACAGATGTGGGTACAATCAGAATTTGGACAATATCTGGACAACGGACGCATGTTCAAACCAGGTATAAACTGGGCTCTAGACAGGCCATCGCAAACACACCACTCTCTGCTGGTCAGCAAGGCTAATGAGAGGCGAGAGAGTTGGGACATCAAGCACAAGATCAGACTGTTTGTACTACTATACTGGCTCAGAAGGTAGAGTGGACCAATCTTTGAAACCCAGTCGCTCACTTTGTTGTCGTGACCCAGGTGGCTCTTTGCAAAGGAGGTCGAAGGCAGGTAAAGTATAACCATGCTCACTTGATGAGTACCCTTTATTGAGACCTGAAGACTCACATTAACTCCCCGAGCTAATGTCTAGGCTTTAGCTCAGTGGGCTTAAATGGTTTTGTTGCAGACAGGAAACCTTGGTTTGAACCAGTCAGTACGGGGGGAGCCCCAGTGAGTGAGCGACAGTCGAGGCCTCCCTGTTGGGTCTCTGTAGAGAGCCTGCAAGTGACCCTCATCACAAAGAAAACACAGCAGCAACCCCCCAGTCCTACACACACCATGTGCCTAGAAAACCAGCCCTGCAGTCTGCAGAGTAGAGAGGCTGATGTCACCAGATATGTTAAATGCTTATGGTCTACAATATATACAGACCGATGAAACACCTCAAATACAGGACGTAGGTGGTAACTGCCACAGTTCGTGTCTATATGGTATATGGTAAGCACTGATTATGACTCCAAATAAAAAAGTGCCAGAATGCGTTTAAAAAAAATGATGAACAGGATTGTAAAATACAGATGGGTTGTTTACCTTACACTACCCTACAGTAAATATCTGAACACAAAACCATTTTGTTAACAGCTGGACTGTATAATTTGACTTCCATGTACTCCCTCCTTTGGCATTGATCCGTAGAGAAGTAGATTCGACTTATGTCTGTCTTGTGCTAGGTTGTTCATTGCAGCACTGGGTTTAGCTTCGGATGCTACATTAAAATTCCAGTCACAGTTGTTCATTCATAAAAGCCTGCCATGGAGTTCTAGGCTGCCAGGCTCACTGGGTCAAAGCATTGCCAAGGTCAACATCCTCAAGCACTGCAGAGAGGCATCACAGCAGGGTCATTTGTGGGGGTGTGTGAGAAACACTCGCAAACACACACACACACACACACACACACACACACACACACACACACACACACACACACACACACACACACACACACACACACACACACACACACACACACACACACACACACACACACACACACACACACACACACACCACACAGCCACACACACGAAGGCACACACACACATGTATGAATGTGTGAGGGGGATGTGTGAGACATGCACACACACAAACATACACACAAACACATAAATGAGCTCCTCTAATGCTGTAGCAGCATAAACAGATGAACATAAACAAATATCATAAGCAGATGATCGTACACTATCAAAAGTCAGTGTCATGTATGTCACACAGGCTTCTATTGCCACAAACAGGGAGATGAAGAGGAAATGGTGCTGTGAGCGAGGTTAGCATGAGTAGTGTCCCTCTGTGCTAGTCTAATTTACCTTTGCATTGCACAATGGTAAGAGCCCTTAATGATAGTAAAAATACCAACAATGGATAAGAAAGACACACACCTCTTTTCTTTTCCGCTTTAAGGCAGACACCTACTATTAGCACTACTGCAGGTCTCTTATACAGTAAACATACACATGCCCAAGTACTGGTCCTAGATTAGCACTCTTATTCTGAGACGCTTTGTTCATACAGGTCTTGAACCATCACATGACATACAAAGATCTATAAGGCAAAAAGACCCTAGACAACTATTTTACAGAATACACACAGGAAATCAGCCACAGCTAAGTAATACACAAACACATACATACACACACACACACACACACAGTTTTTGCACTGCAGACAGAGAAGTTGGATGTAAAGGTCGAGAGGGATTCTGTAAACACCTTTGATTGTGAAGCAGAGGTACGAGGAGTCATTGATATCTGCTGATGTAAAGGGGCTTAATAAATACATTTAATTGATTGATTGATTGATTGGAAGTATCCGATTTCAAAGCATTGGAGGTACATCACATTAGGCCGCAATGATCAGGTGCTTAGTGTAAATCTCAGAGGTGGTTTCAAAGTAGGCCTTAATAAAAGTCTTAAGAGTAGGTCTTAGTACAGCAGTTTTAAGACCATGACCAACTAGTCTTAATAAGTTATTTTGCCCCATTAGCTCACAAACCCATCTGTACAAACACAGGTTAAATGTTGTTGTGTGACATTTGCATGCCAGTCTATGGTGATTTACAGGATGAGTCCTGGTCTTGATGTTACAGTTTAACACCATTGTTCAAACTCCTAAGGCTATACTATACAATAAATACTGAAAAGTCTGCTTGAATTAGTCCAATGACAATGAACTGAACGTATGCTGTTAGACACATTCCCATGACTTAACTACAAGCACATACAGTCGATCATTTAAACATAAGGGAATATTCCTTTGGACCAGTGGCGACCTTACAGGCTTCTTCTCTTTAGGCTGCAATAGCCTTCACAGGAAGTATCCTATCAATCCTCCTGATGTCACTTCCTTGTTTATTACCGGTCCCGGCACCTCATGTGATAGGCTGTCTGTAACAGAGAGTGACATTCAAATTTTTGATAATTGAAACATAACGCAGAGTCAAAACAGACTTACTGTACTCCACATGGTAGCCTTTATTTGGATAGTCCATATGTAGATGCACTACAGACTATCTACGGACTATCAGCAACATTTCAACTAACTATCAACTAAGCCTTACCCTAGTCCGAGCCCAAACCTTTACCCGTATTCTAAACCTAACCCTAACCGTAACCTTAGCAAGCAGTTACTTATCAACAGATAGTTTGTTGATAGTATGAAAATCCAAATAAATTATGATTTCCCTTTATAGTACACTATATATTTTGTTTTTGTTTTTTATCCCCAATTCTAATTACGATCTTGTCTCATCGCTACAACTCCCCGATGGGCTCGGGAGAGGCAAAGGTCGAGTCATGCGTCCTCTGAAACATGAACCGCCAAACCGCACTCCTTAACACCCACCCGCTTAAACCAGGAAGCCAGCCAGACCATTGAGTCGGAGGAAACACTGTTCAACTGACGATCAGTCAGGCTGCAGGTGCCTGGCCCACCACAAGAAGTCGCTAGAGCGCAATGAGCCAAGTAAATCTCACCCGGACAAACCATCCCCTAACCTGGACAAAGCTAGGCCAATTGTGAGCCGCCCTATAAAACTCACGGTCACAGCCGGTTGTGACACAGCCTGGGATCAAACCCGGGTCTGTTGTGATGCCGCTAGCATTGCGATGCAGTGCCTTAGACCGCTGCTCCACTCGGGAGGCCTCTATAGTACTTTTTATCAGGGTCAATGTAGACTAAAAAAGAAATGCAACCATTTAAATGTTTTAACTGAGTTGAAGTTCATATAAGGAAATAAATCAATTGAAATAAATTCATTAGGCTCTAATCTATCGACTTCACATAACCCGACAGCCAGGCCCAGCCAATCAAAATAATTATTTCCCTACAAAAGGGCTTTATTGCAGACATAAATACTACTCAGCAACACCATATGTTGATGTCCTGGGCTGGTCTGCAGTTGTGAGGCCAGTTGAACGTATTGCCAAATTCCCTACAACGTTATGCCTATGGTGGAGAATTTAACATTACATTTTCGGGCAACTGCTCAGTTAAAAACTGTTCATAGATAAATACAGATTAGTATAGCAGTGACATGCTGCTTCACAGGCCTCAGTACAATGGTGTATCTTTGACAGATTCACCATTGAGAGCATCCTGTAGGAATGTATCACAGCCTGGTATGGCAATTTCACCATTGCAACTCTCCAGAGGGTAGTGCGGTCAGTCCAATGCATCACCGGGGGCACACTGCCTGCCCTCAAGGACATCTACAACACCTGGTGTCACAGGAAGGTCAAGATGAGTATCAAGGAACATAGCCACCCGAGCCACGACCTGTTCACCCCGCTACCATCTAGAAGGCGGAGACAGTACAGGTGCATCAAAACTGGGACAGAGAGACTGAAAAACAGCTTTAATCTCCAGGTCATCAGACTGTTAAATAGTCACCACTAGCTTGCCTCCACCCAGTACCCTGCCCTCAATTGTATTAACTCTTTCTAGCCAGCTACCAGCGTTACTCAACCCTGCACCTTGGAGACTTCTGCTCTATGCATATAGTCATTGAACACTGGTCACTTTAATCATGTTTACATACTGTTTCACCCACTTCATATGTACAGTATATACTGTATTATAAACTGAGTGGTTCAAACCCTGAATGCTAATTGGTTGGTAACCAGATTATAATAGCAATAAGGCACATTTGGAGTTTGTTGCTTATGGCCAATATACTATAGCTAAGGACTGTATACAGGCACTCCGTGTTGCTTCGTGCATTAGAACAGCCATTGACCTTGGTATGTACAGTGCATTTGGAAAGAATTCAGATCTTCCCTGTTGTTACGTTATACCGTAGACTTATTCTGAAATTGATTAAATTGTATTTTTCCCTAATCAATCTACACAGAATACCCCATAATGTACAAAGCAAAAACAGGTTTTTACACGTTTTTGATAATTTATTATAAATACAAAACGGAAATATTATATTTACATACACTACTGGTCAAAAGTTTTAGAACACCTACTCATTCAATGGTTTTTCTTTATTTTCTACATCAAAACTATGAAAAACTATTAAATAACACATTTCAATGTACATAGATTTTTCTATTATGTTTTCTCTGTGTTGTGGTTTTTGTCGCACTGCTTTGCTTTATCTTGGCCAGGTCGCAGTTGTAAGTGAGAACTTACCTGGTTAAACAAAGGTGAAATAAAAAATATATAAAAATAAATATAACACATATAGAATCATGTAGTAACCAAAAAAGCGTTAAACAAATCAAAATATATTGTATATTTGAGATTCTTCAAATACTCACCGTTTGCCTTGACGACAGCTTTGCACTCTTGGCATTCTCTCAACCAGTTCATGAGGTAGTCACCTTGAATGCATTTCAATTAACAGGCGTGCCTTCTTAAAAGTTAATTTGTGGAATTTATTTCCTTGTTAATGCGTTTGAGCCAATCAGTTGTGTTGTGCCAATGTAGGAGGGTATACAGAAGATAGCCCTATTTGGTAAAAGACAACGTCCATATTATGGCAAGAACAGCTCAAATAAGCAAAGAGAAATGACAGTCCATTATTACTTTAAGACATGACGGTCAGTCAATACGGAAAATGTCAAGAACTTTTCTTCAAGTGTAGTCATAAAAAACATCAAGCACTATGATGAAACTGGCTCTCATGAGGTCTGCCACAGGAATGGAAGACCCAGAGTTACCTCTGCTACAGAGGATAAGTTCATTAGAGTTACGAGCCTCAGAAATTGCATCCCAAATAAATGCTTCACAGAGTTCAAGTAACAGACACATCTCAACATCAACTGTGTGAATCAGGCCTGCATCGTCAAATTGCTGCGAGGAAACAACTACTAAAGGACACCAATAAGAAGAAGAGACCTGCTTGGGCCTAGAAACACGATCAATGGACATTAGACAGGTGGAAATTAGTTATTTGGTCTGGAGTCCAAATTCAAGATTTTTGGTTCCAACCGCTGTGTCTTTGTGAGACACGGTGTGAGTGAACGGATGTTCTCTGCATGTGTATTTATCACCAAAAAGCATGGAGGAGGAGTGATGGTGTCGGGGTGCTTTGCTGGTGACACTGTCTGTGATTTATTGCGAATTCAAGGCACACGTAAACAGCATGGCTACTGCAACATTCTGCAGCGATACGCCATCCCATCTGGTTTGCGCTTAGTGGGACTATCATTGGTTTTTCAACAGGAAAATGATCCAACACACCTCCAGCCTGTGTAAGGGCTATTTTACCAAGACGGATAGTGATGGAGGGCTGCATCAGATGACCTGGCCTCCACAATCCCTCAACCTCAACCAAATTGAGATGATTTGGGATGAGTCGGACCACAGAGTGAAGGAAAAGCAGCCAACAACTGCTCAGCATATGTGGGAACTCCTTCAAGACTGTTGAAAAAGCATTCCAGGTGAAGCTGGTTGAGAGAATGCCAAGAGTGTGTAAAACTGTCAAGGGTGGGTATTTAAAGAATCTCAAATATCAAATATATTTTGATTTGTTTAACACTTTTTTGGTTACTACATGATTCCATATGTGTTATTTCATAGCTTTGATATCTACACTATAATTCTACAATGTAGAAAAACCCATGAATGAGTGAATTTTAGTAGTGTAAGTATTCAGACCCTTTACTCAGTACTTTGTTGAAGCACATTTGGCATCGATTACAGCCTTGAGTCTTCTTTGGTATGACGCGACAAGCTTGGCACACCTGTATAAGGGGAGCTTCTCCCATTTTTCTCTGCAAATCCTCTCAAGCTCTGTCAGGCTGGATGGGGAGCGTCACTGCACAGCTATTTTCAGGTCTCTCCAGAGATGTTTGATCCGGCTCTGGCTAGTCCACTCAATTACATTCAGATACTTGTCCCAAAGCCACTCCTGAATTGTCTTGGCTGTGTGCTTAGGGTTATTGTCCTGTTGGAAGGTGAACAATTGCTCCAGTCAGGTCCTGAGCGCAAGGGAGCAGGTTTTCATCAAGGATCTCTTGGTACTTTGCTCCGTTCATCTTTCCCTCTATCCTAACTAGTTTCCCAGTCTCTACCGCTGAAAAAATCCCCACACCATGATGCTGCCAACACCATGCTGCACTGTAGGGATGTTAGCCAGGTTTCCTCCAGATGTGACACTTGGCATTCAGGCCAAAGAGTTCATCAGACCAGAAAATCTTGTTTTTCATGATCTGAAAGTCCTTTAGGTGCCTTTTGGCAAACTACATGCAGGCTGTCATGTGCTTTTTACTGAGGAGTGGCTTTGGTGAAGTGTTGCAGAGATGTTTGTCCTTCTGGAAGGTTCTCCCATCTCCACAGAGGAACTCCGGTGCTCTGTCAGTCACCATTGGGTTCTTGTTCACCTCCTTGACCAAGGCCCTTCTTCTCCTATTGCTCAGTTTGGCTGGGCGGCAAGCTCTAGGAAGAGTTTTGGTGGTTCCAAACGTCTTCCATTTAAGAATGATGGAGGCAACTGTGTTCTTGGGGGACCTTCAATGCTGCAGAAATGTTTTGGTACCCTTCCCCAGATATGTGCCTCAACACAATCCTGTCTCGGAGCTCTACAGAAAATTCCCTTCAACCTCATGTCTTGGTTTTTGCTCTGACATGCACTGTCAACTTTGGGACCTTATATAGACAGGTGTGTACCTTTCCAAATCATGTACAATCAATTGAATTTACCAAAGGTGGATTCCCATCAAGTTGTAGAAACATCTCAATGATGATCATTGTCCTCCTCCCAGAGCGCTAAGAACCTTGGCGTGATCCTGGACAACACCCTGTCGTTCTCAACTAACATCAAGGCGGTGGCCCGTTCCTGTAGGTTCATGCTCTACAACATCCGCAGAGTACGACCCTGCCTCACACAGGAAGCGGCACAGGTCCTAATCCAGGCACTTGTCATCTCCCGTCTGGATTACTGCAACTCGCTGTTGGCTGGGCTCCCTGCCTGTGCCATTAAACCCTTACAACTCATCCAGAACGCCGCAGCCCGTCTAGTGTTCAACCTTCCCAAGTTCTCTCACGTCAACCCGCTCCTCCGCTGTCTCCACTGGCTTCCAGATGAAGCTCGCATCCGCTACAAGACCATGGTGCTTACACCCAAATAAGGGCACTGCGTTCATCCACCTCTGGCCTGCTCGCCTCCCTACCACTGAGGAAGTACAGTTCCCACTCAGCCCAGTCAAAACTGTTCGCTGCTCTGGCTCCCCAATGGTGGAACAAACTCCCTCACGACGCCAGGACAGCGGAGTCAATCACCACCTTCCGGAGACACCTGAAACCCCACCTCTTTAAGGAATACCTAGGATAGGATAAAGTAATCCTTCTCACCCCCCCTCCCCCCCCTTAAAATATTTAGATGCACTATTGTAAAGTGGCTGTTCCACTGGATGTCATAAGGTGAATGCACCAATTTGTAAGTCGCTCTGTATAAGAGCGTCTGCTAAATGACTTAAATGTAATGTAAATGTAAATGATTAATGGCCCTGTACGGGAGTGTCCTCGGATGGGGCCACAGTGTCTCCTGACCCCTCCTGTCTCAGCCTCCGGTATTTATGCTGCAGTAGTTTGTGTCGGGGGGGCAAGGGTCAGTTTTTTATATCTGCAGTACTTCTCCTGTCCTATTCGGTGTCCTGTGTGAATCTAAGTGTGCGTTCTCTAATTCTCTCCTTCTCTCTTTCTTTCTCTCTCTCGAAGGACCTGAGCCCTAGGACCATGCCCCAGGACTACCTGACATGATGACTCCTTGCTGTCCCCAGTCCACCTGACTGTGCTGCTGCTCCAGTTTCAACTGTTCTGCCTTATTATTATTCGACCATGCTGGTCATTTTTGAACATTTGAACATTTTGGCCATGTTCTGTTATAATCTCCACCCGGCACAGCCAGAAGAGGACTGGCCACCCCACATAGCCTGGTTCCTCTCTAGGTTTCTTCCTAGGTTTTGGCCTTTCTAGGGAGTTTTTCCTAGCCACCGTGCTTCTACACCTGCATTGCTTGCTGTTTGGGGTTTTAGGCTGGGTTTCTGTACAGCACTTTGAGATATCAGCTGATGTACAAAGGGCTATATAAATACATTTGCTTTGATTTGATTTGAATGGAAGCAGGATGTACCTGAGCTCAATTTTGTCTCATAGCAAAGGGTCTGAATACTTATGTAAGTTATTTCTGTTTTTTATTTTTAAGAATATAGCAATAATTTCTAAACAACTGTTTTCACTTTGTCATTATGGGGTATTGTGTGTAGATTTATGAGGAAAATGTTTGAGTTAATCCATTTTAAAATAGCTCTGTAAAATACCAAAATGTGGGAAAAATTAAGGGTCTGAACACCTGCTCTTTCCATGACATAGACTGACCCGGTGAATCCAGGTAAGAGAGAATAAAGTATTCGGCATGTGTCAAAAAGTGATTGATGAGGAATGTTATGTGTCACGTGGTTATGACCATATATGTACATCCTGTCCGGAAGTTCTCATGCTATTGAGTGAGTGTTCATGTATCCTGATAGTGCAGCTGTTCCTTTGAAGTAAAGCCTGTGTTTGCACTAAAGCTGTCATGATGATTGATGTGTAGTGACCTTGTTGAACTGTGGAAGGTGTTTGAACATTTGAAAGAATAGGGCAATGTTGAAGTGAAACAGTAATTTCCAGGGTAGGTCAGCCAGAGTATAAGTAAGATCTGTGAACACTACGAGTGCCAAGAAACCTCAAGAGAGCTAAACCACAGAACACTCTAAAGAAGAAAGAAATAAAACATGGATTTTTTAATTACTGACATGCACGTGATGACCTTTAACATCGGAAGCAGGAGCCCGGATAAAACAGAGAAAGGGAAGAGTATAAAGCATCAATATACGATGTGCCAAAAAGGCGTTTTCTAAATTTGTATAGAACCCAAATACCGTCTGCAACTGTGCTGAAGGATCAAGTGTTGATGTCTAATGGACAACTATGGGGGTATATGTTTGATTACCCGGCCTGTAGAGTGAAACTCTATACCATAGCCGAAGGAGAAGAATATACAGACCAGACCTTAAGAGAGGACTACAGGCTTGAAGACTGGCATGTGTTTCGCAAAGTCGTGTGTCCCAAACTGAGAGTTATCACAAAGGGGTATAGCTTGTTCACGGGCTACGAGGCCCATTGGGAAGGTGCCCCTGACTCCTCAGGAAGAATATTTCATAGGGTGAAAATACAAAGAAAGAATGTTCTATATCAGCAACGAGAAAATACTCAACTGTAACATCCGTGATGGTGGACTGACTGGGAAGGTTGCGTATCCTTTTAAAAGTTGGGATATAATGGAATTTAAAATGTTACAGTTAGCAGATGCTTTTTGGTACAGAGCCAATGCCGGCAAAGTATTGTTAAACTAAGGAAGTGCCTTATACATATGAATCATAAGGATTATGATTCAAAGGAACCCCCAGAAGGGTCATCTACTGAAAAAAACTCAGGAGGGTCTTCCCAATGTTTGATATACTCAGTGTATATTTATATTCCGGATTCTGATATTGATCATTCTAATATTTCTATATTTCATAATTTCTTTCTTAATTTGTGTGTATTATTTTGTATTGTCAGATATTATTGCACTGTTGGAGCTAGGAACTTAAGCATTTGTCACGACTTCCATCAAAGTCGGTCCCTCTCCTTGTTCAGGCGGCATTCGGCTGCCGATGTCACTGGCCTTCTAGCCATCGCCGATCCACATTTCATTTTCCATTTGTTTTGTCTTTGTTTTACATACCTGGTTTCAATTCCCCAATTACATGTTCAATATTTAACCCTCTGTTTTCCCCATGGTATTTGTCTGTGTTTGTTTTATGTATTTCGGTCTTTTTGTGTGGGCTTGGTATTACTACATGTATTTGGTAATTTTGAGTAAAGTTACTTTTATTACTCATCTCTGCTGTCCAGCGCCTGACTCCTCTGCACCAGCTACACCCAGACATTTTGCAGCATTTTGCTACACCCGTGATAACATCTGCAAAATATTTGTACTCGACCAATAAAATTTGATTTGGTTTGTTTGGAAGCTAAGCCCGAACTGTAGAAATCTGGAGCGTATGCAGCCATTATGCAGAATTGCATTGAACACCTTAGTGTAGGTTAGCATCTGCTCTCTGGTAGGGATGAGTTAGGTTGTGTCCCAAAGCACCCAATTATTTACATAGTGCACTACTTTTGACCAGAGCTTTATGGGTCTTAGTTAAAAATAGTCCACTGTATAGGGAATAAGGTTCTATGTGGGATTCAGCCTTAGAGGGCACTCTTGGCTAAGCTGCATGCATCCCATCAGGATGATTAAAATGGCAAGGATGATGACATGGCCAAGCCAGCATGCTAATTGAATTGAATATGTCAGTGGAGTGAGGGACTTGCCTGTGGATAGAGAGCTAGAGGCATAGTGGATATCAAGATGCAAGTGGAGTGAAGGGAGACTTTCATCAACACACACACACACACTTACTGTACACTTACATACATACGCACACATATACAGTATGTATACACACACACACACACACACACAACATAACATGTGGTTGTAAAGGTGTGTTTAAAGTCAAATTATCTCACAAACACACACACAACACAGCATATGTTTATACAGAAGTTTGATAAATGAAGAAACATAGAAAGACTGAGAATATATGCCTTCACTTAGTAATAGCCTACAGTGTATTACTGAGCATACAGACAAATCTACACAAATGCATGACAATCTGGAAGCTCTTTAATAGCCCAATGCTGGCCACTGTCCAAAGTTTAATGACCTTTGTTAGACAATTCTAAGAACGGTTACGAGTTATATAACAACCATTGCCACTGAGTTATAGTTGCATTTTGCCCCAAGATCCGACCCTCTAAAACGTACGTAAAATGTGTTTATCTCTCTCATGCAGAGTGACTAGTTAATCTCTGGCCCCATACATACTCAGGCTGTACAACTGATGTACATCACATTTGACACAATGGTTGTGATACAACACATGTTTATTGCTTTTAGCTTTTTAATACAACATTGAAGTAACAAGACAATATACTGATATTTATGAGATAAAACAGGTTTGGCTGCATAACATTTTGAAAGAAACTCAGCTACTGTATATCACAAACCTTGTATCGAATATATTGTACATCAGTTTTGTACATGGCCTCTCAGCTTTTTGTTAAAAATCGCGCAACATTTCAGCACCCTGCTACTCATGCCAGGACTATAGTATATGCATATGATTAGTATGTGTGGATAGAAAACACTCTGACGTTTCTAAAACTGGTTAAATCACGGCTGTGACTATAACAGAACGTGCGTTTCATCGAATAGTGCAGGAAAATCTGATCACTGAAAATGGAAAAATATATCCATGCGCAACTTCAACCAATTGTTAAAAGTGACCCCCATTACATGGAGCCGAGGTTGCAATACCTAGAGCTTCCACACGATGTCAACAGTCTTGTCATTTGCCTTGGCTTTTTTTCTTGGTCAAACAAAGAAGAGACAGCCCATTTCTTCAGGTCTCCGACCGGATATTTTGGTTGAGATTTACCCGGACATTATTTCCAGACGCCTCGTGATCAATTTGATCGCTTATTAACGTTTACTAATACCTAAAGTTGCATTACAAAAGTATTTCGAAGTGTTTTGTGAAAGTTTATCGTCGACTTTTTTAATTTTAAAAAATGACATTACGTTAAAAAATGCTATTTTTTTCGCTGATCACACACTCTTCATAGATCGATATCTAGGCTATATATGGACCGATTTAATCGAAAAAAGTCCCTAAATGATGTTTATGGGACATCTAGGAGTGCCAAGAAAGAAGCTCGTCAAAGGTAATGAATGTTTTATATTTTAATTCTGCGTTTTGGTTAGGACCGGCTACCGCAAAATCTGTCGTTTTAGATGAAGTTCCAGTACTTTTGGGTGCATGCTATCAGATAATAGCTTCTCATGCTTTCGCCGAAAAGCATTTTACAAATCTGACTCGGTAGCTAGATTCACAACGAGTGTAGCTTTAATTCAGTACATTGTATGTGCATTTTAATGAAAGTTTGAGTTTTATCAAAAACTATACGTGGCGCACTTGAAATTTCCGCTGATTTGATCCCCACTTCCCTAACAAGTTTTAATGGCTGTGATAGGAGAAAACTGACGATGAATCAACAACATTGAAGTTACTCCACAATACTAACCTAACATGGAAACATTACCTTTAAATGTAAATCATCCTATAACTCTGATCTTCTGTGCTACCGATTTAATTGAGCCATAGTGTAATGAATCATACCAACCCACTACCTGTGTACTTAAAATCTAGGGAAATCTAAGGTTATCTACTGTTTTCCAGTTTGCTTGAGGGATTCTGGTTGTATGATTAGCATACTTTTTCCACATGGGTTTAACAATATTGGAAACTCACTTAGCTTTCACAAGTCAGGTGTTTTTTAATACATGAATGAGAGTGTGCAAGTGCACACTTTTGGAAGACTAGCGTCCTGTTCAGGGCAGGAGTCTACTTGTAGGTCAAGTTGCATCATGTTACAGAAACAGTAGATAGGCTCCTGCCCTTATTGGCCATTCTGGCTCAGACAATGCGATTTATATGTCTGGAAAATTATTGAGGATCGGGAAAGCGGCCAAAATATCCTCTCCCCAAAAGCTTCAAGTGTGTACCTGAAATGAATTAACACCGAACATGGTCAGCCCTTGAGAACAATGCACAAAAGGCAGATGAGTGGATCAGAAAACCAGTCAATATCTGGTGTGACCATGATTTACCTCACGCAGCACGACATATCTCCTTCGCATAGAGTTGATCAGGATGTTGATTGTGACCTTTGGAATGATGTCCCACTCCTCTTCAATGGCTGTGCGAAATTGCTGGATATTGGCCGGAACTGGAACATGTCGTACACGTTGATCCAGAGCATCCCAAACATGCTCAATGGGTGACATGTCTGGTGAGTATGCAGACCATGGAAGAACTGGGACATTTTTTTCAGCCTACAGGAATTGTGTACACCATTTTAAAAATACACTTGTTGTAAATCCAGCCACAGTGTCCTATTTCAAAAAGGCTTTACGAAGATAGCACACCAAACGATTATGTTAGGTCAGAGCCAAGTCACAGAAAAACACAGACATTTTTCCAGCCAAAAAGAGGAGTCACAAAAAGCAGAAATAGAGATAAAATTCATGACCAACCTTTGATGATCTACATCAGATGACAGTCATAGGACTTCATGTTACACAATACATGTTTTGTTTGGTAAAGTTCATATTTATATCCAAACATCTGAGTTTACATTGGCGCGTTATGTTCTGTAGTTCCAAAACATCTGGTGATTTTGCAGAGAGCCACATCAATTTACAGAAATACTCATAATAAACATTGCTAAAAGACACAACTGTTTTGTGCATAGAATTTTAGATCCACTTCTCCTTAATGCAACCGCTGTGACCGATTTTTTTTAACTTTATGGAAAAAGCAAACCATGCAATAATCTGAGTACAGCGCTCAGACAACAAATCAAGCCAAACAGATATCCACCATGTTGGAGTCAACAGAAGTCAGAAATATCATTATAAATATTCACTTACCTTTGATGATCTTCATCAGAATGCACTCCCAGGAATCCCAGTTCCACAATAGATGTTTGTTTAGTTCGATAAAGTCCATAATTTATGTCCAAATACCTCCTTGTTGTTCGCGCCTTGAGTTCACAAATCCATGACGCGCGATCACTGGGAGCATACGAAAAATCAAAATGTTCCTTTACAGTCTGTAGAAACATGTCAAACGAGGTATAGAATCAATCTTTAGGATGTTTTTAACATAAATCTTCAATAATGTTCCAACCGTAGAATTCCTTTGTCTGTAGAATTGCAATGGAACGCAAGCTAACGATCACGTGAACGAGCGTGGCCAGCTCATGGCTCTCTGGCAGACCTCTGACTCATTCCCCTCTCATTCGCCCCCACTTCACAGTAGAAGCATCAAACAAGGTTCTAAAGACTGTTAACATCTAGTGGAAGCCTTAAGAAGAGCAATATGACCCCATTGACACTGTAATTGACAGGCCAAGAGTTAAAAACTACAAACCTCAGATTTCCCACTTCCTGGTTGGATTTCTTCTCAGGTTTTTGCCTGCCATATGAGTTCTGTTATACTCACAGACATCATTCAAACAGTTTTAGAAATGTCAGAGTGTTTTCTATCCAAATCTAATAATATGCATATTCTAGCTTTTATTGCTGAGTAGCAGGCAGTTTAATTTGGGCACGCTTTTCATCCAAAATTCCCAATGCTGCCCCCTACCCTAGAGTAGTTAACAACCTTGACATCAGCAAACCGCGTCGCCCACACGATTCCATACACACTGTCTGCCATCTGCTCAGTAGGAACCGGGATTCATCCAAGAAGAGCACACTTCTCCAGAGTGCCAGTGGCCATCGAAGGTGAGCATTTTACCCACTGAAGTCAGGTACGATGCCAAACTGGAGTCAGGTCAAGACCCTGGTGAGGACGATGAGCACTTAGATGAGCTTCCCTGAGACGGTTTCTGATAGCTTGTGCAGAAATTATTTGGGTTGTGCAAACCCAGTTTCATCAGCTGTCCAGCTGTCCAGATATCAGACAATCCCACAGATGAAGAAGACGGATGTGGAGGTCCTGGGCTGGTGTGGTTACATGTGGTCTGCGGTTGTGAGGCCATTTGGACATACTGCCAAATTCTCTAAAACGACAATGGAGGTGGCTTATGGTAGAGAAATTAACATTCAATTCTCAGGCAACAGCTCTGGTTGACATTCCTGCAGTCAGCATGCCAATTGCACACTCCCTCAAAACTTGAGGGGTCTGTGGCATTATGTTGTGTGACAAAACTGCTAATTTTAGAATGACCTTTTATTGTCTCCAACACAAGGTGCATCTGTCGAATGATTTTGCTGTTTAATCAGCTTCTTGATATGCCACACATGGTAAGTGGATGGATTATATTTGGCAAAGAGAAATGCTCACGAACACGGAAGTAAAGACATTTGTGCACAAAATTTGAGAGAAATAGTTTTCTTTGTGCAAATAGGCCCTTTTATTTCAACTCATGAAACATGGACCAACACTTCACATGTTGCGCTTATATTTTTGTTCATTGTAGATCTACTCAGGGTTTTCTACAGCTAACCAACTTCAGTTAGCTTCACATTCTAGCTCAGGCTTCATTTGTTCCGATAATGTGGATATTGCTCGTCCGCCTGCCACTAACTCTGGCGGGCTTGTAACTGCGCATGCTGTTCACACATGGCTAGTTGAATGCCAAACACTTCATTGAGACAATGGTAAAACATCAATCCATGGACAAGTCACTGCCACCTTTTCATTTGTGCCAAAATCAAAATGAAAGAAAAGTTATTTTTCAAATTCAGAAAGCTAGGCTTTCTGAAATGATGTCTTTATTACTTATCGTTAATGCTGACTTTGTTGTGCTTTGGTGTGCTTATCAATCCCACTCCTGTTGATAAAATAATTGTATTAAGTCATAGTGTGTTTATAATGCATTATGCCATTACTAAATTTGTAATGTGATATTTTAACATTAAAAAAATGTAAAACACAAATTAACATTTGGTTAATAAAATATTGACTCTGTCGTCTTTCTCAAATGAAGGGTATGATGATGATGTAATCTTTGCAAGAGGGAGGGAATCTGATTTCATTGGTCCTCAACTCGTGGCTTAGCAGTAACAGTGCGTGGGTAAAATCACTGGTGAAGCCAATCCAGAAAGAAATCCATATAACAACCTGTGTGTTGTGATAATTGCTTTGTTTGCTTTATAACCTGTTAGTTCATATGCCTTGACAGCGTGATCTGTAGGCCTAAGGCCCAAGACAATAAGAAGTCACAGTAGCAGAATAAATTCAACCATACATTTGTTTCATTGTTTCATTACAAAACCTGCATTACAAAACCTGCATTACAAAACCTGCATGTAACAAGCAGTATGCTATAGCATGGTCAAGCAAGGTAATGTTTCTGAACAACTATTGATTTAGAACCATGGACAGTTACCGCAAGTTTCAAAGAAAACGGAAGCTGACTCCACTATTCCAGTACCATTTCAACTTCAACATCATCTAATCACCTGTGCATAGTCTGATAGAGTGACAACTAAAAGATACCAATAACTATTTAGTCCAATCACGTAAGGTAAATATGATGTGACTGTCCATGTGACTGATTTGTGTGTGTGTGTGTGTGTGTGTGTGTGTGTGTGTGTGTGTGTGTGTGTGTGTGTGTGTGTGTGTGTGTGTGTGTGTGTGTGTGTGTGTGTGTGTGTGTGTGTGTGTGTGTGTGTGTGTGTGTGTGTGTGTGTGTGTGTGGAAAAAGCATGTTGATTCACCCTAGTTGTAGAGAAACACAAATGCCATCCTTCTCTTTCATGTTGCCTAAACTGTCTATGACTCTGTCATACAGTACATGCTTTTAGTTTTTGTTGTTCTAGGCTACCTGGCTAAAATACTTGCTTCCTAGCCAAACTCCCACCAGGCCAGCTAGTTAACATTAGCTTATGACATTTAGCTACATGTTGAACGTCCTTCCTATCAGGCCAGGGTCGCAATCTATGAATTTATGGTTGGATCAGAATCACTATTATAATCATTGGCCAGTACGGAGAATTACTTAAAACCGCAAGTCCAAATCCTTATCTCCATCCATGGCTAATTTAGGAAAGGAACGGTTTTAGCTACCTAGCTAGCCTTTGGAGGCCAACAACACTACAAGACGCAACAATTCAAGTTTGATTGGTCTGAAGCTAAATTCAAACTGCCTTCCATTAACACTTTATTATAGTGGACTAGGAGCATTCACAGCTGAGCTCGCATAGTTTAGCTCAAAGCTGTGTCGTGTCTGTGACTATCACTAAATGTGAAGACTTATTTTATCAAATCAAATTTCTATGTGTAATTATTAATACGTGATTAAACTAATCATGTAAACTTTAATTAACTAGGAAGTCAGGGCACCACAGGAAAATGTTTACCGATTCTCTATTTCCCGAATCAACTCTTTTTCATATCTTATCGATTAGTCTTCTATTAATTTATCATTATTACCTCATCAGTTCTGTAACGACGTTCGTCTGTTGAAGAAAGAAAGTCGGACCGAAATGCAATTACTCATGACTTTAATGAACTGAATCGCGGTACAGTGAAATAACTTAAACTGAATACAAAAACAACAGAATGGAACGTGAAACTAATTACAGCCTATCTGGTGACTACAACACAGAGATAGAAACAAACACCCATGAAATACAAAGCGAACTCAGGCTGCCTAAATACGGTTCCCAATCAGAGACAACGATAAGCACCTGACTCTAATTGAGAATCGCCTCAGGCAGCCAAGCCTATACCACACCCCTAATAAACCGCAATCCCAAATAATACAAACCCCAATACGAAACACAACATATAAACCCATGTCACACCCTGGCCTACCCAAACATATAACAAAAACACAAAATACAATGACCAAGGCGTGACAAGTTCTCATTACTGAACATCGCAAACCCTTGAATATCTGCACGAACCCTAGCGAAAATGATGAATCAGCGGTATACAACTTAGCTTAATTATTTATTTACTAACTAACTAACTAATCACAGAAATACATAACAAACAAACGGTAGATCTTAGTTACTAACACAATGTATTGATAAATCCCAAGTGGGCTAAACCGGTATGACGGCTTGGTAGACAATGGAAAGGGGTGGAGACAGGAAATAGTGGGATTCACTACACACAGTTGATAATTATATTGATTAAAATGCTAATCCTTTGCATATGAACAGCCGCTCATTTGAGAATAATTGCAATATATATATTTACGCCCGTCGTTCTTGTCTTCTCTGTTGGAATCAAATGTCCGTCTGCTAGAGAGTCAGTTAATCAGAGTGTCTCTGGTTAACTTCCCCAGAAGTCACAATGTCTTTCATAGTTGTCACTTTCTCAGCAGCTCTGGATACGTGTTGTTGTAATGGATACGTGAGGTGTACAGATGGTTGTGCATAGATAGATGGTTCCGCGGTTGTCGGTATTCTCGTACTAGACTTACGTAATTTCCAGCTGCAGACTAGTAATTATATGTCCAGGATTTGCTCTTATTATGTAGTGATCGATAGTCTCAGAGTTGAACCATTTCCAGCTGTGCAGCCAACACTACAGCTGTATGGTCTCCGTGGCCTATAGAGTCCATATTTTCTGGTCTTATGATCTATAGAATTGTAGCCATTCCAATGTGGGGACTTCGTCCTGGCATTCTCTGACTTAGTAGGACATTTAGTATCAAGTGGATTTTATACACTTCTGAGAAAAGGGTGGTCCATGACATAGACATAATGTCTATGCTCACGTGGGTGTGGCCATTGATTTGATTAACTTTATATGAAATCCATATTTTCTCATTTAGAAGGTTAACATCACATTACATCGTTTCACAAATAGTTTCATGTTCATGTTTCACTGGACACTTATGCTCACTCGACGAAGCATGCCTCTCCTTAATGTCAATATGCCTTGACCATTGCTGTTCTGGTTAGTGTTTATTGGCTTATTTCACTGTAGAGCCACTAGCCCTGCTCATTATACATTTACATTTTTACATTTAAGTCATTTAGCAGACGCTCTTATCCAGAGCGACTTACAAATTGGTGCATTCACCTTATGACATCCAGTGGAACAGTCACTTTACAATAGTGCATCTAAATCTTAAAGGGGGGGGGAATACTTATCCTAACCTAGGTATTCCTTAAAGAGGTGGGGTTTCAGGTGTCTCCGGAAGGTGGTGATTGACTCCGCTGTCCTGGCGTCGTGAGGGAGTTTGTTCCACCATTGGGGGGCCAGAGCAGCGAACAGTTTTGACTGGGCTGAGCGGGAGCTGTACTTCCTCAGTGGTAGGGAGGCGAGCAGGCCAGAGGTGGATGAACGCAGTGCCCTCGTTTGGGTGTAGGGCCTGATCAGAGCCTGGAGGTACTGAGGTGCCGTTCCCCTCACAGCTCCGTAGGCAAGCACCATGGTCTTGTAGCGGATGCGAGCTTCAACTGGAAGCCAGTGGAGAGAACGGAGGAGCAGGGTGACGTGAGAGAACTTGGGAAGGTTGAACACCAGACGGGCTGCGGCGTTCTGGATGAGTTGAAGGGGTTTAATGGCACAGGCAGGGAGCCCAGCCAACAGCGAGTTGCAGTAATCCAGACGGGAGATGACAAGTGCCTGGATTAGGACCTGCGCCGCTTCCTGTGTGAGGCAGGGTCGTACTCTGCGGATGTTGTAGAGCATGAACCTACAGGAACGGGCCACCGCCTTGATGTTGGTTGAGAACGACAGGGTGTTGTCCAGGATCACACCAAGGTTCTTAGCGCTCTGGGAAGAGGACACAATGGAGTTGTCAACCGTGATGGCGAGATCATGGAACGGGCAGTCCTTCCCGGGAGGAAGAGCAGCTCCGTCTTGCCGAGGTTCAGCTTGAGGTGGTGATCCGTCATCCACACTGATATGTCTGCCAGACATGCAGAGATGCGATTCACCACCTGGTCATCAGAAGGGGGAAAGGAGAAGATGTAGTTGTGTGTCGTCTGCATAGCAATGATAGGAGAGACCATGTGAGGTTATGACAGAGCCAAGTGACTTGGTGTATAGCGAGAATAGGAGAGGGCCTAGAACAGAGCCCTGGGGGACACCAGTGGTGAGAGCGCGTGGTGAGGAGACAGATTCTCGCCACGCCACCTGGTAGGAGCGACCTGTCAGGTAGGACGCAATCCAAGCGTGGGCCGCGCCGGAGATGCCCAACTCGGAGAGGGTGGAGAGGAGGATCTGATGGTTCACAGTATCGAAGGCAGCCGATAGATCTAGAAGGATGAGAGCAGAGGAGAGAGAGTTAGCTTTAGCAGTGCGGAGCGCCTCCGTGATACAGAGGAGAGCAGTCTCAGTTGAATGACTAGTCTTGAAACCTGACTGATTTGGATCAAGAAGGTCATTCAGAGAGAGATAGCGGGAGAGCTGGCCAAGGACGGCACGTTCAAGAGTTTTGGAGAGAAAAGAAAGAAGGGATACTGGTCTGTAATTGTTGACATCGGAGGGATCGAGTGTAGGTTTTTTCAGAAGGGGTGCAACTCTCGCTCTCTTGAAGACGGAAGGGACGTAGCCAGCGGTCAGTGATGAGTTGATGAGCGAGGTGAGGGAGAAGGTCTCTGGAAATGGTCTGGAAATTATACCTTATCCAACCTTTCAGTTCCACCACCCACATATGCGATGACATCACCTGGTTTCAATTATGTTTCTAGAGACAATATCTCTCTCATCATCACTCAATACCTAGGTTTACCTCCACTGTATTCACATCCTACCACACCTTTGTCTGTACATTATACCTTGAAGCTATTTTATCGCCCCTAGAAACCTCCTTTTACTCGCTGTTCCGGACGTTCTAGACGACCAATTCTTATAGCTTTCAGCAGTGCCCTTATCCTACCTCATCCTCTGTTCCTCTGGTGATGTAAAGGTGAATCCAGGCCCTGCAGTGCCTTACTCCACTCCTATTCCCCAGGAGCTCTCTTATGATGACTTCTGTAACCGTAATAGCCTTGGTTTCATGCATGTTAATATTAGAAGCCTGCTCCCTAAATTTGTTTAATTCACAGCTTTAGCACACTCTGCCAACCCGGATGTTTTAGCCGTGTCTGAATCCTGGCTTAGGAACACCACCAAATATTCTGAAATCTCCATCCCTAACTACAACATTTTCAGACAAGATACGGCCAAAGGGGGCGGCTTTGGAATCTCTGTGTTGTTGTATGTGTCGAACTGCTTTGCTTTATATTGGCCAGGTCGCAATTGTAAATGAGAACTTGTTCTCCACTTGCCTACATGGTTAAAAAAAGGTGAAATAAAAAAATAAAAAATGTACGTTTCACAATATTTAGATGTAAACCTGACAGCTGGGAAATGTACACTTCAAGAGATACAGTTATGTGTTTCCTGTCCTTCATGAGATCACCAAATGAAACACACTCGAAATGTCCCTTAAATGCCCACAGATTACGCCCACATTCTCAAAAATATAAATATTGTTTACTTATTACAACTTCTGATGTTCAAGGGTTTGTCTGTGTTCCACTGTTTACATTCTAACCTCAAACACTACAGAGCATAGAGGCAGCATATTTTATGACTGATCGTAAAACAGCCAACATCCCGCTCTCCCCCTCTACGAGAGAGAGCACACTGTAGAGCGGACCCACTGTAACCTGATCCTTCGGATCGTCACAGGAGAGTTATGACAGTCCCCCTCTGGTGGATTCAACTTGGAAGGATTCTGCAAGTTGCAAACCAACATAAAAATAACTACCACGTGATGTCCTGGTTGTGGATCATCGTTGCAGTCCCCCTCTGATAGTTGATCTTGGTAGGCTTTCTGAAAGCAGAGCAGTCCACAACAAGAATGGGCAGTGGATGTCCGGTTGGTGATCGCCATTGCGGTCCACCTCTGAATTACACTTTAATTAACCTGACAGCCTAGTTGGTCTAGGTTAATATGGAAAAGTTTAAATTGTCTCATTTGTAGAAACCAATCATTTGGGATATTATCTAAAAGATCCACCTTAAAAGATTTGTAAGAAATGTTTTACTTCTTAGTTAAATTGAATTTCTATAAGTTGCTGGATCATGTCATAGCACTAGAAATATAATCACTAACTTTACCAACTCCTAAGACACCCTGACATCATCAGATACGCAACTTCTATGGGCAACACATACACCATACGGCTCTATTCGTATTTAACACAGTCTGTCTGTACAGTAATCTGTTTGCACAGTTAATATTAATTAATTAAATCATGACCTCATTCGATCTTAGACTCCTTGCAGGGGGAAGGGGGGTTCAACGTTGTGTTTGACTATCATTAAATGTGAAGACTTTATTTATCAAATCAATTTTCTATGTGTAATTATGATTGCGTGACTAAACTAATCATGTAAACTTTAATTAACTAGGAAGTCTATAGAGTTTATAGAGTCTATTTCCCAAATCAACTCTTCAGATATATTCATATCTTATCGATTAGTCTTCTATTAACGTATCATTAGTATCTCATCAGCTCTCATTACTGAACGTCACAAATCCTTGGATATCTGCATGAACCCTATGATGAATCAGCGATGAATCAACTTGGCTTAATTATTTTAATTATTTTACTAACTAACTAAATACTCACAGAAATACATAACAAACAGTAGATATTGGTGTCAAGATGTGGCCTTTTGGGTGCATATCGTGGATCCCACGTCAGGTTTTACAGTATTAAGGTTTTACAGTATTGAGGGAGAGTCCAGCAGAACAAAGTGCTTCTCTTTGTTCAAAAGTCCTAATCCCCAAATTGGGAGAACTAAACAATGTTTCTACTTTTGAGAATGTGGGAATGGTCCGTGGACACTTAATTAAGGGACAGTCATGACGAGTGTGTTTCATTTGGTGATCTCATAAAGAACTTGAAACACAAAACAGGTTTACATCTAAATATTTTGAAATGTATGTCATTAAACATGAAAAGATGTGATGTGACGTTAACCTTCTAAATGAGAGTATGGTTTTCATATAAATATTAACTAGTCAGTGGCCACACCCCCGTGAGCCCAGACATCACATTGGGCATCAGAACCACCCCTTTTTCCACAGAGTATGAAACCCACTTCCTACAACGCCGGGACAGAGTCCCCACATTGGAATGGCTACAATTCTATACAGCTGTAGTTTTGGCTACATGGCTGGAAATGATTAAACTCTGAGACTATCGATGACTACAGAATAAGAGCAAATCTTAGACATTTAATTACTGGTCTGTAGCTGGAAATTACATAAGTCTATTACGAGGATACTGACAACCGCCGAAGCATCTATCCTATAAACATTTCCCAATGGTACTCTAAAGTATCCATCCTAACCACCAACAACCACGAAAGACATTGTGACTTCTGGGAAAGTTAACCAGAGACCCTGATGAACTCTACAGGACGATCGGGTGATTCCAACAGTGAAAAACAACGACATACGGAAATGAATATATGCATTGCAATTATTCTCAAATGAGCGGCCGTTCATGTGAAAAAGGATTAGCATTTCAATGAATATAGACTGTGTAGTGAATCAATTTAGTCTGTCCTGCTCTTTCTCAGTCCCCACTCTTTCTCAGAAACCCAAATATCTACTGTTTGTTATGTAATTATGTGTAATTATTTAGTTAGAAAATAATTAAGCTAATTTGTATATCGCTGATTCATTATTGAAACTAGGGTTTGTGCAGATATCCAAGGGTTTGCGACATTCAATAATGAGAACTAACGAAGGTAACAATTAATAATCATTAATGGAAGACTAATTTATAAGATTTAAAAATATCTGAAGAGTTAGCCGGGAAATTAGTTTAATCACGTAATAATTCAACCTAGAGAATTGATAATATACAGTTTTCACATTTAATAATAGTCCAGACTCAACATTGGTTACTAACACAATGCATTGATAAGTCCCTAGTAGGCTAAACCGGTATGACGGCTTGGTAGATAATGGAAAGGGGTGGAGACAGGAAAAGAGTGGAAGAGACTAAATGGATTCACTACACACAAGTGATAATTATATTCATTGAAATGCTAATCCTTTGCACATGAACGGCCGTTCATTCGAGAATCATTTCAATGTATATATTTACACCCGTATGTCATTGTTGTCTTCTCTGTTGGAATTGGCGGTCCGTCTGCTGGAGAGTCAGTTCATCAGAGTCTCTGGTTAACTTCCCCAGAAGTCACAATGTCTTTCGTAGTTGTCGCTTGCTCAGAGACTCTGGAATAGAAATAGCAAAAACATCTGTACGCCTGATGTAAGGGCGCAAGGCGAGACCCAGATGCAGATGGTTAGAGTCTCTGAAATGTATTATAATCAAGGGGTAGGCAAGTGAATGGTCCTGGACAGGCAAAAGAGCAAAAACAGGTCAGAGACCAGGAGGTATAGAGTGGCAAGCAGGCTCAAGGTCAGGGCAGGCAGAAAGGTCAGGCAGGTGGGTTCAGAGTCCAGACAGGCAAGGGTCACAACCGGGAGGACTAGCAAAAACAGAGAGAAGGAAAAAGCAGGAGAATGGAATAACACGCTGGTTGACTTGACAACAAAACAAACTAGCAACAGACAAGCAGGGAACACAGGAATAAGTATCCATGGACAAATTAGGAAAACAGGTGACACCTGGAGGTGGGTTTAGGGTGTGACAGTTGCATAGAATAAATGCTTCTGCGGTTGTTGGTATTCTCGTACTAGATGTATGTAATTTCCAGCTGCAGACTAGTAATTATATGTCTAGGATTTGCTCTTATTCTGTAGTGATCCATATTCTCAGAGTTTAGCGGTAGCGTCCCACCTGGCCAAAATCCGGTGAAATTGGAGAGCGTGATATTCAAACTACAGAATTATAAATATTTAACTTTCATAAAATCACAGGTGTAATACATCTAAATAAAGCTTAACTTCTTGTTAATCCAGCTGCTGTGCGGCTTTACGGCGAAAGCACACCATGCAATTATCTGAGGACAGTGCCCCGCATACAAAACCATGAAAAGCATATTTCAACCAGGCAGGTGCAGCACGAAAGTCAGAAATAGCGATATAAAAAATGCCCTACCTTTGATGATTTTCTTCTGTTGGCACTCCAAAAGGTCCCAGTTACATCACAAATGGTCCTTTTGTTCGATTAATGTCCTTCTTTATATCCATAAAAACTCGGTTTAGCAGGCGCACTTCAGTCAATAATCCACCCAGTTTCCCTCCATCAAAATGCACACAAAAGGAATCCCAAATGTTACTCATAAACTTTTCCAAACAAGTCAAACAACATTTATAATCAAACCTTTACGTACCCTAATACGTAAATAAACAATACAATTTAAGACGGAGAATCGTCATTGTCTTTACCAGAGATAAACAACAAAGAACACGTTCTCATTGACGCGCTAGGAAAACTACAATTTCTGGCTCATTTTTTCCAAAAAACAGCATGAAACTCTTTCTAAAGTCTTGACATCCAGTGGAAGTCCTAGGAACTGGAATCTGGGAGGACTTCACCTTATAATAAAAGTGACAGCCATTGAAAATAGTGGTAGGCTGAGTTTCTTTGGTGGTGGATGGTTTGTCTGCCCTGTCCAGTCAGTTCTGTTATACTCACAGACATTATCTTAACAGTTTTAGAAACTTTAGTGTTTTCTATCCAAATCTACCAACTCTATGCATATTCTAGCTTCTGAGCCTGAGTAACAGACAGTTTACTTTGGGCACGCTTTTCATCCGGACGTGAAAATACTGTCCCCTACCCAAGAGAGGTTAACCGTCTCCATGGCCTATAGAATTGTAGTTCTTAACCATTTCAACATCTAGCATCTGCTCCATATTTTCTGGTCTAGTTCTATAGAACTGCAGCCATTCCAATATGGGGACTCCGTCCCGGCGTTCTCTGACTTAATGTACATTTTGTAGGAAGTGGGTTTAATGCACTTCTGAGAAAAGGGCGGTCCATGACGCTGATGTAATGTCTATGCTCACGTCGACGTGGCCATTGCTTTGGATAACTTTATATGAAAACCTTCTAAATGAGAAAATATGGGTTAACATCACATTTTTTCACAAATGGTTTCATGTTTAATCACATACATTTCACAATATTTAGATGTAAACCTGACAGCTGGGAAATGTACACTTCAAGAGATACAGTTATGTGTTTCCTGTCCTTCATGAGATCACCAAATGAAACACACTCGAAATGTCCCTTAAATGCCCACAGATTACTCCCACATTCTCAAAAATATAAACATTGTTTAATTATTACAACTTCTTATGTCCAAGGGTTTCACTGTGTACCACAGTTTACATTCCAACTTCGAACACTACAGAGCACAGAGGCAGCGTATTTTATGACCGACCATAAAACAGCTGTCTTTCCGCTCTCTCCCTCTACGAGAGAGAGCACGCTGTAGAGCGGACCCACTGTAACCTGATCCTTCAGATCGTCACAGGAGAGTTACGACAGCTGATTGGCTATTATTTTATATTTGTTTATATCGAGGGAAGCCAAATGCCCGCTGGCTTCCCATGCATTTAAAGGTATGGGCGGGAAGAATGTCATACTCTTTCTAACCAGAAAGCATCAGATTTATACGCTACACATACTGACACACAGGGCTACTGTTTAGTTTGCTTGGAGGTTTTCTAGGGCAAGATACATTCAGCCTCTTGCAAACTGAAGGACACGTGAAAGATAAATTGTATTTTTTTAGGGGGGTTTTGTACATTCTTTGGAGAAGCCTGGCTTCCCTTGGTAGCCATGAATACACGTCAGATTTAATTCAGGGTAGTTGAGTTAGCTGTGAGTTAGCCTGCCCCAGAGCAGGGTAGGTCTGAAGGATTCGTTGCCCTAGAATTTTAGCTGGCTAAAACGTTTGCCACTTTCATATGACCGGTTATCCCGAGTTGAACTCAGAGTTGACCAAAGTTACCTCACTACCTCCTCAAACCTGTTTCGTAGGATACGCATTGCTCAATAATCCAACTAAGTGACCCAACTGCCATGGTAAAAATAACCCAATGTGTGTTCTGTCCAATATTTACCCAAACTGGGTTGTTTTTAACACAGTATTTTTTTGAGAGAACCAGAGAGAGATAGAGAGAGAAAGTGGGAGCAAAGAAAGAGAGACAGCTCACTGCTCCTCCTGCCAGGCCCTAGAAGACGATAGCATTGGCGCTAATGAGAGACACAAAGGCCCCTGCGCGCACCTGTGAAACAGAGACCTCTCCATTCATGAACATAATTAGAAATACATTTGCATTTTCTCTCTCGCCATCTCTCTCCCACTCTCACTCTCACTGCTAATACTCATTCGTAATGTCCAGGCCCTCCAAATTGCAGATACAATTTCAAGAAGGGGCAACAAACAGGTAGAACCCCCCCCCCCCCCCACACACACACACACACACAAACAGTCATCATGAACAAGCACACACACAGTCATGAACATACACACAGTCATGCCCACACAAACAGTCATGACACATCAGTGTTACAAGGTAAGCTAACGGTTGATGGTTATATAACATAATGTTCCATTTATGGCCATTCATGATGTCGGGCGGGTGGTTCTACTAAGCTATTGGAATGGTTGTAAGATGGTCATACCATGGATCATTTAGCTATTTGATTTTGAATTCAAGGAAACCTTTAGGTATCTTTTTAATTTGATTTATTTGTATTTTTTTTAAATATTACATTTGGCCTTTACTACTGTAGCCCATAGAAATGTATTGAATTACACATTAATAAATGGCAAAAAAACAATAATAAAATACATAATAATGAATATTATTATTATTATATTAAGGTTTTGTAGTGTCTGTACTATGTCTTGGAGATATAAGAAAGATCAGGAAATATTTTAGTTTTTCTGGACACATTTAACCCCTTATGTTTGGTGGCACAAAACTACATCCATACTTCCATTAATTTGTATGGGTTACCTTCAGACGAGTCTTGTGACACTTGTAGGGGTCGTGAGGGTAAAAGGGAAAACACCATGTTCATGAGTCTCATATTTCCATAGAGTGGTCATACTGTGGGGCAAAAAAGTATTTAGTCAGCAAAGTTCTCCCACTTAAAAAGATGAGAGAGGCCTGTAATTTTCATCATAGGTACACTTCAACTATGACAGACAAAATGAGAAAAAAATCCAGAAAGTCACATTATATGATTTCTAATGAATTTATTTGCAAATTATGGTGGAAAATAAGTATTTGGTCACCTACAAACAAGTAAGATTTCTGGCTCTCACAGACCTGTAACTTCTTCTTTAAGAGGCTCCTCTGTCGTCCACTCGTTACCTGTATTAATGGCACCTGTTTGAACTTGTTATCAGTATAAAAGACACCTGTCCACAACCTCAAACAGTCACACTCCAAACTCCACTATGGCAAAGACCAAAGAGCTGTCAAAGGACACCAGAAACAAAATTGTAGACCTGCACCAGGCTGGGAAGACTGGATCTGCAATAGGTAAGCAGCTTGGTTTGAAAAAATCAACTGTGGGAGCAATTATTAGGAAATGGAAGACATACAAGACCACTGATAATCTCCCTCGATCTGGGGCTCCACGTAAGATCTCACCCCTCACTCCCAGAACCACACGGGGGGACCTAGTGAATGACCTGTAGATAGCTGGGACCAAAGTAACAAAGCCTACCATCAGTAACACACTATGCCGCCAGGGACTCAAATCCTGCAGTGCCAGATGTGTCCCCCTGCTTAAGGCAGTACATGTCCAGGCCCGTCTGAAGTTTGCTAGAGAGCATTTGGATGATCCAGAAGAAAATTGGGAGAATGTCATATGGTCAGATGAAACCAAAATATAACTTTTGGGTAAAAACTCAACTCGTCGTGTTTGGAGGACAAAGAATGCTGAGTTGCATCCAAAGAACACCATACCTACTGTGAAGCATGAGGGTGGAAACATCATGCTTTTGGGCTGTTTTTCTGCAAAGGGACCAGGATGACTGATCCGTGTAAAGGAAAGAATGAATGGGGCCAAGTATCATGAGATTTTGAGAGAAAACCTCCTTCCATCAGCAAGGGCATTGAAGATGAAACGTGGCTGGGTCTTTCAGCATGACAATGATCCCAAACACAAAGCCCGGGCAACGAAGGAGTGGCTTCGTAAGAAGCATTTCAAGGTCCTGGAGTAGCCTAGCCAGTCTCCAGATCTCAACCCCATAGAAAATCTTTGGAGGGAGTTGAAAGTCCGTGTTGCCCAGCAACTGCCCCAAAACATCACTGCTCTAGGGGAGATCTGCATGGAGGAATGGGCCAAAATACCAGCAACAGTGTGTGAAAACCTTGTGAAGACTTACAGAAAACGTTTGACCTCTGTCATTGCCAACAAAGGGTATATAACAAAGTATTGAGATAAACTTTTGTTATTGATCAAATACTTATTTTCCACCATGATTTGCAAATAAATTCATAAAATATCCTACAATGTGATTTTCTGGATTTTTTTCCTCATTTTGTCTGTCATAGTTGAAGTGTACCTATGTTGGAAATTACAGGCCTCTCTCATATTTTTAAGTGGGAGAACTTGCACAATTGGTGGCTGACTAAATACTTTTTTGCCCCACTGTATGTGTAGGCCAAACCGTTCTGACTTTAAAGTCGTTTTCGTGAGAAAACACATTTTCGGGATGTCTCATACCCTTACGAGTAGGTGTGTCTAAACGTTTTACTGGCTGTGGAAAGTATTCAAACCACTTTACTTTTCCCACATTTTGTTATGATAATAGCCTTATTCTTAGCCTTATTCTAAAATGTATTAAATTGTTTTTTCTTCATCAAGCTACATGCAATGGCCCCATAATGACAAAGCAAAAACATATTTAGACATTTTTGATCATTTTTTAATAAAAAAACTCTTTAAATATCACATTTAAAGTACATAAGTATTCAGATGCTTTACTCAGAACTTTGTTGATGCATCTTTGGCAGTGATTACAGCCATGAGTCTACTTGAGTATGACGCTACATGCTTGGCAAACCTGTATTTGGAGAGTTTCTCCGATTCTTCTCTGCAGATCCTCTCAAGCTCTGTCAGATGGATGGGGAGCGTTGCTGCACAGCTATTTTCAGGTCTCTCCAGATTTTTTTTATCTGGTTCAAGTGCGGGCTCTGGCTGGGCCACTCAGAGACATGTCCCAAAGCCACTCCTGCATTGTCTTGGCTGTGTGCTTTGTCCTGTTGGAAGGTGAATCTGCGCCCCAGTCTGTGGTCCTGAGCTCTCTGGAGTAGGTTTCATCAAGGATCTATCTGTACTTTGCTCCATTCATCTTTGCTTCAATCGGGACTAGTCTCGCAGTCCTTGCCGCTGAAAAACATCCCCACAGCATGATGCCTCCACCACGCTTCACCGTAGGAATGGTGCCAGGTTTCCTCCAGCCGTAAAGCTTGGCATTCAGGCCAAAGAGTTCAATCTTGGTTTCATTAGACCAGAGAATCTTGTTTCTCATGGTCTGAGAGTCTTTAGGTGCCTTTTGGCAAACTCCAGGCGAGCTATCATGTGACTTTTACTGAGGGGTGGCTTCCGTCTGGCCACTCTACCATAAAGGTCTGATTGGGGGAGTGCTGCAGAGATGGTTGTCCTTCTGTAAGGTTCTCCCATCTCCACAGAGGAACTCTAGAGCTCAGTCAGAGCGACCATCACGTTCTTGGTCACCTCGCTGACCAAGGCCCTTCTCCCCAGATTTCTCAGATTGGCCAGTCAGCCAGCTCTTTCCAAACTTCTTCCATTTAAGAGTGATGAAGGCCACTGTGTTCTTGGGGACCTTCAATGCTGCAGAAATGTTTTGGTACCCTTCCCCAGATCTGTGCCTCAACACAATCCTTTCTCGGTGCTCTAAGCTCAATTCCTTTGACCTTATGACTTGGTTTTTGCTCCAACATGCACTGTCAACTCTGGGACCTTATGTAGACAGGTGTGTGCCTTTCCAAATAATGTCCAATCTATTGAATTAACTACGGGTGGACTCCAATCATGTTGTTGAAACATCTCAAGGATGACCAATGGAAAGAGGATGCACTTGAGCTCATTTTCGAGTCTCATAACAAAGGGGCTAAATATCAAATCAAATCAATTCTAATTTTATTTGTCACATGCGCCAAATACAACAGTCACCTTACAGTGAAATGCTTACTTTACAAGCCCTTAACCAACAATGCAGTTCTAAGAAAAGTAAGTGTTAAGTACAATTTTTTAAATAAAAGTAACAAGTAATTAAAGAGCAGCAGTAAAATCACAATAGCAAGGCTATATACAGGGGGTACCGGTACAGAGTCAATGTGCGGGAGCACCGGTTAGTCCAGGTAATTGAGGTAATATGTACATGTAGGAAGAGTTAAAGTGACTATACATAGATAATAAACAGACAGTAGCAGCAGTGTAAAATAAAGGGGGCAATGCAAATAGTCTGGGTAGCCATTTGATTAGATGTTCAGGAGTCTTATGGCTTGGGGGTACAAGCTGTTAAGAATCCTTTTGGACCTAGACTTTGTCGCTCTGGTACCACTATTTCTGTTTCAAAAAATATATATTTAGCAAAACTTTCTTAAAACCTGTTTTCACTTTGTCATTATGGGTTATTGTGTGTAGATTACTGAGGAAATTTTTGATTTGATCCATTTTAGAATAAGGCCGTAATGTAACAAAATGTGGAAAAATTCAAGGGGTCTGAATACTTTCCAAAGCCACTGTACCTTATACAGTACACCACACTGACAATAAAGATACTACTACCCTATACATAACTTCCTTTAGTCACATTTATTTCCTGTTGTAATCCTACACAACCACACACACACACACACACACACACATATCTTGAGACATCATTCATTGCCTTTCACTAAGTCACAATATCTTTATCCGCCCCCCTCGAGGGAGACACCTGTCAAGTTCTTCTACTCCTCCTCCTCCTGAGTTTCCCTCTCACTCATCACAGTTTCCTGTGGCTGTTGTTGTTCTGTCTCTCTCTCTCTCCCCCAAACACACATAATATTTTTTCTCTCCTCTATAAGATATAATATAATATAATAATATATCTCAAACACAAACACATTCATCTTTCAAACACAAACACATCTTTTTCCCTCGCTCCCTCATTCTTTCTCTCTCTCTGCCTTCCCTCTCTTTACACACACATACACAGAAACATACCCTCTCTCTCTCCCTCTTTCCTCCCTCGTTCAGGAAAATAAACATACTGTAGCTGTGATTGAATGGGGCTGTATCTCATTCAGGGATGGGTGGAGGAAATGAGGGAGGGAGCGAGTGATGGTGCCCACCATGGTGTGAGTGGGTGATGAATGGGGAGCTGCCAGGCACCTGTCAAGGGTGTCTGGCAGGGTGTACCCACAGCACGTAGTATAGCACAACACACAGAGGAGAGGAGAGGAGAGGAGGAGGGAGAGGAGAGGAGAGGGAGAGGAGAGGAGAGGAGGAGGGAGAGGAGAGGAGAGGAGAGGAGGAGAGGAGAGGAGAGGAGAGGAGAGGAGAGGAGAGGAGAGGAGAGGAGAGGAGAGGAGAGGAGAGGAGAGGAGAGCCTTAACATCCTAGGAGACACACACACAGCCACAATGCTGTTCCATCGCCAGGCTCCCTTCATTGAGATTACCACGCTTAGGGATATAGAACAAGACAATGAATCTTAGACTATGTCATTCAATTTCCTAAGGATGGGGTTAGGTTTGGGATCACACACACAACAGAGCACACACACTGGAGAGGAGATTTTGGGAAGGTGTACCCATGTGCTCACACAGGTGAGGTGAATTCTGTAAAGGTATCATTATGTTTCAATCTCTCACCCACTCTCACTAGTGGAGAGAATTTTACTGCATTAAGCAACAACAAAGTCAAGAGGAAACTCAAGTCAGTAGGTGCCAAACTATTGCCTCTCACTGCTGCTCTAACGGCCGTCCCTCTCAGCGGTCAGGTCGAGAAACAGAACGAGAGAAGGAGGGGGGAGAGAGAGAGACCCTTGGGGATTTAAAATCAATATTTCCTAGGTTACAAGGTCAAACTCCCACGGCAGCGAGGGGGAGAGAGGGAGGGGGAAGCCCAGAGTCACGGTGACCTGTAGCAGTGCTGACATGCTGATTCAATTTAGTGGCCAGTCGATTCAGGAGCCAGCCCTCAGCCCTCAGCCCTGGGAACCGAACTGTAGCTATATGGCTCCTATTACAGGCTGGTCACTAGAAACACACGTCAATTTCTATCCTGAGGACTTCGATATACTCCGTCCTCGGCGCAAACCATAAAAACAAAGACATTATGGCACAGCACTGGGCTCAAACTCACAGAGCCAGATGCTGCTGCATAAACCACTGCGTCATGGCAGTTCACAATTGTCTAGCAAGCAGGGAGAGCACTATATGCATTTTTTATTAAATTTTATGCTTTCCCCAAACCATAGCCCTAACCTTAACCACTCGGAATTAATACCTAAACTTAACCCTTTGAGTTGTTTCTGTTTTATGTCACGCCCTGGCCTTAGTTATCTTTGTTTTCTTTATTATTTTGGTTAGGCCAGGGTGTGATATGGGTGATTTATGTGTTTTTGTCTTGTCTAGGTTTTTTTGTAGATTTATGGGGTTGTGTTCAGTTTAGGTGTCTAGGTAAGTCTATGGTTGCCTAGATTGGTTCTCAATCAGGGGCAGGTGTTTATTGTTGTCTCTGATTGGGAACCATATTTAGGCAGCCATATTCTTTGGGTATTTTGTGGGTGATTGTTTCCTGTCTTTGTGTTTACTGCACTAAATAGGGCTGTTTCGGTTTTCACGTTTTTGTAGTTTGTTTGAGTTTTCTTATTAAAGAACCATGAACTAGAACCATGCTGCGTTTTGGTCCGCCTCTCCTTCCCAGGAAGAAAACCGTGACATTTTAACCCTGTAACCACGCAGAAGTAATGGTTCAAAAATCGACGTTACATCAAATTCCAAAGTGAAACTGTGAGGTCAAGTTGCCACTGACTCTTATAGGCCCCGATCACACTCAAGTTGTACAACTGATGTACAACACATTTGACCAAATGGTTGTGATACAACAAAGATCTTACAGGGCCATAGACCTGAGATCACACCTGGTCTGAAAAAAACACAACAGTAGAATTGGTGTAGATGCTAGGTTTTGATCTTAGTATGTTTCTGTAATCCTGACACTAACAAGGTCATTATGAAATATTTATATAAACCACGGCGTCGGCATAGACTTTCAAATTGAGATGGTAAGTGTGAAAGTGTTATTCATAAACAAACAGTATATAGACACACACAAAAACAGACATTTGACATGCAGAAATGCCACTCATAAACCCTCCACCACAGTTTCTTTGCAGTATAAAAAAAAAACCTCCTACACAGTGGACTAAAGACCATCATTTCCCGATAGTGATTAAACTTAAGCTAGCTAGCTAACCAACAATTGTAAAAATGTATTTGAGAGACAACAACTGCTTATTGTGCAAATGTATTTATGTTTTCAATAAATATTTGGGGGAGAAATATAGTTTACATGTCAACAATCCTTTGATTCTTAACCAACACTGTTTTGCTCCACGGTTGAGCACACCGCTTCAGTTGCTAAACAACCTACCCGTGAGTGAGTGAGCGAGCGAGCGTGTGCAAGCGAGCGTTTGTATGTGTGTGTTTGAATGAATGAGAACGTTTTTTTTACACAGAAAGTTTCACGTCACCCTTCACCTCTCAGCACCAGTTCTGTCCCGCTCAATCAACACACACACACACATTCCTTTGCTGGGTTAATGTTAACATCAAAAATATTGTAATCAGATTACAGATACTTTTGAAAAACGAGTTAATTACTTCGAAGATTAGTTTTAAATTCAGAAAGGATGTTTCTTCTCTGTTTTTTCAATTACATTCAAATCAGCATTGAAAAAAGGCGCAAGTTTGTTCCAGCTAAGCGAGTCTGACCACAAGTCAGAGACCGCTATGATGACAAACCAAATGTGTTTGATGGATGGCGAGAAAAGAGCAGGAATAGGCTTTTGTAGGCTACAGTCAAAGCTATGTCTTCCAATGGTGCGACTACTGTCGGCATCCAAAGATTATCCATCTTGAATAAACGCTTGGAGGTAAGGATGACAGCAGAGTGTTGTCTACGGCAATACGGATATCAGTTATTATTGATATCTACAAAACGCATTGATGTGAATCACACTGCTGCTCTCTCATTTATCTATCTGTGCCTCACGGATTGTGGTTGTTGTGAATGGCTGTTCACAAAACGAAATGTGTATTTGAACCTAACAATGGTTGAATTCAAGAAGTTTAACCTGCCTATCATTCATTGTTTTTGAAACCAGTGGACAGCCAGTGATAAATGTGCTCTTTCAACAGCTGCATACGGGTGCAAGCCTATGGAATAAATGTAAGGCTTAAATTGCTCAATCAAATTCATGCTGATAAAAAAAAAATCCACAGGCCTAATTGACACATGCTCAAGCTTGCACAATTTTGATAGTTGCTACATCCATTTTAGGATTTATATATTTATATATATACATACATACTATATATATAGCAAAGGACTTTGTGAAGATGCTGGAGGAAATGGGTACAAAACTATCTATATCCACAGTAAAACGAGTCCTATATCGACATAACCTGAAAGGCCACTCAGCAAGGAAGAAGCCACTACCCCAAAACCTCCATAAAAAAAGCCAGACTAATGTTTGCAACTGCACATGGGGAAAAAGATTGTAGATTTTGGAGAAATGTCCTCTGGTCTGATGAAACAAAAATAGAACTGTTTGGCCATAATGACCATCATTATGTTTGGAGGAAAAAAGGGGACGCATGTAAGCTGAAGAACACCATCCCAACCGTGAAGCACAGGAGTGGCACCATCATGTTGTGGGGGTGCTTTGCTGCAGGAGGGGACTGGTGCATTTCACAAAATAGATTGCATCATGAGGCAAGGAAATTATGTGGATATATTGAAGCATATCAATATCTCAAGACGTCAGTCAGGAAGTTAAAGCTTGGTCACAAATGGGTCTTCCAAATGGACAATGACCACAAGCATACTTCCAAACTTGTGGCAAAATGGCTTAAGGCCAACAAAGTTAAGGTATTGGAGTGGCCATCACAAAGCCCTGACCTCAATCCTATAGACAATTTGTGAGCAGAACTGAAAAAGCGTGTGCGAGCAAGGCCAAATACCAAAAACTAATTGAATGTATGCAAACTTCTGACCCACTGGGAATATGATGAAAGAAATAAAAGCTGAAATAAATAATTCTCTCTACTATTATTCTGACATTTCACATTCTTAAAATAGAGTGGTGATCCTTACATTCCTAAGACAGGGAATTGTTACGGAAAAACTGGGTTTAAAATGTATTTGGCTAAGGTGTATGTAAACTTCCAACTTCAACTGTGTGTATATATATATATTAATACAGGTAACGAGTGGAGGACAGAGGAGCCTCTTAAAGAAGAAGTTACAGGTCTGTGAGAGCCAGAAATCTTGCTTGTTTGTAGGTGACCAAATACTTATTTTCCACCATAATTTGCAAATAAATTCATCAAAACTCCTACAATGTGATTTTCTGGATTTTTTTTCTTCTAATTTTGTCTGTCATAGTTGAAGTGTACATATGATGAAAATTACAGGCCTCTCTCATCTTTTTAAGTGAGAGAACTTGCACAATTGGTGGCTGACTAAATACTTTTTTGCCCCACTGTATACAGTTGAAGTTGGATGTTTACATTCTCCTTAGGCAAGTTATATTTACATTTACATTTAAGTCATTTAGCAGACGCTCTTATCCAGAGCGACTCTTCAAAAATATAACTTACAAATGCCTTATGAGCTTAGTTCAACTGTCACACTCCATGAGAACCCAAAATATAAGCTTTTCCAATGCTTGTAAACATTGGAAATGTAAATAAACACTGTATAGCCTCATAAAATGGTTAAAACAATCATTTTGATATCAAAGATGGTCAGTCCTTGCATCCATAGCTCTGTCTATTAACCTGAGAGTGGTTACATTTCTGCAGGCCCATCCCTTAGCTTTTGATCAAAACGGGGGCGGGATGTCGATTTTGTAATTGTTTCATCTGTGGATTTGCCCTTTAAACAGCTGCATATTATCAAGATATCAAAGTGTCACCAAAAAAAGCTGAACAATAGTCCTATAGCAAATGCAGCATATGGCATTCATTTTTCACATGTAAATAGCATTTTTCAGTATTGCTCAAAGCATGCCATTCCATGAGTGCAGCATTTATTTTTCACCTCAAATCAATGAGCCCAATCAGTCCTCCATGACATCAAAATCATAAACAATAAGAGTTGGGCTGGCTAATAAATCCTTAGTTTTGGGGTCATGGTCAGGTTAAACAATTTAGCTAATATATACTATACTTCCAAGTCCTATTCTTGAAGATCAAGAGGTATAACATTTATTTGTAACGGCGTGCGTCTGTTGAAAGAAGAGAGTCGGACCGAAATGCAGCGTGTAGGTTACTCATGACTTTAATGTATGTAGAATGTATGTATGTAGAATGTATGCACACATGACTGTAAGTCGCTTTGGATAAAAGCGTCTGCTAAATGGCATATATTATATTATATATTTAATGAAAGAACGCGGTACATGAAATAACTGATACTAACTACAAAAACAACAGAACGGAACGTGAAACTAATTACAGCCTATCTGGTGACTACAACACAGAGACAGGAACAAACACCCACCAAAAACAAAGCGAAACTCAGGCTGCCAGACAACGATAAGCACCTGACTCTAATTGAGAATCGCCTCAGGCAGCCAAGCCTATACCACACCCCTAATCAGCCGCGATCCCAAATAATACAAACCCCAATACGAAACACAACATATAAACCCATGTCACACCCTGGCCTACCCAAACATATAAAAAAAACACAAAATACAATGACCAAGGCGTGACATTATTGGAATGACTGGAATTCTAAATTAATTTAAATGTATTTTATTTTATTATTATATGTAGTAGGTAAGAGATGGGTTAGAAGAAGCCTATATCACCAACCCATAAAGTAAAATGTCAAATCCATATTTGGCCAGTTATGTAAACTTTAAAATTGATTCATCCTGCAATAGATGTCGTTCAATTGGTAACATACATTTTTGTCTTCTTCTAATGCCTCTTAAGGGGAAAGTCATCTAAAAGTAACAGAATATAATCAGATTACGTTACTGAGTTTCGATAATACAAAAGTTAGGTTACGGATTACAATTTTAGACAGGTAAATGTAACGGATTACATTTAGAAAGTGTGGGGGGGGGGGCAGAGGGATCACTCACTCACTTGTGGTGAGGGAAGGACGGCTCATAGTAATGGCTAAAACCATTCCATTAATTCCGTTCCAGCCATTACTAGGGGCCCATCCACCAATGTAAAGTGCCACCAGACCCCACTTAAACACACACACAGACACACCCACAAGTGCCATGCTCTACCAACTGAGCCACACAAGACCACAAGTATCTATGTCCAGATGTTTCCATCCAACTGAAGTGTGACCTCTGTGAACCTGACCTTGTGACAGCAGTCATTTGGCCAACCGAACGCACTACATCAGGCACACTATATTGTGACGCATTGCCACTCTAGCCTGGTCCCAGATCTGTTTGCGCTATCTTGTCAACTCCTATTCTCACTGTCACACCAAACATTGACGATAGGAGTTGGCAAGTCAGCACAAACCGATATAGGACCAGGCTAACATAGTGACTCGATGGAAAAAGCATGTAGTTAAAGAGAGAAACAATACACAAATCGCCCTATTCCCTATTTAGTGCACTACTTTTGAGGGCTCTGACTGTGCTCCTACATCTGCATTGCTTGTTGTTTGGGGTTTTAGGCTGGATTTCTGTATATTACTTTGTGACATCGGCTGATGTAAAACGGGCTTTATAAATGCATTTTGATTGATTGATTGATTGATTGATTGATTGATTTATTGATTGATTTAGGGAATAGGGTGCCATTTGGGATGCAAGCATGATTGTTGGAGTTGGAATAACTGTTCCAATACTGAAGCTCTGTAATACGTTACCATTATTGGACAGTGGGCTCCAAAGTTACTGGCACCCTTGACTGGCAATGCACAAACAATACTTAAAAAAATATAAACAATATAATTATAGAGATAAACTCAAAATACCAACATGTGAGAAATACTGTACTTTATTAATGTTTCAATGGAACCAACCAACCAAAATCATACAATTATTTAATACAAAATAAATTTCACCAAAATCAAGGTTTCATGATTATTGGCACTCCTCATTGTTTACTTAGTGTAACCACCTCTGGCAAGGATAACAGCATGGAGTCTTTTCCTGTAATGTTTGACCAGGTTAAGGAACACATTTGGAGGGATTTTGGACCATTCCTCTATGCAGATCCTTTCAAGATCCTTCACATTCTTGGGTGTGCGCTTATCAACTGCCCTCTTCAACTCAGCCCACAGGTTTTCGATTGGATTGAGGTCCGGCGACTGAGATGGCCATGCCAGAACATTGACTTTGTTGTCACAGAACCATTTCTGTGTGGATCTTGAGGTATGTTTCGGGTCATTGTCTTGTTGGAAAGTCCACCTACGTCCAAGTCCCAGCCTTCTGGCAGAGGCAACCAGATTGTCAGCCAAAATTGCCTGACACTTGGTGGAATTCATTATGCCATCAATCTTAACCAGTGCCACTGGACCTCTGGAATTAAAACAGCCCCAAAACATCACTGACCCACCACCATATTTCACCGTGGGTATGAGGGGCCTCTCCTTGTATGGATCTCTGTTTAGACGGCAAACATGCTGATGCTGTATCTGACCAAAACGTTCAATTTTGGTCTCCTCTGACCAGAGCACCTTCTTCCAGTCATAATTTAAATAACGTTTGGCAAACTCCAAGCGCTTGCATCTGTGTCCTCCCTATCCTGGGAGCAAAATGCATTTGCATCTTCTTCTATACGTGAGGTTTTCAACTGTTCCATATCATTAGAATGTTCTATTAATTGCCCTGGCAGTGCTCAGTGGTATATTCAATCGTTTGTGGATCTTCTTGTAGCCATTACCAGATTTATGAAGGTCTATGACCATCTGTCTCTTTTGAACTGCCAGTTCTGTTGTTTTCTTCATGGTGTTGGATGACAAAGGGATATTTCATGCGTGTTACCTCATCTCAATATAGTTCCTTAAGACTTAGATAAACTTAAATAAGTGGAATTTAATTCCTGGTTTAATTTGTTATATTTGTTCATTGTTCAGATGTTCATTGTGAAACCTTGATTTGGAGGACATTGATTTTTAATTAAATCAAAAAATGTTTTTGGTGGGTTCCATTAAAACATTAATAAAGTACAGTATTTCTCACGTGCTGGTATTTTTTGATTATCTCTATAATGATATTGTTTATATTTTTAAGTATTGTTTGTGCATTGCAAGTGAGGTGTGCCAGTAATTTTGGAGCCTGCTGTATTGCAAAGTTAATAACAACACACCCAACACTTTAAAACCGGATAAGTTCTGGCTATTCAAACATTTTGCGTAAACCGACTACCTAAAAATAAGTTAAGAAACTTAAATAGCTGAAGTGAGCAGTACTACCTTCATGTGAGTAATACAAATGCATTTTTTTTGTAAGGTATATTATTAGTTGACTGCCCCCACTAAGCCACGCCTCCAATGATTTCCCAGTGTGCCTTATCTTTTCGATTGAATTATATAGTTACCACCGATGACTGTATTTGTTAGTGACTGAGAGATGGTTGTTGAATTCATACATTTTCAGTCCTTTGGCCTTCCCCAACTGAGTTCCTAGGTTAATATTATCATTATAATTGAACCATTACATATACCGAAAGGCGTTATACAGTGGCCTGAAACTCATAGTTTTTACAGGCCACATCAGGCCTGCAAGTAGGGTTGCAAAATTTCCCAAACTTTCTCAAACATTTTTTCCAGTAATCTTCCAACCAGGATTTCTGGAAAACCTGGGAAAATTACTAGAATATCGAAACACTAATTGTAAATGCCATTATGCTGGCTTTGATCATTCCTATTGGAATCTAGCCTGCATTAGGCTATCCATTAGGCTAAAATTAAATAATTGGATCAATCACTCAATGTACATGCCAAAACACAGATATTAAAAACAATTATATAAAATCAACATGCTGGGAAAAAAAGTTTGTTTGTTATCATTCTGTATCTTTAAAAAAAATGTTGGTATGACTTCTCATTTAGTTTCGAGTCAGTGCCACATTAACATTTTAAGTAATAATGACTTTTAATTGACTTTGAGTAGAACTTACTAGACGTATTTGAGTAAAACATGCTTTGGGGTTTACAGTGATGCCCTCAACATCCATCATCTGCCTGTCAAAACCAGGGATGGAGGGAGTACTGGAGGAGAGGATGAGACAGATAGACAGAAAAAGAGGATGAAAGTCAAAAGAAAAAATTAACAAATCAACTGAAAAGACAGAAAACAAACCTTTAGTAGTGATGGAGATATCCCTTGATAATTATCAAACAAATATGAGCATGTAGGCCAATGTTTTAGTTTTTTTGTTATCTCATCATTATCGAACCACAATAAGCTCCACATGAATGAAAGCATCCTGCCAAAAGTATCCTGACAAAATTGTGAAAGAAATAGTGTGGCTATTACTGCATCCTCATCACAGTGATTCCTGGCCTATTTGGGGCGGCAGCGTAGCCTAGTGGTTAGAGCGTTGAACTAGTAACCGGAAGGTTGCTAGTTCAAACCCCCGAGCTGACAAGGTACTGCCCCTGAACAGGCAGTTAACCCACTGTTCCGAGGCCATCATTGAAAATGAGAATATGTTCTTAACTGACTTGCCTGGTTAAATAAAGGTAAAATTAAATTAAAAATATTGGTGGGTGGCTGGGAGCTGTCTTTCAGCACCACACACTATTATCATGACTCGTTTAGGTTTTACACCTGTGTTCATTGAGTACTTCAGGTGGTGCCCCATTCCCCCGCCCCCAATCCTAGCCTTAACCACTAGTTGGAGAAATGCAAAATTGATTGAAGATCGTGTTTAGGAGCAATTCGAACCCACACCGTGTTTTGTTTGTTTTCAATAACTGGTTTATGAATACTGACCTGCCATTCGCTTGGAGCTTCGGCTTTCTATAGATTGATTTCAGAACCATGGACAGCTCTCATCCGAGTCCATAGTGGCGGATTTTAAAGAATCAAATAGAAAATATACAACAATTCTATACTGAACCTATAAGAGCACAGGATATCTGACACCAAAAACCCTGAATGCAGAATAAACTATATTTTCCAAGCAGGCTACTCGTGAATGTTGCATACGATTGCCGAATAGAGATGGCAAGGACACACTGGAACATAGGCCTCTTTTTTAATGGCTCTTCACCAACCAGTCGGTGAAGTGTAAAACAAAACTACAGGGTCGAAGCTTCCTCCAGGCCACATGATCATATTTGAGGTAAAAATTATGTGATAAAAAGAGAGCAGCTGTCGTAATTCTGTGTCAACGCCATTGTCGAGTTTACGACTGAAAAAAATGCTGCCCTGGGCTACAGCGGGCGAATAACGAGCAAGCAGTGCCACATGCGACGGGGGGAAGACCATTCCAGCGGATTAGGCATGGAAGCCACCGGTGCCCTAATAACGTTATTGAAATGTACTCAATGTGGAGTGGGGTGGCCATGGCGGAACACCTGGCACCGAGTGGCCGCTACACCGCATGCGCACCACAAATAGGAATAGGAAAATAGTAGCAGCTACTGTAGTCTTTGCCATATACTAGCCTTGCACTAAAAGAAAATATCATAATTTACAGAAAGAATTAACATGTAAAGATGGCTGATATTTGCTTGGAAATAATAGCCTACTTCTGGTGATATTGTGAAGCCTGTGGAAGCAGTTATGACACCTAAAGGCCTGGCCCTATCTTCATTCCACAACCGATTTAAAACTCCTCAATTGGGGGAAAAGCAACCAAAGGCACACACATGAAAGACCTCAGAGTACAAGGCCATATGCTTCTCATCCTGCTTGAACCTTCTGATAAGAGAGCAAAGGATCTCCTTGAATCATCCGTTACCATGACGATTGACGTCTGTATGGGACCAAACTGTATCTATTTAGCAAAAATCAACAGATTGGGGGATGATCCCCGTCAGCCTACCTTGCATTCATCCATGCATGTTCTCACTGAATATGCATCCGTTTCATATTTCTGAGTCATAAGCTCAAATTCCTCATATTTCTCCAGGGCGTGTTGGTCGTAGCGCTGGTACGCCTGGACGCACAGGCTGCACCTCGCCACATCGCCATCAATAAGCACGTCAAGACTGCAGTTCAAATTGTCCGGACTCGTAGACCCGTAAAACAAATCCAAAAGAGAATAAGAATTACAAAATGAAAGGTACAAATCACTTATATTTACTGTCCGGGTCCGTTCTTTTTCCGAAAGGTCCTTGCACAAATGATCCGCGTCATCAAAAGTAAAGCAGTTTTTAGATAAACTATCGTGGTGGCAAGTTTCAAGTCGCCACAAAGGTTTGGTAGAATTCCCTATAAAAATAGCATATTCGTTTTCTCTGAGGCTGCTGTGTGCTAAATGGAGGCTGGATGATGCGATGGGGTTTGCAGACGGGTAAACTCCCATGTCCGTCAATGCAAACTTATCACGGGTCCTTGTCAATTTCGCCTCGGCGCAAAACCATAAGTGATCAGAGAGCAGAATGGTTAGAAACAAGAGTGAAGCCAAGGACAGTCGCCATCTCTGGGCCCTCTCTGAGTCGGCGAATGGCTTTTCGTTCTCGCGGGGTTCTAGCCAGATTTTGAAGCCGTCTTCTTGCAGCAGACACGTCCAAGCACCCCAGGTCATATTTTGGGAACGCGCTTCTTCACCGGCCGACTCCACCGTGGGGGTTTCTCTGCCGCAACATTCATTGAATTGGGGTCTATTTTGCGTTTTTCACCTCTTAAATGTTGGGTCGTAGGTAGTGCTGCTGGTTTACCACCGCGATTATCTGTAATTCACATTCAAGTAATATGTTGGAGGAGATTAAACCGTGATTTGATGGGGCCGCGTTCTCCATGGCTCTCCGATGAAGATGCTAGTTTTATGTAGCAACATGTCTCGCTTCCCCCTCCTCTCCTCTAGCCTGCGCTCAGCACTGGTCCTTTGCGTGGACCCGTTTTACGGCAACCTGCATTTACGTTCGATTTGAATCCGCCGGTCGTGGCTCTCGGATGAAGGCTGGGTTCTATGTCAGCCCAGTGATTTTCGCTTCCGTGTCTGCTAGGCGGCAAAATGCCTGAGAAGTTGTATTTTGATGTCCACTGTCATCTTGGTCCTGGGTTAATTGCCGCCATCATGTTCTTCTTGAAACACTTGTTTGTATCGTATCGTGCGCGACATCTTTAGCGCTGCGACCGTTCCAATCTGACGCACCTGGAGGGTCTGTTTTCAGAAGGTGCAGCATCAGTTGCCATCCAGCTACTCTGAAAGCTAAAACAGATGATAGGAAATAATGTGGACTCGAGAGACAGGAGAGTCTGCTCAACAAGTAGCCTAACCGATGACAAAATTGAATATGAAATATTTAGCATCAGTCACAAAACGCAGCCATAGCGTTCGAGTGATAGCTGTCAATGATCCTGAAACCCGGGAAAGATTTCATTTATGTAAGGGTTCCCCCACTAGTGGAGTTGAATACAAAAAAATACACTTAGTGTGTTCTGTATGCATGCATTATTTTGGAATTATTACTGAATTATGGCCATGTGAATACTTCCATCAAGGTCAAAAGAAAGAAACATACCCACACTCCTTTCATTTGCTATGTTTGACATGTTCATCAAGTGCATGTCATTATACAATCATTATAACGTTTATATAACAACAATATAACATTCATTCATGGCACAATCAATCCTTCAGGGTGACATGGGTTCAGGATTGAATCCAAGGACACTGATCATGTATTGTGTGGTTTGTTTGGCTGTGGACCTTGTTGTTTGTTTGTTTCTCTTTTATCCCACAGGCTTATCTTGCAACAGTCCTTCAAATACAAAACAAATAGTATAGCCTATACACTGCAATAAAAGCAAAGATACATTTGAAACACACCATTTAAAAACCAAACAAAAGTTTTTCTTTCTCATTTAAACAGTTAAATAACTGACGATCCGGAGTGCATAAAACAGGTGAATAGCTAGATGAGCTTTGGTAAAGATTCCTGGCAACAAAGCTCCTTGAACTAATTTCAACTTCTCTTCCTTCTCTCCTGTAGAATACTTGTTAGTTCCTTCTCTATTCTCCATACAAATGTCTTTACTACTCCTTCACGGATCCTTTGTAAATACCCGGTTGACCCAAAGTAAAGCATGAGAGAAGGTCAGTGGAAAGTAACACCCCATCATGCATTTGGAATTATTCTGCATCACATTGAGTCCTTGCCATTGATGACTGCAATCTATAGACAATTGGCCACAGACGAGAAACTGAACTGAGGCCAGGGGTCATATTTATAAAGCTTCTCAGAGTGGGAGTGCTGATCAAGGATCAGGTCCCCCTTGTCCATGTGATCTTTTTCATTGTGATCAAAAGTTCAAACTGAAGCTACATCAGCACTCTTACTATGAGATGCTTTAAGAATATGGGCCCAGTTGTCTGAGAGGTAGCTGGTCTGAGAGATGTGCTATATACAGTAGAGTGCAGTGTAGATGATACAGACAGATAAGTTGATCAGAGGTTTGCTGATAGAGAAAAAATATATATTTATTTCTGTCTGTCTTATTGAATTTCCTTCTTTATAAATCTCTCTCTCTCACACACACACACACACACAGAAAAAGACATATATATGCAGCAGAAAGCAATATAAACACTCAGAAACTCAAATACACCAAAGAAACACAATCAAACACTAATGTATACGCACATACTGTATATACACAAATCCAATGACCACATGCATACACACATACAGTATGCATGCAAAGACATTGACACGCAAACACACTTGACATGGCGGGTTAACAGGAGGGACGGATTGAAGATTTTCAGGATTTACACAGAATTGGTTATGCAAACATAGATGCATTCCAGGAAACAATTATTGATAATAGAGCAGGCACACACACACACACACCATATGGAGTAGAAAGGCAGGCTACTACTTCATTGCTTATGAGAAACACCTGCTATTGGTAGTTTGTTGTGTGGTGTCTTTTTGATGTATCATATACTAATGTCTGATAATTTTTGCAATATTGTCTTTTTCTTGTTGATCTCATTAAAAACATCCTACAATCTTAAGTATCAGTTATGAATCAAGTATGGGCTCCACGTCATTGACTGCACAATTAGGCATCAGATTGCTATATCATATGATGTGGTTAGCTGATATGTTAAAGTTGAATGGCGCAGAAGGTAGATAGATGACTTCCGTTTTACGGGCTCTTAACCAATTGTGCTATTTTGTGTGTTTTTTCGCTTTATTTGTAACTTATTTTATATCTAATGTTTCTGTCACCGTCTCTTATGACCGAAAAGAGCTTCTGGATATCAGGACAGCGATTACTCACCTCGTACTGGATGAAGATTATTTTTCTTTAACGAGTCTGACGCAAAGGATTTATATCAGACACCTGGAAATGCCCTCATCCCCGTCATTCGCGTTAGAAAGAGACAGAGATATTTGGGACATAGGTAATGGGTGCCTTATCTGATGGCGAGTGGGTAATGTGCCTCTACCATCAGTCCTGTTAGCTAACGTACAAACATTGGATAACAAAATAGACAAGCTACGATCACGAATATCCTACCAACGGCACCTTAGAAAGTATAATATCTGAGGCCTCCCTACTGGCGCAGTTGTCTAAGGCACTGCATTGCAGTTGTGCCACTAGAGATCCTGGTTTGAGTCCAGGCTCTGTTGCAGCTGGCTGGGACCGGGAGACCCATGGGGTGGCGAACAATTGGCCTAGTGTCGTCTGGATTAGGAGAGGATTTGGCAGGCAGGAATGTCCTTGTCCCATCGTGCTCTAGCGACTCCTGTGGCGGCCGGGCGCATGCATGCTGACACGGTCACCAGGTGTACGGTGTTTCCTCTGACACATTGGTGTGGCTGGATTCTGGGTTAAGTAGGCATTGTGTCAAGAAGCAGTGTGGCTTGGTTGGGTCATGTTTCAGACGACGCATGGCTCTCATCCTTCGCCTCTCCCGAGTCTGTACAGCAGTTGCAGTGATTAGACAAGACTGTAACTACCAATTAGATACAATGAAAATTGGAGAGAAAAAGGGGTAATTTTTGTTTTTGGAGATTTATCAGCATTTATTAAACAACTCCGTTTTTACCAAGTTTGTTCTCCTGCGCCTGACTTCCCTGCCACCAACACACACCCATTACATGGTTAAATACAGCTGGCGGGGTTTACACTGTATCGGCAAGATATAACAGCTGCAACCATTAAGACAAGGGGTAGCGGTCTGTGTATATTTGTAAACAACAGCTGCTGCACGAAATCTTACATTAAGGAAGTCTCAAGGTTTTGCTCGCCTGAGGTAGAGTATCTCAGGATAAGCTGTAAACCACACTATATACCAAGGGAGTTTTCATCTATATTTCATCTATATTTTTTCGTATCTGTCTATAAACCGATGCTAGCACTATGTCCGCACGGAGCTCCTAGTGGCCGGGGACTTTAATGCAGGGAAACTTAAATCCATTTTACCTCATTTTACCTCATTTCTACCAGCACGCTTGGATTGCGTCCTACCTGACAGGTCGCTCCTACCAGGTGGCGTGGCGAGAATCTGTCTCCTCACCACGCGCTCTCACCACTGGTGTCCCCCAGGGCTCTGTTCTAGGCCCTCTCCTATTCTCGCTATACACCAAGTCACTTGGCTCTGTCATAACCTCACATGGTCTCTCCTATCATTGCTATGCAGACGACACACAACTAATCTTCTCCTTTCCCCCTTCTGATGACCAGGTGGCGAATCGCATCTCTGCATGTCTGGCAGACATATCAGTGTGGATGACGGATCACCACCTCAAGCTGAACCTCGGCAAGACGGAGCTGCTCTTCCTCCCGGGGAAGGACTGCCCGTTCCATGATCTCGCCATCACGGTTGACAACTCCATTGTGTCCTCCTCCCAGAGCGCTAAGAACCTTGGCGTGATCCTGGACAACACCCTGACGTTCTCAACCAACATCAAGGCGGTGGCCCGTTCCTGTAGGTTCATGCTCTACAACATCCGCAGAGTACGACCCTGCCTCACACAGGAAGCGGCGCAGGTCCTAATCCAGGCACTTGTCATCTCCCGTCTGGATTACTGCAACTCGCTGTTGGCTGGGCTCCCTGCCAGTTGAAGCTCGCATCCGCTACAAGACCATGGTGCTTGCCTACGGAGCTTTGAGGGGAACGGCACCTCAGTACCTCCAGGCTCTGATCAGGCCCTACACCCAAACAAGGGCACTGCGTTCATCCACCTCTGGCCTGCTCGCCTCCCTACCACTGAGGAAGTACAGCTCCCGCTCAGCCCAGTCAAAACTGTTCGCTGCTCTGGCCCCCCCAATGGTGGAACAAACTCCCTCACGACGCCAGGACAGCGGAGTCAATCACCACCTTCCGGAGACACCTGAAACCCCACCTCTTTAAGGAATACCTAGGATAGGATAAGTAATCCCTCTCACCCCCCCCCCCTTTAAGATTTAGATGCACTATTGTAAAGTGACTGTTCCACTGGATGTCATAAGGTGAATGCACCAATTTGTAAGTCGCTCTGGATAAGAGCGTCTGCTAAATGACTTACATGTAAATGTAAATGTGCAACCAGAGGGAAAAAAACTCTAGACCATCTTTACTCCACACACAGAGACACGTACAAAGCTCTCCCTTCGCCCTCCATTTGGCAAATCTGACCATAATTATATCCTCCTGATTCCTGCTTACAAGCAACAACAAGCAACAACTAAAGCAGGAAGCACCAGTGACTCGGTAAATAAAGAAGTGGTCTGTCACGACTTCTACCGAAGGTAACTCCTCTCCCTGTTCGGGAGGCGCTCCGCGGTCAGCGTCGCCGATTTACTAGCCACCACTGATCCCTTTTTCCTTTTCTGTTTGTTTTGTCTGTGATTCTTTTTCACACCTGGTTTCATTTGCGTTAATATCTGTGTGTATAAGGGTAACCTGTTGTCTGCCTTAGTTTGTGCGAGATTAGACTTGTGTATTGTGCTCGATTGTATTTACAGTTTGTTGTTTTCACGGTTACGCACGTGTATTTGAGTGTCGGAACTGTGTTTGTTCCTCCGTGCGTTTGCACCAGGAAGAGCGTAGTTTGTATTTTCGACTGTGCCGTTTTTGTGTTGGTGGACTGTCTGTTAAAACACACTTCTCCGACATCCCTGCTCTCTTGCACCTGACTCCTACACCTCTCACCTAGACGCACGTTATCACATGGTCAGATGACACAGATGCTAAGCTATAGGACTATTTTGCTAGCACAGACTGGAATATGTTCCGGGATTCTTCCGATGGCATTGAGGAGTACACCACATCAGTCACTGGCTTCATCAATGAATGCATCAATGACGTCATCCCACAGTGACCGTACGTACATACCCCAACCAGAAGCTGGGGATGGATGGATTACAGGCAACATCTGCACTTACCTAAAGGGTAGAGCTGCCGCTTTCAGGGAGCTGGACTCAAACCCGGACGCTTATAAGAAATCCAGCTATGCTGAATCGTAGTACTACACCGGCTCCGACACTCGTCAGATGTGGCAGGGCTTGAAAACTATTACAGACTACAAAGGGAAGCGCAGCAGTGAGCTGCCCAGTGACACAAGCCTACCAGATTAAGCTAAATTACTTATATGCTCGCATAGAGGCAAGGAACACTGAAGCATGCATTAGAGCCAGTGGCGATTTTAGCATGTAAATCTGGGTGGGGACAAAAAAAAGTGGGATGCATGCCAGCAAAGCCACTACACAACAGAACACTAAAAAATACATTAGTTGCACTACAACAGTGACAAATAATGCCCACAAACTGTTAGGGCCTACATAAAGCTGTCCCAACAGCAGAGTCCCAACAGCTTACCACTGCTCCACCTGGCTTTCAGCGGAGCCTTGTCTGGCATCGAAAGAGTTAATTCAGCCTCATTTACTGCCTTTAAAAAAACATAGCTGTTATGGCTGACTTGCTTAAACAAATATGGATTCTACTGACAATTGAGATGTACAAACTATGGCATAAGGGGACGACAAGCAGATAAGAGGCAATTCATACTTTCGATTAAGACTTAATGAGTAAGTGAAGACGGACGTTGTCAATATGACTATTTGTTCAGCACTTTTGAAATGTACAACGACATTCAGAACATGGGCCATTTAAGTTAAAACCGCAGGATAAATGAATGGAGCAGATAAACAGACAATGAAAGGTCTTACAATATTTGATGATTACATTTCTCTAAAACAGGTTATGGGCTATTTGTGCACCACCAAGTTAGAACCGTAAGCAAAAATAAGAGGTGAAAATAGACCAAATTATTATGGTGAGGCACATTGAACGCCATTTGTGTCTTTACGTGTCAAAAAAGATACAAGTCATATAACACTATTTGACTCGTTAAATAAGCTTTTAGTTTGACACGTCAAATTACACAATTCTATCATAGAATGTACAAGCCAAGCACGACCAATTACTATCAGTAGCACTGTCAAAGCTGTACAAAATAGTAGCCAAACAAGCACACACCGGGCCACGAGCGATGTGTGTACAATATCGCGTTAGTGAGGCACATAAGCTACTAACAGCTTACTACACAATATACACTTTAGTATTACTTTCTTAGCTACAGTATACATTTCTCCCTTGCATAATACATCATTTATGCAGCAGCATACATTATATTTTTTGGACTCACCTTGTGAAGGTGACGCAGCGGCCTTTTGTGGGCAAATTTTGTCAAAGTCTGGCATTCTCTGGATTTATGGTGGAAACTCCACAGAGCCACTCTGTTGAATAGCAGGCTAACATTAGTGGTTTCTTTGCCATGCTTGCAGTTAGGCACTTATTCCTTCCAAATGACTCATTGTTAAATTTGCGATTTCCAACTTGTGTAATCTTTATGTACAATGGCCGATGAGCACAGATACGTTTTATCTATAATTTCTCTTCATTATTTATCTTCATATGACAAGGATTGAAAAGGATTTGACAGTAGATTGTCAACTTGATGACAACTGATGACGACTGCTAGCTAAGACTTTGAAAGTAAGACATTGACATGATCACTCCAATCAAAGGTATTGTAGATATAACATGATTTGATGTCGTTCTATCTGTGGCCAGACCTTGAGTCTTCTTAGATCGGCACTTCTAATATAACTCTATGGCAGAACCCAAGAACCCATTTTTGAGACTTAAGCTTAGAATTGGCGACGACGTATTGTCCCATAAGAAACAGAAAACTGAGCCAATCTGGCGCAACGCTCTGAATTTTATGCAGGCTAGCCCCACCACCACAGAAAGCACTGAGCTAGGCTGAAACATCTGCATTTGGAGCTGCCTTACTCAAGAAAGCAAAAAAGAGACCATATTTGTTTGCGATTTAAAAAAAAAGTTTTACATTGTTTGCAAACTGATTTGTGACGTGTGTTAATACCAAATAACATTTATACTTAAAAATAAAAATTTTACCTAATAATGTGGTGCTCAAAACAGGTGGGGCTCTGCCACTGATGAGAGTATCAACTATTCCGGACGACTGTGTGATCACGCTCTCTGTAGCCGATGTGAGTCAGACCGTTAAACAGGTCAACATTCACAGAGCTGCAGGGCCAGACGGATTACCAGGACGTGTACTCCGAGCATGTGATGGCCAACTGGCAAGTGTCTTTACTGAAATGTTCAACCTGTCCCTGACTGAGTCTGTAATACCAACATGTTTCAGGCAGACCACCATAGTCCCTGTGCCCAGGAACACTAAGGCAACCTACCTAAATGACTACAGAACTGTAGTGATCACGTCTGTAGACATAAAGTGCTTTGAAAGGTTGGTCATGGCTCACATCAACACCATTATCCCAGAAAGCCTAGATCCACTCCAATTTGCATACCACACCAACAGATCCACAGATGATCTCTATTGCACTCCACACTGCCCTTTCCCACCTGGACAAAAGGACCACCTATGTGAGAATGCTATTCATTGACTACAGCTCAGAATTCAACACCATAGCACCCTCAAAGCTCATCACTAAGCTGGGACTAAACACCTTCCTCTTCAACTGGATCCTGGACTTCCCGACGGGCCGCCCACAAGGTGGTAAAGGAAGGTAACAACACATCTGCCACGCTGATCCTCAACACGGGGGTCCCTCAGGGGTTCGTGCTCAGTCCCCTCTTGTACTCCCTGTTCACCTATGACTGCATGGCCAGGCATGACTCCAACACCATCATTAAGTTTGCAGGTGACACAACAGTGGTAGGTCAGTTATGATCACCACTTTATTTTATCAGAATAATAGTAGAGAGAATGATTTATTTCAGCTTTTATTTCTTTCATCACATTCCCAGTAGTCAGAAGTTTACATACACTCAATTAGTATTTGGTAGCATTGCCTTTAAATTGTTTAACTTGAGTCAAACGTTTCGGGTAGCCTTCCACAAGCTTCCCACAATAAGTTGGGTGCATTTTGGCCCATTCCGCCTGACAGAGCTGGTGTAATTGAATCAGGTTTGTAGGCCTCCTTGCTCGCATATGCATTTTCAGTTCTTTTCAAGTCTTCTATAGAATTGAGGTCAGGGCTTTGTGATGGCCACTCCAATACCTTGACTTTGTTTTCCTTAAGCCATTTTCCACAACTTTGGAAGTACGCTTGTCCATTTGAAAGACCTATTTGTGACCAAGCTTTAACTGATGTCTTAAGATGTTGCTTCAATATATCGACATAGCATCATGAGGAAAGAAAATTATCTATTTTATAAAGTGCACCAGTCCCTCCTGCAGCAAAGGACACACACAACATGATGCTGCCACTCCTGTGCTTCACGGTTGGGATGATGTTCTTCAGCTTGCATGCCTCCCCTTTTGTTGTTCTGGGATTGATTTGCACTTTTCGCACCAAAGTACGTTCATCTCTAGGAGACAGTACGCGTCTCCTTCCTGAGCGGTATGGTCCCATGGTGTTTATACTTGCATGCTATTGTTTGTATAGATGAACATGATACCTTCAGGCGTTTGGAAATTGCTCCCAAGGATGAACCAGACTTGTGGAGGTCTACAATTTTTGTCTGGGGTCTTGGCTGATTTCTTTTGATTTTCAAATGATGTCAAGCAAAGAAGCACTGCGTTTGAATGTAGGCCTTGAAATACATCCACAGGTACACCTTCAATTGACTCAAATTATGTCAGTTAGCCTATCAGAAGCTTCTAAAGCCATGACATCGTTTTCTGGAATTTATGACTCCAACCTATGTAAACTTCTGACTGTACATTGGCAATGGACCTTGGCAACTTGCTGAAGAGCATGTTCACAGTGACAATATAGCATATGTGTAATGGACACTGTCCAATTGCTCGTTGGTGTTGATTTCAGCCTGTCCATTTGGGGATGGTAAATCCCTCATTAAATACATTGGAAATGTACAATGTACACTTTTAAATTAGATCAACCACTTAAAATCTGCATATCAGCCATTATCGGAATATCCCTTCAGTGTGTCTGTGTACTGCTTGTGTGCCAGAGGGGGCCATTGCCCAAGGAGAGAGAGCACAACATTCCAGCTGCTGGTATAAAATAATGACAGACAGACTAAATAGATAGCAAATTCAAAACATAACTTGTTGCAGTTATCTAGCTAGTTAACTATAGCTAAATAATAATTAATGGCATTGTTACCTTTCCACTGGCACTAGGTAGCCTAAATAAATCTGCACCATTGGAAAGCTGGAATTTCCCTCTATTAAACAGTAGCTATGTAATTGTGATAATGTTACAAATATTCCAACAATAGCCTGATTGACAAATAACTTTCTGTGCATAGATCTCCCCTGGAACATTAATATTTGAGCCTTATATATAAACATGTCTAGTTAGATACCTTGCTTTGAAGCTGCCTACATTATTGATTTGATCCCCGATTCATTGAATGAGATAATCATTTTATAAAGACAAAAGTATGGTTGTAATGTCGCACAATTTTCTAACAAGAGTGGCAACCATCCTACAGGATAGCTACTGGGTGTGCATGCTTTTGTTCAAGCCCTGGTCTAACCACATTGTAGGCTTAACATCAGCTCCTCAACAGGACCTTGATAAGCAGACTTATCAAGGTGTTTCAGGGCTGGATCAAAAGCCAACCCTCTGCATGTTGACAACATGTGACTAACAGTGCAGTTCTACTTTGTGGGGCGTTAAGTGCCTTGATCAAGGGCACAACAGCTAGAGATGGTAAGCCATGGGAGCAGACACATCAGCCTTCCAGTGTCAGTAATGCTTTCTTTTTCTTGTAAGCTGTAATAATATTCATGAACATTTGGTTAAAAGGCATGAAGTAATCATGAAAAATGTGAAGGAACCCTTAACAATGAATGATCAGAGGTATCTGTACATGTATAGCATAATGTAATTTGTGAATTTCGGTGAACATAGTCTAATGGACAGACTTAGAAAAAGACAGCTCCTGCACTTCTTTCATCCCAAGCACTGTCAGCAAGCATGACATAGCTGGTTGCATAGTAACTGCGTTATTTTACATGGAACTATTACACTTGCAAGTTATCAAAACACTGTTTAGAATATCTACATAAGTCAGCAGTTTCACTCTTCTCATATCACTCTGTAGACTACTGACCGATTCAAAACTTCCTCACATTAAATCACAACTTACCCACATTAAACCACACCCCAAAGACAACTCTTGTTTGTGCTTCAGTAATGTCCGATGCATTTCTTAATGAGCACCAGAAGAAACAATCGGTGACTGCAGTCAAAGTTTTTGGGATGTCATGTGTCCTACTTATAACAGTACAGTCATAACATCTTAAGTATTACAAAACGTATATTCAATCAAATAAACCTCACGAAGAAAATAAGCCAGACATTTTTTGTTGACCAAATTCGACACTATCTCTTTGACCTCCATACAAAACTCCTTGCTTGCTAGGCAAAGCAATGAGCCTCTCTCTCAGTGTTGCCAACTCCGCAGTAAGGAAAGTAGCTATTGGCTGTCCTAAAAGTTGCTAGAAGTCGCTAAATGATGTCGTAACCTAATTTGCATAATTGGCCATGTGCATGTAATTGTGATGGATGCTGTAGGAGAGAGGAGTAAGGTCGTGGGAGAGACAAAAAGTGAGTAAAAAACACACTAAATATGTTTAGAACTACAAATGAGCAAGCTGCAGAGAGTGGCACACAGCGAATAAGAACCAGATATTTGAGGCCATACTCCTCCTTCAGCGCTTTATGGACCCCATTGTTAATCCCCATCATAGCAGAGGCATTGTCAGTCCCTATCCCCAGGAGTTTCTCTTTTTTAAGACAACACTTCTCGAGGAAAGCCACAACAGCACGGGCTATAGATTTGGCATCTCCTCCCTCCAACTCAACAAGCCACAGAAATGTTGATACAATTGTCTGCTTGGTGTCACTAAAGTACCTTATCACAACCCCCAGGTACTTAGAAACACTTACATCCGTGGACTCATCGAGGAGGAGGCTGAAACGCTGGTCACCCACATCTGTGACCAACTGTTTCAGAAAGAATGGTGCTAGAACACCATTAATCATTTTTGTGCACTTTGTCCTGTGCATGTTGAAGTGGGTAGCAGCAGTGGAGTCTGAGAAAGCAGCTCTACATGTTTCTCCAATGTGATCACATGCCAGCATGGAACAGTGTTCAGCGATAGCTAATGCCATGGTGGCATCTGACTTTTTTGCAGAGTCAATTTTTTAACCATAAATGGCAGCTTGTTTAGGGTGGAACTGTTATAAGACTTTGCCTTTTGAGTATGTTTTTGAGTTGTCATGTGTTTTTTTACATCACTAAGTTTGGCTTAGAAATCAGCCTTACAATACAGGCAGTATGCCCGTGTATCATCTCCAATAAATGGCTTCAACCGGCCTTTGAATTCAGGGTTTTATTCCCACTCCTTTCTGTATTTTTGAGTGTACAGTTTAGACTGAGACATGATGAGCTAGCCAGCTAGATGTTTAGCTTATGTCACAGAGAGGCACACACACAGTGGACAAGGTGAGTAAGTGACTGAGGCTGTTTAAGTCAAATGCAGTGTTTTATTTTTGTGCAGTTATTTATTTTAGACAAAGAACATTTTACATTTACATCCCGCCCTGAATGTAAGCCAGGGCGGGATCAGCCAGCGGCGGCTTCCTGCATGCGCGATTCATTTGCAGTCTGGATGCGGAGGGGGGGAACATCTCCTGCTCTGACTGCATCTGGGAGGGACTGCTGAGGACTGAAGCACTGTGAGTGCTTTGGGATGGGGGTGGGGCCGACGCAGCTCCCACTGCTGTCATGCAGGTGAAAGAGGACCCAAACGCGACTTAACAGAAACAGAGTTTATTAAAGTCCAAAACGGAATAACAGAAATCCTCTAGATTTGTAGAGGGGGAAAACAACTGGAGAAGCGGCCACAGACTGCAGGTCGCTTCGGGTAGGCGCAGGCCGTAGTCGACTGAGACACCTGCTCACACGCAGCATCTGATGAAGGCACAAAACACGACAGGACAGGGTGATACACAATCACGGCAAAAACACGACAGGACAGGGCGAAACGCAATCACAGCATGGTGAATACAATACAAGGAACCGACGGAACAGGAACGGATCACAAAGGAATAAATAGGGACTCTAATCAGGGGAAAGGATCGGGAACAGGTGTGGGAAGACTAAATGATGATTAGGGGAATAGGAACAGCTGGGAGCAGGAACGGAACGACAGAGAGAAGAGAGAGCGAGAGAGTGAGAGAGGGAGGGGGAGAGAGAGGGATAGAACCAAACAAGACCAGCAGAGGGAAACGAATAGCATGGGGAGCACAGGGACAAGACATGACAATAAATGACAAACATGACAGTACCCCCCACTCACCGAGCGCCTCCTGGCGCACTCGAGGAGGAATCCTGGCGGCAACGGAGGAAATCATCGATGAGCGAACGGTCCAGCACGTCCCGAGACGGAACCCAACTCCTCTCCTCAGGACCGTAACCCTCCCAATCCACTAGGTATTGGTGACCCCGTCCCCGAGAACGCATGTCCATAATCTTATGTACCTTGTAAATAGGTGCGCTCTCGACAAGGACGGGAGGGGGGAGGGAAGACGAACGGGGGTGCGAAGAAAGGGCTTAACACAGGAGACATGGAAGACAGGATGGACGCGACGAAGATGTCGCGGAAGAAGCAGTCGCACAGCGACAGGATTGACGACCTGGGAGACACGGAACGGACCAATGAACCGCGGAGTCAACTTACGAGAAGCTGTCGTAAGAGGAAGGTTGCGAGTGGAAAGCCACACTCTCTGGCCGCAACAATACCTTGGACTCTTAATCCTGCGTTTATTGGCGGCTCTCACCGTCTGTGCCCTGTAACGGCAAAGTGCAGACCTCACCCTCCTCCAGGTGCGCTCACAACGTTGGACAAACGCTTGAGCGGAGGGAACGCTGGACTCGGCAAGCTGGGATGAGAACAGAGGAGGCTGGTAACCCAGACTACTCTGAAACGGAGATAACCCGGTAGCAGACGAAGGAAGCGAATTGTGAGCGTATTCTGCCCAGGGGAGCTGTTCTGCCCAAGACGCAGGGTTTCTGAAAGAAAGGCTGCGTAGTATGCGACCAATCGTCTGATTGGCCCTCTCTGCTTGACCGTTAGACTGGGGATGAAACCCGGAAGAGAGACTGACGGACGCACCAATCAAACGACAGAACTCCCTCCAAAACTGTGACGTGAATTGCGGGCCTCTGTCTGAAACGGCGTCTAACGGGAGGCCATGAATTCTGAATACATTCTCAATAATGATTTGTGCCGTCTCCTTAGCGGAAGGAAGTTTAGCGAGGGGAATGAAATGTGCCGCCTTAGAGAACCTATCGACAACCGTCAGAATCACAGTCTTCCCCGCAGACAAAGGCAGACCGGTAATGAAGTCTAAGGCAATGTGAGACCATGGTCGAGAAGGAATGGGGAGCGGTCTGAGACGACCGGCAGGAGGAGAGTTACCCGACTTAGTCTGCGCGCAGTCCGAACAAGCAGCCACGAAACGGCGCGTGTCACGCTCCTGAGTCGGCCACCAAAAGCGCTGGCGAATAGACGCAAGAGTGCCTCGAACACCGGGATGACCAGCTAACTTGGCAGAGTGAGCCCACTGAAGAACAGCCAGACGAGTGGAAACAGGAACGAAAAGGAGGTTACTAGGACAAGCGCGCGGCGACGCAGTGTGCGTGAGTGCTTGCTTAACCTGTCTTTCAATTCCCCAGACTGTTAACCCGACAACACGCCCATAAGGAAGAATCCCCTCGGGATCAGTAGAAGCCACAGAAGAACTAAACAGACGGGATAAGGCATCAGGCTTGGTGTTCTTGCTACCCGGACGGTAAGAAATCACAAACTCGAAACGAGCGAAAAACAACGCCCAACGAGCTTGACGGGCATTAAGTCGTTTGGCAGAACGGATGTACTCAAGGTTCTTATGGTCTGTCCAAACGACAAAAGGAACGGTCGCCCCCTCCAACCACTGTCGCCATTCGCCTAGGGCTAAGCGGATGGCGAGCAGTTCACGGTTACCCACATCATAGTTGCGCTCAGATGGCGACAGGCGATGAGAAAAATAAGCGCAAGGATGAACCTTATCGTCAGACTGGAAGCGCTGGGATAGGATGGCTCCCACGCCTACCTCTGAAGCGTCAACCTCGACAATGAATTGTCTAGTGACGTCAGGAGTAACGAGGATAGGAGCGGACGTAAAACGTTCTTTTAGAAGATCAAAAGCTCCCTGGGCGGAACCGGACCACTTAAAACACGTCTTAACAGAAGTAAGAGCTGTGAGAGGGGCAGCAACTTGACCGAAATTACGAATGAAACGCCGATAGAAATTAGCGAAACCTAAAAAGCGCTGCAACTCGACACGTGACCTTGGAACGGGCCAATCACTGACAGCTTGGACCTTAGCGGAATCCATCTGAATGCCTTCAGCGGAAATAACGGAACCGAGAAAAGTAACGGAGGAGACATGAAAAGAGCACTTCTCAGCCTTTACGTAGAGACAATTCTCTAAAAGGCGCTGTAGAACACGTCGAACGTGCTGAACATGAATCTCGAGTGACGGAGAAAAAAATCAGGATATCGTCAAGATAGACAAAAACAAAAATGTTCAGCATGTCTCTCAGAACATCATTAACTAATGCCTGAAAAACAGCTGGCGCATTGGCGAGACCGAACGGCAGAACCCGGTACTCAAAATGCCCTAACGGAGTGTTAAACGCCGTTTTCCACTCGTCCCCCTCTCTGATGCGCACGAGATGGTAAGCGTTACGAAGGTCCAACTTAGTAAAGCACCTGGCTCCCTGCAGAATCTCGAAGGCTGATGACATAAGGGGAAGCGGATAACGATTCTTAACCGTTATGTCATTCAGCCCTCGATAATCACGCAGGGGCGCAGAGTACCGTCCTTCTTTTTAACAAAAAGAACCCCGCCCCGGCCGGAGAAGAAGAAGGCACTATGGTACCGGCGTCAAGAGACACAGACAAATAATCCTCGAGAGCCTTACGTTCGGGAGCCGACAGAGAGTATAGTCTACCTCGAGGAGGAGTGGTCCCCGGAAGGAGATCAATACTACAATCATACGACCGGTGAGGAGGAAGGGAGTTGGCTCGGGACCGACTGAAGACCGTGCGCAGATCATGATATTCCTCCGGCACTCCTGTCAAATCGCCAGGTTCCTCCTGAGAAGTAGGAACAGAAGAAACGGGAGGGATGGCAGACATTAAACACTTCACATGACAAGAAACGTTCCAGGATAGGATAGAATTACTAGACCAATTAATAGAAGGATTATGACATACTAGCCAGGGATGACCCAAAACAACAGGTGTAAACGGTGAACGGAAAATTAAAAAAGAAATAGTCTCACTGTGGTTACCAGATACTGTGAGAGTTAAAGGTAGTGTCTCAAATTTGATACTGGGAAGATGACTACCATCTAAGGCAAACATGGGCGTAGGCCTGTCTAACGGTCTGAAAGGAATGTTATGTTTCCGAACCCATGCTTCGTCCATGAAACAACCCTCAGCCCCAGAGTCAATCAAAGCACTGCATGTAGCACCCGAACCGGTCCAGCGTAGATGGACCGACATAGTAGTACAAGATCTAGATGAAGGGACCTGAGTAGTAGCGCTCACCAGTAGCCCTCCGCTTACTGATGGACTCTGGCCTCTTACTGGACATGAATTAACAAAATGTCCAGCAACTCCGCAATAGAGGCACAGGCGGTTGGTGATCCTCCGTTCCCTCTCCTTATTCGAGATGCGAATCCCTCCCAGCTGCATGGGCTCAGTCTCAAAGCCAGAGGAGGGAGATGGTTGCGATGCGGAGCAGGGAAACACCGTTGATGCGAGCTCTCTTCCACGAGCCCGGTGACGAAGATCTACCCGTCGTTCTATGCGGATGGCGAGAGCAATCAAAGAATCCACATCTGATGGAACCTCCCGGGAGAGAATCTCATCCTTAACCACTGCGTGGAGTCCCTCCAGAAAACGAGCGAGCAGCGCCGGCTCGTTCCACTCACTAGAGGCAGCAAGAGTGCGAAACTCAATGGAATAATCCGTTATGGACCGTTCACCTTGGCATAAGGAAGCCAGGGCCCTAGAAGCCTCCCCACCAAAAACTGAACGGTCAAAAACCCGAATCATCTCCTCTTTAAAGTTCTGGAATCTGTTAGAGCAATCAGCCCTTGCCTCCCAGATAGCTGTGCCCCATTCTCGAGCCCGGCCAGTAAGGAGTGAAATGACGTAAGCAACCCGAGCTCTCTCTCTAGAGTATGTGTGGGGTTGGAGAGAGAACACAATCTCACACTGCGTGAGAAAGGAGCGGCACTCAGTGGGCTGCCCGGAGTAGCAAGGTGGGTTATTAACCCTGGGTTCTGGAGGCTCGGCAGGCCAGGGAGTAACAGGTGGCACGAGACGTAGACTCTGGAACTGTCCAGAGAGGTCGGAAACCTGAGCGGCCAGGTTCTCCACGGCATGGCGAGCAGCAGACAATTCCTGCTCGTGTCTGCCGAGCATGGCTCCTTGGATCTCGACGGCAGTGTAACGAGCGTCTGAAGTCGCTGGGTCCATTCCTCGGTCGGTTCCTTCTGTCATGCAGGTGAAAGAGGACCCAAACGCGACTTAACAGAAACAGAGTTTATTAAAGTCCAAAACGGAATAACAGAAATCCTCTAGATTTGTAGAGGGGAAAACAACTGGAGAAGCGGCCACAGACTGCAGGTCGCCGGGTAGGCGCAGGCCGTAGTCGACTGAGACACCTGCTCACACGCAGCATCTGATGAAGGCACAAAACACGACAGGACAGGGTGATACACAATCACGGCAAAAACACGACAGGACAGGGCGAAACGCAATCACAGCATGGTGAATACAATACAAGGAACCGACGGAACAGGAACGGATCACAAAGGAATAAATAGGGACTCTAATCAGGGGAAAGGATCGGGAACAGGTGTGGGAAGACTAAATGATGATTAGGGGAATAGGAACAGCTGGGAGCAGGAACGGAACGACAGAGAGAAGAGAGAGCGAGAGAGTGAGAGAGGGAGGGGGAGAGAGAGGGATAGAACCAAACAAGACCAGCAGAGGGAAACGAATAGCATGGGGAGCACAGGGACAAGACATGACAATAAATGACAAACATGACAACTGCTTGTTGAGAAGAGTAAGAACGATACCTGCTTTCACGTCAGAGTCTTAAAGTCTACAATAAGACAAGAAAAAGTTGCTAGATTTGTCGCCAGTCAATTTTTTAAAAATGTGTCGCTAGAGGGGTCTGAATACTCGCTAAATATAGCGACAAATTCACTAAGTTGGCAACACTGCTCTCTTTTCCTCTTACTCTGGTGTAGTTCACCTTTAAAGCCCTTCCTGATAGAGGTTCATACAAATCCTGATAGTTTTGCAATTGTTAGAATGGCAGGTGTCATATTTTTTTAACAGTTTACACACATGCAGTAGTACTACGTATGTGATTATTATTTACACATAATTAAAGGTTTTACTGATTTTCAGGGCAGATTACCAGATCTTCTCACCTTCTTTCTATCTACTGTAGGAATACCTTTAAAAAAAAGCTGTTATTATAGGTTTTGTGTATTTAAAGAATCTTACAAATAATTGTAATCCTAAAAACATTATCTAAATTATCTTATCTATTTTTATTGTACCAACTTGATTGAGGCTGGCGAGATGAGGAGCAACATCAGCTTGATAGAGGGGGAAAGCTACCACATCTTCTTCAGCTACAGAAGCACTGACTGAGTCCTACGGCCTGCAGTTCTGCTACCATGAGAGGACCTTTGTCCCCAGCTGTACCGTGTTGGAGAACATGTTTGACTGAAACCAGGAGAGTCAGAAGGTGCTGCTGGTCCTTAGCCACGAGTTTGTGAGGAGCCGCTGTTCAGAGACTGTCTGGAGCAGAAGCCCGTGCTGCCTGAGCTACTGGATCGAAGAGTTCCCGTCCCTCTGTACCTCTGTCACCTCACTTACCTGGAGGTCAGAGACCCAGACTTCCTCAGTAAAGTGCTCAAGGTGCTCTGCACTCCCAATCTGCAGCTCCGGGGTTAATCTGTGATGCCCTTCCAGCCTCTTTCCATCTACAACGGGAAGGTCCACAGCCTCTGAGTAACATCAACAAGGAAGGGCTCCACAAATGGGAGGCACTTGGTCATTCAGGACCAGGAGAAGAATAGCAAGGCTGTACGGATGATCAACAGTGTCTCTCAGACCAAAGTGTGGCTGCGTCCTCTGTGGCTTCGGAATTCTGGTCGTTATTTCCTTTTAATTTGTGTCCAATTAAGACACCCAGTAACATAATAAAAAAATCCCCATCAAAATATGTCAGATTAAGCTAGATCAACAACCAATTTCACAGAGCTTACAGATTTTTTCAAAGAATAATAGGCAATTGTTGCACAATCCAGGTGTGGAAAGCTCTTAGAGGCTTACCCAGAAAGATGCACAGTTGTAATTGCAGCCAAAGGTGCTTCTACAAAGTATTCACTAGGAGTTTAATACTTATGTAAATTCGATATTTCTATACATAATGTTCAAGATATTTGCAAAAATGTCTAAAAACATGTTTTTAGTTTGTCATTATTGGGTATGGTGTATAGATGGGTAAGAGAAGAAAATATATTTAATACATTTTGTATTCAGGTATGAATATTTTCTGAAGGCACTGTACATAACATAAACTAATATAATAGCATAGTATAATGTTACTGTAAGACGAAAAACACTCCCTATTTTTTATGAGATTTTAGGATGAATTTGCAAATGGTCAAATGTTTTCTTTAATGCAGCCAAAAATCAACAGCACACACACTCGGTAAAATATGTTCTTTGATTGTAAAATAACACAGGTATGTTACAATTTCTTAACACCATCAACTCTAAGATTCACTCACTGTACCTAATTCAGAACAACACTGTACATAACTCAAGAAAATGTAAATGCATATTCCAATGAAATTGACTGAAATCAAATGAGTGGCATGCAGATGCTGTATGGACATTTCACCGGTAAAACTTGAAAAACTATCATTCACAATTGACAGTGAGAAATGTGAAGGTTGGGTGACAAAAAAGGCATGCATAAAGTAGACGTAGAGAATCACATGTGCAGAATGTGATACAGATTTTGGACTCTAGGGAAGAGGCTCCCATGGGGGTGGGACGGGGGCAAAACGGGGTGGTTACCTTTCGAAATGCAGCTACAGCCACATACAGTGCCTTGCGAAAGTATTTGGCCCCCTTGAACTTTGTGACCTTTTGCCACATTTCAGGCTTCAAACATAAAGATATAAAACTGTATTTTTTGTGAAGAATCAACAACAAGTGGGACACAATTATGAAGTGGAACGACATTTATTGGATATTTCAAACTTTTTAAACAAATCAAAAACTGAAAAATTGGGCGTGCAACATTATTCAGCCCCCTTAAGTTAATACTTTGTAGCGCCACCTTTTGCTGCGATTACAGCTGTAAGTCGCTTGGGGTATGTCTCTATCAGTTTTGCACATCGAGAGACTGACATTTTTTCCCATTCCTCCTTGCAAAACAGCTCGAGCTCAGTGAGGTTGGATGGAGAGCATTTGTGAACAGCAGTTTTCAGTTCTTTCCACAGATTCTCGATTGGATTCAGGTCTGGACTTTGACTTGGCCATTCTAACACCTGGATATGTTTATTTTTGAACCATTCCATTGTAGATTTTGCTTTATGTTTTGGATCATTGTCTTGTTGGAAGACAAATCTCCGTCCCAGTCTCAGGTCTTTTGCAGACTCCATCAGATTTTCTTCCAGAATGGTCCTGTATTTGGCTCCATCCATCTTCCCATCAATTTTAACCATCTTCCCTGTCCCTGCTAAAGAAAAGCAGGCCCAAACCATGATGCTACCACCACCATGTTTGACAGTGGGGATGGTGTGTTCAGGGTGATGAGCTGTGTTGCTTTTACGCCAAACATAACGTTTTGCATTGTTGCCAAAAAGTTCAATTTTGGTTTCATCTGACCAGAGCACCTTCTTCCACATGTTTGGTGTGTCTCCCAGGTGGATTGTGGCAAACTTTAAACGACACTTTTTATGGATATCTTTAAGAAATGGCTTTCTTCTTGCCACTCTTCCATAAGGCCAGATTTGTGCAATATACAATAGATTGTTGTCCTATGGACAGAGTCTCCCACCTCAGCTGTAGATCTCTGCAGTTCATCCAGAGTGATCATGGGCCTCTTGGCTGCATCTCTGATCAGTCTTCTCCTTGTATGAGCTGAAAGTTTAGAGGGCCGGACAGGTCTTGGTAGATTTACAGTGGTCTGATACTCCTTCCATTTCAATATTATCGCTTGCACAGTGCTCCTTGGGATGTTTAAAGCTTGGGAAATCTTTTTGTATCCAAATACGGCTTTAAACTTCTTCACAACAGTATCTCGGACCTGCCTTGTGTGTTCCCTGTTCTTCATGATGCTCTCTGCGCTTTTAACGGACCTCTGAGACTATCACAGTGCAGGTGCATTCATACGGAGACTTGATTACACACAGGTGGATTGTATTTATCATCATTAGTCATTTAGGTCAACATTGGATCATTCAGAGATCCTCACTGAACTTCTGGAGAGAGTTTGCTGCACTGAAAGTAAAGGGGCTGAATAATTTTGCACGCCCAATCTTTCAGTTTTTGATTTGTTAAAAAAGTTTGAAATATCCAATAAATGTCGTTCCACTTCATGATTGTGTCCCATTTGTTTTTGATTCTTCACAAAAAAATACAGTTTTATATCTTTATGTTTGAAGCCTGAAATGTGGCAAAAGGTCGCAAAGTTCAAGGGGGCCGAATATTTTCGCAAGGCACTGTATAAACTCAACTGAAGACAAACTCTATGAAAATGTATAAAGCAAACAAATGTATTTTCATAACATTGAAACGCAGGGCTACCAACTTTTGAAGAAAGCTTGGAGTGAGATTTGCTTTGTGAATTTAATTTCCCCCTAGCACAACCCCTAAACAGATCATTATACTGTTTTAAAGCTCATTTCCAGACTAGCAGCTCTGGCTGCTCCATGCAGACTGGCAGCTCTGGCTGCTTCATGCAGTCTGGCAGCTCCATGCAGACTGGCAGCTCTGGCTGCTCCATGCAGACTGGCAGCTCTGGCTGCTCCATGCAGGCTGGCAGCACTGGCTGCGCTGGGCAGATTGGCGGCACTTGCGGCGCTGGGCAGACTGGCGGCACTGGCGGCGCTGGGCAGACGGGAAACTCCGGCAACGCTGGAAAGGAAGGCTCTGGCAGCGCTGGACTAAGGAGCTCTGGCGCCTCTGGAATGAGGGGCTCTTGCGCCTCTGGACTGAGGGGCGGGAGATCTGGCAGCACCGAACAGGCGGGAGACTCCGGCTGCGCTGGAGAGGAGGAAGGCTCCGGCAGCGCTGATGCGTGGTGGTGGCACTGGTGGTACTTGACCGAGAACACGCACAGGAAGCCTGGTGCGTGGAGCTGCCACCGGAGGGCTGGTGTGTGGAGGTGGCATAGGATGGGCTAGACCGTGAAGGCGTACTGGAGATCTTGAGAGCAGTGCTGGCACAGGACGTGCAAGGCTAGGGATGTGCACAGGAGGCCTGGTGCGTGAGGCTGGCACCAACTTCACCAGCCGACTAACACGCACCTCAGGACGAGTATGGAGCGCTGACCCAGGTGCCATCAAATCCCCGACACGCTCCGTCAGGCAAATTCCATGTTTAAAACACCAACACAGCAACTCCCTCATTACTCTCTCCTCCAATTTCCCCATTAACTCCTTCACAGTCTCTGCTTCGCTCACCTCTGACACTGTCTCTGGTTCTGGTCTCCTCCTTGGTTCCTCACAATAAACAGGGAGAGTTGGCCCAGGTCTGACTCCTGACTCTGCCACACTCTCCCTGAGCCCCCCCCCCAATACATTTTTGGGGCTGACTCTCGGGCTTCCTTCCGCGCCGCCGTGCTTGCTTCGCCAACCTCATTCTCTCATAACCTTCTGCACACTGCTCCATCGAATCCCAGGCGGGCTCCGGCACTCTCCCTGGGTCGACCGCCCACCTGTCTATCTCCTCCTAAGTTGTGTAGTCCAGATATTGTTGCTCCTGTTGCCGCTGTTGCTTCTCCTCATACCAGCGCCTCTCAGCTCTTGCCGCCTCCAGTTCTTCTTTGGGCCGTGTTTAAGGCTTTGGGGAGGTACCTGGTAGGTTCATTGATATTGGTCGTCTAGAACGTCTGGAACAGAGAGTAAAAGGAGGTTTCTGGGGGCGATAAAATAGCATCAAGGTATAATGTACAGACAAAGGTATGGTAGGATGTGAATACAGTGGAGGTAAACCTAGGTATTGAGTGATGAAGAGAGAGATATTGTCTCTAGAAACATCATTGAAACCAGGAGATGTCATTGCATGTGTGGGTGGTGGAACTAATAGGTTGGATAAGATATAGTGAGCAGGACTAGAGGCTCTACAGTGAAATAAGCCAATAAACAATAACCAGAACAGCAATGAACAAGACATATTGACATTAAGGAGAGGCATGCTTAGTCGAGTGATCAAAAGGGTCCAGTGAGTGGAGAGGTTGGTTGGGGGTCACGGCGATTTAGACAGCTAGCCAGGCCATCGGTAGCAAGCTAGCATAGGATGGAGGTCTGTTATTAGCCACCTCTTGCGTTCCGTCAGTAGATTAGTGGGGTTCCGTGTGGTAGAGGGGATTAATCCAAATCACACAACAACAACAAAAATAAAAACAATAGATATAGTTATAGAGGCCCAAGAAGAAAACATAATAATAATAAATAAATTGTCCGATTGTTTATTCAGATAGCAGCCGGTAAGACAGCTAACGGTTAGCAGGCCGCAGATGGGCGTTCAGGTAACGTCGCGACGGAGGAGCCAGCCGGATAACTCCTTCGGGTAGATAACGTCGGCAGTCCAGTTGTGAAGGCCCGGTGGGGCTCCGCGTAGGCAGTAAAACGGGTCCGGATAGGTGACTGCAGCCCAGGAGTGATTGATGGAACTCAGGAGTGATTGACGGAGCTGGCTAGCTCCAGAATAATTGATGTTTGCTCCGGAATCGACGAAAGCCGATAGTCACACGGATAGCAGCTAGCTAGCTGTGAGATCCAGGTATGAATGTCCAGAGAGCAGTTGAAATCCAGGGACATGGAGAGAAAAATTGGTCTGGTATGTTCCGTTCCGAGCCGCGCTGCGCTGCGCCGTACAAAACTGGCGATAGATTTTCGAGCTAAAGGTTAGCTGATGACCACAAACTGTGGTTAGCTGAATACTAACGATTTGCCAGTAAAGAAGCTAACTAGCTTAATTAACAGGTGTGCCTTGTTAAAAGTTCATTTGTGGAATTTCTTTCCTTCTTAATGTGTTTGAGCCAATCAGTTGTGTGGTGGCAAGGTAGGAGGGTATACAGAAGATAGCCCATATTATGGCAAGGACAGCTCAAATAAGCAAAGAGAAATGACAGTCTATCACAACTTTAAGACATGGTCAGTCAATCAGGAGAATTAAGAACTTTGAAAGTTTCTTCAAGTGCAGTCGCAAAAACCATCAAGTACTATGATGAAACTGGCTCTCATGAGGACTGCCACAGGAAAGGAAGAAGGAAAGTTACCTCTGCTGCAGAGGATAAGTTCATTAGAGTTACCAGCCTCAAAAATTGCATCCCAAATAAATGCTTCACAGAGTTCAAGTGACAGACACATCTCAACTATTCAGAGAACACTGCGTGAATCAGGCCTTCATGGTTGAGTTGCTGCAAAGAAACCACTACTAAAGGACACCAATAAGAAGAAGATACGTGCTTTTCCAAGAAACACATGCAATGAACAATAGACTGGTGGAAGTCTGTCTTTCGGTCTGATGAGTGTCTTTGTGAGATGCAGAGTTGGTGAAAGGATGATCTCCGCATGTGTGGATCCCAGGGTGAAGCATGGAGGATGAGGTGGGATGGTGTGGGGGTGCTTTGCTGGTGACACTGTCAGTGATTTATTTGGAATTCAAGGCACACTTAACCAGCATGGCTACCACAGCATTCTGCAGCGATACGCCATCCCATCTGGTTTGTGTGGGACTATCATTTTTTTTTTCAACAGGACAGTGACCCAACATACCTCCAGGCTGTGTAAGAGCTATTTGACCAAGAAGGAGACTGATGGAGTGCTGCCTCCACAATCACCCGACCTCAACCCAATTGAGATGGTTTGAGATGAGTTGGACCGCAGAGGGAAGGAAAAGCAGCCAACAATTGCTCAACTCCTTCAAGACTGTTGGAAAAGCATTCCAGGTGAAGCTGGTTGAGAGAATGCCAAGAGTGTGCAAAGCTGTCATCAAGGCAAAGAGTGGCTACTTTGAAGAATCTAAAATATATCTTGATTTGTTTAACACTTTTTTGGTTACTTTATTTATTTATTTATTCATTATTTTACCAGGTAGATTGACTGAGAACATGTTCTCATTTACAGCAACAACCTGGGGAATAGTTACAGGGGAGAGAAGGGGGATGAATGAGCCAATTGTAAACTAGGGATTATTAGGTGACCGTGATGGTTTGAGGGCCAGATTGGAAATTTAGACAGGACATCGGGGTTAACATGGGTGCCATGGGATCTTTAATGACCTCAGAGAGTCAGAACACCCATTTAACGTCCCATCCGAAAGACAGCACCCTACACAGGGTAGTGTTCCCAATCACTGCCCTGGGGCATGATACTACATGATTCCATATGTGTTATTTTATGGTTTTGATGTATTCATTATTATTATACAATGTAGAAAAAAGAAAGAAAAACCCTTGAATGAGTAGGTGTGTCCAAACTTTTGACTGGTAATGTAGTTCAACCAGTGACCAATATATCTATGATTACACAAAGAGACAAGAAGGACCTTCACTGCATTTATTTATAACATAATAATAATTTTAGGGTGTGCATTTGATGCAGAGACACTCGTTGGTCATACCCTGACACTGATAGAAAGTCAGATATTGTTTCATACTCCTAATGGTTAAGGTAAGAATTCGGGGTAGTGCAATCTGATCCTAGATCTGTGCTTTGGGGGCAACTTCTACCTCTGAAGCAGGTTCAAATCAAATCAAATCCAATTGTATTTGTCACATACACATGGTTAGCAGATGTTAATGCGAGTGTAGCGAAATGCTTGTGCTTCTAGTTCCGACAATCCAGTAATAACCAACAAGTAATCTAACTAACAATTCCAAAACTACTGTCTTATACACACAAGTGTAAGGGGCTAAAGAATATGTACATAAAGATATATGAATGAGTGATGGTTCAGAGCGGCATAGGCAAGATACAGTAGATGGTATCGGGTACAGTATATACATATGAGATGAGTATGTAAACAAAGTGGCATAGTTAAAGTGGCTAGTGATACATGTATTACATAAAGATGCAGTAGATGATATAGAGTACAGTTTATACGTATAAATATGAGATGTAAACATGATATTAGGTAGCATTGTTTAAAGTGGCTAGTGATATATTTTACATAATTTCCCATCAATTCCCATTATTAAAGTGGCTGGAGTTGAGTCAGTGTGTTGGCAGCAGCCACTCAATGTTAGTGGTGGCTGTTTAACAGTCTGATGGCCTTGAGATAGAAGCTGTTTTTCAGTCTCTCGGTCCCAGCTTTGATGCACCTGTACTGACCTCACCTTCTGGATGATAGCGGGGTGAACAGGCAGTGGCTCGGGTGGTTGTCGTCCTTGATGATCTTTATGGCCTTCCTGTAACATCGGGTGGTGTAGGTGTCCTGGAGGGTAGGTAGTTTGCCCCCGGTGATGCTTTGTGCAGACCTCACTACCCTCTGGAGAGCCTTACGGTTGTGGGCGGAGCAGTTGCCGTACCAGGCGGTGATACAGCCCGCCAGGATGCTCTCGATTGTGCATCTGTAGAAGTTTGTGAGTGCTTTTGGTGACAAGCCGAATTTCTTCAGCCTCCTGAGGTTGAAGAGGCGCTGCTGCGCCTTCTCCACGATGCTGTCTGTGTGGGTGGACCAATTCAGTTTGTCTGTGATGTGTATGCCGAGGAACTTAAAACTTGCTACCCTCTCCACTACTGTTCCATCGATGTGGATAGGGGGGTGTTCCCTCAAGTCCACAATCATCTCCTTAGTTTTGTTGACGTTGAGTGTGAGGTTATTTTCCTGACACCACACTCCGAGGGCCCTCACCTCCTCCCTGTAGGCCGTCTCGTCGTTGTTGGTAATCAAGCCTACCACTGTTGTGTCGTCCGCAAACTTGATGATTGAGTTGGAGGCGTGCGTGGCCACGCAGTCGTGGGTGAACAGGGAGTACAGGAGAGGACTCAGAACGCACCATTGTGGGGCCCCAGTGTTGAGGATCAGCGGGGTGGAGATGTTGTTGCCTACCCTCACCACCTGGGGGCGGCCCGTCAGGAACTCCAGTACCCAGTTGCACAGGGCGGGGTATAGACCCAGGGTCTCGAGCTTGATGACGAGCTTGGAGGGTACTATGGTGTTAAATGCCGAGCTGTAGTCGATGAACAGCATTCTCACATAGGTATTCCTCTTGTCCAGATAGGTTAGGGCAGTGTGCAGTGTGGTTGAGATTGCATCGTCTGTGGACCTATTTGGGCGGTAAGCAAATTGGAGTGGGTCTAGGGTGTCAGGTAGGGTGGAGGTGATATGATCCTTGACTAGTCTCTCAAAGCACTTCATGATGACGGAAGTGAGTGCTACAGGGCGGTAGTCGTTTAGCTCAGTTACCTTAGCTTTCTTGGGAACAGGAACAATGGTGGCCCTCTTCAAGCATGTGGGAACAGCAGACTGGGATAGGGATTGATTGAATATGTCCGTAAACACACCAGCCAGCTGGTCTGCGCATGCTCTGAGGGCGCGGCTGGGGATGCCGTCTGGGCCTGCAGCCTTGCGAGGGTTAACACGTTTAAATGTTTTACTCACCTCGGCTGCAGTGAAGGAGAGGCCGCATGTTTTGGTTGCAGGCCGTGTCAGTGGTACTGTATTGTCCTCAAAGCGGGCAAAAAAGTTATGTAGTTTGCCTGGGAGCAAGACATCCTGGTCCAGGTTATCTGGTTTGCTAATTAATCTTTGCCCACTAGAGGGCCTCCTCTCCCCCTGCATGTGTGTGTGAGAGAGAGAGCAGCATAGTCCTGAGTCAACAGTGGTGAAGCCACCCAGGAAGCTGCAGTAGTGAAGCCAACCAGGAATAGATGGAGCCGCAGGACAGAGAACACACACAATGTTTGTTTATCATTTACATTTACATTTATTATCATAGGGGGACATGGCTCCTTTTTTTGTATTTATTTATTTTAACCTTTATTTAACTAGGCAAGTCAGTTAAGAACAAATTCTTATTTACAATGATGGCCTACCCCGTAAACCCTGACAATGCTGGGCTAATTGTGCGCTGCCCTATGGGTCTCCCAATTACAGCCAGATGTGATGCAGCCTGGATTCAAACCAGGTACTGCAGTGTCTTAGACCACTGCCCCACTCAGGAGCAGATGCCTGACAGGAATATAGGCCTATGCTTGAACTAAACTAACATCCACAGTCAGTCCTAGCATAGGACTGCAGAGTTAGCCAGTTTCAGAACAGAGGTTGCATAACAGTGCTCTTTGTGCCACAGTCAGAGAGCGAGGTAGAGTGAGCGCCGACCTAGAAGATGGTAAACAAGTGACGTCAGCTACTGCTGCTGCTGCCGATGCCGTGGCATGCTTCTGCTCACTCCAGGGTGAGGGGGGAGTGCAGGGTATGTGGGGGGGGGTAGTATCATCTGGGACTGGCAGGTTTGTACTGCTCACTCTTCACAGAGGTGCTGGATATGGAACATGTTTGGATCTTGACTTAACTGTAAGTAAGCTTCTACTGGGACTGTTATGGTTCTAATACCAGGGGAGGTATTTATCAATCCTAGATCAGCACTCCTACTCTGAGACGCTTTATGAATACGGACTGCTGCAGTAATTATATCCCAGAAACAGTGATGGACGATCCATCCCTCATTAAAACTGTTGCGGAGAACAAGTGCCACAGACAAGTTACACAAAACAAAGTCACAGGCTTTACACAAAACTCCTAAGACAAAAATTGTCAGTATTTTCATAGTAGCATATAAGAATGACATTTTGGGGTCTACTTTGGGTCATATTTTCATTTAGCATTTTTGTGGCTTAAATATGACCTGGTACAAAATTGTGTTAAGTACGGTAAAAATACCAAGCCTCGCTCCCTAGGCTCCCAGTTGAGACACCTATAGGTATGTGCTGCTGGCAGTAGTTGTGTAAACAAAGATAGTGCATTTATTTAATCTGCCTCCATCTGTATCTGCAGCAGCGTAAACATTATACAACACGCAGGTCGGAGACAGGGTAAGTTCATGTAATATACACACCCTATACAGTGTGTGTGTGTGCGTGTGTGTCAGTGGCGTACTACAGTTTTGCGAGGCCCACTCGCATTGTCTGAGCATGGAACATTGCTTATGAGGTGTTCATATGCTATCTTGGGGGACAGCGCCCCTGGACCCCAACCCATCAAAAAAGTATTGGGTCCCCAAGAACTCATAGTCCTGCCCACATTGCGAGGGTGTGAGGTACGCCAGTGGTGTGGATAGTCCTGCTGTGTTTACTTTATGCTACTAGCAGTGAGAGCCAGACAGTGCAGAGCATACTTCTACTAAATTTAGATTGACCTCTGTGTGTGTGTGTGTGTATCACTTTTGATCTCCTTGTCATTCCACCAGATCATCTACAGATGTTGGATCTTAATTTGACCACCCTGTTGCAGGATAACTGTTCTGCAATGCAGTGTATTTGAGGTTTAAAAATGCTTCTGAAGTTTGTATTTTCCACTTTAAAATCTCTTACTTGTTTTTCCATCACGAGAAATGTATCAACATTTTGGGAAAGCTAGCAAAACAGAGCAAAGGGGAAAAGCAGGAGAACAGAAAACAACACACTAGTTGACTTGACAAACAAGACACACTGGCAACAGACAAGCAGGGAACACAGGAATAAGTACCCAGGGACTAATGAGGAAAACTGGTGACACCTGGAGAAGGGTGGAGACAATCACAAAGGCAGGTGAAACAGACCAGGGTGTGACACTGTTCCATACAAGGACCAGGGATGGAATTTCTACATTTTGACTGACATTTTCTCCCTTTCCAAAAACTTTTCCCCCTATACCTTTTCAGGCCTCTGGGATTTGTGGTGGGAACTGAGAACAACTGAGCACATTACAACACACACTGGAACTTGTCCCAGTACTTGTTCCAGTCATCACAACCATGGACATGAGGTCACAGAACATCTCCCTCTTATGCAACCTACTCAAGATATCACAGGCTCTCCTTAAAAGATTTGCCTGATGAATCAAAGTGAATTCTCCCACTGCTCTATGTTCACTACATAGATCAGTCTTAAACTGCCATCATTGAAGTATTTTTTTTCATGTCAAAATACAAAACAAAATAACCAGTGATCGGATCATAAAAGCCTTTGACAAATGTTCAAACCACTGCTTTACCCACGTGTGTTCTGGCTCTGGCCCAGCCCATCGATTTCTGGGAGCAATCATAATGGTTAGAATATTTTTCCATTCTAGAATTCGTAGGGGAGGAACTCAGTGCCAGATTCAGAAACGGGATTAAATTATTCTGGCCCGGGAGCCCCGAGTTGGCGTGTGTGAAAATTGATCGCATTAGTTTTGGAACCGCCTCCCAGGCGTGAGCCAGGTGCCCTATTCCAAGCCCATGGCGAAATTGGCTCAAATTAAACGTGAAGTAAATAGCAAGTGGAGTAATGAGTAGGATTGTTTTGTCAAATGTAAACGTGATTGCTTTTGATAAAAACGCTATATCTGCCTTCCCAATGAAAACTAGTTAGAAATGTCAAAGATATTGTAGCGACTCTGGTTTATGAACATGAGCAGGCTTTTGTGGCAGTCAATGGCGCGCTGGACTTTGAGGGTTCGAGATGTGTTCCCTGCCTGTTTCATTATATTGGTGTTGGAAGGGATCAGACCTGCCATCCTTGGCCAGTGACCGCGTTCTTGTAAGACTGGGTCCTATGGTCTAGTGTGAGGACGAGCTCTTTGAAAGGAGGGAGTTGTGGAGCGACCCTGGTTTATAAGCGAAGATATCAACTTCGACTTTGTCACTTGAGCATGCTTTGGTGGCACAGTCGATGACGCGCTGGACAAGGCCCGCACGCGGGTGGCAGCGCGGGATGGCCTTAAACAGTTTCTCATGCATTGTTAACCAACCCGGCCGGATGTGATATAATTCTGGCCACATGTTGATTCAGTGGGGCTTCTCCGTGCAAGGACGTGAGAAGGGGGAGGGACGCACACACTGTAAACAGGAATAGGTGCATCACCGGTCACTGAGTTAGCAAGCTAAAGTTAGCTAGTTAGTCACATAAATGTACGTTCAGCCTGTTAATTATTTCAGTTTGATTTGACTTATCTTACGAAGGCAGCATGGCTTAACATAATTTCTTAGTTTTTGACCTCGACATTGTTGCTCGATAGGTAATTTTCATCGCTACCATGCTGTCGCTGTTAGCTAGCTAACCTCATATCTGGATGCCTGGAAGGTTCCCGAAAGTGAGCAGCATACTGGTAAGTCAACTTTGCTTTCAAACTTTGTAATTATCTGTAAAGTTGTTTTACATGTAGTCATACAAGCTAGATATATAGATGTTTTGTTAAAAATACTATTGTCATTCATTGGTTGTTTCTTTGGAGCTAACTAGCTAAATTATCACTAACTAGCTAGGTGGATAATAATGTGATGTACAGTAGGCGACAGTACCGTTATAGCATTACTGAATGACAACAATATAGCCTATATAATCACTACTAGTTGGTTGATATGGGTTACAGTAGGCTACAGTACAACCTTCCTAAATTATAACAACGTAGCCTTGTGACCAGCTAGTAGTTGGGTTAGGGTACAGTATACAGCAACAATAGCCTTCCTACTCTTTTGTTATTCGTTGGGTCCCTTTACAAATTATGTTGTTTTTGACATGGTAAAATAAGCTAATGGTTGTGTACACTCTCGCAAGATAGAATTGTGTGGTTTGGTGGCAGATTTTCAGAATAAAATAGACATACAGTATAACATCAATTCTCAATCAGATGAGGGTACACAGCTAACCCATATTGAATTTCATTCATTCTTACGTGTGGACACTAATTATTGTTAATATTCCAATTCTCTAGGCCCTCCATTCCCAAACCCGAAGCCAACTGTTCCCAGCAGGAAAGACCAGGAAAAGGTGTTGGCTTAAGGTACAACTTCCTATTGAAGAAATGTAAGCCAACTCAATGTCATATTTACTGACATGAAAAGAAGCATATACACGCAATCTATCAAATGTATTTTTATAAAGCCCTGTTTACATCAGCAGTTGTCACAAAGTGCTTAAGCAGATACCCAGGTTAAACCCCCAAAGAGGAAGCAAGCAGATGTAGAAGCACAGTGGCTATGAAAAACTCACTAGAAAGGCAGGAACCTAGGAAGAAACCTAGAGAGGAACCAGGTTCTGAGGGGGGGCCAGTCCTCTTCTGTCTGTGCTTGTGGAGATTATAAAAGAGTACAGCCATTTAGGCCAGATTATTCTTAAAGCTGTTTCAGCGTTCATAGATGACCAGCAGTGTTAAATAATAGAGAGTGCAATAGTTCAGCACCTCAGGTGTAAATGCCAGTTGGCTCTTCATAGCTGAGCATTTAGAGGTTGAGGCAGTAGGTCCGGTAGAGAGAGGCAGGATCAAACAGCGTGTCTAGGACAAGGTAATACCTCCGGTGAGCCTTGAGCAGGTCAAGGTTCCATAGCTGCAGACAGAAACAGCAGAGACTGGATCAGCAGCACGACCAGGTGGACTGGAGACGGGGAAAGCCAGGAGTCGTCAGGCCAGGTTGTCCCGATGCATGGTCCTAGAGCTCATGTCCTGCATTTACCGTACTTGTCAATCCAGATCTGAATATTTGATATCCTTTATAATTGTACGCTGTTGAGAGTAGTTTTGTTCCAAAGCTATTCACTGAGTGTACTAATATAAGGATGTGGTCAGGTTGACACATCCTTGTCAACCTGACCAACACAGAACACACACGCATATCACATTGCAAGGGTAAGTACGATGAGCAGTTGCAAAAAATTATTCCGCTGCGCGGGTTGCCAGACACACACACACACACATGAACGTAATTCATTTGTTGTATTGTATTTATTATGGATCCCCATTAGCTGCTGCCAAGACAGCAGTTTACTCTTCTTCGGGTCCAGCAACATTAAGGCAGTTATACAATTTTAAAAACATTACAATATGTTCACAATATGTTCACAACACATTAAGTGTGTGCCCTCAGGCCACTACTCTACTACCATATATATATATATATATATATATATATATATATATATATATATATATATATATATACACACAACACAAACTCCTTGTGTACGTGTGTGTACAGTGCGTATGTTATCGCGTGTATGCATGTCTCTTCACAGTCCCCGCTGTTCCATAAGGTGTATTTTTATCTGTTTTTTAAGTCTAATTTTACTGCTTGCGTGAGTTACTTGATGTGGAATAGAGTTCCATGGCTCTATGTACTACTGTGCGCCTCCCATAGTCTGTTCTGTTTAGGTTAGTGTGTAGTCAAGGCTTTTACCAACCTGCTCGGTGGGTGACGGGTAACCGTCTTTCCACCAAGCTGTTCCAGGCCTGGAGTGGCACGCTGGAACTTCCAGAGGCTTGTAGACCTGAAGCAGTGTGATGTGGTACAGGTACTTATCAAACACACGTATACACACTCACTCACTCTGTTTTGTTGTATAATTATTTTAACTTAAGAAAATTGTTCCTCTCTGTTGTCTGCTCCTGCATCTGCTACACCGGCCACAACAGGTGATACAGGTAATTATCACATGAATGTATACACACATGCACACTCTCCCACACTTGGGGCTCTATTCAATCACATCCGCTTCAGCCGACATCCACATAGCGGTTGTTTTGGCGGTGTCTGAGGTGGAACTGTGTTAGAGCTGGCAAATTAACAAGCGGCTCCTGAGCGGTTGTTTTGGCGGTGTCTGAGGTGGAACTGTGTTAGAGCTGGCAAATTAACAAGCGGCTCCTGGCATTATACCTTAAGCGGACATTGCCATTGGCTGCATGGAGTCGCATTAACAGAAATCTCATGCAGCCCTATTTACAAGTTAGGACAGTGGAATTTAAGATGTAATCTACATCCCAATTAGGCTGATAGAAATCCTCATTATTTAGATGAATGATTTTGAATTTGAGCGTCATTATTTCTATTGTTACATTTTCTCGTTCTGAACTTGTAACGCGAGTAGGATGGGTGTGGGTTTGTGACAATGATCAAGAGCTGCTTCTTACCAAGTTGACAGATCCAACGCAGTTACACCTCCGACACCACCAAGACATCAGCTATATGGGTGTCGGCTATCGCCGGTTAACGCTTGATCTGATTGAATCTAGACCTTACACTCATTCAGTCTATGACTTTTGTATAGTTGTATAGTTATTGTAAGTTAAGAAAATTGTGTCTCTCTATTTTAGATCTGCCACGCCCAGCAGTTCAGCTGCAGTCACAGCAGTCATTCTGCTGTGGTAGTTAATTTACCAGCTGCACCAATGCCTTCTACACTGGCCGTGAAAGGAGAAACTTTTGGGTGTTCCCAGATGGATACAGGTAATTCAGAATTATTAGATGTACACACAGACATGTTGTTGAGTTGTCACTTTGTGCATGTCTCTTTCAGATCTGCCATGCACTCCACCACTGCCTGACAGCCTCACCCAGAAGTGCATACACTGGGCCTATCAGAGATGGGTGTCTGACAAGGAAAAATAAAACACACACATTATCCACAATGTAAATAAGTTGTAATTACTTGTTTAATGTTTGCTCCATTTTATTGTAGGATTGGAGATATATACTCCCTCATAGCCATTCTCAATATCTACATAATTACTTAAACTATCTATCAAATCAATGTGTGATTGATAATATTGTAAAAGACTTGCTTAATGTGTGTTTTAGGAAATTTTGTGGGTTTTTTTTCTGAGTTGAAAAACATGCCTCATACACACTAGACCCAATGTAAATCCGTTGTAATAACTTGTTTATTTTATGTATGGTGAATTTTATTTGAGGAAAATATCTGCAATAAAGTACATTCACAGTTAAAGCCAGAATACAATGTGTGGCCAGAAGGAAGTAACTAAAACCCCACACAGCAAGCAATGCAGGCCCAATTTGTAAGTCGCTCTGGATAAGGGCGTCTGCTAAATGACTTAAATGTAAATGTTAAATGTTTAGAAGCACGGTGGCTAGGAAAAACTCCCTAGAAAGGCCAAAACCTAGGAAGAAACCTAGAGGAACCAGGCTTATGTGGGGTGGCCAGTCCTCTTCTGGCTGTGCCGGGTGGAGATTATAACAGAACATGGCCAAGATGTTCAAATGTTCATAAATGACCAACATGGTCCAATAATAATAAGGCAGAACAGTTGAAACTGGAGAAGCAGCACAGCCAGGTGGACTGGGGACAGCAAGGAGTCATCATGTCAGGTAGTCCTGAGGCATGGTCCTAGGGCTCAGGTCCTCCGAAAGAGAGAATTAGAGAGAGCGCACTTAAATTCACACAGGACACTGAATAGGACAGGAGAAGTACTCCAGATATAACAAACTAACCCTAGCCCCCCGGCACATAAACTACTGCAGCATAAATACTGGAGGCTGAGACAGGAGGGGTCAGGAGACACTGTGGCCCCATCCGAGGACACCCCTGGACAGGGCCAAACCCCAGGAGGATATAACCCCACCCACCCAAAAGCTCAGTAGTTACACAGTAGTCATTAAGGGAGAATGTAAATAAATTGTAAATATAGTGTTCACCAGTAGTGAAGCATCCCAATGTCATTACCATTTAAATTACTACATAAATCACTACCTGTTAATTACACATCTCAATAGCAATCAAGTAGTAAAACCAGTAGGTTTTGTGTAGATCTTGTGTAGTAGTGATGAGTAGTAATTCAGTAGTACTTGTTCATGAGGGTAATTTACTACATAGGGAATATGATGCCATTTGGGACACAGACCTTGAGTAAACAGACCAGGTGGATGTTTGGGTTGTTAGAGGCCGGAGGTTAAATTCAGAGAAACATTGTCTCGTAATTGTTATCTAATCCTGTAACTTAATTTAGAGTCTCGCATAAAATACCTTTTGTGTATTTTGTGGTCTTGGTTTATGGTGCGCCTAATGTGCCAACTGGGTTTTGAACCCAGGTTGTCTGCGCACCAGAAGAGAGTGTTAGGCCGCTAAACTAATGCAAGCTAAAGCCTGGGCATTAGTTTGGGGAGTTAATACTAGTCTCAGGCAAGTTTACTCATCACATAAGCAGGATGGGGCAACGCATTGGACAATGCCACTGTTTGTTTGACTTCCGTGAGTGCAGGTTTTCCTTTTCCAGTTTCAATGCCATTGAAGGCATATATTCCCCTCGGAAAATGTCTTGTTTTAGAAAACTTTATTTAAATGTGCCTATCCAATATGCATCAGTTAAGATATCTATCACAGTGAGTTAGTTAGCAGACATGGTCTAGCCACCCTAGACCTGAAATGCAACTATCTCCAAATGAATGAATGCTAAATCTATTCAGTTCTTACATCTGTTATAGACCTGGCCAATCAAGTGTGACCTGTGACTGCAGTGTAATCAATGAAAAAACAAGCCAACCTGGAAACCTTCGTTTAGCATAATCAGTTTAACTCAATGGGGAAGCTCCTAGTCTCTGGGAATTAAATAAACATTTGGGAACTGAAGATCTGCTTGCAAATGGGCACGTAGTCCCCATTTTACAGGATTATTTATTTTTTCTTTGAGCCACTTTAGCTTTTAACCGGAACTCGTCCGCGGTAGTCCCAATCTGAAACATTTGGCATGCTTCTCAACCCAATTAGTTGGTAAAGACCTTTAGAGTCTGTTAATCTGTAAACAAACATAGCAAGCCATTCATAGAACCCAACCAGGAAGCAAGCATATATCTAGTTCCATACCCTTTACACTAGGTGTGTGTAGCGACTGGCCTATCTAGTATCTGCTATGCTCACATGCAAATCATAGAGCAATGACTTGATGAGGGTATAGGAACACTGAGTTATATCATAAGGTTATGTAAAGTCATTAAAGGATAGTTCAGTATTTTACAACTTGATGTTAGATGGTTCTTCAACCTGATAGTAGTCTATTGGTCAAGAATAAATGTAATCTGTCTGGCAGACATATCAGTGTGGATGACGGATCACCACCTCAAGCTGAACTTCGGCAAGACGGAGCTGCTCTTCCTCCCGGGGAAGGACTGCCCGTTCCATGATCTCGCCATCACGGTTGACAACTCCATTGTGTCCTCCTCCCAGAGCGCTAAGAACCTTGGCGTGATCCTGGACAACAAACTCGTTCTCAACTAACATCAAGGCGGTGGCCCGTTCCTGTAGGTTCATGCTCTACAACATCCGCAGAGTACGACCCTGCCTCACACAGGAAGCGGCGCAGGTCCTAATCCAGGCACTTGTCATCTCCCGTCTGGATTACTGCAACTCGCTGTTGGCTGGGCTCCCTGCCTGTGCCATTAAACCCCTACAACTCATCCAGAACGCCGCAGCCCGTCTAGTGTTCAACCTTCCCAAGTTCTCTCACGTCACTCCGCTCTCTCCACTGGCTTCCAGTTGAAGCTCGCATCCGCTACAAGACCATGGTGCTTGCCTACGGAGCTGTGAGGGGAACGGCACCTCAGTACCTCCAGGCTCTGATCAGGCCCTACACCCAAATAAGGGCACTGCGTTCATCCACCTCTGGCCTGCTCGCCTCCCTACCACTGAGGAAGTACAGTTCCCGCTCAGCTCAGTCAAAACTGTTCGCTGCTCTGGCTCCCCAATGGTGGAACAAACTCCCTCACGACGCCAGGACAGCGGAGTCAATCACCACCTTCCGGAGACACCTGAAACCCCACCTCTTTAAGGAATACCTAGGATAGGATAAAGTAATCCTTCTCACCCCCCCCCCCCTTAAAATATTTAGATGCACTATTGTAAAGTGGTTGTTCCACTGGATGTCATAAGGTGAATGCACCAATTTGTAAGTCGCTCTGGATAAGAGCGTCTGCTAAATGATTTAAATGTAATGTAATGTAATGTAATCCAGGATTCTGTTTTTTAAACAGCCACTACAAACTTCAGCTAACCTTAGCCACCATAAGCAATGTGGTGACAGACAGAGACCGATAGACTGTGTAAATCAGTGGTGTGGTGTGTGTGGTGTAAATCAGCTACTGCATCTTTACTGCTGAACTCACTGGCACTTGACTTCTCTATGTGTCTGATCCATCAGGGAAACCCTGGGCTGCAGAAGGGCAATCATTAGCCAAGTGTCAAGTTTGGTCTCCACATTCAACACCACAGTTCATGGTTTGGTCATGCAGTGATGTAGTCGAGTCACTAAAACAGTCAAGTCCCAGTCGAGTCCCAAGTCCGTAATATTCGAGTCAGGAGTCCTTTGGTAGTGAAAAAAGTTAGATTTTGAATTCTAGTACCCCTTTAGGTATAGAAAATATATATTACAAGATTATTTGATGAAACACTGAATTTGGCCTTACTGCTATTAGCCCACACAAACCCATTGAATAACCGATTTGTACGATATAAAAAATAAATTATCACAAAAAAAAATCCTAATATTGAGTCGTCGGACATGGACTCTACCAGGTGTCGAAAGCATGTCAATGCTTACCACAGTTATGTCAAGTTGGCTGGATGTCCTTTGGGTGGTGGACCATTCTTGATACACACAGGAAACTGTTGAGCACTGTTGAGCAGGCTACCTTCAGATTAGTCTTGTACAACATGTACGTATGTGTTTGTGAGAGTCTCACCTTTCCACAGAGGGGTCATACTAGTGTTTAGGCCAAACTGTTCGGACGCAACAGGCAGAAGTTGGCAGATCGGGAGTACCGACTTCAAACGAGTCCCGTGACTCTTGTGGGCGTCGTAGAGCAGAACGGAGAAAACCATAGAGTTCGTGAGAGTCTCATCTTAGAGTGGTCATATTAAATCGTTTGTGGACGCAAGAGCTGTTTTTGTGAGAAAAGTGATTTTTTTTTTTATGTCTCATGGTCTGACAAACACCGCTGTATCTCGGGCCACCTTTCACCGCAGATCTGGAAGGTCGCCATTGGTAGATGTGGTGGATTGAGCCACGCAAAAAAAACAGATATCTCTAGTTTAAACAGACGGATTTTGATGGGAATATGTTTATTATGTTAATTACATTTTTGCGGGGCGCAGACACCGTCTAGGGGGTTAGGCTACATTTGCTTACAATGGTGCACATTTGGTAGGCTAAATACACTGAACAGAAAGTTACATTTCATCAGTCAATTGAAATAAATTCACAAGGCCCTAATCTATGGATTTCAAATGACTGGGAATACAGATATGCATCAGTTGGTCACAGATACTGTACATTAAAAAACAAGGTAGTGGCTTGGATCAGAAAAACTGTGGGCATCTGGTGTGACCACCATTTGTTTCATGCAGCGCAACACATCTCCTTTGCATAGAGTTGATCAGGCTGTCGATTGTGGCCTGTGGAATGTAGACCCACTCCTCTTCAATGGCTGTGCAAGTTACTGGCGGGAACTGGAACATGCTGTCGTACATGTCGATCCAGAGCATACCAAACATGCTAAAATGGGTGACATTGTCTGGTGAGTATGCAAGCCATGGAAGAACTAGGATATTGTGTACAGCTTCCAGGAATTGTGTACAGATCCTTGCGACATGGGGCTGTGCATTGTCATGCTGAAACATGAGGTGATGGCGGCAGATGAAGAGCACAACATTGGGCCTCAGGATCTCATCTAGATATCTCTGTGCATTCAAATAGCCAATGATAAAATTAAATTGTATTTGTTGCTCGTAGCTTATGCCTGCCCGTACCATATCCCTACCGCCACCATGGGGCACTCTGTTCACAACGTTGACATCAGCAAACCGCTTGCCCATACCAGGCCATACACGCTGTCTGCCCGCTACAGTTAAAACCTGTTCAGTGATTAATCCGTGAAGAGCAAACTTCTAGAGTAGGAGAGGATGAGTGATATATAATGAGAAGGATGGATGATATTCTTCTCCCCTAAGTGGAGAGCTGAACAGACATGGGGTACATGATGTAGATAAAGAAATGGAGGAAACTACTCTACACTCTACCGTACATCTAAAAAATGTAGAGTAATTTCCTCTCCTTTTCTTAATCTACACTGACCTGAGAAGACATCTGGATAAAGACCTTTCAAATCAGCACAGATTACAGAAATCAAATAGGGACTGCGTCCCAAATGGCATGCTATTCCATATGAAGTGCACTACTTTTGACCAGAATCACTATGGCTCTGATCACAAGTAGTGCACTATATACAGATGTAGGATCTTAATTTGATCACTCTTTTGTTGTGGAGAATTTTCCTATACAGCAGGAAATGCAAACTTGCAGTGTGTTCAAGATTTAAAAAGGCTTTTAAATGTTGAAATTTCCACTTTAAAATGTCTAACTTTTTTGCCCGAACAAAAAAATATCCATGAATTATAATTCACATTACTTGTTACTGCAGGATTATTTTCCTGCTATTGCAAACTAGCCCAAATTAAGATCCTACAACTGTAGGAAATAGAGTGTAATTTGGGACACTGCCAGGGAGAGTAAATAACTTTACATTATTGAGATCTCTCTCTGTCAAGACAGTCCTCCATGTCACTTTGAACTTGTCTTACAGCTGTGCCAAACTTTAGGGAGCCCCCGGCTTTAGCCTTGTTTGGGTAGTTTTGATTCGAGTTTGGGTACAGCAGCTTTACTTTAGGCTTCTCTGCTAGATTTGGCTACAGTTGTGTTGCGTGCCTCCACCCACCATTAATAAGCCCCTGAAAATGTATTTCTCTGTCTACTCAGTACTGTGTACTCTATGCTTTAGCCTGGTGCCTGGCTGTTGTAGTGTGTATGAGCCTGCGTTCACAATGGAACCAATGAAATAGAAAAATAGAAAAACCCCATGTGGCACTGCTGAATGGCTCAATCAAAAGTTTAAAGTATTTGAAAGAAAATAAATACTATTCAGACCTAGGTTTGATCTCCACCATACAGCGCTACACTGATGTGTCATATGTCACCATGTTATGTCATAAGTCATGTCAGATATCATCATGTTATGTATGGATTACATAAAGCTAATCTGTGATCCATCATGCCATTGTTTGCAGTATCTTAATGATGGGACTACTCATTAATGAAGTTGATCTGAGATCTGTCATTCCTGTGTTTTCCCCATAGCCTAATGTTGATACTCCTCAGTAAACATGCCCTGAGGAGTGTGTTTTCACTATGTTCAGCAGCGTGAGCTGATTATGCTGTTATCGTTGGCATGACCATAAAAACCTGGCTATGGCTCATAAAAGAGCTATGCTCTGGGACACACTGAGCCCGATCGGGCTGTTAACATCATAAAACAGAGGCAGCACAATATTATTGAGTGAGTGTGTGCACACACACACCCACATACACACAGATACATAGATACAGACACGGAAGTGTCACAGTCTGGCCAGTTGCCAAGAAGTGTGTGTGTGTGGAGAACATTTCCTGTATGATAGACTATGGCATTAGGTAAAATTACTCTCTTTAGGTAAACATCCTTTAGGAGTATGGGGTCCGTAACATTACTGATACACAGTAACTGGTTTATTCCATAGAATAAACCATTTTGACCTGAGGAATGGTTACCACTTAACAATCACTGCTGAAAGTACAAATAATAAGCCTATAATAACCATATAAGAGAGTCCGTTAGTGTAAGGGTATTCGGGAAATGTGCAATCAAAGTTTGATGAGGACAAAAGGTAACGCCTCTGAACAAAGTGGTGAATCCATGTGGTGAAATGGTGACGCCATGTTCAAGGTCACATCGACAGATTGTTCACCGAGTCGGCTTGGGGATTCAAACCAGCGACCTTTTGGTTAGTGACCCAACACTCTTAACCACTAATGGTGTCACATCTGTCGCCCAATGGAGTGAGTAACTCCTGAGGCACTGAACACACACACACACATATCCCTTCCATCCACACACTATCTGTACAGAGGCATTCTTTTGATAAAAGGCATTTTTAACGTTGATATGAACTTACTGGCCTTAGAATATTGAACAGGATGGCATTTAGGGCTCATGAGTGGTGCAGTGGTCTAAAGGCACTGCATCTCAGAGGCGTCACTACAGTACCTGGTTTGAATCCAGGCTGTATCACATCTGGACGTGATTACAGCATTGTCCCGGTTTGGCTGGGGTAGGCTGTCATTGTAAATACGAATTTGTTCTTAACTGACTCGTTAAATAAAGGTTACATTTTTTTTAAATGACATGGTATGTTTGCAGTCAGGAGAACAAACCTCTCCTGAAATCTATCTGAACTATGTGAAGGGAATAGAAATAAAATATTTCCATGTTTTTGCCAGGTAAGTCAGCAAACAATTCTTTGGGAGCTCATTTAAATGGCAGCATCAGCTACAGCAGTATAGAACTATGGCATACTATACCAGCTATTGTATACTGTAACAGCTACTGTATAAGAGAGAGTTTGTTGAAATATAATTTGCAATGCGGAAAACTTGCTGACTGCACATACAGTTATATTTTATTATCATCATAAATATCAGTGCAATAACTTTTAGGTATAAGCAAACGAAAGTGATACTTCCGGGTATAAGACATCCTATTGTAAACGTATTCATTCAGAAAAAGTCATATGAGTCATAGTTGCATAGTTGCAGTGAGTTCACATAGACTTTAGTGTAGCCTCTAATTTTTAGTTGTCATTTCCATTTTGTGAAATAACCCTGTGGACTGCAACAGGGATGGACTACCTGCGCTTGTCCAATAAAACATTTACAAAATCTGTTTCCATTGCAAAACGTTTTGCTACATTCTACTAATTACAATACCCTTTAATGTCCATTAATTACGGCGGACAATGGAAATGTGTCTTCTGCTCCGTTCTCAACCCCCCAGCCAGCACACATCACACGTACAGTTGAGATGAGTGTACAAAACATTATGAACATGCTCTTTCCATGACCTAGACTGACCAGGTGAATCCAGGTGAAAGCTATGATTCCTTATTGATGTCACTTGTTAAATCCACTTCAAATCAGGGTAGATGAAGGAGAGGAGACAGGTTAAAGAAGGATTTCTAAGCCTTGAGACAAGTGAGACATGGATTGGGTATGGGTGCCATTCAGAGCGTGAATGGGAAAGACAAGATTTAAGTGCCTTTGAACTGTGTATGGTATTAAATGCCAGGTGCACCGGTTTGGGTGTGTCAAGAACTGCAACGCTACTGGGGTTTTTCACACTTAACAGTTTCCCGTGTGTGTCAAGAGTGGTCCTGTTATGCAGGTGAATGAGGACCCAAAAGCGACTTGGCGAAAACAGAGTCTTTAATCCAGTAAAGTAACTTTACAATCAAAAGGCATAATTCTACTCGTAATGACGAGAACAGACTGGAGACTTGATCAAGAACTGCAGGTTGCCTCGGGAAGGCACTTGAACGTAGCAGACTCAGACACCTGCTCACCACGCAGCATCTGAGGGAAACACGACACGACAGGGCGATACATAGACACAGCACGGTGAACAATAGACAAGGATCCGACAGGGCAGGAACGGAAAACAAGGAGAGAAATAGGGACTCTAATCAGGGAAAAGGATCGGGAACAGGTGTGGGAAGACTAAATGATTGATTAGGGGAATAGGAACAGCTGGGAGCAGGAACGGAACGATAGAGAGAAGAGAGAGAGGAAGGGAGAGAGAAAAAGGGGAACGAACCTAAAAAGACCAGCAGGGGGAAAATGAACAGAGGGAAAAGCAAAATGACAAGACAATCTAAGACAAAACATGACAGTACCCCCCACTCACCGAGCGCCTCCTGGCGCACTCGAGGAGGAATCCTGGCGGCAACGGAGGAAATCATCAATAAGCGAACGGTCCAGCACGTCCCGAGACGGAACCCAACTCCTCTCCTCAGGACCGTAACCCTCCCAATCCACTAAGTATTGGTGACCCCGTCCCCGAGAACGCATGTCCATGATCCTACGTACCTTGTAAATAGGTGCGCTCTCGACAAGGACGGGAGGGGGAGGGAAGACGAACGGGGGTGCGAAGAAAGGGCTTGACACAGGAGACATGGAAGACAGGATGGACGCGACGAAGATGTCGCGGAAGAAGCAGTCGCACAGCGACAGGATTGACGACCTGGGAGACACGGAACGGACCAATGAACCGCGGAGTCAACTTACGAGAAGCTGTCGTAAGAGGAAGGTTGCGAGTGGAAAGCCACACTCTCTGGCCGCAACAATACCTTGGACTCTTAATCCTGCATTTATTGGCGGCTCTCACAGTCTGTGCCCTGTAACGGCAAAGTGCAGACCTCACCCTCCTCCAGGTGCGCTCACAACGTTGGACAAACGCTTGAGCGGAGGTAACGCTGGACTCGGCAAGCTGGGATGAGAACAGAGGAGGCTGGTAACCCAGACTACTCTGAAACGGAGATAACCCGGTAGCAGACGAAGGAAGCGAGTTGTGAGCGTATTCTGCCCAGGGGAGCTGTTCTGCCCAAGACGCAGGGTTTCTGAAAGAAAGGCTGCGTAGTATGCGACCAATCGTCTGATTGGCCCTCTCTGCTTGACCGTTAGACTGGGGATGAAACCCGGAAGAGAGACTGACGGACGCACCAATCAAACGACAGAACTCCCTCCAAAACTGTGACGTGAATTGCGGGCCTCTGTCTGAAACGGCGTCTAACGGGAGGCCATGAATTCTGAACACATTCTCGATGATGATTTGTGCCGTCTCCTTAGCGGAAGGAAGTTTAGCGAGGGAAATGAAATGTGCCGCCTTAGAGAACCTATCGACAACCATAAGAATCACAGTCTTCCCCGCAGACAAAGGCAGACCGGTAATGAAGTCTAGGGCGATGTGAGACCATGGTCGAGAAGGAATGGGGAGCGGTCTGAGACGACCGGCAGGAGGAGAGTTACCCGACTTAGTCTGCGCGCAGTCCGAACAAGCAGCCACGAAACGGCGCGTGTCACGCTCCTGAGTCGGCCACCAAAAGCGCTGGCGAATAGACGCAAGAGTGCCTCGAACACCGGGATGACCAGCTAACTTGGCAGAGTGAGCCCACTGAAGAACAGCCAGACGAGTGGAAACAGGAACGAAAAGGAGGTTACTAGGACAAGCGCGGCGACGCAGTGTGCGTGAGTGCTTGCTTAACCTGTCTTTCAATTCCCCAGACTGTCAACCCGACAACACGCCCATAAGGAAGAATCCCCTCGGGATTAGTAGAAGCCACAGAAGAACTAAACAGACGGGATAAGGCATCAGGCTTGGTGTTCTTGCTACCCGGACGGTAAGAAATCACAAACTCGAAACGAGCGAAAAACAACGCCCAACGAGCTTGACGGGCATTAAGTCGTTTGGCAGAACGGATGTACTCAAGGTTCTTATGGTCTGTCCAAACGACAAAGGAACGGTCGCCCCCTCCAACCACTGTCGCCATTCGCCTAGGGCTAAGCGGATGGCGAGCAGTTCGCGGTTACCCACATCATAGTTGCGTTCAGATGGCGACAGGCGATGAGAAAAATAAGCGCAAGGATGAACCTTATCGTCAGACTGGAAGCGCTGGGATAGAATGGCTCCCACGCCTACCTCTGAAGCGTCAACCTCGACAATGAATTGTCTAGTGACGTCAGGAGTAACGAGGATAGGAGCGGACGTAAAACGTTCTTTTAGAAGATCAAAAGCTCCCTGGGCGGAACCGGACCACTTAAAACACGTCTTGACAGAAGTAAGAGCTGTGAGAGGGGCAGCAACTTGACCGAAATTACGAATGAAACGCCGATAGAAATTAGCGAAACCTAAAAAGCGCTGCAACTCGACACGTGACCTTGGAACGGGCCAATCACTGACAGCTTGGACCTTAGCGGAATCCATCTGAATGCCTTCAGCGGAAATAACGGAACCGAGAAAAGTAACGGAGGAGACATGAAAAGAGCACTTCTCAGCCTTCACGTAGAGACAATTCTCTAAAAGGCGCTGTAGAACACGTCGAACGTGCTGAACATGAATCTCGAGTGACGGTGAAAAAATCAGGATATCGTCAAGATAGACAAAAACAAAGATGTTCAGCATGTCTCTCAGAACATCATTAACTAATGCCTGAAAAACAGCTGGCGCATTGGCGAGACCAAACGGCAGAACCCGGTACTCAAAATGCCCTAACGGAGTGTTAAACGCCGTTTTCCACTCGTCCCCCTCTCTGATGCGCACGAGATGGTAAGCGTTACGAAGGTCCAACTTAGTAAAGCACCTGGCTCCCTGCAGAATCTCGAAGGCTGATGACATAAGGGAAGCGGATAACGATTCTTAACCGTTATGTCATTCAGCCCTCGATAATCCACGCAGGGGCGCAGAGTACCGTCCTTCTTCTTAACAAAAAGAACCCCGCCCGGCCGGAGAGGAAGAAGGCACTATGGTACCGGCGTCAAGAGACACAGATAAATAATCTTCGAGAGCCTTACGTTCGGGAGCCGACAGAGAGTATAGTCTACCCCGAGGAGGAGTGGTCCCCGGAAGGAGATCAATACTACAATCATACGACCGGTGAGGAGGAAGGGAGTTGGCTCGGGACCGACTGAAGACCGTGCGCAGATCATGATATTCCTCCGGCACTCCTGTCAAATCGCCAGGTTCCTCCTGAGAAGTGGGAACAGAAGAAATGGGAGGGATGGCAGACATTAAACACTTCACATGACAAGAAACGTTCCAGGATAGGATAGAATTACTAGACCAATTAATAGAAGGATTATGACATACTAGCCAGGGATGACCCAAAACAACAGGTGTAAAAGGTGAACGAAAAATCAAAAAAGAAATAGTCTCACTGTGGTTACCAGATACTGTGAGAGTTAAAGGTAGTGTCTCAAATCTGATACTGGGAAGATGACTACCATCTAAGGCAAACATGGGCGTAGGCTTGTCTAACTGTCTGAAAGGAATGTCATGTTTCCGAGCCCATGCTTCGTCCATGAAACAACCCTCAGCCCCAGAGTCAATCAAGGCACTGCATGTAGCACCCGAACCGGTCCAGCGTAGATGGACCGACATAGTAGTACAGGATTTAGATGAAGAGACCTGAGTAGTAGCGCTCACCAGTAGCCCTCCGCTTACTGATGAGCTCTGGCCTTTTACTGGACATGAATTGACAAAATGTCCATCAAATCCGCAATAGAGGCACAGGCGGTTGGTGATCCTCCGTTCCCTCTCCTTGGTCGAGATGCGAATACCTCCCAGCTGCATGGGCTCAGTCTCTGAGCCAGAGGAGGGAGATGGTTGCGATGCGGAGCAGGGAAACACCGTTGACGCGAGCTCTCTTCCACGAGCTTGGTGACGAAGATCTACCCGTCGTTCTATGCGGATGGCGAGAGCAATCAAAGAGTCCACACTGGAAGGAACCTCCCGAGAGAGAATCTCATCTTTGACCACTGCGTGGAGTCCCTCCAGAAAACGAGCGAGCAGCGCCGGCTCGTTCCAGTCACTAGAGGCAGCAAGAGTGCGAAACTCTATAGAGTAATCCGTTATGGATCGATCACCTTGGCATAGGGAAGCCAGGGCCCTAGAAGCCTCCCTACCAAAAACTGAACGGTCAAAAACTCGAATCATCTCCTCTTTAAAGTTCTGGTAATTGTTTGAACAATCAGCCCTTGCCTCCCAGATAGCTGTGCCCCACTCTCGAGCCCGGCCAGTAAGGAGTGATATGACGTAAGCAACCCGAGCTCTCTCGCTAGAGTATGTGTTGGGTTGGAGAGAGAACACAATATCACACTGTGTGAGAAAGGAGCGGCACTCCGTGGGCTGCCCGGAGTAGCAAGGTGGGTTATTAACCCTAGGTTCCGGAGGCTCGGCAGGCCAGGAAGTAACAGGTGGCACGAGACGAAGACTCTGGAACTGTCCAGAGAGGTCGGAAACCTGAGCGGCCAGGTTCTCCACGGCATGGCGAGCAGCAGACAATTCCTGCTCGTGTCTGCCGAGCATGGCTCCTTGGATCTCGACGGCAGTGTTACGAGCATCTGTAGTCGCTGGGTCCATTCTTTGGTCGGATCCTTCTGTTATGCAGGTGAATGAGGACCCAAAAGCGACTTGGCGAAAACAGAGTCTTTAATCCAGTAAAGTAACTTTACAATCAAAAGGCATAATTCTACTCGTAATGACGAGAACAGACTGGAGACTTGATCAAGAACTGCAGGTTGCCTCGGGAAGGCACTTGAACGTAGCAGACTCAGACACCTGCTCATCACGCAGCATCTGAGGGAAACACGACACGACAGGGCGATACATAGACACAGCACGGTGAACAATAGACAAGGATCCGACAGGGCAGGAACGGAAAACAAGGAGAGAAATAGGGACTCTAATCAGGGAAAAGGATCGGGAACAGGTGTGGGAAGACTAAATGATTGATTAGGGGAATAGGAACAGCTGGGAGCAGGAACGGAAAGATAGAGAGAAGAGAGAGAGGAAGGGAGAGAGAAAAAGGGGAACGAACCTAAAAAGACCAGCAGGGGGAAAATGAACAGAGGGAAAAGCAAAATGACAAGACAATCTAAGACAAAACATGACAGGTCCACCACCCAAAGGACATGCAGCCAACTTGACACAACTGTGGAAAGCATTGGAGTCAACATGGGCCAGCATCCATGTGGGACTCTTTCGACACCTTGTAGAGTCCATGCCGGAATTGAGGCTGCTCCTAGGGCAAAAATATTAGCAAGATGTTCTTAATGTTTTGTATACACAGTGTACATTTTCATTATGTCATTTTCAAAATCTGTAGTAGACAAATTAGTATAAATTCTATAGGTATACCAAATGGATAAGTGATTATCAATTAAGAGCCGTCATATTAAGTAATAGTAAAATGTATTGCAACAAATGAGAAGAGAATATCAAAAGTAAAGTGAGCATTGCATTGTGAAAGGCAATTACTTTATATGAAGATGTATTGTAATGTGAAATATGACTAATTGAAAATGTAATGTGAAATATGACTAATTGAAAATGTGCTTAGAGTTTTGAAACAACTGGCTTTTGATGATCTATTTTAAGTTTTTTAGTAAGATTTGTGAAAATGTACCACATACGATAAAAAAACGAACATAAATTTACATTACGTTATATTGCATTGAGGATCCCTACAGGTTCATGAATAAGCACTTTATGTCACATTGCACCACAAGCTTTGCTTTTAAGGGTCCAAAAACGTAAATCGCAGGTGTTTGATGGGCCATGTGCTATTATGATTTAGGGTGGAGGACTTTTGTCTTTAGGGAAATCAAGCCTAAGACGGTTGAATTTACAGTCAACACTGGGACTTCCTATAGGACCATCTTTCCATTATTATGGGTTATTAATGAGAAAGTAAATTCTACTTTTATTCTATATGGTTAATGGTGTTAACCTGCAGTCACATGGGTATATGGTAATAATATACCTTATTGGTGATTGGGTGCAGAATGGGGGAGGGGGGTAAGGTGCGCATGGAGGGAAGAGCTGTAAGAACCAGCTATTCACTCGAATTGTATTTTTACATCAAATTTGTGTCCCAAATGGCTCTATGTTGTGCACAAGCTTTTACCCTGGCCTATAGGACTCTAGTCAAAAGTAGTGCACTATATAGGAAATGGGGTGGCATTTGGGACACAGATCTAAACCGTTTTCTCTGTGAAATGCTATTGGGGCCAGTTGCACGGGAACCTGAACAGAATGGACATCACATAGACACATTATTGAAACCTCTTCCCACATATGTCTGAGGGCCTCCTGCTGAAGAGAACGAGGGAGAGAGGGGGGAGAGGGGAGAGAGAGAGTGCAAGGGAGAGAGAGAGAGAGAAAGAGCACGAGAGAGAGAGGGGTGGGTGGAAGGAAAGATGGACGGATGGAGCGGAGGGAAAGTATTCAACCATTTCCGTTGCTGAAAGTACAGTTGGAACACAAAAATAAAATACTATGACCTATGAAGACACTCAGATGGCTGGTGATTGTGTGCTCTCAGCAGTGTAAATAACTAAATTACCAGGGGTAATATCAAATCAAATTTTATTGGTCACATACACATATTTTAGCAGATGTTATTGTGGGTGTAGCGAAATGCTTGTGTTCCTACCTCCAACAGTGCAGTAGTATCTAACAACAATACAAAAATCCAAAAGTAAGAGAATGGAATAAAGAAATATATAAATATTAGCACGAGCAATGTCAGAGTGTCTGTCACGGCCTCTAGGTCACCAAGCTGCTCATTAGGGCGCACACCTGTCACCAGCATTACACGCATAATGACACTTACCTGGACTTCATCACCTCCTAGGTTACCTGCCTTTGGTTTTTTCCCCAGTCATCATTGTTGCTAATTATCCACATAATTTCCTTGGATATATATTTGTCAACAAAAATTCTTATTTTTCCATTTCATGACATAAGCCATTTTCTGGATATATTCACTGAATTTAGTCTTCAGATTGCTATTTTGTGAAATGCACCAGTCCTTCCTGCAGCAAAGCACCCCCACAACGGGATGCTGCCACCCACGTGCTTCACGGTTGGGATGGTGTTCTTTGGCTTGCAAGTCTCCCCCTTTTTCCTCCAAACATAACGATGGTCATTATGGCCAAACAGTTCTATTTTTGTTTCATCAGGCCAGAGGACATTTCTCCAAAAAGTACGATCTTTGTCCCCATGTGCAGTTGCAAACCGTAGTCTTGCTTTTTTATGGCGGTTTTGGAGCAGTGGCTTCTTCCTTGATGACCTTTCAGGTTATGTCGATATAGGACTCGTTTTACTGTGGATATAGATATTTTTGTACCTGTTTCCTCCAGCATCTTCACAAGATCCTTTGCTGTTGTTCTGGGATTGATTTGTACTTTTCGCACCAAAGTACGTTCATCTCTAGGAGACAGAAGGCATCTCCTTCCTGGTCCTCAAGAGCCTCAAAAAGTTCTACACCTGCACCATCGAGAGCATCCTGACTGGTTGCATCACTGCCTGGTATGGGAATTTCTCAGCCTCCGACCGCAAGGCACTACAGTGGGTAGTGCGTACTGCCCAGTACATAACTGGGGCCAAGCTTACTGCCATCCAGGACCTCTATACTTGGTGGTGTCAGAGAAAGGCCCTAAATAAGACTCCAGCCACCCTAGTCATAGACTGTTCTCTTTGTTACCGCATGGTACCGGAGCGCCAAGTCTAGGTCCAAGAAGCTTCTAAACAGCTTCTACTCCTAAGCCATAAGACTCCTGAACATCTAATCTAATGGTTACCCAGACGAGTTGCATTGCCCCCCCCTCTTTTAAGCAGCTGCTACTCTCTGTCTATGCAGTCGCTTTAATAACTCTACCTACATGTACATATTACCTCGACTAACCGGCGCCCTAGCACATTGACTCTGTACCAGTACCCCCTGTATATAGCCTCTCTATTGTTACGTTCCCCAGTTTCTGTGTTGTTGTGGGTTTGTATGTGTGTGTATTTCAGGAAATGGAATCCTGGATTCCTCAAGCAGCTGATTGGTCGGCCCCATCGATGATTGGAGCTCTGAACCCTCCCTCTCGTCAGGGGAAACAGCTGTCTTCAATTACCAACTCCTTCTCAATAAGAGCCAGTGTTCCTTTTTCAGGAAGAGAGAGCTTCTTTGATGTCTTGTATTGGTTGTTAGTCCATGAAAGTGTTTGTTGAAAGTATTTTGTAGCTGCTAATCCTGAGGTATGTGTATGCCAATACATTCATTATTCTGTTTTATTTGTTCCCTGGGGGGAAGAGGAACACACCTTGGGAGTGTTTAGGCAAGAGGCCTGGGGGCATACATATCCTGTAGTCTTTACTCGGTCTATACACACTAGGTAAGACCTAGGCGGATCATCCCCTGTATTTTGGTTAGCGTGCCAGGAGGTGCTAAAAGATTAGGTAAGTAGTGGACAGGCAGGTAAGGTAGGAGAGGGGACTCTTGACTTTTACTTTCTTTGCTTTGGTTCCGTCCAGCTCCTTTTCCCCACAATACCGTGTTAGGAATTTTAATAAATCCCTGTAAACGGTAATTTTCTCTGCCTCTGTTGTCCTTCCCCTGCACCTACAATCACATACCTTTTTCACTCCACTGGGAGTTGAGTTGTAGCAGGGTGTTGTGTTCCCTCCGCCAAGAGACATATGTAAGTCATTTTACTGCTGCTCTTTAAATTAGTTAAGGGCACAGGGCAAGACCCAGGTTCAGACACGGGAGGCAGATAGTTTGAGTCTCTGATATGTATTATAATCCAAGGGGCAGGCAAGTAAATAGTTGTGGACAGGCAAAAGATCATAAGGTCAGAGTCCAGGAGGTACAGAGTGGCAGGCAGAAGGGTCAGAGTCAAGGCAGGCAAAGGTCAAAACCAGGAGGAAAAGCAGGAACAAAGAACAACCTTATGGTTGACTTGGCAAGATGAACTGGCAACAGGAAACACTGGAATAAGTACCCAGGGACTAATGGGGAAAACAGGTGACACCTGGAGGTGGGTGGAGATGATGACAAAGACAGGTGAAACAGATCAGGGTGTGACAATTTGTTAGATTAAAAAAATGTATATATATATTTGTCATATTTTTTTTAAGGGCTTGCAAGTAAGCATTTCACTGTAAGGTCTACCCCTGTTGTATTTGGCACATGTGACAAATAGAATTTGATTTGAAGTATGTGATGCTTGGTGTGTGGATACGGTGTATTTTAGGCTCTGCAATCCAATTTCTCCCACACCTAAAGTTAGTGGTGGCACGTCCCAGGTTGTCTTTTTTGCAGTCATCTCAGTAGATTTCTACATGATATTGATGGGGTTTGTGGGGTGTTAGTTAGTGTGTGCATGTGTGTGTAGTTAGTGTGTGCATGTGTGTGACCTGTTCTTATTATTGTTGTCTTTACCGCCCATGCTTCGTAGTCCAGCAGGCGTCACCTGTATGCAGGTACACTACCGGTCAAAAGTTTTAGAACACCTACTCATTCAATGGTTTTTCTTTATTTTTACTATTTTCTACATTGTAGAATAATAGTGAAGACATCAAAACTATGAAATAACACATATGGAATCATGTAGTAACCTGGGCCTTACTGGACCTGATTGGAGTCTACATGTGGAAAATTCAATTGATTGGACATGATTTGGAAAGGCACACACCTGTCTATATAAGGTCACACAGTTAACAGTGCATGTCAGAGTAAAAACAAAGCCATGAGGTTGAAGGAATAGTCCTTAGAGCGCAGAGACAGGATTGTGTATGCATTGAAGGTCCCCAAGAACACAGTGGCCGCCACCATTCTAAAATGGAAGAAGTTTGGAACCACCAAGACTCTTCCAAGAGCTGGCTGTCTGGCCAAACTAAGCGAACATGGGAGAAGTGCCTTTGTGAGGGAGGTGACCAAGAACCTGATGGTCACACTGACAGTGTCAGGATTTGGCCAGGGTTGTTCCGGTTTTTGGTCACTAGATGCCCCCATTGTGCCTTTTGACCTTTTGTTTTCCCTTGATCCCCATTATTATTTGCACCTGTGCCTCGTTTCCCCTGATTGTATTTAAACCCCTTGTTTTCCTCTGTTCTTTGCTCTGTGTTTGTATGTTAGCACCCAGCCCTAGTACTCTGAGAACTCTTGTTGATCCCAGTGGACTCTCTTGTGGAATTCTGTTTTTTGTTCTTGTTTGTTTGTTTTTTGAGTATCTTTTGAGGCTTTTTGTGCTTTACCTTCCACCTTGTGGATTTACCTTTTTTGTCTTGGAGGATTACCTTTGTTCTTGTAGGATTCCTTTTGAGGTTGTGGAGTTACATGTTTTCCTGAAGAACTTCACTTTTTACTTCATTAAATACACCGTCTCAAGTACTGCTGTGTCTGCCTCATCTTCTGGGTTCTGCCGACTATTCGTGGCTCAGTTGGTTAAAGTGACTGTTTCTCACTCCGGAGACCCGGGTTCGTAACCGGGTCCTGACACAGAGCTCCATAGCTCCTCTGTGGAGATGGGATAACTTTCCAGAAGGACAACCATCTCTGGTAGAGTGCTGCAATCAGGCCTTTATGGTAGAGTGGCCAGACGGTTTGAGTGTGCCCCTGACTATTCTTAAATAAATAAACAAGAAAATTGTGCCGTCTGGTTTGCTTAATATAAGGATTTTTTTTTATTATTTATACTATATTTTTTAAATTACATTTACTTTTGATACTTAGGTATATTATTTTAGACTTTCACTCAAGTAGTATTTTACTGGGTGACTTTCACTTTGAGTCATTTTCTGTGAAGGTATCTTTACTGTTACTCAAGTATGATAATTGGGTACTTTTTACACCACTGTCTAAAGGACTTTCAAACCAAGAGGAATCAGATTCTCTGGTCTGATGAAACCAAGATTGAACTCTTTGGCCAGATGCCAAGCATCACGTCTGAAGGGAACCTGGCACCATCCCTACGATGAACCATGGTGGTGGCAGCATCATGCTCTGGGGCTGTTTTTCAGCGGCAGGGACTCGGTGACTAGTCATGATCGAGGGAAAGATGAACAGATAATAGTACAGAGAGAACCTTAATGAAAACCTTCTCCAGAGCAGACTGGGATGAAGGTTCACCTTCCAACAGGACAACAACCCTAAGCACACAGCCAAGAGAATGCAGGAGTGTCTCTGAATGTCCTTGAGTGGCCCAGCCAGAGCCTGGACTTGAACCCTATCTAACATCTCTGGAAAGACCTGAAAATAGCTGTGCAGTGACGCTTCCCATCCAACCTTGAGAGGATCTTCAGAGAAGAATGAGAGAAACTCCCCAAATACAGCTGTGCCAAGTTTGTAGTGTCATACCCAAGAAGAATCAACTGAGTAAAGGGTCTTAATACTTATGTAAATGTGATATTTTGTTTTTGTTTATACAAACTGTTTTTGCTTTGTCAGTATGGGGTATTGTGTGTAGATTGATGGAGAAAACAATCATTTAATCAATTTTAGAATAAGATTGTAACGTAACAAAATGTGAAAATGCACGGTATGTACATATAGTTAGGGGTAAATTGACTAGGCAACATGAGAGATAAACAGTAGCAGCAGTGTATGTGATGAGTCAAAAGAGTTCAATGCAGATAGTCCGGGTAGCTATTTTGCACTCTTATGGCTTGGGGGTAGATACGGGCTACCCACTGGGCAAAAACTGGTTTAATGAACGCTGTTTCCACACTATTTCAACAAAGAAATTACATGTGATGACGTCAAATCAACATGGAAAACTTTTTATAAATGTTTTATTTAACTAGGCAAGTCAGTTAAGAACTAATTCTTATTTTATAATGAAGGCCTATCCCAGCCAAACCTGTTATGCTGGTGAATGAGGACCCAAAAGCGACTTAGCGAAAACAGAGTCTTTATTCCAGTAAATGGCAAAAGTAATAATCCTGGAACACTAAAGAAGAAAACAAAACAGGAAAAAACTTAAATCCACTCGTAGTAACGAGGACAGACTGGAGACTCGACCATTGACTGCAGGTTGCTTCGGGAAGGCACCGACCGTAGCAGACTAAGACACCTGCTCACACGCAGCATCTGAAGGAGACAAGACACGACAGGGCTAGAACAGGACACAGCACAGCGAACATCATACAAGGATCCGACAAGGACAGAAGCGGAAAACAAGGGGAGAAATAGGGACTCAAATCAGAGGCAAAATAGGGGACAGGTGTGAAAAGACTAAATGAGTGAGTTAGGAGAATGAGGAACAGCTGGGAGCAGGAACGGGACGATAGAGAGAAGAGAGAGAGGGAGGGGGAGAGAGAGGGATAGAAAAAGGGAACGAACCTAATAAGACCAGCAGGGGGAAACGAACAGAAGGGAAAGCACCAGGACAAGACAATATAAGACAAAACATGACAGTACCCCCCCACTCACCGAGCGCCTCCTGGCGCACTCGAGGAGGAATCCTGGCGGCAACGGAGGAAATCATCAATCAGCGAACGGTCCAGCACGTCCCGAGATGGAACCCAACTCCTCTCCTCAGGACCGTAACCCTCCCAATTCACTAAGTACTGGTGACCACATCCCCGAGAACGCATGTCCATGATCCTACGTACCTTGTAAATAAGTGCGCCCTCGACAAGGACGGGGGGGAAGACGAACGGGGGTGCGAAGAAAGGGCTTGACACAGGAGACATGGAAGACAGGATGGACGCGACGAAGATGTCGCGGAAGAAGCAGTCGCACAGCGACAGGATTGACGACCTGGGAGACACGGAATGGACCAATGAACCGCGGAGTCAACTTACGAGAAGCTGTCGTAAGGGGAAGGTTACGAGTGGAAAGCCACACTCTCTGGCCGCGACAATACCTAGGACTCTTAATCCTATGTTTATTGGCGGCTCTCACAGTCTGCGCCCTGTAACGGCAAAGTGCAGACCTCACCCTCCTCCAGGTGCGCTCACAACGTTGGACAAACGCCTGAGCGGAGGGAACGCTGGACTCGGCGAGCTGGGACGAGAACAGAGGAGGCTGGTAACCCAGACTACTCTGAAATGGAGATAGCCCGGTAGCAGACGAAGGAAGCGAGTTGTGAGCGTATTCTGCCCAGGGGAGCTGTTCTGCCCAAGATGCAGGGTTTCTAAAAGAAAGGCTGCGTAGTATGCGACCAATCGTCTGATTGGCCCTTTCTGCTTGACCGTTAGACTGGGGATGAAAACCGGAAGAGAGACTGACGGAAGCACCAATCAAACGACAGAACTCCCTCCAAACTGTGACGTGAATTGCGGACCTCTGTCTGAAACGGCGTCTAACGGGAGGCCATGAATTCTGAACACATTCTCGATGATGATTTGTGCGGAAGGAAGGAAGGAAGCTTAGCGAGGGGAATGAAATGTGCCGCCTTAGAGAACCTATCGACAACCGTAAGAATCACAGTCTTCCCCGCAGACGAAGGCAGACCGGTAATGAAGTCTAAGGCGATGTGAGACCATGGTCGAGAAGGAATGGGAAGCGGTCTGAGACGACCGGCAGGAGGAGAGTTACCTGACTTAGTCTGCGCGCAGTCCGAACAAGCAGCCACGAAACGGCGCGTGTCACGCTCCTGAGTAGGCTACCAAAAGCACTGGCGAATAGAAGCAAGTGTACCTCGAACGCCGGGATGGCCAGCTAACTTGGCAGAGTGAGCCCACTGAAGAACAGCCAGACGAGTAGAAACAGGAACGAAAAGAAGGTTACTAGGACAAGCGCGCGGCGACGCAGTGTGAGTGAGTGCTTGCTTAAACCTGTCTCTCAATTCCCCAGACTGTCAACCCGACAACACGCCCATAAGGAAGAATCCCCTCGGGATCGGTAGAAGCCACAGAAGAACTAAAGAGACGGGATAAGGCATCAGGCTTGGTGTTCTTATTACCCGGGCGATAAGAAATCACAAACTCGAAACGAGCGAAAAACAACGCCCAACGAGCTTGACGTGCATTAAGTCGTTTGGCAGAACGGATGTACTCAAGGTTCTTATGGTCAGTCCAAACGACAAAAGGAACGGTCGCCCCCTCCAACCACTGTCGCCATTCGCCTAGGGCTAAGCGGATGGCGAGCAGTTCGCGGTTACCCACATCATAGTTGCGTTCCGATGGCGACAGGCGATGAGAAAAATAAGCGCAAGGATGGACCTTATCGTCAGACTGGAAGCGCTGGGATAGAATGGCTCCCACGCCCACCTCTGCAGCGTCAACCTCGACAATGAATTGTTTAGTGACGTCAGGAGTAACGAGGATAGGAGCGGACGTAAAACGCTTCTTGAGGAGATCAAAAGCTCCCTGGGCGGAACCGGACCACTTAAAGCACGTCTTGACAGAAGTAAGAGCTGTGAGAGGGGCAGCAACTTGACCGAAATTACGAATGAAACGCCGATAGAAATTAGCGAAACCTAGAAAGCGCTGCAACTAGACACGTGACCTTGGAACAGGCCAATCACTGACAGCCTGGACCTTAGCGGGATCCATCTGAGTGCCTTCAGCGGAAATAACAGAACCGAGAAAAGTGACAGAGGAGACATGAAAGGCGCACTTCTCAGCCTTCACGTAGAGACAATTCTTTAAAAGGCGCTGGAGTACACGTCGAACGTGCTGAACATGAATCTCGAGTGACGGTGGAAAAATCAGGATATCGTCAAGGTAGACAAAAACAAAGCATGTCTCTCAGTACATCATTAACTAATGCCTGAAAAACAGCTGGAGCATTAGCGAGACCTAACGGCAGAACCCGGTACTCAAAATGCCCTAACGGAGTGTTAAACGCCGTTTTCCACTCGTCCCCCTCTCTGATGCGCACGAGATGGTAAGCATTACGAAGGTCCAACTTAGTAAAGAACCTGGCTCCCTGCAGAATCTCGAAGGCTGATGACATAAGGGGAAGCGGATAACGATTCTTAACCGTTATGTCATTCAGCCCTCGATAATCCACGCAGGGGCGCAGAGTACCGTCCTTCTTCTTAACAAAAAAAAACCCCGCTCCGGCAGGAGAGGAAGAAGGCACTACGGTGCCGGCGTCAAGAGAAACAGACAAATAATCCTCGAGAGCCTTACGTTCGGGAGCCGACAGAGAGTATAGTCTACCCCGAGGGGGAGTGGTCCCCGGAAGGAGATCAATACTACAATCATACGACCGGTGAGGAGGAAGGGAGTTGGCTCTGGACCGACTGAAGACCGTGCGCAGATCATGATATTCCTCCAGCAATCCTGTCAAATCACCAGGTTCCTCCTGAGAAGAGGGGACAGAAGAAACAGGAGGGATAGCAGACATTAAACACTTCACATGACAAGAAACGTTCCAGGATAGGATAGAATTACTAGACCAATTAATAGAAGGATTATGACATACTAGCCAGGGATGACCCAAAACAACAGGTGTAAAAGGTGAACGAAAAATCAAAAAGGAAATAGTCTCACTGTGGTTACCAGATACTGTGAGGGTTAAAGGTAGTGTCTCATATCTGATACTGGGGAGATGACTACTATCTAAGGCGAACATGGGCGTAGGCTTCCCTAACTGTCTGAGAGGAATGTCATGTTTCCGAGCCCATGCTTCGTCCATAAAACAACCCTCAGCCCCAGAGTCTATCAAGGCACTGCATGAAGCAGCCGAACCGGTCCAGCGTAGATGGACCGACATAGTAGTACAGGATCTTGATGGAGAGACCTGAGTAGTAGCGCTCACCAGTAGCCCTCCGCTTACTGATGAGCTCTGGCTTTTACTGGACATGAATTGACAAAATGTCCAGCAAAACCGCAATAGAGGCACAGGCGGTTGGTGATCCTCCGTTCCCTCTCCTTAGTCGAGATGCGAATACCTCCCAGCTGCATGGGCTCAGTCTCTGAGCCGGAGGGAGGAGATGGTTGCGATGCGGAGAGGGGGAACACCGTTAACGCGAGCTCTCTTCCACGAGCTCGGTGACGAAGATCTACCCGTCGTTCTATGCGGATGGCGAGTGCAATCAAAGAGTCCACACTGGAAGGAACCTCCCGGGAGAGAATCTCATCCTTAACCTCTGCGTGGAGTCCCTCCAGAAAACGAGCGAGCAGCGCCGGCTCGTTCCAGTCACTAGAGGCAGCAAGAGTGCGAAACTCTATAGAGTAATCCGTTATGGATCGATCACCTTGACATAGGGAAGCCAGGGCCCTAGAAGCCTCCCTACCAAAAACTGAACGATCAAAAACCCGTATCATCTCCTCTTTAAAGTTCAGATAATTGTTAGAACAATCAGCCCTTGCCTCCCAGATAGCTGTGCCCCACTCTCGAGCCCGGCCAGTAAGGAGTGAAATGACGTAAGCAATCCGAGCTCTCTCTCTAGAGTATGTGTTGGGTTGGAGAGAGAACACAATATCACACTGGGTGAGAAAGGAGCGGCACTCAGTGGGCTGCCCGGAGTAACATGGTGGGTTATTAACCCTAGGTTCCGGAGACTCTGCAGACCAGGAAGTAGCTGGTGGCACGAGACGAAGACTCTGAAACTGTCCAGAGAGGTCGGAAACCTGAGCGGCCAGGGTCTCAACGGCATGACGAGCCGCAGACAATTCCTGCTCGTGTCTGCCGAGCATAGCTCCCTGGATCTCGACGGCAGTGTTACGAGAATCCGTAGTCGCTGGGTCCATTCTTGGTCGGATCCTTCTGTTATGCTGGTGAATGAGGACCCAAAAGCGACTTAGCGAAAACAGAGTCTTTATTCCAGTAAATGGCAAAAGTAATAATCCTGGAACACTAAAGAAGAAAACAAAACAGGAAAAAACTTAAATCCACTCGTAGTAACGAGGACAGACTGGAGACTCAACCATTGACTGCAGGTTGCTTCGGGAAGGCACCGACCGTAGCAGACTAAGACACCTGCTCACACGCAGCATCTGAAGGAGACAAGACACGACAGGGCGAGACAAGGACACAGCACAGCGAACATCATACAAGGATCCGACAAGGACAGAAGCGGAAAACAAGGGGAGAAATAGGGACTCAAATCAGAGGCAAAATAGGGGACAGGTGTGAAAAGACTAAATGAGTGAGTTAGGAGAATGAGGAACAGCTGGGAGCAGGAACGGGACGATAGAGAGAAGAGAGAGAGGGAGGGGGAGAGAGAGGGATAGAAAAAGGGAACGAACCTAATAAGACCAGCAGGGGGAAACGAACAGAAGGGAAAGCACCAGGACAAGACAATATAAGACAAAACATGACAAAACCCAGAAGACACTGTGATACAGCCCGGGATAGAACCAGTGTCTGTAGTGACTGAAGGGGTTAAACCAAGGCCTTATACCTTTTTAAGGGTTAATAAATTGTAATGATAAACTGTAAGGGCTCCTCTTCAGGAGAAAAAAATAAAATAATTTGTTGCCAGGGAAAGTCACACAAGGAGGACTGGGGAGGCTATGTGTTACAGGATGTCTTAGACATTTTGCAGAACCCGGGGAGAGCTATCATATACTGTACTCTGTACCAACTTCTGCCTACAATTGTATTACTAAAGGAGATGTTTAATACTTAAAGAGTCTGCGTTTACTTTCCATTACTAATATATGTTTGATAATTATATAGACCTGATCATCAGAGGAAATTGACCAAAACGACTCCTCTAGCACTAAGATGCAGTGCCTTGGACCGCTGCGCCACTTGGGAGTTTGGGAATTTCATATTTTTTTCACCCAACTTTGAACCTAACTCCAATGTCATTGTGTCATTTTTCGTTGATTTTACATTAAATTCACGTTAGTTAACAAATTAAATCAAAAATAGACATTGAACTGACATCTGTGCCCAGTGGGCAGTTGATCTGGACATTAATAAATCATCTCTAAGGTCTGCCATGACCAACATGACAAGAGGAAGCCTCCTCATGCACTTCCCAATTTTGAAAATGCACCCTGTGCATTCTATTATTGCAACTTTCAAGAGTAAGTTGAAAGCCTGACAAGGCAGATGGAAGATGATGGATGTGTATTCTTTAGTTAATGGTCTGGAACTGTTTGGAAAGTGGAGTTAACATGTTAACATGACCAGATGTTGGGAGATGGAGAGAATTTGAAGGATCCTTGAAGGAAGCTTAATTTGATGGGCCAAATGTCACTGTCACTCTGAGGTCGTGGTGTGGTCCTTTTGTGGAGGTCAGTGCTTTTTGACCACATTCGGTCATGTGGTTGAACCTCCGGTCGAGCCCCAGGGTCAAAAGAAAACCAAGGCAGCTGGGGTTGTGGGGGTTCTATTTGTGTTTCAGTGTTCCTCTCAGCTGGGTGCGTAGGTGTGAGAGCAAAAGAGAATGAGACCGAGAAAGGATTCGGTTATAATTTTTGTGTGTGTATATATGCAGCAGCGGTAAACAATGATGTTTTCCCATATCCTCCAGATGCTGATAAAATGGTCAGATGAAACTATTTCCCCAACACACTCCACCAGCGGTCATACAACACGCTCTCTCAAAGAAGACTGAAGGCGCCTTTTCTTCTATTTTCTTATCCATCCTTTTTTTCCTGCTGTAGTTTGAAAAAAATATGTCCATAAACAGGGCCTGTGAGACTGGAACAGAACAGTAGCTCAGTGGGGGTATGGAACACTTTGTACTTGATATGATGACAGGCGTTGCATAAGACTTCATATCTGCCTGGCTTCTGACCTCCAGTCATCTAGTACTGCACATGTGTGTGAGAGAGAGACCCTTTCTGGCTGCCTTATTAAGCCCTGTCTGGCAATAACCAGGAAGGAAGTAATTTGCTGAACATGAGCTTCCTATGGTCTCCTTCTAAAAGGGGAAAATGTTTGCAGTCAGCAGGAAAAGGCAACGATACTAAAAAGTCCAAGAATATCCCGATGGGAGTTATGGGGATGCAAATGTGCAGGTATCTTCTGAATGGAGAGAGGACATGGTCTCTGTTACGCGTTTTTTCGCAGTGGCATGCTGTTTGTCCCATCAAGCGTACCTTGGAGGGATAGAGCCTCCACAGGGACAATAGAGCTGAGTACTCTGTGCACTCCGGTTGAGAACTGGAGCAGTTGGCCTATTGATGTGAGAGTGTTGTGGTGTGAGTGAGAGAGAACCCTCTTGACCCTCTCTGGCTGCCCAATTAAGCCCTGAGTCCAACACTAACCAGGAAGGAAGTTATTTGCTGAATTAGTTTTCTATGGCCTCCTAAATAGGATACATTTTTCAAGCAGCAGAATAAGGCAGAAATACTCAGACGCCTGGAATATCCTGATGGGAAGGAGGGTTCTCTCTTTTCGTTTCAACCCATTACATGAGTTTGTCCACTGAGTCCCAAATGCCACCTTATTTCCTACATAGTGCACTACTTTTGACCAAAGCCCTATTGGGCCATGGTCAAAAGTAGTACACTACATAGGAACTAGGATGCCATTTGAGACAACAACAAAAAAGTGTTAGTTGGTGACTAATACAATTAAAAATCTCTTTAGAGCATCAATCAGTTTTTATGAAGACATTTTCAATCTGTGCCATCTCAGTATAGTTCACATTTCAATCTTCTCGAGAAAGAAACAGCAGACATACACTAAAAGTGAGCGCACTGTTGAATATATATATACACTATATGTCTCCAGTGACAAAAAAAACATAAAAAGTAGGTAGAAAGGTATACAAAGATCAAAATAGTTTCCTTTGTTCAAAAACTTAAAATATAAATCAACACAATGTGTACATTTGGTTACAAACTAAGTTAATGTGTTTCACTATTGAATATGCCATATGGGTAAAGTGTTGTCTACAAGGCAAATATAACTAAATATATACTGAAGGTAATTCTCTTTTTAAATATTATAGACTTATTCACAAGTAAATGTGAGGGGGTAAAGTACAATCCAAAAACCTAATTTTCAAAAATATTTTCTTTACATTGTTTAGTAATTTCATTGCAACATGACTAAATGTATCTTCACAATTGACATCCTATTTCAGATAAACTCTTATGTACATAAACTACACAAAAAAATCCTTTGAGGAAATACTTCATAAGTGTAGAACATATTAAATAATACAGTTTGATAAATGTCTCCCCCTCCCACTTAATTTTCAATGGTTGTTTCTACTACATTCAGATGTGTCTCTAGTGTGTTACATTAGGGCACCAAACATTTACAGTATATGTCCAAGTAGTCTTCCCTTGTTTCAGTCCATTTTCTTCCGTTTGGTGCCTAATGAACAGGACCCTGGCACTATGTACTCCTCGTGCTTACGCCAGCAGTGACTGCGGCAATCCCAATGACCCCAAAATCGTGTGGTTCTACCCCCAAAACTAAATCATTGAGATGTTCTATCATGTAATCAGGTTACAGCTAGGGATTATGGGTAATGCATTGCAAATACAGTAAATGCCTCGTTTAGTTTAGGTTCCCACTACTACTAGGAAGTACACAGACCAACATCTTTGCATTCTCTTACTACATGAATGTACATAAAAATATATTTCTCATCTCATAACTGGAACTAGTAATAAATGCTCTTAAATAGTATCATATTGCATGAAATTAGAAGCAGAAGAATAAATCAGATTGTCTTTGTTGTGCCTTACAAATACAACCACAGTAAAGACCGTAAGGCTTTGGGTTGGTCATTATGGAACTTTCCAAAATAAATACAACCTAAATATACATACATTACTCAGTATGCGGCCTTGCTCTTTCTGAGGTAGGGATCGGATTATTTTAAATGGTTTGCTAGCGAATGTGTTACTGAAACTATCATGGTGTCTGCTTTTACACAAACAAACTTCGACCCATCCATACTCATGTAAGTAAATAAATAATATATGCGTGTTGGGGGGAGGTTGTTGCCTAATCTTTTGAGGAGGGTGTAAGTACTGTGCCTTACATGTCCTGTCTTGTGGGTCAACAGACAGGCTACTAACAGTCCATGAGACAAAACCAAAAACGAGAGGGAAAATTCAAAACAAATAAACAGAGCCAGAAATATAGCCTCTAGACACATACAGAGGTCCCCCATATACAGGAGCCTCTGGCCCCATCTCCTTTTTAGTACAGAATCTCTGGGACAGCACCAGTGTTAGGATTCCCGTCCATGGGCGAGGGAGTTAGTCGTGGTGGGGATGTTTGTTGGGTCACAGCCTTACTTCTCGAGTTCATTTACAGCAGCAGGTTGTCTCGGCCACCCCCAATGTATGACTGTCCATCTCAGAGCATGGATGATGAGGGCTTGGATCGTTCACTGTCCTGTTCAGTCTTGGGGGAAGGGGGTTAAAAATGAAAGAGCGAAAGAGAGAGAAGAGCATGTTAAGTATCATTGCATTACATAGCGCTTTGAGTCAATACAGACTGCAATTAGCTTAGAAATTCTTGGATTTCTTAGAAATATCTTATGTCAGTCAAGCTACCTCAAATTAGGGTTCTTAGTTTCCACTGCTACCACAAACAACTCTTATAGACCAAAAATCCCACAGTTATATCTGACATTTGGAGAGAGATAGATGTAAAACAGACTCCTGTTACCATTCATTCCATCCTCGGAGAGATTATGTGTAATGTTTACTGTTAATTTTTGTTGTTTTTCACTTTATATATTCACTTTGTATGTTGTCTACCTCACTTGCTTTGGCAATGTTAACACATGTTTCCCATGCCAATAAAGCCCTTGAATTGAAATTGAATTGAATTGATTACAATGTTGAGCCTGTTTGTGTGTCACAACAACACACTCCGAATTATAGATGTAGGATCTAAATTTGATCAGTCTTTTGTTGCTGAGAAATTTCCTGCTCAACTATAATCCACATTTCCTGTTACTGTAGGATTATTCTCCTGCTGTAGCTCATATTAAGATCCTATATCTGTAGCTGTTGGGGTAAAAAAAAAAAACTAGACAACCGGAACAGCAAGTGTGCGTCGTACGGCTCTCGCGCACACACGACTAGAGGGAGTCTAACCGCAACTGATTTGATTGTGTTACAAAAACACCCACAGTGAGTGGCTGTGTGACTTGCACCCATCGTCTCCCTCTCCTCCCTGCTGGAGCGACCACCACATAACATCAACAGTGTTTATCGCGCTGTCCGTGTTGCTGAGGCTGCAATATAACGACAGCCATTTGTGACTGAAAAAGTCTGTTACCGAAATCCCGCATTTGTTTAGGAAAAACATTCTCTATTCCCTCAACCCTTGCTCTCTGTATATAACACATGTATGCATCGCATGCATGTGACCAATAGGGCCTGACCTATAGCATATCATAATCACATCAATAAATTCAACAAACCCCGAACACGTTAACACATGTGACACCACATGAGGACTTGACAAATGAACTCGAAAATGGGGGAATGTTTAGGTTGCTAAGGAGGTAAAGGTAGTCAGACGTTTGGAATAAATTTGACTAGTTATGGAAAATACTGGAGATGAAGAAAAATAAGTTAAGGAGCAAGCACTGAGTGCATATTATGTGTGCCAATTGCCAAACAGGTGCTGTTTGATTACAATACATTTTCTCTTGACTGTTTGGAACAATGTAAACAACACTACATAAATTACAAGCATACCAGAGTCTTTTTTTTGCCTTTATTACAGCAAAGTCTAAAATCAGTCACAATCATTAGTGAATGCAATTTCCAAAATGCATGTTTATTTATTGTTTATGCTAATTATTCCAGAATCACTTTGCTATTTTATTTTAAATCTAAAGGGTTGATTGCATTTTAAATCATGAATGACTTGTATGCTGTGTGATAACATGAATTAATTAATGATTGATACAGTATATACGCTACAAGTAATGTAAGTATTGAAACATAGTACCATAACTTACTTTGGCCTAAGACTAAACACGATGCACTTAGGCCTACAGCTCGATGGTGGCTATACAAGGTTGCTATACTAAGCCAATTAATGATAATGACATTACTTGTTATAATAATGATTATCATAACAATAAGGAGATCAAGAAAAAGGAGGGTTATTATTATTAGAGCTCAGTGGGGCGATGCGTTTGGGACGCCATCACGCCAAGCAAGCAGCAGCAGCTTTGTAGGGGCTGAGGATGGAGGAGGGGGGTTAGGAGTACTGCAGTAGGGGGATAAAGCACCAGCTGTGGAGCTCCTCTATGCCATCTGGGTCTTCCAGAAATGGGCCCGGCCAGCGATGATGGGGGCTTGGAGAGCAGAGCAGGAGAGCAGAGTGGCCCTGCAAACCGTATTACAGAGGGCACGGTTGGGGCAGAGAGCCTTGTACCTCACTGCAAAGGCTCTGATATGTTGCTGTTCAGTGATTGTACATCTCATAGACTGCTTATTCACATAATACACATGCCACTATGGTGGTCTTCGGCAGTTTACAATGCCGAAACTGAACTGCAGTGCAGCTAACAACTAAAGCAAATTTGTGAATGGTTTTGGAAGATAGTGTGTGTTAATGTGAGTCTAAGGCAGAGAGAGAGACAGAGAGTGTGTATGCACACACCCTTTCATCCCACCTCCATAACGAGCAACCTGGACACGGCTGCGGTGTCTAATCCCCAGCCACACACGGTGTGTAATCTCATTTCTAACTCTAACCACAGCTGCTGAGGCTAAATGTAAGGGAGTGCTGCCTGGCGACGCCTGCCGCGTTGGTTATCTGGCGCCGGGAACATCCTGGCCTAGTTTAGTCACCGTGTCGCAGCGTCTGCACTGCAACCGCCACCTGCTGGAAACTCTGACGCAGCAGTGCGTGTGTTTGGAGGGGATGTTTGTGTGTGATACTAAACGGAGTGAGAAAGAGAGAAACATGAAAAGAGCGGTAGCACAGAGTAAGCAACAACAAAAAAACTACAAGTAAAGGAGAGAAAAGAACACCAAAAGAGGAAAGAGAGATATACATATATACATACATATACATATATACATATATATACATATATATACATATACATATATATATATACATATACATATACATATATATACACATACATACAGTGGGGCAAAAAAGTATTTAGTCAGCCACCAATTGTGCAAGTTCTCCCAGAGCCACGTGTGCTACATGCTTGTGGTCCATCGGTAATGAGGTGGAGGTAGTGGGGGTGGAGGAGGGGACAAAGGTGGGGGTTGATGGGGAGATAGTGGTGCATGGCAGGTGCATTATCCCCCCTTCCTCCCGGATGCAGAGCCATCTGCCATCACTCAAGAAGAGTTTGAAGTTTTCACTGAGCGCCGCTCATAGGAGCACTCACTCTCCTCTCAAGGAGGCCCAAGTGTGTGTCCCCACGTGTGTGTGTGTCCGCACACAAAAACACTCTGGGTGTTTACCCGCGTTGCTGCCAGCCATTAGGGCAAAACACCTGACGTCAAATCACAGAGAGTGATGTCAAATGAGAGAGAGGGGGATTGAAAAACAAGACAGACCTGATCAGATAAAAGGCTATTAGTCTCCAGAGAGGAAGAGACATCCCTAAAACCTCTGCCTGCCACTTCTACTAATCTCTGAACACCTTGTTCACCAATGATGAGCACCCAGGTCATGGGGTTAGCTCACATTAGCACACTCTCAGGTCATTGTGATAGGATTTACATTACCTCTGTGTACTAATGTATGCTAAACAGAGTTGGTGCCCTCGTGCCCTGGCCTGCTAATAAGGTATAAATTAAACAAACACAGTGACTGTTCTGTGACCTCTCTATTTATGCAACCAACTGTCATCTGGATAATCACGTAAAATATCTATCCATCACCGCCGAGGCCCAAGTCCTTTGACTGATTGACAGTGACGGAGAGGGAAGTTCGGGAGTCTGTCTGAGGGGCGCCGTTTATCCGAAAACAACCCTGGGTTGGCATTCCAGGCAGATGCACATGGTGTCGGAGGCTCTAAATACCTGGGATGGCTGAGTTGGTACGTTGTACCTAGCAAAACTGCCATGTCTCTCTCCCTCAATGTGTGACTTTGAAGTTAAAGATAGACACTGCATTAGGCCTCTGACTAGCAAGAAGTCACCGAAGATATGTGGACACCTGCTCGTCGAACATCTCATTCCAAAATCATGGGCAATAATATGGAGTTGGTTCCCCTTTTGTTGCTAGAACAGCCTCCACTCTTCTGGGAAGGCTTTCCACTAGATGTTGGAACATTGTTGAGTGGACTCGCTTCCATTCAGCCACAAGAGCATTAGTGAGGTCGGGCACTGATGTTGGGAAATTAGGCCTGGCTCACAGTCGGCGTTCCAATTCATCCCAAAACGTGTTCGATGGGGTTGTGCAGGCCAGTCAAGTTCTTCCACAAGTTATTTTTCCACATTTTGTTGTGTTATAGCATACATTTAAAATGGATTAAATTGAGATTTGGGGTCACTGGCCTATACCCAATAATGTCAAAATATAATTGTTTTTGGACATTTTTACAAATTAATAAAAGCTGAAATGTCTTGAGTCAACTTCATCCTCGTTGTTTCGGCAAAATGTGCATAAGAAGTCACATAAGTTGCATGGACTGTGAAATAATAGTGTTTAACATGATTTTTGAATGAATACCTCATCTCCACACATACAATTATATGTAAGGCCCCTCAGTCGAGCAGTGAATTTCAAAACATAGATTGAAACACAAAGACCAATGCCTCCAACACCCAGTCACTACAAATATACCTGCGCCCCTCCTAACTTGCCGTAGAGGAAGAAAACTACTCAGGGATTTCACCATGAGGCCAACGGTGACTTTAAAACAGTTACAGAGTTTAATGTCTGTGATAGGAGAAAACTGAGGATGGATTGTAGTTACTCCACAATACTAACCTAAATGACAGAGTGAAAAGAAGGACGCCTGCACAGAATACAAATATTTCAAAGCAGGCATCTTAAAGTTAAACTGCAAAAAAAAGAGTCAAAGAAATTAACGTTATGTCCTGAATACAAAGTGTTATGTTTGGGGAAACCCAACAAAATATATTCCAGAGTACTGCTCTTCATATTTTCAAGAATGGGGGTGGCTTCATAACATTATGGGTATGCTTATCTTTTTATTTTATTTTTTTAAATTGATTTTATTTACCCCTTTTTCTCCCCAATTTCATGGTATCCAATTGTTTAGTAGCTACTATCTTGTCTCATCGCTACAACTCCCGTACAGGCTCGGGCGTGGACGCCTTCTCCAAGGGACCCGCACATGGATGAGGCCTCACACACAGAGAAACAGTCACATACGCTCTCGCTCTCTCTTTCAAACACACACACTGTTTGATAAAAGTGCAAGCAACAAAAAAAAACTCACCTGTCAACAAGTCTCCTGCACCTCAATGTTTACAAGGTACAATGAGTGAATGACTGCCAAAACACTGACTCCGTGTCCCTTGCCCCCGAGACTGGAACATTGGTTTGTTTATAGCTACCACAGGGACTATTCTGGGCCAGAAAACTGACAGTGACACCAGGACAGTCAGACGGACCTGGAATATGCCTTGGATGATTTAGTGACGCGTGTTTGGGGCTGCAGCATGTTTTATTGCCTGTCTGCTTTTCTGACTGAGGCATGGAAGGAACAGGCAGTGCCGAGGGCTGATGTGTCATAAAAACACTGACAAGATGCTCTAGCTTTCTTAGGCTGGATCCCTACTTTAAGTACAGCATTCTCACAGCACTTTCCTAAACAGATCTCTGAAGGAGTTGCATACAAGCTCTGCAGGTGAGTATTTATGAATGAATAACGTGAAAAGTGTTATTACAGTAGATGTACAGTACCAGTCAAAAGTTTGGACACACCTACTCATTCAAGGGTTTGTCTTTATTTTTACTATTTTCCACATTGTAGAATACTAGTGAGGACATCAAAACTATAAAATAACACATGGATTCATGTAGTAACCAATATATTTTACATTTGAGATTCTCCAAAGTAGCCACCCTATGCCTTGATGACAGCTTTGCACACTCTTGGCATTCTCTCAACCAGCTTCATGAGGTAGTCACCTGGAATGCATTTAAATTAAAACATGTGCCTTGTTAAAAGTTCATTTTGTGGAATTTCTTTCTTTCTAAATGCATTTGAGCCAATCAGTTGTGTTGTGATAAGGTAGGAGGGTATACAGAAGATTGCCCTATTTGGTAAAAGACCAAGTCCATATAATGACAAGAACAGCTCAAATAAGCAAAGAGAAACGACAGTTCATCATTACTTTAAGACATGAAGGTCAGTCAATACGGAAAACTGAAACTGGCTCTCATTGTTATGCAGGTGAGTGAGGACCCAAAAGCGACTTAACAGAAACTGAGTTTATTTAAGTCCAAACAGAAATAACATAATCCTCAATCCTTTACAGGAAATGTCCAAACGGGGATAACAGAAATCCTCTAGTTGTAGAGGGGAATTGCAGGATAAGCGGCAACCGACTGCAGGTCCCTTCGGGTAGGCGCGGGCCGTAGCTGACAGAGACACCTGCTCACACGCAGCATCTGAAGATAAGGCAAAACACGACAGGACGGAACAAGTACACAGCGAACAGCAAACAAGGATCCGACAAGGACAGAAGCAGAAACAGAGAGAGAAATATAGACTTAATCAGAGGGCAAAATAGGGGACAGGTGTGAAAGAGTAAACGAGGTCGTTAGGAGAATGAGGAACAGCTGGGAGCAGGAACGGAACGATAGAGAGAGAGAGGAATAGAGAGAGGGAAAGAAACCTAATAAGACCAGCAGGGGGAAACGAATAGAAGAGAAAGCACAGGGACAAGACATGACAATATATGACAATACATGACAGTACCCCCCCACTCACCGAGCGCCTCCTGGCGCACTCGAGGAGGAACCCTGGCGGCAACGGAGGAAATCATCGATCAACGAACGGTCCAGCACGTCCCGAGATGGAACCCAACTCCTCTCCTCAGGACCGTAACGGGAAACGATGAAGAGGGAATCTAGTGCAATTACTATTATAAAAATGAGACACGGGTAGAGAACTGTAAGCGTTTGAGCAATCAGGACCAAACAGGCCAGGAGAGTAACAACTAGGGACAGACTGAGACACAGCAAGGCTAAGACCAGGAACAGGAGAGAGGCGGTGGCTGTGGACAGACTGAGACACAGCAAGTGCAGGAGCAGGACCAGGAGAGATGCGGTGGCTGGGGACAGACTGAGACACAGCAAGGGCAGGAAAGATGCGGTGGCAGGGGACAGACTGAGACACAGCAAGGGCAGGAGAGATGCGGTGGCTGGGGACAGACTGAGACACAGCAAGGCCAGGAGCAGGACCAGGAGAGATGCGGTGTCTGGGGACAGACTTAGACACAGCAAGACCAGGAGCAGAAGCAGGAAGAGAGTTACCGGACTTAGTCTGCGCGCAGTCCGAACAAGCAGCCACGAAATGGCGCGTGTCACGCTCCTGAGTAGGCCACCAAAAACGCTGGCGAATAGAAGCAAGCGTACCCCGAACGCCGGGGTGGCCAGCTAACTTGGCAGAGTGAGCCCACTGAAGAACGGCCAGACGAGTAGAAACGGGAACGAAAAGAAGGTTCCTAGGACAAGCGCGCGGTGACGGAGTGTGAGTGAGTGCTTGCTTTACCTGTCTCTCAATTCCCCAGACAGTCAACCCGACAACACGCCCCTCAGGGAGAATCCCCTCGGGGTCGGTAGAGGCTACAGAAGAACTGAAGAGACGGGATAAAGCATCAGGCTTGGTGTTCTTAGTGCCCGGACGATAAGAAATAACGAACTCGAAACGAGCGAAAAACAACGCCCAACGAGCCTGACGCACATTGAGTCATTTGGCAGAACGGATGTACTCAAGGTTCTTATGGTCAGTCCAAACGACAAAAGGAACGGTCGCCCCCTCCAACCACTGTCGCCATTTGCCTAGGGCTAAGTGGATGGCGAGCAGTTCGCGGTTTCCCACATCATAGTTACGTTCCGACGGCGACAGGCGATGAGAAAAATACGCGCAAGGATGGACCTTATCGTCAGAATGGGAGCGCTGGGACAGAATGGCTCCCACGCCCACCTCTGACGCGTCAACCTCGACAATGAATTGTTTAGTGACGTCAGGAGTAACAAGGATAGGAGCGGATGTAAAACGCTTCTTGAGAAGATCAAAATCTCCCTGGGCGGAAACGGACCACTTAAAGCACGTCTTGACAGAAGTAAGGGCTGTGAGAGGGGCTGCCACTTGACCTAAATTACGAATGAAACGCCGATAGAAATTCGCGAAACCGAGAAAGCGCTGCAGTTCGACACGTGACTTAGGGACGGGCCAATCGCTGACAGCATGGACCCTAGCAGAATCCATCTGAATGCCTTCAGCGGAAATAACAGAACCGAGAAAAGTGACGGAGGAGACATGAAAGGCGCACTTCTCAGCCTTCACATAAAGACAATTCTCTAAAAGGCGCTGGAGGACACGTCGAACGTGCTGAACATGAATCTGGAGTGACGGTGAAAAAATCAGGATCTCGTCAAGGTAAACAAAAACAAAGATGTTCAGCATGTCACTCAGTACATCATTCACTAATGCCTGAAAGACAGCTGGAGCATTAGCGAGACCGAACGGCAGAACCCGGTATTCAAAATGCCCTAACGGAGTGTTAAACGCCGTTTTCCACTCGTCCCCCTTCCTGATGCGCACGAGATGGTAAGCGTTACGAAGGTCCAACTTAGTAAAGAACCTGGCTCCCTGCAGAATTTCGAAAACTGAAGACATAAGGGGAAGCGGATAACGATTCTTAACCGTTATGTCATTCAGCCCTCGATAATCCACGCAGGGGCGCAGGGTCCCGTCCTCCTCCTTAACAAAAAAGAACCCCGCTTCGGCGGGAGAGGAGGAAGGGACCACGGTACCGGTGTCGAGAGCTACAGACAAATAATCTTCGAGAGCCTTACGTTCGGTAGCCGACAGAGAGTCTAGTCTACCCCGTGGGGGAGTAGTACCCGGAAGGAGATCAATACAACAATCATACGACCGGTGAGGAGGAAGGGAGGTGGCCCTGGACCGACTGAAGACCGTGCGCAGATCATGATATTCGTCCGGCACATCTCGGTGTACTCATCCTTGCCTCTCTGGGGGCACTTGGATTCCCTCTTCGATCCAGACAAGGGCACAGGGATGACTCAGGGACCATGTCCAACCGTCCAGCAGGTGTGTCTCTGGCCTTGGGTGAGTGCTAGACGATGTGGTGCAGGTTCACGTAGTCGGAGAGAGGGGACCTCGGCTGGCTGCCGATGGAGCCCAGAGCCCAAACTCTTGGCTCTCATTGGATGCTGACAGCGAGGAGTACTTGGTGCTCTCACTGAAGTTTATGTTGGTATACTTGCCCGGGCTCCTGGGTTCCCCGGGCAAGAGGTGCTCGTTCATGCTGGGCAGGATCCTAAAGCTGTCGAGAGACAGCCGGTTGGGTCGCCCCATCCTCCCCCAGTGGGACGTCAGGCTCTCAGTCCCCCGGCTCTGTCTGATGGCCGAGGGCACCGAGGAGTTGAGCGTGGCCGCATTGGTCATCACTGAGAAGTAGTCATCTGACTCCCCACCTAGCGACTGATGGCCTTGAGGGCTCATCAGGACGTACTGGTCATCAGTGTTCCCCACCTCCTTGGAAGTCTGGTGGAGTTTGGTGGGGCGTGGCAGGGAGTCGGCAGAGTAGATGGAAGGCTCACCACCCGGAAGCTGCTCCAGGAAGGAGTCTGGGGGGATCTGCGAGGTGGCGTTGCTAGGGGACATGTTCATGTAGGTCGAGCGGCTCTCAGGGCTTTCAATGGACGACTTGTAGCTGCACCACATCCTCATGTAGCCACTGTCCTCCAAGGAGCCTCCGCTGCTGGGTGAGTTGGTCCGGTAGCCACCCCCGTCCTGGTGGATTTGGGCCCAGGGATTGATGATCTGCTTGGGAGCCGAGACACACATGGGGCTCATGGGCATGTAAGCGTCTGCCTTGCTGTTGTTTCTGTTGGATTCGGGGTAGGACACCTTTGGGGAGGCAGAGATGGAGCTTTTTCTGGAGTGGTGCTCACTGTTGGTGTGGTGGGCAGCCCACAATAGGGTGTACTCATCCAACGAGGCAGACGACAGCTGGGCGTGCACCCTCTGTTGGCGTGGTGTGGTGAGAGAGTATGTCTTCTTCCTGTACGCCTTCTCCAATGTCAGGCCCTCCTCCTGGCACGCCCGCTGTTGGTCATTCGTCCTGTCCATAATCATGTAGCCACACAGGTCTTTGGCCTCCCAGGAGGGGGGAGTGCTGGTGAGGGAGTCGTGGGTGTCACTCCTGGTGAGGGGTAGGAGCCTGGAGGTGTCGCCTGGGCTGGAGCTGTACTCGTCGCATAGCATGAAGCTTGCGTCACTGAGGGAACCTGATATGGAGGCACTGCAGCTGAAGGGGCGGTGGACAGCATCAGGGGTGGGGAGAGTCCCACTCATGGGAGAGAGGCAGATGGAACTGCAACCTGGGGGGGGGGAGTTGGAGACGGGCAAGGAGCGGCTGTGCTGGAGGCTGCACTCCAGTATCTGGCAGATGCACCCGCTGGAGAGTGTATTTGACCGGCTCAGGGGGATCCGGTTGGAGAGGGGACTGGTGGGACTCCCGCTCATAGATATTGACATAGACACTGGCCTGACCATGCTGCCATCACCCCCATTAGCAGTCCTTATCCGATAGGATGTGAACTTGCTCATTGGGGATGTGGCCACTATGCTGTTTGTTTTCAACCTCCTCACTAACCCTGTCTGACTTGGGGGAAGATTGTTCAAGTTGCGTCTTGTGGGCACTGAAATGGGGTTGGTTCTAGCCAACTGACTCTTGTTGCGAGGTCTGAATTCGGACAGCTCTTTCATGGCTTTCATTGCCTCTAGGATGGTTTCGTGGATGTTTTGCGCAACCACCGAGTCGTCAGCCTGTATCCAGAGCTCACCGGGGCCTGTGACAGCCGACCTACCAACCTCGATGAAGAAAAAGCTGTCAGAGTGGCCACATCTCCGGATATTCATGTAAACTGACAGCCGCAACCTCCGAGTTCAGTTTCACAAAGCTGATAGTCCGACTGGATAAACACCGCCTAAACACCCCTATTAAATGTTTTGTTTGACCCAGTCCTCTGGATTTCAAATTAACTTGCCATACCTCCTTGTAAAAGGCAGTGGTTGGCGTGATCATACCGTAATTCGCCTCCTCGAAACTGAAAAGAGAGTTAGACGCGGGGCTGTCATAGACTTTCCCCTCTTCCCCTCTTTCCCCTCTTCCATATCCGACAACACTTGAAACCAGCTCTCCTGCTCCTGCTCATTTTCGGCTGCCACTGCAAAGTATTCCTCCTCGGTGTAAAAGGCGATGAGGTGTTTGTGCTTAGAGTCAGCTCGCTTGTTTATGCAAAGATATGAGTCCAGCAGTATCACCCTTTATTTTTCCACTTCTTCTTGCTCTCATAGTATTCCAGCCGGGCAGGAAAGCTCTCGCTGGGTTCTCGCAACATGAAAAAACGTCTGTGTCCATGCTTCTCTTTCTTTAGATATCCACATTTCTTAATGTTATTACTGTTATTGGTCACATTAGACAACATCTGTCCTCCACTTGTTGGAGGACTCGCCATTCTAATGCGCACGCTTCACTTATTTTAGAGAAGTTGTTTGTGCTATTTCCCAAAGTACCGAAAAAACGATTGTAAATCCACTTTACTTATTCCATTACCCGAGACAGGTATTTCCTCCCGCTGTCTGCAACAGTTAAGCACCAAATAACACCACCGTGAATGCGCTGGAGAGAAAAACAACATGTGACATTATTACATCGAGTTCTGGCTTGCAATAAAAAGTAGAAGAAAACTACACAGTCATAAAAGGCGGCGCAACCTTGGAATGGCGTGCCTGTCAATCTAGCCAATTCTGCCCAACTCATTGGTGGAATGAACGAACAGCTGGTAAACGGGACCCGACTCACAGCAACCATAGCCATCCCTTCTGTTCTTTTAAACCCGACTCCTATATTACCCGTTTTTCCTTTCCATGTACATATAGTACAGCAGACATCACTGTAACATAGGGTAAATGTACCAAAATAGCCAATTAACGCCTCCTTCCGCTACATTGTAACGATGTAATAACCGAGTAAGTGTCCAAATGCAGGTGTTCTACATAGCAGAAATAGGCTAGATGTTGCCTCTTGCGTTGCACTCTGATCATTTTGGCAGAGACGCGCATAGCCTTCAGCATCGGTGCATAATATAGAGGATTACATTTTTTACATATTTTTTTGCTGTGGAAATACAATAGACCTACCCTGTATAATGTGGTAAACTGTGAATGTTGATTCTTTATCAAATGCGCAATATGTAGCTGAGCACTATTTGCATTGTTGTGAGACTGCAGTGCATGTCATGGAGCATAAGCATCGCCCTACTTTTAAATAACCGTGCGTTATGATATATTTTGCACGCTTGGGTATCCCTCTCCCTGTCCAGCAGAGAACTGCGTATACGACCTCTATATTCTTTCTACTTTCTACTCATGGTTCATCAACAAGCCTGCAATTTAAAGCATTTGATCTCCCAGATGGAACTGTGATAATTGCGTTTCCATGCACATTGATAGTTTTTCAACCAAATAATTTTAATCGCTTGTCATACTGTGGGAATCACGTTTAGGTTGGAGGGTGGCTATTTACATCGTGATGGTGATGACATGGATGAGATGTGTTTTTGGGGGTTCTATTTACTTGGTGCGTCAGGAGCTTCTATTACACGTAAAAGCCTGAAATGCTGCCACCGTCTGGCTATTTTGATATAACTTTATTTCTCGTGTGAAAAATAGTAATAATCTCACCAGACACTTCCAGTCTGGGGATGTTACATACAGGCCTACTGGAGCAACTTCGACTAGATATAATACCATTTATTTCATTTCATGTACTTAATCGACCCCTTAGCCCTATTCTGTTTTCTCTAAAATACAAATCTGCATGCACAGTTGACCTCTCAGCTAACACAACATTCTCAGTCATGGATAAATGATGCCCCCTACTCCCATTTGGTGTGTAGGCTATGCGTCATCAACACACTTGTTATTCATTGTGCTGTAAAAACAAGTGCTTAATATAGGCTAACCTAAGCACATGGTCCCTGCATAGAAAAACACCTCTGTTTGTAAAGCTACTGCTTTATTGATTTGTCTTATGGTGCATTTCCATACAGAATTTACACAAAAGGCTCTTTTCTACAGAAAAATACTTTTCTGTTTCCATCTATGTGGGCTGGCATTCGTATCTTACTGGGCCATGGCTCTAGGGGACTTGCTCTCACTTGGGGCCACTGGTACTTTTCAGCTGACCTTTACATAACAATGGCTAACTGTGAAGTTCAACATCTTCTCACAAAGCAACTGTTTGGATTATGCAGAGGTTGTTGATTCTGCTCCTCATTGCCGGGCCGGCAGGGTAGCCTAGTGGTTAGAGCGATGGACTAGAAACCGGAAGGTTGCTAGTTCATATCCCCAAGCTGACAAGGTACATGTTGAAAATAATAATAATTGTATGGTGAGGACGTGAGAAAATAACTGTGGAAAATATGCATACTTTCTTTATGAAACACCATTTTCCACACCCATGCTAGAGTGGCTAATGCCTAGGAATGCTAGTCTCGGATGTTCTGTATAGCATTCAGCCAATCAGGTTGAAGCAGTGCCCCTGGCTGAACACAGAGCGCAACATCAGGAAGTAGCATTAGCCACTCCGGCCTTGGGCTATGCTCTTCACAAGTCTACACTTGTCAGCCATAGCTATGGAAACCCAATTTTCGCTAGTATAACATAAGGGTGTAAACACTAGAGTATCACTGGTGTTACAGTCGAAAAGCAGCATTAGTGTCTTTACAATAAGCAGAGGAGCAAATATCTGCCAACTCTTGGATCATCCAGCCAATTGTGGGCCACAATGCTAAATACTACCTACATTTGATTTGTCTTGTCCTGCTCTCTGAACTTTAATGTCACAGCCTCCCTCCACCCCCAACCCTCTAACAGTCATATGAAACCCCACTCAACACCCCATTTAACCCCCCTGTCCTCCAGGCTCAGCTGCCCTGATTGGTTTCATAAGCTTTCAAAAAACACACACGTCAGAACAGATTAAATACAATCCCCAGGGCTGTCTAATAAGTGTTGTTCTCTGGTGTTATTGTTTATGGCATTGTGTTTGTGATCCTTGTGACGTTTGACCATTGCATATTTTTCTGTTTTTGATTAAAGTGTTGATTCAGAGGTTTAAGCTTGACCACAACATGTGTTCTTGGTACTAACCACCACCTCTTATCAGACAAAAAAACATAGTGTACTGAAGAGAGGGCTTTATAGCTACGATACTGGTAATCACCAAGAGAACCCTGGCCTGGCTTGGCCTTTCTGAGACAAACAGAAAACACACTTTTGTGTCATTGTTTTTGGTGGGAATTGTTGTTGTTATTAACCATTAACAGTGACTTAAACCATTTGTATTGGTTATTTAGGAAATTGTTAAAATCCACAAACTGAAAAAGTCAATCTTGGGCCTCCCGAGTGGCGCAGCGGTCTAAGGCACTGCAGTGCTTGAGGCGTCACTACAGTCCGGGTTAGGGGAGGGTTTGGCCGGCCGGGATGTCCTTGTCCCATCGCACTTTAGCGACTCCTGTGGCGGGCCGGGCGCATTCACTCTGACACAGTTGCCAGTTGATGCAGCTGGCTTCCAGGTTAGGTGAGCAGTGTGTCAAGAAGCAGTGTGGCTTGGCGGGGTCGTGGCGCATTGGCTCTCGACCTTTGCCTCTCCTGAGCCCTTACAGGAGTTGCAGCGGATGGGACAAGACTGTAATTACCAATTTGGGAGAAAAGGGGGTAAAAAAGTAAATGCTGACTCACAGCAAGCTGTAAATACATACATGTTTACAGAGAACGCACGTCGCTCACTGTATAGTACAGTGTTCCAGAAGAAACAGAATGTACGCTCTCTCTCCCTCGCTCCCTCAATGCTCTCTTACCCTGTTTCGCTCTCTTTAACGGTAATGTTTTTCTGTTTCTGTTGTTTATGTCCCTCCTTCAACCCCTCACTATCTAGCCTATAATCAAAAACCTTTCCACAAAAGTAGTGCTATGGTATTTTACTAGTCCTGTACGGGCCCTGTTGGCACTCCCACCCCCAAACATCTTCGCACAGCTATGTTTCTGTCTCTCTGTTTTTGTCGCTCGATCAAATCCCTCACCCTCTATATTCACGTGTTCTCTCCATATATGTGATAAATGTTTTATGATTCAAACATATATTTTTGTCTAGCAAATGTATTTCTGTTTCTTTGTTTTTGTCCTTCGTTCAACCCCCTCACCCTCTTTATTCATGTGTTCTTTCCATATACAGTACCACACCTACTCATTCAAGGGTTTTTCTTTATTTTTACTTTATTCCCCATTGTAGAAAAAAACTATGAAATAACACTTATGTAATCATGTACTAAACAAAAAAGTGTGAAACAAATCTAAATATATTTTATATTTTAGGTTCTTAAAAGTTAGCACCTTCAGCCTTGATGTCAGCTTTGCACACTCTTGGCATTCTCTCAACCAGCTTCACCTGGAATGCTTTTCCAACACTTTTTGAAGGAGTTCACACATATGCTGAGCACTTGTTGGCTGCTTTTCCTTCACTCTGCGGTCACACTCATCCCAAACCATCTCAATTGGGTTGAGGTCGGGTGATTGTGGAGGCCAGGTGATCTGATATATGTATATTATTTAACATTTATTTAACTAGGCAAGTCAGTTAAAAACAGATTCTTATTTTACAACCCCGGCCAAACCCTCCCCTAACCCAGATGATACCGGGTGCCAATTGTGCGCCGTACTATGGGACTCCAGTTCACGGCCAGTTGTGATACAGCCCAGGATCAAACCAGGTTCTGTATTGACGCCTGCAGTGCCTTGGACTGCTGCGCCACTTGGGAGCCAACACTCCGTCACATTTTTTCTTGGTCAAATGCCCTTACACAGCCTGGATGTGTGTTGGGTCATGGTCCTGTTGGAAAACAAATGATCGTCCCACTAAGTGCAAACCAGATGGGATGGCATACTGCTGCAGAATTCTGTGGTAGCCATGCTGGTTAAGTGTGCCTTGAATTATAAATAAATCACTGACAGAGTCTTTAATTTTATTAAACTTTAAACTAGGCAAGTCAGTTAAGAACAAATCCTTATTTACATTGACGGCGTAACCCGACCAAAACCCTTACCCGGACGACGCTGGGCCAATTGTGCGCTGCCATCATGGGATGGGACTACCAATCGCGGCCAGTTTTGATGCCTTAGTCCACGGTGTTCATTTAATCTCAAATAGACAGCACAACATAAATTGTACATCCAGAGTATATCAAACATGATTTAGAGCTTGTTTATGGAAAAGTGCTTATCTCTGTATTGCAATGTTGTAATTTGCTGAAAACTGTCCACAGTGCTCATTCAGTCTCGAATACACAGAACAGCAAAAATTGTACATCCAGAGAGCATCAAACATGATTTAGAGCTTGTTTATGGAAAAGTGCTTATTTTCTGTATTGCAATGTTGCAACTTGCTGAAAACTGTCCACAGTGCTCATTCAGTCTCGAATACACAGAACAGAAAAAAATTGGACATCCAGAGTGCATCAAACATGATTTAGAGCTTGTTTATGGAAAAGTGGTTATTTCTGTATTTCAATGTTGCAACTTGCTGAAAACTGTCCACAGTGCTCATTCAGTCTCGAATACACAGCACAGCAAAAATGGGACATCCAGAGTGCATCAAACATGATTTAGAGCTTGTTTATGGAAAAGTGCTTATCTCTGTATTGCAATGTTGCAACTTGCTGAAAACTGTCCACAGTGCTCATTCAGTCTCGAATACACAGAACAGCAAAAATTGGACATCCAGAGTGCATCAAACATGATATAGAGCTTGTTTATGGAGAAGTGGTTATTTCTGTATTTCAATGTTGCAACTTGCTGAAAACTGTCCACGGTGTTCATTTAATCTCAAATAGACAGCACAGCAAAAATTGTAAATCCAGAGGGCATCAAACATGATTTAGAGCTTGTTTATGGAAAAGTGCTTATCTCTGTATTGCAATGTTGCAACTTGCTGAAAACTGTCCACAGTGCTCATTCAGTCTCGAATACACAGAACAGCAAAAATTGGACATCAAGAGTGCATCAAACATGATTTAGAGCTTGTTTATGGAAAAGTGATTATTTCTGTATTTCAATGTTGCAACTTGCTGAAAACTGTCCATGGTGTTCATTTAATCTCAAATAGACAGCACAGCAAAAATTGTACATCCAGAGTGCATCAAACATGATTTAGAGCATGTTTATGGAAAAGTGCTTATTTCTGTATTGCAATGTTGCAACTTGCTGAAAACTGTCCACAGTGCTCATTCAGTCTCGAATACACAGAACAGCAAAAAATTGGACATCCAGAGTGCATCAAACATGATTTAGAGCTTGTTTATGGAAAAGTGGTTACTCCGGTATTTCAAAGTTGCAACTTGCTGAAAACTGTCCACGGTGTTCATTTAATCTCAAATAGACAGCACAGCCAAAATTGTACATCCAGAGTGCATTAAACATGATTTAGATCTTGTTTATGGAAAAGTGCTTATTTCTGTATTGCAATGTTGCAACTTGCTGAAAACTGCCCACAGTGCTCATTCAGTCTCGAATACACAGAACAGCAAAAATTGGACATCCAGAGTGCATCAAACATGATTTAGAGCTTGTTTATGGAAAAGTGCTTATTTTCTGTATTTCAATGTTGCAACTTGCTGAAAACTGTCCATGGTGTTCATTTAATCTCAAATATACAGCACAGCAAAATTAGGACATCCAGAGTGCAATCAAACATGATTTAGAGCTTGTTTATGGAAAAACATTTTTTCTGTATTTCAATGTTGCAACTTGCGGAAAACTGTCCACAATGTTAATTTCATCTTAAATAGACAGCACAGCAAAAATTGGACATCCAGAGTGCAATCAAACATGATTTAGAGCTTGTTTATGGAAGAAAAAAAACGTTTTTTTCTGTATTTCAATGTTGCAACTTGCTGAAAACTGTCCACAATGTTCATTTCATCTCAGATATACAGCGCAGAAAAATTGGACATCCAGAGTGCAATCAAACATGATTTAGAGCTTGTTTATGGAATTTTTTTTTTCTTCTGTATTTCAATGTTGCAACTTGCTGAAAACTGTCCACAATGTTCATTTCAATCTCAAATAGACAGCACAGCAAAAATTGGACATCCAGAGTGCAATCAAACATGATTTAGAGCTTGTTTATGGAAAAGTGGTTACTCCGGTATTTCAAAGTTGCAACTTGCTGAAAACTGTCCACGGTGTTCATTTAATCTCAAATAGACAGCACAGCCAAAATTGTACATCCAGAGTGCATTAAACATGATTTAGATCTTGTTTATGGAAAAGTGCTTATTTCTGTATTGCAATGTTGCAACTTGCTGAAAACTGCCCACAGTGCTCATTCAGTCTCGAATACACAGAACAGCAAAAATTGGACATCCAGAGTGCATCAAACATGATTTAGAGCTTGTTTATGGAAAAGTGCTTATTTTCTGTATTTCAATGTTGCAACTTGCTGAAAACTGTCCATGGTGTTCATTTAATCTCAAATATACAGCACAGCAAAATTAGGACATCCAGAGTGCAATCAAACATGATTTAGAGCTTGTTTATGGAAAAACATTTTTTCTGTATTTCAATGTTGCAACTTGCGGAAAACTGTCCACAATGTTCATTTCATCTTAAATGGATAGCATAGCAAAAAATTGGACATCCGGAGTGCAATCAAACATGATTTAGAGCTTGTTTATGGAAAAAAAACTTTTTCTGTATTTCAATGTTGCAACTTGCTGAAAACTGTCCACAATGTTCATTTCATCTCAAATAGACAGCACAGCAAAAATTGGACATCCAGAGTGCATCAAACATGATTTAGAGCTTGTTTATGCAAAAAAAACGTTTTTTCTGTATTTCAATGTTGCAACTTGCTGAAAACTGTCCACAATGTTAATTTCATCTCAAATAGACAGCACAGCAAAAATTGGACATCCAGAGTGCAATCAAACATGATTTAGAGCTTGTTTATGGAAGAAAAAAAAGTTTTTTCTGTATTTCAATGTTGCAACTTGCTGAAAACTGTCCACAATGTTCATTTCATCTCAAATAGACAGCACAGCAAAAATTGGACATCCAGAGTGCAATCAAACATGATTTAGAGCTTGTTTATGGAAAAAACGTTTTTTTCTGTATTTCAATGTTGCAACTTGCTGAAAACTGTCCACAATGTTCATTTCATCTCAAATAGACAGCACAGCAAAAATTGGACATCCAGAGTGCAATCAAACATGATTTAGAGCTTGTTTATGGAAAAAAAACTTTTTCTGTATTTCAATGTTGCAACTTGCTGAAAACTGTCCACAATGTTCATTTCATCTCAAATAGACAGCACAGCAAAAATTGGACATCCAGAGTGCAATCAAACATGATTTAGAGCTTGTTTATGGAAAAAAACTTTTTTCTGTATTTCAATGTTGCAACTTGCTGAAAACTGTCCACAATGTTCATTTCATCTCAAATATACAGCACAGCAAAAATTGGACATCCAGAGTGCAATCAAACATGATTTAGAGCTTGTTTATGGAAAAACAACTTTTTCTGTATTTCAATGTTGCAACTTGCTGAAAACTGTCCACAATGTTCATTTCATCTCAAATAGACAGCACAGCAAAAATTGGACATCCAGAGTGCAATCAAACATGATTTAGAGCTTGTTTATGGAAAAAAAGTTTTCTGTATTTCAATGTTGCAACTTGCTGAAAACTGTCCACAATGTTCATTTCATCTCAAATAGACAGCACAGCAAAAATTGGACATCCAGAGTGCAATCAAACATGATTTAGAGCTTGTTTATGGAAAAAAACAAAACGTTTTTTTCTGTATTTCAATGTTGCAACTTGCTGAAAACTGTCCACAATGTTCATTTCATCTCAAATAGACAGCACAGCAAAAATTGGACATCCAGAGTGCATCAAACATGATTTAGAGCTTGTTTATGGAAAAACGTTTTTTCTGTATTTCAATGTTGCAACTTGCTGAAAACTGTCCACAATGTTCATTTCATCTCAAATAGACAGCACAGCAAAAATTGGACATCCAGAGTGCATCAAACATGATTTAGAGCTTGTTTATGGAAAAGTTTTTTCTGTATTTCAATGTTGCAACTTGCTGAAAACTGTCCACAATGTTCATTTCATCTCAAATAGACAGCACAGCAAAAATTGGACATCCAGAGTGCATCAAACATGATTTAGAGCTTGTTTATGGAAAAAACGTTTTTTCTGTATTTCAATGTTGCAACTTGCTGAAAACTGTCCACAATGTTCATTTCATCTCAAATAGACAGCACAGCAAAAATTGGACATCCAGAGTCCAGTCAAACATGATTTAGAGCTTGTTTATGGAAGAAAAAAAACATTTTTTCTGTATTTCAATGTTGCAACTTGCTGAAAACTGTCCACAATGTTCATTTCATCTCAAATAGACAGCACAGCAAAAATTGGACATCCAGAGTGCAATCAAACATGATTTAGAGCTTGTTTATGGAAAAACAACTTTTTCTGTATTTCAATGTTGCAACTTGCTGAAAACTGTCCACAATGTTCATTTCATCTCAAATAGACAGCACAGCAAAAATTGGACATCCAGAGTGCAATCAAACATGATTTAGAGCTTGTTTATGGAAAAAAACGTTTTTTCTGTATTTCAATGTTGCAACTTGCTGAAAACTGTCCACAATGTTCATTTCATCTCAAATAGACAGCACAGCAAAAATTGGACATCCAGAGTGCAATCAAACATGATTTAGAGCTTGTTTATGGAAAAACAACTTTTTCTGTATTTCAATGTTGCAACTTGCTGAAAACTGTCCACAATGTTCATTTCATCTCAAATAGACAGCACAGCAAAAATTGGACATCCAGAGTGCATCAAACATGATTTAGAGCTTGTTTATGGAAAAACCTTTTTTTTCTGTATTTCAATGTTGCAACTTGCTGAAAACTGTCCACAATGTTCATTTCATCTCAAATAGACAGCACAGCAAAAATTGGACATCCAGAGTGCAGCAAACATGATTTAGAGCTTGTTTATGGAAAAACAACTTTTTCTGTATTTCAATGTTGCAACTTGCTGAAAACTGTCCACAATGTTCATTTCATCTCAAATAGACAGCACAGCAAAAATTGGACATCCAGAGTCCAGTCAAACATGATTTAGAGCTTGTTTATGGAAGAAAAAAAACATTTTTTCTGTATTTCAATGTTGCAACTTGCTGAAAACTGTCCACAATGTTCATTTCATCTCAAATAGACAGCACAGCAAAAATTGGACATCCAGAGTGCATCAAACATGATTTAGAGCTTGTTTATGGAAAAAACGTTTTTTCTGTATTTCAATGTTGCAACTTGCTGAAAACTGTCCACAATGTTCATTTCATCTCAAATAGACAGCACAGCAAAAATTGGACATCCAGAGTGCAATCAAACATGATTTAGAGCTTGTTTATGGAAAAACAACTTTTTTCTGTATTTCAATGTTGCAACTTGCTGAAAACTGTCCACAATGTTCATTTCATCTCAAATAGACAGCACAGCAAAAATTGGACATCCAGAGTGCAATCAAACATGATTTAGAGCTTGTTTATGGAAAAACAACTTTTTTTCTGTATTTCAATGTTGCAACTTGCTGAAAACTGTCCACAATGTTCATTTCATCTCAAATAGACAGCACAGCAAAAATTGGACATCCAGAGTCCAGTCAAACATGATTTAGAGCTTGTTTATGGAAGAAAAAAAACATTTTTTTCTGTATTTCAATGTTGCAACTTGCTGAAAACTGTCCACAATGTTCATTTCATCTCAAATAGACAGCACAGCAAAAATTGGACATCCAGAGTGCAATCAAACATGATTTAGAGCTTGTTTATGGAAAAACAACTTTTTCTGTATTTCAATGTTGCAACTTGCTGAAAACTGTCCACAATGTTCATTTCATCTCAAATAGACAGCACAGCAAAATTAGGACATCCAGAGTGCAATCAAACATGATTTAGAGCTTGTTTATGGAAAAACAACTTTTTTCTGTATTTCAATGTTGCAACTTGCTGAAAACTGTCCACAATGTTCATTTCATCTCAAATAGACAGCACAGCAAAAATTGGACATCCAGAGTGCAATCAAACATGATTTAGAGCTTGTTTATGGAAAAACAACCTTTTTTCTGTATTTCAATGTTGCAACTTGCTGAAAACTGTCCACAATGTTCATTTCATCTCAAATAGACAGCACAGCAAAAATTGGACATCCAGAGTGCATCAAACATGATTTAGAGCTTGTTTATGGAAAAAAACTTTTTCTGTATTTCAATGTTGCAACTTGCTGAAAACTGTCCACAATGTTCATTTCATCTCAAATAGACAGCACAGCAAAAATTGGACATCCAGAGTGCAATCAAACATGATTTAGAGCTTGTTTATGGAAAAACAACTTTTTCTGTATTTCAATGTTGCAACTTGCTGAAAACTGTCCACAATGTTCATTTCATCTCAAATAGACAGCACAGCAAAAATTGGACATCCAGAGTGCATCAAACATGATTTAGAGCTTGTTTATGGAAAAAAACTTTTTTCTGTATTTCAATGTTGCAACTTGCTGAAAACTGTCCACAATGTTCATTTCATCTCAAATAGACAGCACAGCAAAAATTGGACATCCAGAGTGCATCAAACATGATTTAGAGCTTGTTTATGGAAAAAAACATTTTCTGTATTTCAATGTTGCAACTTGCTGAAAACTGTCCACAATGTTCATTTCATCTCAAATAGACAGCACAGCAAAAATTGGACATCCAGAGTGCATCAAACATGATTTAGAGCTTGTTTATGGAAAAACAACTTTTTCTGTATTTCAATGTTGCAACTTGCTGAAAACTGTCCACAATGTTCATTTCATCTCAAATAGACAGCACAGCAAAAATTGGACATCCAGAGTCCAGTCAAACATGATTTAGAGCTTGTTTATGGAAAAACAACTTTTTCTGTATTTCAATGTTGCAACTTGCTGAAAACTGTCCACAATGTTCATTTCATCTCAAATAGACAGCACAGCAAAAATTGGACATCCAGAGTGCATCAAACATGATTTAGAGCTTGTTTATGGAAAAACAACTTTTTTCTGTATTTCAATGTTGCAACTTGCTGAAAACTGTCCACAATGTTCATTTCATCTCAAATAGACAGCACAGCAAAAATTGGACATCCAGAGTGCATCAAACATGATTTAGAGCTTGTTTATGGAAAAAAACTTTTTTCTGTATTTCAATGTTGCAACTTGCTGAAAACTGTCCACAATGTTCATTTCATCTTAAATAGATAGCACAGCAAAAATTGGACATCCAGAGTGCAATCAAACATGATTTAGAGCTTGTTTATGGAAAAAAAAAAGTTTTTTCTGTATTTCAATGTTGCAACTTGCTGAAAACTGTCCACAATGTTCATTTCATCTCAAATAGACAGCACAGCAAAAATTGGACATCCAGAGTGCAATCAAACATGATTTAGAGCTTGTTTATGGAAAAACAACTTTTTCTGTATTTCAATGTTGCAACTTGCTGAAAACTGTCCACAATGTTCATTTCATCTCAAATAGACAGCACAGCAAAAATTGGACATCCAGAGTGCAGTCAAACATGATTTAGAGCTTGTTTATGATTTTTTCTTTTTCTGTATTTCAATGTTGCAACTTGCTGAAAACTGTCCACAATGTTCATTTCATCTCAAATAGACAGCACAGCAAAAATTGGACATCCAGAGTGCATCAAACATGATTTAGAGCTTGTTTATGGAAAAAACGTTTTTTTCTGTATTTCAATGTTGCAACTTGCTGAAAACTGTCCACAATGTTCATTTCATCTCAAATAGACAGCACAGCAAAAAATGGACATCCAGAGTGCATCAAACATGATTTAGAGCTTGTTTATGGAAAAAAAAACTTTTTTCTGTATTTCAATGTTGCAACTTGCTGAAAACTGTCCACAATGTTCATTTCATCTCAAATAGACAGCACAGCAAAAATTGGACATCCAGAGTGCAGCAAACATGATTTAGAGCTTGTTTATGGAAAAAAGTTTTTTTCTGTATTTCAATGTTGCAACTTGCTGAAAACTGTCCACAATGTTCATTTCATCTCAAATAGACAGCACAGCAAAAATTGGACATCCAGAGTGCATCAAACATGATTTAGAGCTTGTTTATGGAAAAAAAAAGTTTTTTCTGTATTTCAATGTTGCAACTTGCTGAAAACTGTCCACAATGTTCATTTCATCTCAAATAGACAGCACAGCAAAAATTGGACATCCAGAGTGCAATCAAACATGATTTAGAGCTTGTTTATGGAAAAAAAGTTTTTTCTGTATTTCAATGTTGCAACTTGCTGAAAACTGTCCACAATGTTCATTTCATCTTAAATAGACAGCACAGCAAAAATTGGACATCCAGAGTGCATCAAACATGATTTAGAGCTTGTTTATGGAAAAACAACTTTTTTCTGTATTTCAATGTTGCAACTTGCTGAAAACTGTCCACAATGTTCATTTCATCTCAAATAGACAGCACAGCAAAAATTGGACATCCAGAGTGCATCAAACATGATTTAGAGCTTGTTTATGGAAAAACAACTTTTTTTGTATTTCAATGTTGCAACTTGCTGAAAACTGTCCACAATGTTCATTTCATCACAAATAGACAGCACAGCAAAAATTGGACATCCAGAGTGCAGCAAACATGATTTAGAGCTTGTTTATGGAAAAAATTTTTTCTGTATTTCAATGTTGCAACTTGCTGAAAACTGTCCACAATGTTCATTTCATCTCAAATAGACAGCACAGCAAAAATTGGACATCCAGAGTGCATCAAACATGATTTAGAGCTTGTTTTTGGAAAAACAATTTTTTTTCTGTATTTCAATGTGGCAACTTAATGAAAAATGTCCACAATGTTCATTTCATCACAAATAGACAGCACAGCAAAAATTGGACATCCAGAGTGCATCAAACATGATTTAGAGCTTGTTTATGGAAAAACAACTTTTTCTGTATTTCAATGTTGCAACTTGCTGAAAACTGTCCACAATGTTCATTTCATCTCAAATAGACAGCACAGCAAAAATTGGACATCCAGAGTGCATCAAACATGATTTAGAGCTTGTTTATGGAAAAACAACCTTTTTCTGTATTTCAATGTTGCAACTTGCTGAAAACTGTCCACAATGTTCATTTCATCTCAAATAGACAGCACAGCAAAAATTGGACATCCAGAGTGCATCAAACATGATTTAGAGCTTGTTTATGGAAAAAAACTTTTTTTTCTGTATTTCAATGTTGCAACTTGCTGAAAACTGTCCACAATGTTCATTTCATCTCAAATAGACAGCACAGCAAAAATTGACATCCAGAGTGCATCAAACATGATTTAGAGCTTGTTTATGGAAAAAAACTTTTTTCTGTATTTCAATGTTGCAACTTGCTGAAAACTGTCCACAATGTTCATTTCATCTCAAATAGACAGCACAGCAAAAATTGGACATCCAGAGTGCATCAAACATGATTTAGAGCTTGTTTATGGAAAAAAAGTTTTTTCTGTATTTCAATGTTGCAACTTGCTGAAAACTGTCCACAATGTTCATTTCATCTCAAATAGACAGCACAGCAAAAATTGGACATCCAGAGTGCATCAAACATGATTTAGAGCTTGTTTATGGAAAAAAACATTTTTTCTGTATTTCAATGTTGCAACTTGCTGAAAACTGTCCACAATGTTCATTTCATCTCAAATAGACAGCACAGCAAAAATTGGACATCCAGAGTGCATCAAACATGATTTAGAGCTTGTTTATGGAAAAAAAGTTTTTTCTGTATTTCAATGTTGCAACTTGCTGAAAACTGTCCACAATGTTCATTTCATCTCAAATAGACAGCACAGCAAAAATTGGACATCCAGAGTGCAGCAAACATGATTTAGAGCTTGTTTATGGAAAAACAACTTTTTTTCTGTATTTCAATGTTGCAACTTGCTGAAAACTGTCCACAATGTTCATTTCATCTCAAATAGACAGCACAGCAAAAATTGGACATCCAGAGTGCAGCAAACATGATTTAGAGCTTGTTTATGGAAAAAAACTTTTTTCTGTATTTCAATGTTGCAACTTGCTGAAAACTGTCCACAATGTTCATTTCATCTCAAATAGACAGCACAGCAAAAATTGGACATCCAGAGTGCATCAAACATGATTTAGAGCTTGTTTATGGAAAAAAACTTTTTTCTGTATTTCAATGTTGCAACTTGCTGAAAACTGTCCACAATGTTCATTTCATCTCAAATAGACAGCACAGCAAAAATTGGACATCCAGAGTGCATCAAACATGATTTAGAGCTTGTTTATGGAAAAAAAAAAAATTTCTGTATTTCAATGTTGCAACTTGCTGAAAACTGTCCACAATGTTCATTTCATCTCAAATAGACAGCACAGCAAAAATTGGACATCCAGAGTGCATCAAACATGATTTAGAGCTTGTTTATGGAAAAAAAGTTTTTTCTGTATTTCAATGTTGCAACTTGCTGAAAACTGTCCACAATGTTCATTTCATCTCAAATAGACAGCACAGCAAAAATTGGACATCCAGAGTGCAGCAAACATGATTTAGAGCTTGTTCATGGAAAAAAGTTTTTTCTGTATTTCAATGTTGCAACTTGCTGAAAACTGTCCACAATGTTCATTTCATCTCAAATAGACAGCACAGCAAAAATTGGACATCCAGAGTGCATCAAACATGATTTAGAGCTTGTTTATGGAAAAAAACGTTTTTTCTGTATTTCAATGTTGCAACTTGCTGAAAACTGTCCACAATGTTCATTTCATCTCAAATAGACAGCACAGCAAAAATTGGACATCCAGAGTGCATCAAACATGATTTAGAGCTTGTTTATGGAAAAAAAGGTTTTTCTGTATTTCAATGTTGCAACTTGCTGAAAACTGTCCACAATGTTCATTTCATCTCAAATAGACAGCACAGCAAAAATTGGACATCCAGAGTGCAGCAAACATGATTTAGAGCTTGTTTATGGAAAAAAACGTTTTTTCTGTATTTCAATGTTGCAACTTGCTGAAAACTGTCCACAATGTTCATTTCATCTCAAATAGACAGCACAGCAAAAATTGGACATCCAGAGTGCATCAAACATGATTTAGAGCTTGTTTATGGAAAAAAAAAGTTTTTTCTGTATTTCAATGTTGCAACTTGCTGAAAACTGTCCACAATGTTCATTTCATCTCAAATAGACAGCACAGCAAAAATTGGACATCCAGAGTGCATCAAACATGATTTAGAGCTTGTTTATGGAAAAAAGTTTTTTTCTGTATTTCAATGTTGCAACTTGCTGAAAACTGTCCACAATGTTCATTTCATCTCAAATAGACAGCACAGCAAAAATTGGACATCCAGAGTGCATCAAACATGATTTAGAGCTTGTTTATGGAAAAACAAGTTTTTTCTGTATTTCAATGTTGCAACTTGCTGAAAACTGTCCACAATGTTCATTTCATCTCAAATAGACAGCACAGCAAAAATTGGACATCCAGAGTGCATCAAACATGATTTAGAGCTTGTTTATGGAAAAAAACTTTTTTTTCTGTATTTCAATGTTGCAACTTGCTGAAAACTGTCCACAATGTTCATTTCATCTCAAATAGACAGCACAGCAAAAATTGGACATCCAGAGTGCATCAAACATGATTTAGAGCTTGTTTATGGAAAAAAACTTTTTTTCTGTATTTCAATGTTGCAACTTGCTGAAAACTGTCCACAATGTTCATTTCATCTCAAATAGACAGCACAGCAAAAATTGGACATCCAGAGTGCATCAAACATGATTTAGAGCTTGTTTATGGAAAAAAACGTTTTTTCTGTATTTCAATGTTGCAACTTGCTGAAAACTGTCCACAATGTTCATTTCATCTCAAATAGACAGCACAGCAAAAATTGGACATCCAGAGTGCATCAAACATGATTTAGAGCTTGTTTATGGAAAAAAACGTTTTTTCTGTATTTCAATGTTGCAACTTGCTGAAAACTGTCCACAATGTTCATTTCATCTCAAATAGACAGCACAGCAAAAATTGGACATCCAGAGTGCATCAAACATGATTTAGAGCTTGTTTATGGAAAAAAAACGTTTTTTTCTGTATTTCAATGTTGCAACTTGCTGAAAACTGTCCACAATGTTCATTTCATCTCAAATAGACAGCACAGCAAAAATTGGACATCCAGAGTGCATCAAACATGATTTAGAGCTTGTTTATGGAAAAAAAAAGTTTTTCTGTATTTCAATGTTGCAACTTGCTGAAAACTGTCCACAATGTTCATTTCATCTCAAATAGACAGCACAGCAAAAATTGGACATCCAGAGTGCATCAAACATGATTTAGAGCTTGTTTATGGAAAAAACGTTTTTTCTGTATTTCAATGTTGCAACTTGCTGAAAACTGTCCACAATGTTCATTTCATCTCAAATAGACAGCACAGCAAAAATTGGACATCCAGAGTGCAGCAAACATGATTTAGAGCTTGTTTATGGAAAAAAAGTTTTTTCTGTATTTCAATGTTGCAACTTGCTGAAAACTGTCCACAATGTTCATTTCATCTCAAATAGACAGCACAGCAAAAATTGGACATCCAGAGTGCATCAAACATGATTTAGAGCTTGTTTATGGAAAAAAAGTTTTTTCTGTATTTCAATGTTGCAACTTGCTGAAAACTGTCCACAATGTTCATTTCATCTCAAATAGACAGCACAGCAAAAATTGGACATCCAGAGTGCATCAAACATGATTTAGAGCTTGTTTATGGAAAAAAACTTTTTTCTGTATTTCAATGTTGCAACTTGCTGAAAACTGTCCACAATGTTCATTTCATCTCAAATAGACAGCACAGCAAAAATTGGACATCCAGAGTGCATCAAACATGATTTAGAGCTTGTTTATGGAAAAAACTTTTTTTCTGTATTTCAATGTTGCAACTTGCTGAAAACTGTCCACAATGTTCATTTCATCTCAAATAGACAGCACAGCAAAAATTGGACATCCAGAGTGCATCAAACATGATTTAGAGCTTGTTTATGGAAAAAAAAAGTTTTTTCTGTATTTCAATGTTGCAACTTGCTGAAAACTGTCCACAATGTTCATTTCATCTCAAATAGACAGCACAGCAAAAATTGGACATCCAGAGTGCATCAAACATGATTTAGAGCTTGTTTATGGAAAAAAAAACGTTTTTCTGTATTTCAATGTTGCAACTTGCTGAAAACTGTCCACAATGTTCATTTCATCTCAAATAGACAGCACAGCAAAAATTGGACATCCAGAGTGCATCAAACATGATTTAGAGCTTGTTTATGGAAAAAAACTTTTTTCTGTATTTCAATGTTGCAACTTGCTGAAAACTGTCCACAATGTTCATTTCATCTCAAATAGACAGCACAGCAAAAATTGGACATCCAGAGTGCATCAAACATGATTTAGAGCTTGTTTATGGAAAAAACGTTTTTTCTGTATTTCAATGTTGCAACTTGCTGAAAACTGTCCACAATGTTCATTTCATCTCAAATAGACAGCACAGCAAAAATTGGACATCCAGAGTGCATCAAACATGATTTAGAGCTTGTTTATGGAAAAAGTTTTTTCTGTATTTCAATGTTGCAACTTGCTGAAAACTGTCCACAATGTTCATTTCATCTCAAATAGACAGCACAGCAAAAATTGGACATCCAGAGTGCATCAAACATGATTTAGAGCTTGTTTATGGAAAAACAACTTTTTCTGTATTTCAATGTTGCAACTTGCTGAAAACTGTCCACAATGTTCATTTCATCTCAAATAGACAGCACAGCAAAAATTGGACATCCAGAGTGCAGCAAACATGATTTAGAGCTTGTTTATGGAAAAAAACGTTTTTTCTGTATTTCAATGTTGCAACTTGCTGAAAACTGTCCACAATGTTCATTTCATCTCAAATAGACAGCACAGCAAAAATTGGACATCCAGAGTGCATCAAACATGATTTAGAGCTTGTTTATGGAAAAACAGTTTTTTCTGTATTTCAATGTTGCAACTTGCTGAAAACTGTCCACAATGTTCATTTCATCTCAAATAGACAGCACAGCAAAAATTGGACATCCAGAGTGCAGCAAACATGATTTAGAGCTTGTTTATGGAAAAAACGTTTTTTCTGTATTTCAATGTTGCAACTTGCTGAAAACTGTCCACAATGTTCATTTCATCTCAAATAGACAGCACAGCAAAAATTGGACATCCAGAGTGCATCAAACATGATTTAGAGCTTGTTTATGGAAAAACAAGTTTTTTCTGTATTTCAATGTTGCAACTTGCTGAAAACTGTCCACAATGTTCATTTCATCTCAAATAGACAGCACAGCAAAAATTGGACATCCAGAGTGCAGCAAACATGATTTAGAGCTTGTTTATGGAAAAACAAGTTTTTTCTGTATTTCAATGTTGCAACTTGCTGAAAACTGTCCACAATGTTCATTTCATCTCAAATAGACAGCACAGCAAAAATTGGACATCCAGAGTGCATCAAACATGATTTAGAGCTTGTTTATGGAAAAACAAGTTTTTTCTGTATTTCAATGTTGCAACTTGCTGAAAACTGTCCACAATGTTCATTTCATCTCAAATAGACAGCACAGCAAAAATTGGACATCCAGAGTGCATCAAACATGATTTAGAGCTTGTTTATGGAAAAAAAGTTTTTTCTGTATTTCAATGTTGCAACTTGCTGAAAACTGTCCACAATGTTCATTTCATCTCAAATAGACAGCACAGCAAAAATTGGACATCCAGAGTGCATCAAACATGATTTAGAGCTTGTTTATGGAAAAAAAAGTTTTTTCTGTATTTCAATGTTGCAACTTGCTGAAAACTGTCCACAATGTTCATTTCATCTCAAATAGACAGCACAGCAAAAATTGGACATCCAGAGTGCAGCAAACATGATTTAGAGCTTGTTTATGGAAAAAAACTTTTTTCTGTATTTCAATGTTGCAACTTGCTGAAAACTGTCCACAATGTTCATTTCATCTCAAATAGACAGCACAGCAAAAATTGGACATCCAGAGTGCAGCAAACATGATTTAGAGCTTGTTTATGGAAAAAAACGTTTTTTCTGTATTTCAATGTTGCAACTTGCTGAAAACTGTCCACAATGTTCATTTCATCTCAAATAGACAGCACAGCAAAAATTGGACATCCAGAGTGCATCAAACATGATTTAGAGCTTGTTTATGGAAAAAAACGTTTTTTCTGTATTTCAATGTTGCAACTTGCTGAAAACTGTCCACAATGTTCATTTCATCTCAAATAGACAGCACAGCAAAAATTGGACATCCAGAGTGCATCAAACATGATTTAGAGCTTGTTTATGGAAAAAAACGTTTTTTCTGTATTTCAATGTTGCAACTTGCTGAAAACTGTCCACAATGTTCATTTCATCTCAAATAGACAGCACAGCAAAAATTGGACATCCAGAGTGCAGCAAACATGATTTAGAGCTTGTTTATGGAAAAAACTTTTTTCTGTATTTCAATGTTGCAACTTGCTGAAAACTGTCCACAATGTTCATTTCATCTCAAATAGACAGCACAGCTAAAATTGGACATCCAGAGTGCTTCAAACATGATTTAGAGCTTGTTTATGGAAAAAAAAAAAGTTTTTTCTGTATTTCAATGTTGCAACTTGCTGAAAACTGTCCACAATGTTCATTTCATCTCAAATAGACAGCACAGCAAAAATTGGACATCCAGAGTGCATCAAACATGATTTAGAGCTTGTTTATGGAAAAAAAAACGTTTTTCTGTATTTCAATGTTGCAACTTGCTGAAAACTGTCCACAATGTTCATTTCATCTCAAATAGACAGCACAGCAAAAATTGGACATCCAGAGTGCATCAAACATGATTTAGAGCTTGTTTATGGATTTTTTTTTCTGTATTTCAATGTTGCAACTTGCTGAAAACTGTCCACAATGTTCATTTCATCTCAAATAGACAGCACAGCAAAAATTGGACATCCAGAGTGCATCAAACATGATTTAGAGCTTGTTTATGGAAAAACAACTTTTTCTGTATTTCAATGTTGCAACTTGCTGAAAACTGTCCACAATGTTCATTTCATCTCAAATAGACAGCACAGCAAAAATTGGACATCCAGAGTGCATCAAACATGATTTAGAGCTTGTTTATGGAAAAAAAAAGTTTTTTCTGTATTTCAATGTTGCAACTTGCTGAAAACTGTCCACAATGTTCATTTCATCTCAAATAGACAGCACAGCAAAAATTGGACATCCAGAGTGCATCAAACATGATTTAGAGCTTGTTTATGGAAAAACAACTTTTTCTGTATTTCAATGTTGCAACTTGCTGAAAACTGTCCACAATGTTCATTTCATCTCAAATAGACAGCACAGCAAAAATTGGACATCCAGAGTGCAGCAAACATGATTTAGAGCTTGTTTATGGAAAAAAGTTTTTTCTGTATTTCAATGTTGCAACTTGCTGAAAACTGTCCACAATGTTCATTTCATCTCAAATAGACAGCACAGCAAAAATTGGACATCCAGAGTGCATCAAACATGATTTAGAGCTTGTTTATGGAAAAAAACTTTTTTCTGTATTTCAATGTTGCAACTTGCTGAAAACTGTCCACAATGTTCATTTCATCTCAAATAGACAGCACAGCAAAAATTGGACATCCAGAGTGCATCAAACATGATTTAGAGCTTGTTTATGGAAAAAAAAACGTTTTTTCTGTATTTCAATGTTGCAACTTGCTGAAAAAACGTCCACAATGTTCATTTCATCTCAAATAGACAGCACAGCAAAAATTGGACATCCAGAGTGCATCAAACATGATTTAGAGCTTGTTTATGGAAAAACAACTTTTTTCTGTATTTCAATGTTGCAACTTGCTGAAAACTGTCCACAATGTTCATTTCATCTCAAATAGACAGCACAGCAAAAATTGGACATCCAGAGTGCATCAAACATGATTTAGAGCTTGTTTATGGAAAAAAATTTTTTTCTGTATTTCAATGTTGCAACTTGCTGAAAACTGTCCACAATGTTCATTTCATCTCAAATAGACAGCACAGCAAAAATTGGACATCCAGAGTGCATCAAACATGATTTAGAGCTTGTTTATGGAAAAAAAGTTTTTTCTGTATTTCAATGTTGCAACTTGCTGAAAACTGTCCACAATGTTCATTTCATCTCAAATAGACAGCACAGCAAAAATTGGACATCCAGAGTGCATCAAACATGATTTAGAGCTTGTTTATGGAAAAAAACTTTTTTTCTGTATTTCAATGTTGCAACTTGCTGAAAACTGTCCACAATGTTCATTTCATCTCAAATAGACAGCACAGCAAAAATTGGACATCCAGAGTGCAGCAAACATGATTTAGAGCTTGTTTATGGAAAAAAAAAACGTTTTTTCTGTATTTCAATGTTGCAACTTGCTGAAAACTGTCCACAATGTTCATTTCATCTCAAATAGACAGCACAGCAAAAATTGGACATCCAGAGTGCATCAAACATGATTTAGAGCTTGTTTATGGAAAAAAACGTTTTTTCTGTATTTCAATGTTGCAACTTGCTGAAAACTGTCCACAATGTTCATTTCATCTCAAATAGACAGCACAGCAAAAATTGGACATCCAGAGTGCATCAAACATGATTTAGAGCTTGTTTATGGAAAAAACGTTTTTTCTGTATTTCAATGTTGCAACTTGCTGAAAACTGTCCACAATGTTCATTTCATCTCAAATAGACAGCACAGCAAAAATTGGACATCCAGAGTGCATCAAACATGATTTAGAGCTTGTTTATGGAAAAAAACTTTTTTCTGTATTTCAATGTTGCAACTTGCTGAAAACTGTCCACAATGTTCATTTCATCTCAAATAGACAGCACAGCAAAAATTGGACATCCAGAGTGCATCAAACATGATTTAGAGCTTGTTTATGGAAAAAAACTTTTTTCTGTATTTCAATGTTGCAACTTGCTGAAAACTGTCCACAATGTTCATTTCATCTCAAATAGACAGCACAGCAAAAATTGGACATCCAGAGTGCATCAAACATGATTTAGAGCTTGTTTATGGAAAAAAAAAGTTTTTTCTGTATTTCAATGTTGCAACTTGCTGAAAACTGTCCACAATGTTCATTTCATCTCAAATAGACAGCACAGCAAAAATTGGACATCCAGAGTGCATCAAACATGATTTAGAGCTTGTTTATGGAAAAAAACTTTTTTTCTGTATTTCAATGTTGCAACTTGCTGAAAACTGTCCACAATGTTCATTTCATCTCAAATAGACAGCACAGCAAAAATTGGACATCCAGAGTGCAGCAAACATGATTTAGAGCTTGTTTATGGAAAAACGTTTTTTCTGTATTTCAATGTTGCAACTTGCTGAAAACTGTCCACAATGTTCATTTCATCTCAAATAGACAGCACAGCAAAAATTGGACATCCAGAGTGCATCAAACATGATTTAGAGCTTGTTTATGGAAAAAACGTTTTTTCTGTATTTCAATGTTGCAACTTGCTGAAAACTGTCCACAATGTTCATTTCATCTCAAATAGACAGCACAGCAAAAATTGGACATCCAGAGTGCATCAAACATGATTTAGAGCTTGTTTATGGAAAAAAAAACTTTTTTCTGTATTTCAATGTTGCAACTTGCTGAAAACTGTCCACAATGTTCATTTCATCTCAAATAGACAGCACAGCAAAAATTGGACATCCAGAGTGCAGCAAACATGATTTAGAGCTTGTTTATGGAAAAAAACGTTTTTTCTGTATTTCAATGTTGCAACTTGCTGAAAACTGTCCACAATGTTCATTTCATCTCAAATAGACAGCACAGCAAAAATTGGACATCCAGAGTGCATCAAACATGATTTAGAGCTTGTTTATGCAAAAAAAAAGTTTTTTCTGTATTTCAATGTTGCAACTTGCTGAAAACTGTCCACAATGTTCATTTCATCTCAAATATACAGCACAGCAAAAAAATTGGACATCCAGAGTGCATCAAACATGATTTAGAGCTTGTTTATGGAAAAAAAAGTTTTTTTCTGTATTTCAATGTTGCAACTTGCTGAAAACTGTCCACAATGTTCATTTCATCTCAAATAGACAGCACAGCAAAAATTGGACATCCAGAGTGCATCAAACATGATTTAGAGCTTGTTTATGGAAAAAAAGTTTTTTCTGTATTTCAATGTTGCAACTTGCTGAAAACTGTCCACAATGTTCATTTCATCTCAAATAGACAGCACAGCAAAAATTGGACATCCAGAGTGCATCAAACATGATTTAGAGCTTGTTTATGGAAAAAAACTTTTTTTCTGTATTTCAATGTTGCAACTTGCTGAAAACTGTCCACAATGTTCATTTCATCTCAAATAGACAGCACAGCAAAAATTGGACATCCAGAGTGCATCAAACATGATTTAGAGCTTGTTTATGGAAAAAAAAACGTTTTTTCTGTATTTCAATGTTGCAACTTGCTGAAAACTGTCCACAATGTTCATTTCATCTCAAATAGACAGCACAGCAAAAATTGGACATCCAGAGTGCATCAAACATGATTTAGAGCTTGTTTATGGAAAAAAGTTTTTTCTGTATTTCAATGTTGCAACTTGCTGAAAACTGTCCACAATGTTCATTTCATCTCAAATAGACAGCACAGCAAAAATTGGACATCCAGAGTGCATCAAACATGATTTAGAGCTTGTTTATGGAAAAAAAGTTTTTTCTGTATTTCATGTTGCAACTTGCTGAAAACTGTCCACAATGTTCATTTCATCTCAAATAGACAGCACAGCAAAAATTGGACATCCAGAGTGCAGCAAACATGATTTAGAGCTTGTTTATGGAAAAAAAAAACATTTTTTTCTGTATTTCAATGTTGCAACTTGCTGAAAACTGTCCACAATGTTCATTTCATCTCAAATAGACAGCACAGCAAAAATTGGACATCCAGAGTGCATCAAACATGATTTAGAGCTTGTTTATGGAAAAAAAACGTTTTTCTGTATTTCAATGTTGCAACTTGCTGAAAACTGTCCACAATGTTCATTTCATCTCAAATAGACAGCACAGCAAAAATTGGACATCCAGAGTGCATCAAACATGATTTAGAGCTTGTTTATGGAAAAACAACTTTTTTCTGTATTTCAATGTTGCAACTTGCTGAAAACTGTCCACAATGTTCATTTCATCTCAAATAGACAGCACAGCAAAAATTGGACATCCAGAGTGCAGCAAACATGATTTAGAGCTTGTTTATGGAAAAAAAACATTTTTTCTGTATTTCAATGTGGCAACTTGCTGAAAACTGTCCACAATGTTCATTTCATCTCAAATAGACAGCACAGCAAAAATTGGACATCCAGAGTGCATCAAACATGATTTAGAGCTTGTTTATGGAAAAAAACTTTTTTCTGTATTTCAATGTTGCAACTTGCTGAAAACTGTCCACAATGTTCATTTCATCTCAAATAGACAGCACAGCAAAAATTGGACATCCAGAGTGCATCAAACATGATTTAGAGCTTGTTTATGGAAAAAAACTTTTTTCTGTATTTCAATGTTGCAACTTGCTGAAAACTGTCCACAATGTTCATTTCATCTCAAATAGACAGCAGCAAAAATTGGACATCCAGAGTGCATCAAACATGATTTAGAGCTTGTTTATGGAAAAACAACTTTTTTCTGTATTTCAATGTTGCAACTTGCTGAAAACTGTCCACAATGTTCATTTCATCTCAAATAGACAGCACAGCAAAAATTGGACATCCAGAGTGCATCAAACATGATTTAGAGCTTGTTTATGGAAAAAAATGTTTTTCTGTATTTCGACGTTGCAACTTACGTAAAACTGTCCACAATGTTCATTTCATCTCAAATAGACAGCACAGCAAAAATTGGACATCCAGAGTGCATCAAACATGATTTAGAGCTTGTTTATGGAAAAACAAGTTTTTTCTGTATTTCAATGTTGCAACTTGCTGAAAACTGTCCACAATGTTCATTTCATCTCAAATAGACAGCACAGCAAAAATTGGACATCCAGAGTGCAGCAAACATGATTTAGAGCTTGTTTATGGAAAAAAAAACTTTTTTTCTGTATTTCAATGTTGCAACTTGCTGAAAACTGTCCACAATGTTCATTTCATCTCAAATAGACAGCACAGCAAAAATTGGACATCCAGAGTGCATCAAACATGATTTAGAGCTTGTTTATGGAAAAAAAAAGTTTTTTCTGTATTTCAATGTTGCAACTTGCTGAAAACTGTCCACAATGTTCATTTCATCTCAAATAGACAGCACAGCAAAAATTGGACATCCAGAGTGCATCAAACATGATTTAGAGCTTGTTTATGGAAAAACAAGTTTTTTCTGTATTTCAATGTTGCAACTTGCTGAAAACTGTCCACAATGTTCATTTCATCTCAAATAGACAGCACAGCAAAAATTGGACATCCAGAGTGCAGCAAACATGATTTAGAGCTTGTTTATGGAAAAAAACGTTTTTTCTGTATTTCAATGTTGCAACTTGCTGAAAACTGTCCACAATGTTCATTTCATCTCAAATAGACAGCACAGCAAAAATTGGACATCCAGAGTGCATCAAACATGATTTAGAGCTTGTTTATGGAAAAAACGTTTTTTCTGTATTTCAATGTTGCAACTTGCTGAAAACTGTCCACAATGTTCATTTCTCAAATAGACAGCACAGCAAAAATTGGACATCCAGAGTGCATCAAACATGATTTAGAGCTTGTTTATGGAAAAAAACTTTTTTCTGTATTTCAATGTTGCAACTTGCTGAAAACTGTCCACAATGTTCATTTCATCTCAAATAGACAGCACAGCAAAAATTGGACATCCAGAGTGCATCAAACATGATTTAGAGCTTGTTTATGGAAAAAAACTTTTTTCTGTATTTCAATGTTGCAACTTGCTGAAAACTGTCCACAATGTTCATTTCATCTCAAATAGACAGCACAGCAAAAATTGGACATCCAGAGTGCATCAAACATGATTTAGAGCTTGTTTATGGAAAAACTTTTTTCTGTATTTCAATGTTGCAACTTGCTGAAAACTGTCCACAATGTTCATTTCATCTCAAATAGACAGCACAGCAAAAATTGGACATCCAGAGTGCATCAAACATGATTTAGAGCTTGTTTATGGAAAAAAAAAGTTTTCTGTATTTCAATGTTGCAACTTGCTGAAAACTGTCCACAATGTTCATTTCATCTCAAATAGACAGCACAGCAAAAATTGGACATCCAGAGTGCATCAAACATGATTTAGAGCTTGTTTATGGAAAAAAAAGTTTTTTCTGTATTTCAATGTTGCAACTTGCTGAAAACTGTCCACAATGTTCATTTCATCTCAAATAGACAGCACAGCAAAAATTGGACATCCAGAGTGCATCAAACATGATTTAGAGCTTGTTTATGGAAAAAAACTTTTTCTGTATTTCAATGTTGCAACTTGCTGAAAACTGTCCACAATGTTCATTTCATCTCAAATAGACAGCACAGCAAAAATTGGACATCCAGAGTGCATCAAACATGATTTAGAGCTTGTTTATGGAAAAACAATTTTTTTCTGTATTTCAATGTTGCAACTTGCTGAAAACTGTCCACAATGTTCATTTCATCTCAAATAGACAGCACAGCAAAAATTGGACATCCAGAGTGCAGCAAACATGATTTAGAGCTTGTTCATGGAAAAAAGTTTTTTCTGTATTTCAATGTTGCAACTTGCTGAAAACTGTCCACAATGTTCATTTCATCTCAAATAGACAGCACAGCAAAAATTGGACATCCAGAGTGCATCAAACATGATTTAGAGCTTGTTTATGGAAAAAAAGTTTTTTCTGTATTTCAATGTTGCAACTTGCTGAAAACTGTCCACAATGTTCATTTCATCTCAAATAGACAGCACAGCAAAAATTGGACATCCAGAGTGCATCAAACATGATTTAGAGCTTGTTTATGGAAAAAAAACGTTTTTTCTGTATTTCAATGTTGCAACTTGCTGAAAACTGTCCACAATGTTCATTTCATCTCAAATAGACAGCACAGCAAAAATTGGACATCCAGAGTGCATCAAACATGATTTAGAGCTTGTTTATGGAAAAAACGTTTTTTCTGTATTTCAATGTTGCAACTTGCTGAAAACTGTCCACATGTTCATTTCATCTCAAATAGACAGCACAGCAAAAATTGGACATCCAGAGTGCATCAAACATGATTTAGAGCTTGTTTATGGAAAAAAACTTTTTTCTGTATTTCAATGTTGCAACTTGCTGAAAACTGTCCACAATGTTCATTTCATCTCAAATAGACAGCACAGCAAAAATTGGACATCCAGAGTGCATCAAACATGATTTAGAGCTTGTTTATGGAAAAACAATTTTTTTCTGTATTTCAATGTTGCAACTTGCTGAAAACTGTCCACAATGTTCATTTCATCTCAAATAGACAGCACAGCAAAAATTGGACATCCAGAGTGCAGCAAACATGATTTAGAGCTTGTTTATGGAAAAAACGTTTTTTCTGTATTTCAATGTTGCAACTTGCTGAAAACTGTCCACAATGTTCATTTCATCTCAAATAGACAGCACAGCAAAAATTGGACATCCAGAGTGCATCAAACATGATTTAGAGCTTGTTTATGGAAAAACAACTTTTTCTGTATTTCAATGTTGCAACTTGCTGAAAACTGTCCACAATGTTCATTTCATCTCAAATAGACAGCACAGCAAAAATTGGACATCCAGAGTGCATCAAACATGATTTAGAGCTTGTTTATGGAAAAAAACGTTTTTTCTGTATTTCAATGTTGCAACTTGCTGAAAACTGTCCACAATGTTCATTTCATCTCAAATAGACAGCACAGCAAAAATTGGACATCCAGAGTGCATCAAACATGATTTAGAGCTTGTTTATGGAAAAAACGTTTTTTCTGTATTTCAATGTTGCAACTTGCTGAAAACTGTCCACAATGTTCATTTCATCTCAAATAGACAGCACAGCAAAAATTGGACATCCAGAGTGCATCAAACATGATTTAGAGCTTGTTTATGGAAAAAAACTTTTTTCTGTATTTCAATGTTGCAACTTGCTGAAAACTGTCCACAATGTTCATTTCATCTCAAATAGACAGCACAGCAAAAATTGGACATCCAGAGTGCATCAAACATGATTTAGAGCTTGTTTATGGAAAAAACGTTTTTTCTGTATTTCAATGTTGCAACTTGCTGAAAACTGTCCACAATGTTCATTTCATCTCAAATATACAGCTTAGAAAACAATGTCCACAATGTTCATTTCATCTCAAATAGACAGCACAGCAAAAATTGGACATCCAGAGTGCATCAAACATGATTTAGAGCTTGTTTATGGAAAAAAAAACGTTTTTCTGTATTTCAATGTTGCAACTTGCTGAAAACTGTCCACAATGTTCATTTCATCTCAAATAGACAGCACAGCAAAAATTGGACATCCAGAGTGCAGCAAACATGATTTAGAGCTTGTTTATGGAAAAAAAGTTTTTTCTGTATTTCAATGTTGCAACTTGCTGAAAACTGTCCACAATGTTCATTTCATCTCAAATAGACAGCACAGCAAAAATTGGACATCCAGAGTGCATCAAACATGATTTAGAGCTTGTTTATGGAAAAAAAACGTTTTTTCTGTATTTCAATGTTGCAACTTGCTGAAAACTGTCCACAATGTTCATTTCATCTCAAATAGACAGCACAGCAAAAATTGGACATCCAGAGTGCATCAAACATGATTTAGAGCTTGTTTATGGAAAAAAACGTTTTTTTTCTGTATTTCAATGTTGCAACTTGCTGAAAACTGTCCACAATGTTCATTTCATCTCAAATAGACAGCACAGCAAAAATTGGACATCCAGAGTGCATCAAACATGATTTAGAGCTTGTTTATGGAAAAAAACTTTTTTCTGTATTTCAATGTTGCAACTTGCTGAAAACTGTCCACAATGTTCATTTCATCTCAAATAGACAGCACAGCAAAAATTGGACATCCAGAGTGCATCAAACATGATTTAGAGCTTGTTTATGGAAAAAAAAATTTTTTCTGTATTTCTGTATTTCAATGTTGCAACTTGCTGAAAACTGTCCACAATGTTCATTTCATCTCAAATAGACAGCACAGCAAAAATTGGACATCCAGAGTGCATCAAACATGATTTAGAGCTTGTTTATGGAAAAAAAACGTTTTTTCTGTTTCAATGTTGCAACTTGCTGAAAACTGTCCACAATGTTCATTTCATCTCAAATAGACAGCACAGCAAAAATTGGACATCCAGAGTGCAATCAAACATGATTTAGAGCTTGTTTATGGAAAAACAACTTTTTCTGTATTTCAATGTTGCAACTTGCTGAAAACTGTCCACAATGTTCATTTCATCTCAAATAGACAGCACAGCAAAAATTGGACATCCAGAGTGCATCAAACATGATTTAGAGCTTGTTTATGGAAAAAAACTTTTTCTGTATTTCAATGTTGCAACTTGCTGAAAACTGTCCACAATGTTCATTTCATCTCAAATAGACAGCACAGCAAAAATTGGACATCCAGAGTGCATCAAACATGATTTAGAGCTTGTTTATGGAAAAAACGTTTTTCTGTATTTCAATGTTGCAACTTGCTGAAAACTGTCCACAATGTTCATTTCATCTCAAATAGACAGCACAGCAAAAATTGGACATCCAGAGTGCATCAAACATGATTTAGAGCTTGTTTATGGAAAAAAACTTTTTTTCTGTATTTCAATGTTGCAACTTGCTGAAAACTGTCCACAATGTTCATTTCATCTCAAATAGACAGCACAGCAAAAATTGGACATCCAGAGTGCATCAAACATGATTTAGAGCTTGTTTATGGAAAAAAAACTTTTTTTCTGTATTTCAATGTTGCAACTTGCTGAAAACTGTCCACAATGTTCATTTCATCTCAAATAGACAGCACAGCAAAAATTGGACCAGAGTGCATCAAACATGATTTAGAGCTTGTTTATGGAAAAAAAGTTTTTTCTGTATTTCAATGTTGCAACTTGCTGAAAACTGTCCACAATGTTCATTTCATCTCAAATAGACAGCACAGCAAAAATTGGACATCCAGAGTGCATCAAACATGATTTAGAGCTTGTTTATGGAAAAAAAAAACGTTTTTTCTGTATTTCAATGTTGCAACTTGCTGAAAACTGTCCACAATGTTCATTTCATCTCAAATAGACAGCACAGCAAAAATTGGACATCCAGAGTGCATCAAACATGATTTAGAGCTTGTTTATGGAAAAAAAAGTTTTTTCTGTATTTCAATGTTGCAACTTGCTGAAAACTGTCCACAATGTTCATTTCATCTCAAATAGACAGCACAGCAAAAATTGGACATCCAGAGTGCATCAAACATGATTTAGAGCTTGTTTATGGAAAAAAAACTTTTTCTGTATTTCAATTTTGCAACTTGCTGAAAACTGCACAATGTTCATTTCAATCTCAAATAGACAGCACAGCAAAAATTGGACATCTAGAGTGCATCAAACATGATTTAGAGCTTGTTTATGGAAAAAAAACTTTTTCTGTATTTCAATGTTGCAACTTGCTGAAAACTGTCCACAATGTTCATTTCAATCTCAAATAGACAGCACAGCAAAAATTGGACATCCAGAGTGCATCAAACATGATTTAGAGCTTGTTTATGGAAAAAAAACTTTTTTCTGTATTTCAATGTTGCAACTTGCTGAAAACTGTCCACAATGTTCATTTCATCTCAAATAGACAGCACAGCAAAAATTGGACATCCAGAGTGCATCAAACATGATTTAGAGCTTGTTTATGGAAAAAAACTTTTTTCTGTATTTCAATGTTGCAACTTGCTGAAAACTGTCCACAATGTTCATTTCATCTCAAATAGACAGCACAGCAAAAATTGGACATCCAGAGTGCATCAAACATGATTTAGAGCTTGTTTATGGAAAACGTTTTTTCTGTATTTCAATGTTGCAACTTGCTGAAAACTGTCCACAATGTTCATTTCATCTCAAATAGACAGCACAGCAAAAATTGGACATCCAGAGTGCATCAAACATGATTTAGAGCTTGTTTATGGAAAAAAAAAACTTTTTCTGTATTTCAATGTTGCAACTTGCTGAAAACTGTCCACAATGTTCATTTCATCTCAAATAGACAGCACAGCAAAAATTGGACATCCAGAGTGCATCAAACATGATTTAGAGCTTGTTTATGGAAAAAAAAAACATTTTTTCTGTATTTCAATGTTGCAACTTGCTGAAAACTGTCCACAATGTTCATTTCATCTCAAATAGACAGCACAGCAAAAATTGGACATCCAGAGTGCATCAAACATGATTTAGAGCTTGTTTATGGAAAAAACGTTTTTTCTGTATTTCAATGTTGCAACTTGCTGAAAACTGTCCACAATGTTCATTTCATCTCAAATAGACAGCACAGCAAAATTGGACATCCAGAGTGCATCAAACATGATTTAGAGCTTGTTTATGGAAAAAAAAAACATTTTTTCTGTATTTCAATGTTGCAACTTGCTGAAAACTGTCCACAATGTTCATTTCATCTCAAATAGACAGCACAGCAAAAATTGGACATCCAGAGTGCATCAAACATGATTTAGAGCTTGTTTATGGAAAAAAACTTTTTTCTGTATTTCAATGTTGCAACTTGCTGAAAACTGTCCACAATGTTCATTTCATCTCAAATAGACAGCACAGCAAAAATTGGACATCCAGAGTGCATCAAACATGATTTAGAGCTTGTTTATGGAAAAAAAGTTTTTTCTGTATTTCAATGTTGCAACTTGCTGAAAACTGTCCACAATGTTCATTTCATCTCAAATAGACAGCACAGCAAAAATTGGACATCCAGAGTGCATCAAACATGATTTAGAGCTTGTTTATGGAAAAACAATTTTTTTCTGTATTTCAATGTTGCAACTTGCTGAAAACTGTCCACAATGTTCATTTCATCTCAAATAGACAGCACAGCAAAAATTGGACATCCAGAGTGCATCAAACATGATTTAGAGCTTGTTTATGGAAAAACATTTTTTTTCTGTATTTCAATGTTGCAACTTGCTGAAAACTGTCCACAATGTTCATTTCATCTCAAATAGACAGCACAGCAAAAATTGGACATCCAGAGTGCATCAAACATGATTTAGAGCTTGTTTATGGAAAAAAACGTTTTTTCTGTATTTCAATGTTGCAACTTGCTGAAAACTGTCCACAATGTTCATTTCATCTCAAATAGACAGCACAGCAAAAATTGGACATCCAGAGTGCATCAAACATGATTTAGAGCTTGTTTATGGAAAAAAAACTTTTTCTGTATTTCAATGTTGCAACTTGCTGAAAACTGTCCACAATGTTCATTTCATCTCAAATAGACAGCACAGCAGCAAAATTGGACATCCAGAGTGCATCAAACATGATTTAGAGCTTGTTTATGGAAAAAAAAAAGTTTTTTTCTGTATTTCAATGTTGCAACTTGCTGAAAACTGTCCACAATGTTCATTTCATCTCAAATAGACAGCACAGCAAAAATTGGACATCCAGAGTGCATCAAACATGATTTAGAGCTTGTTTATGGAAAAAAAACTTTTTCTGTATTTCAATGTTGCAACTTGCTGAAAACTGTCCACAATGTTCATTTCATCTCAAATAGACAGCACAGCAAAAATTGGACATCCAGAGTGCATCAAACATGATTTAGAGCTTGTTTATGGAAAAAACGTTTTTTTTCTGTATTTCAATGTTGCAACTTGCTGAAAACTGTCCACAATGTTCATTTCATCTCAAATAGACAGCACAGCAAAAATTGGACATCCAGAGTGCATCAAACATGATTTAGAGCTTGTTTATGGAAAAAAAGTTTTTTCTGTATTTCAATGTTGCAACTTGCTGAAAACTGTCCACAATGTTCATTTCATCTCAAATAGACAGCACAGCAAAAATTGGACATCCAGAGTGCATCAAACATGATTTAGAGCTTGTTTATGGAAAAAAACGTTTTTTTCTGTATTTCAATGTTGCAACTTGCTGAAAACTGTCCACAATGTTCATTTCATCTCAAATAGACAGCACAGCAAAAATTGGACATCCAGAGTGCATCAAACATGATTTAGAGCTTGTTTATGGAAAAAAAACTTTTTTCTGTATTTCAATGTTGCAACTTGCTGAAAACTGTCCACAATGTTCATTTCATCTCAAATAGACAGCACAGCAAAAATTGGACATCCAGAGTGCAGCAAACATGATTTAGAGCTTGTTTATAGGAAAAACAAGTTTTTTCTGCATTTCAATGTGGCAACTTGCTGAAAACTGTCCACAATGTTCATTTCATCTCAAATAGACAGCACAGCAAAAATTGGACATCCAGGGTGCATCAAACATGATTTAGAGCTTTTTATGGAAAAAAACGTTTTTTTCTGTATTTCAATGTGGCAACTTGCTGAAAACTGTCCACAATGTTCATTTCATCTCAAATAGACAGCACAGCAAAAATTGGACATCCAGGGTGCATCAAACATGATTTAGAGCTTGTTTATGGAAAAAAAAAAGTTTTTCTGTATTTCAATGTGGCAACTTGCTGAAAACTGTCCACAATGTTCATTTCATCTCAAATAGACAGCACAGCAAAAATTGGACATCCAGAGTGCATCAAACATGATTTAGAGCTTGTTTATGGAAAAAAGTTTTTTCTGTATTTCAATGTTGCAACTTGCTGAAAACTGTCCACAATGTTCATTTCATCTCAAATAGACAGCACAGCAAAAATTGGACATCCAGAGTGCATCAAACATGATTTAGAGCTTGTTTATGGAAAAAAAGTTTTTTCTGTATTTCAATGTTGCAACTTGCTGAAAACTGTCCACAATGTTCATTTCATCTCAAATAGACAGCACAGCAAAAATTGGACATCCAGAGTGCAGCAAACATGATTTAGAGCTTGTTTATGGAAAAAAAAACTTTTTTTCTGTATTTCAATGTTGCAACTTGCTGAAAACTGTCCACAATGTTCATTTCATCTCAAATAGACAGCACAGCAAAAATTGGACATCCAGAGTGCATCAAACATGATTTAGAGCTTGTTTATGGAAAAAAAGTTTTTTTCTGTATTTCAATGTTGCAACTTGCTGAAAACTGTCCACAATGTTCATTTCATCTCAAATAGACAGCACAGCAAAAATTGGACATCCAGAGTGCATCAAACATGATTTAGAGCTTGTTTATGGAAAAACAATTTTTTTCTGTATTTCAATGTTGCAACTTGCTGAAAACTGTCCACAATGTTCATTTCATCTCAAAATAGACAGCACAGCAAAAAATGGACATCCAGAGTGCATCAAACATGATTTAGAGCTTGTTTATGGAAAAAACGTTTTTTCTGTATTTCAATGTTGCAATTTGCTGAAAACTGTCCACAATGTTCATTTCATCTCAAATAGACAGCACAGCAAAAATTGGACATCCAGAGTGCATCAAACATGATTTAGAGCTTGTTTATGGAAAAAAACTTTTTCTGTATTTCAATGTTGCAACTTGCTGAAAACTGTCCACAATGTTCATTTCATCTCAAATAGACAGCACAGCAAAAATTGGACATCCAGAGTGCATCAAACATGATTTAGAGCTTGTTTATGGAAAAAAAAAACATTTTTTCTGTATTTCAATGTTGCAACTTGCTGAAAACTGTCCACAATGTTCATTTCATCTCAAATAGACAGCACAGCAAAAATTGGACATCCAGAGTGCATCAAACATGATTTAGAGCTTGTTTATGGAAAAAACGTTTTTTCTGTATTTCAATGTTGCAACTTGCTGAAAACTGTCCACAATGTTCATTTCATCTCAAATAGACAGCACAGCAAAAATTGGACATCCAGAGTGCATCAAACATGATTTAGAGCTTGTTTATGGAAAAAAAAAACGTTTTTTCTGTATTTCAATGTTGCAACTTGCTGAAAACTGTCCACAATGTTCATTTCATCTCAAATAGACAGCACAGCAAAAATTGGACATCCAGAGTGCATCAAACATGATTTAGAGCTTGTTTATGGAAAAAAACCTTTTTCTGTATTTCAATGTTGCAACTTGCTGAAAACTGTCCACAATGTTCATTTCATCTCAAATAGACAGCACAGCAAAAATTGGACATCCAGAGTGCATCAAACATGATTTAGAGCTTGTTTATGGAAAAAAAGTTTTTTCTGTATTTCAATGTTGCAACTTGCTGAAAACTGTCCACAATGTTCATTTCATCTCAAATAGACAGCACAGCAAAAATTGGACATCCAGAGTGCATCAAACATGATTTAGAGCTTGTTTATGGAAAAACAATTTTTTTCTGTATTTCAATGTTGCAACTTGCTGAAAACTGTCCACAATGTTCATTTCATCTCAAATAGACAGCACAGCAAAAATTGGACATCCAGAGTGCAAAACATGATTTAGAGCTTGTTTATGGAAAAACAATTTTTTTTCTGTATTTCAATGTTGCAACTTGCTGAAAACTGTCCACAATGTTCATTTCATCTCAAATAGACAGCACAGCAAAAATTGGACATCCAGAGTGCATCAAACATGATTTAGAGCTTGTTTATGGAAAAAAAGTTTTTTCTGTATTTCAATGTTGCAACTTGCTGAAAACTGTCCACAATGTTCATTTCATCTCAAATAGACAGCACAGCAAAAATTGGACATCCAGAGTGCATCAAACATGATTTAGAGCTTGTTTATGGAAAAAAAAAACTTTTTCTGTATTTCAATGTTGCAACTTGCTGAAAACTGTCCACAATGTTCATTTCATCTCAAATAGACAGCACAGCAAAAATTGGACATCCAGAGTGCATCAAACATGATTAGAGCTTGTTTATGGAAAAAAAAAAGTTCTGTATTTCAATGTTGCAACTTGCTGAAAACTGTCCACAATGTTCATTTCATCTCAAATAGACAGCACAGCAAAAATTGGACATCCAGAGTGCATCAAACATGATTTAGAGCTTGTTTATGGAAAAACAACTTTTTCTGTATTTCAATGTTGCAACTTGCTGAAAACTGTCCACAATGTTCATTTCATCTCAAATAGACAGCACAGCAAAAATTGGACATCCAGAGTGCATCAAACATGATTTAGAGCTTGTTTATGGAAAAAAACTTTTTTCTGTATTTCAATGTTGCAACTTGCTGAAAACTGTCCACAATGTTCATTTCATCTCAAATAGACAGCACAGCAAAAATTGGACATCCAGAGTGCATCAAACATGATTTAGAGCTTGTTTATGGAAAAAAAACTTTTTTTCTGTATTTCAATGTTGCAACTTGCTGAAAACTGTCCACAATGTTCATTTCATCTCAAATAGACAGCACAGCAAAAATTGGACATCCAGAGTGCATCAAACATGATTTAGAGCTTGTTTATGGAAAAAAACTTTTTTCTGTATTTCAATGTTGCAACTTGCTGAAAACTGTCCACAATGTTCATTTCATCTCAAATAGACAGCACAGCAAAAATTGGACATCCAGAGTGCATCAAACATGATTTAGAGCTTGTTTATGGAAAAAAACGTTTTTTCTGTATTTCAATGTTGCAACTTGCTGAAAACTGTCCACAATGTTCATTTCATCTCAAATAGACAGCACAGCAAAAATTGGACATCCAGAGTGCATCAAACATGATTTAGAGCTTGTTTATGGAAAAAACGTTTTTTCTGTATTTCAATGTTGCAACTTGCTGAAAACTGTCCACAATGTTCATTTCATCTCAAATAGACAGCACAGCAAAAAATTGGACATCCAGAGTGCATCAAACATGATTTAGAGCTTGTTTATGGAAAAAAAAAAACATTTTTTCTGTATTTCAATGTTGCAACTTGCTGAAAACTGTCCACAATGTTCATTTCATCTCAAATAGACAGCACAGCAAAAATTGGACATCCAGAGTGCATCAAACATGATTTAGAGCTTGTTTATGGAAAAAACGTTTTTTCTGTATTTCAATGTTGCAACTTGCTGAAAACTGTCCACAATGTTCATTTCATCTCAAATAGACAGCACAGCAAAAATTGGACATCCAGAGTGCATCAAACATGATTTAGAGCTTGTTTATGGAAAAACAACTTTTTCTGTATTTCAATGTTGCAACTTGCTGAAAACTGTCCACAATGTTCATTTCATCTCAAATAGACAGCACAGCAAAAATTGGACATCCAGAGTGCATCAAACATGATTTAGAGCTTGTTTATGGAAAAAAAAACGTTTTTTTCTGTATTTCAATGTTGCAACTTGCTGAAAACTGTCCACAATGTTCATTTCATCTCAAATAGACAGCACAGCAAAAATTGGACATCCAGAGTGCATCAAACATGATTTAGAGCTTGTTTATGGAAAAACATTTTTTTTCTGTATTTCAATGTTGCAACTTGCTGAAAACTGTCCACAATGTTCATTTCATCTCAAATAGACAGCACAGCAAAAATTGGACATCCAGAGTGCATCAAACATGATTTAGAGCTTGTTTATGGAAAAAAACTTTTTTGTATTTCAATGTTGCAACTTGCTGAAAACTGTCCACAATGTTCATTTCATCTCAAATAGACAGCACAGCAAAAATTGGACATCCAGAGTGCATCAAACATGATTTAGAGCTTGTTTATGGAAAAAAACGTTTTTTTCTGTATTTCAATGTTGCAACTTGCTGAAAACTGTCCACAATGTTCATTTCATCTCAAATAGACAGCACAGCAAAAATTGGACATCCAGAGTGCATCAAACATGATTTAGAGCTTGTTTATGGAAAAAAACTTTTTTTTCTGTATTTCAATGTTGCAACTTGCTGAAAACTGTCCACAATGTTCATTTCATCTCTCAAATAGACAGCACAGCAAAAAATTGGACATCCAGAGTGCATCAAACATGATTTAGAGCTTGTTTATGGAAAAAAACTTTTTTTCTGTATTTCAATGTTGCAACTTGCTGAAAACTGTCCACAATGTTCATTTCATCTCAAATAGACAGCACAGCAAAAATTGGACATCCAGAGTGCATCAAACATGATTTAGAGCTTGTTTATGGAAAAAAAACGTTTTTTCTGTATTTCAATGTTGCAACTTGCTGAAAACTGTCCACAATGTTCATTTCATCTCAAATAGACAGCACAGCAAAAATTGGACATCCAGAGTGCATCAAACATGATTTAGAGCTTGTTTATGGAAAAAAAACTTTTTCTGTATTTCAATGTTGCAACTTGCTGAAAACTGTCCACAATGTTCATTTCATCTCAAATAGACAGCACAGCAAAAATTGGACATCCAGAGTGCATCAAACATGATTTAGAGCTTGTTTATGGAAAAAAAAAGTTTTTTCTGTATTTCAATGTTGCAACTTGCTGAAAACTGTCCACAATGTTCATTTCATCTCAAATAGACAGCACAGCAAAAATTGGACATCCAGAGTGCATCAAACATGATTTAGAGCTTGTTTATGGAAAAAAAAACAACTTTTTCTGTATTTCAATGTTGCAACTTGCTGAAAACTGTCCACAATGTTCATTTCATCTCAAATAGACAGCACAGCAAAAATTGGACATCCAGAGTGCATCAAACATGATTTAGAGCTTGTTTATGGAAAAAAAGTTTTTTCTGTATTTCAATGTTGCAACTTGCTGAAAACTGTCCACAATGTTCATTTCATCTCAAATAGACAGCACAGCAAAAATTGGACATCCAGAGTGCATCAAACATGATTTAGAGCTTGTTTATGGAAAAAAAAAGTTTTTTCTGTATTTCAATGTTGCAACTTGCTGAAAACTGTCCACAATGTTCATTTCATCTCAAATAGACAGCACAGCAAAAATTGGACATCCAGAGTGCATCAAACATGATTTAGAGCTTGTTTATGGAAAAAAAGTTTTTTCTGTATTTCAATGTTGCAACTTGCTGAAAACTGTCCACAATGTTCATTTCATCTCAAATAGACAGCACAGCAAAAATTGGACATCCAGAGTGCATCAAACATGATTTAGAGCTTGTTTATGGAAAAAAACTTTTTCTGTATTTCAATGTTGCAACTTGCTGAAAACTGTCCACAATGTTCATTTCATCTCAAATAGACAGCACAGCAAAAATTGGACATCCAGAGTGCATCAAACATGATTTAGAGCTTGTTTATGGAAAAAAACTTTTTTTCTGTATTTCAATGTTGCAACTTGCTGAAAACTGTCCACAATGTTCATTTCATCTCAAATAGACAGCACAGCAAAAATTGGACATCCAGAGTGCATCAAACATGATTTAGAGCTTGTTTATGGAAAAAATTTTTCTGTATTTCAATGTTGCAACTTGCTGAAAACTGTCCACAATGTTCATTTCATCTCAAATAGACAGCACAGCAAAAATTGGACATCCAGAGTGCATCAAACATGATTTAGAGCTTGTTTATGGAAAAAAAGTTTTTTCTGTATTTCAATGTTGCAACTTGCTGAAAACTGTCCACAATGTTCATTTCATCTCAAATAGACAGCACAGCAAAAATTGGACATCCAGAGTGCATCAAACATGATTTAGAGCTTGTTTATGGAAAAAAACTTTTTTCTGTATTTCAATGTTGCAACTTGCTGAAAACTGTCCACAATGTTCATTTCATCTCAAATAGACAGCACAGCAAAAATTGGACATCCAGAGTGCATCAAACATGATTTAGAGCTTGTTTATGGAAAAAAAAATTTTCTGTATTTCAATGTTGCAACTTGCTGAAAACTGTCCACAATGTTCATTTCATCTCAAATAGACAGCACAGCAAAAATTGGACATCCAGAGTGCATCAAACATGATTTAGAGCTTGTTTATGGAAAAAAAAACTTTTTTCTGTATTTCAATGTTGCAACTTGCTGAAAACTGTCCACAATGTTCATTTCATCTCAAATAGACAGCACAGCAAAAATTGGACATCCAGAGTGCATCAAACATGATTTAGAGCTTGTTTATGGAAAAAAACTTTTTCTGTATTTCAATGTTGCAACTTGCTGAAAACTGTCCACAATGTTCATTTCATCTCAAATAGACAGCACAGCAAAAATTGGACATCCAGAGTGCATCAAACATGATTTAGAGCTTGTTTATGGAAAAAAACTTTTTTCTGTATTTCAATGTTGCAACTTGCTGAAAACTGTCCACAATGTTCATTTCATCTCAAATAGACAGCACAGCAAAAATTGGACATCCAGAGTGCATCAAACATGATTTAGAGCTTGTTTATGGAAAAAAACTTTTTTCTGTATTTCAATGTTGCAACTTGCTGAAAACTGTCCACAATGTTCATTTCATCTCAAATAGACAGCACAGCAAAAATTGGACATCCAGAGTGCATCAAACATGATTTAGAGCTTGTTTATGGATTTTTTTTTTTCTGTATTTCAATGTTGCAACTTGCTGAAAACTGTCCACAATGTTCATTTCATCTCAAATAGACAGCACAGCAAAAATTGGACATCCAGAGTGCATCAAACATGATTTAGAGCTTGTTTATGGAAAAAACGTTTTTTCTGTATTTCAATGTTGCAACTTGCTGAAAACTGTCCACAATGTTCATTTCATCTCAAATAGACAGCACAGCAAAAATTGGACATCCAGAGTGCATCAAACATGATTTAGAGCTTGTTTATGGAAAAAAACTTTTTCTGTATTTCAATGTTGCAACTTGCTGAAAACTGTCCACAATGTTCATTTCATCTCAAATAGACAGCACAGCAAAAATTGGACATCCAGAGTGCATCAAACATGATTTAGAGCTTGTTTATGGAAAAATTTTTTCTGTATTTCAATGTTGCAACTTGCTGAAAACTGTCCACAATGTTCATTTCATCTCAAATAGACAGCACAGCAAAAAAAATGGACATCCAGAGTGCATCAAACATGATTTAGAGCTGTCCATGATTTTGTTTCAAACATGATTTAGAGCTTGTTTATGGAAAAAAAACGTTTTTTCTGTATTTCAATGTTGCAACTTGCTGAAAACTGTCCACAATGTTCATTTCATCTCAAATAGACAGCACAGCAAAAATTGGACATCCAGAGTGCATCAAACATGATTTAGAGCTTGTTTATGGAAAAAAAAAATTTTTTTCTGTATTTCAATGTTGCAACTTGCTGAAAACTGTCCACAATGTTCATTTCATCTCAAATAGACAGCACAGCAAAAATTGGACATCCAGAGTGCATCAAACATGATTTAGAGCTTGTTTATGGAAAAAAAAGTTTTTCTGTATTTCAATGTTGCAACTTGCTGAAAACTGTCCACAATGTTCATTTCATCTCAAATAGACAGCACAGCAAAAATTGGACATCCAGAGTGCATCAAACATGATTTAGAGCTTGTTTATGGAAAAAAACTTTTTTTCTGTATTTCAATGTTGCAACTTGCTGAAAACTGTCCACAATGTTCATTTCATCTCAAATCAGCAAAAAGACAGCACAGCAAAAATTGGACATCATCAGAGTGCATCAAACATGATTTAGAGCTTGTTTATGGAAAACAAAGTTTTTTTTTTCTGTATTTCAATGTTGCAACTTGCTGAAAACTGTCCACAATGTTCATTTCATCTCAAATATACAGCACAGCAAAAATTGGACATCCAGAGTGCATCAAACATGATTTAGAGCTTGTTTATGGAAAAAAAAAACTTTTTTTCTGTATTTCAATGTTGCAACTTGCTGAAAACTGTCCACAATGTTCATTTCATCTCAAATAGACAGCACAGCAAAAATTGGACATCCAGAGTGCATCAAACATGATTTAGAGCTTGTTTATGGAAAAAAACGTTTTTTCTGTATTTCAATGTTGCAACTTGCTGAAAACTGTCCACAATGTTCATTTCATCTCAAATATACAGCACAGCAAAAATTGGACATCCAGAGTGCATCAAACATGATTTAGAGCTTGTTTATGGAAAAAAAAACTTTTTTCTGTATTTCAATGTTGCAACTTGCTGAAAACTGTCCACAATGTTCATTTCATCTCAAATAGACAGCACAGCAAAAATTGGACATCCAGAGTGCATCAAACATGATTTAGAGCTTGTTTATGACTTTTTTTTTTTCTGTATTTCAATGTTGCAACTTGCTGAAAACTGTCCACAATGTTCATTTCATCTCAAATAGACAGCACAGCAAAAATTGGACATCCAGAGTGCATCAAACATGATTTAGAGCTTGTTTATGGAAAAAAACTTTTTCTGTATTTCAATGTTGCAACTTGCTGAAAACTGTCCACAATGTTCATTTCAATCTCAAATAGACAGCACAGCAAAAATTGGACATCTAGAGTGCATCAAACATGATTTAGAGCTTGTTTATGGAAAAAAAACTTTTTCTGTATTTCAATGTTGCAACTTGCTGAAAACTGTCCACAATGTTCATTTCAATCTCAAATAGACAGCACAGCAAAAATTGGACATCCAGAGTGCATCAAACATGATTTAGAGCTTGTTTATGGAAAAAAAAAAACGTTTTTTCTGTATTTCAATGTTGCAACTTGCTGAAAACTGTCCACAATGTTCATTTCATCTCAAATAGACAGCACAGCAAAAATTGGACATCCAGAGTGCATCAAACATGATTTAGAGCTTGTTTATGGAAAAAAAAACTTTTTTCTGTATTTCAATGTTGCAACTTGCTGAAAACTGTCCACAATGTTCATTTCATCTCAAATATACAGCACAGCAAAAATTGGACATCCAGAGTGCATCAAACATGATTTAGAGCTTGTTTATGGAAAAAAACTTTTTCTGTATTTCAAAAACGTTTTTTCTGTATTTCAATGTTGCAACTTGCTGAAAACTGTCCACAATGTTCATTTCATCTCAAATAGACAGCACAGCAAAAATTGGACATCCAGAGTGCATCAAACATGATTTAGAGCTTGTTTATGGAAAAAACGTTTTTTCTGTATTTCAATGTTGCAACTTGCTGAAAACTGTCCACAATGTTCATTTCATCTCAAATATACAGCACAGCAAAAATTGGACATCCAGAGTGCATCAAACATGATTTAGAGCTTGTTTATGGAAAAAAAACTTTTTCTGTATTTCAATGTTGCAACTTGCTGAAAACTGTCCACAATGTTCATTTCATCTCAAATAGACAGCACAGCAAAAATTGGACATCCAGAGTGCATCAAACATGATTTAGAGCTTGTTTATGGAAAAAACGTTTTTTCTGTATTTCAATGTTGCAACTTGCTGAAAACTGTCCACAATGTTCATTTCATCTCAAATATACAGCACAGCAAAAATTGGACATCCAGAGTGCATCAAACATGATTTAGAGCTTGTTTATGGAAAAAAAACGTTTTTTTTTCTGTATTTCAATGTTGCAACTTGCTGAAAACTGTCCACAATGTTCATTTCATCTCAAATAGACAGCACAGCAAAAATTGGACATCCAGAGTGCATCAAACATGATTTAGAGCTTGTTTATGGAAAAAAAAACGTTTTTTTCTGTATTTCAATGTTGCAACTTGCTGAAAACTGTCCACAATGTTCATTTCATCTCAAATAGACAGCACAGCAAAAATTGGACATCCAGAGTGCATCAAACATGATTTAGAGCTTGTTTATGGAAAAAAAAACTTTTTTTTTTTTCTGTATTTCAATGTTGCAACTTGCTGAAAACTGTCCACAATGTTCATTTCATCTCAAATAGACAGCACAGCAAAAATTGGACATCCAGAGTGCATCAAACATGATTTAGAGCTTGTTTATGGAAAAAAAAACTTTTTTCTGTATTTCAATGTTGCAACTTGCTGAAAACTGTCCACAATGTTCATTTCATCTCAAATAGACAGCACAGCAAAAATTGGACATCCAGAGTGCATCAAACATGATTTAGAGCTTGTTTATGGAAAAAAAAAGTTTTTTCTGTATTTCAATGTTGCAACTTGCTGAAAACTGTCCACAATGTTCATTTCATCTCAAATAGACAGCACAGCAAAAATTGGACATCCAGAGTGCATCAAACATGATTTAGAGCTTGTTTATGGAAAAAAAACTTTTTTCTGTATTTCAATGTTGCAACTTGCTGAAAACTGTCCCACAATGTTCATTTCATCTCAAATAGACAGCACAGCAAAAATTGGACATCCAGAGTGCATCAAACATGATTTAGAGCTTGTTTATGGAAAAAAACTTTTCTGTATTTCAATGTTGCAACTTGCTGAAAACTGTCCACAATGTTCATTTCATCTCAAATAGACAGCACAGCAAAAATTGGACATCCAGAGTGCATCAAACATGATTTAGAGCTTGTTTATGGAAAAAAAAAACGTTTTTCTGTATTTCAATGTTGCAACTTGCTGAAAACTGTCCACAATGTTCATTTCATCTCAAATAGACAGCACAGCAAAAATTGGACATCCAGAGTGCATCAAACATGATTTAGAGCTTGTTTATGGAAAAAAAAAAGTTTTTTCTGTATTTCAATGTTGCAACTTGCTGAAAACTGTCCACAATGTTCATTTCATCTCAAATAGACAGCACAGCAAAAATTGGACATCCAGAGTGCATCAAACATGATTTAGAGCTTGTTTATGGAAAAAAACTTTTTCTGTATTTCAATGTTGCAACTTGCTGAAAACTGTCCACAATGTTCATTTCATCTCAAATAGACAGCACAGCAAAAATTGGACATCCAGAGTGCATCAAACATGATTTAGAGCTTGTTTATGGAAAAAAAACGTTTTTTCTGTATTTCAATGTTGCAACTTGCTGAAAACTGTCCACAATGTTCATTTCATCTCAAATAGACAGCACAGCAAAAATTGGACATCCAGAGTGCATCAAACATGATTTAGAGCTTGTTTATGGAAAAAAAAACTTTTTCTGTATTTCAATGTTGCAACTTGCTGAAAACTGTCCACAATGTTCATTTCATCTCAAATAGACAGCACAGCAAAAATTGGACATCCAGAGTGCATCAAACATGATTTAGAGCTTGTTTATGGAAAAAAAACTTTTTCTGTATTTCAATGTTGCAACTTGCTGAAAACTGTCCACAATGTTCATTTCATCTCAAATATACAGCACAGCAAAAAATTGGACATCCAGAGTGCATCAAACATGATTTAGAGCTTGTTTATGGAAAAAAAACTTTTTCTGTATTTCAATGTTGCAACTTGCTGAAAACTGTCCACAATGTTCATTTCATCTCAAATAGACAGCACAGCAAAAATTGGACATCCAGAGTGCATCAAACATGATTTAGAGCTTGTTTATGGAAAAAACTTTTTTTCTGTATTTCAATGTTGCAACTTGCTGAAAACTGTCCACAATGTTCATTTCATCTCAAATAGACAGCACAGCAAAAATTGGACATCCAGAGTGCATCAAACATGATTTAGAGCTTGTTTATGGAAAAAAAAAACTTTTTTTCTGTATTTCAATGTTGCAACTTGCTGAAAACTGTCCACAATGTTCATTTCATCTCAAATAGACAGCACAGCAAAAATTGGACATCCAGTGCATCAAACATGATTTAGAGCTTGTTTATGGAAAAAAACTTTTTTCTGTATTTCAATGTTGCAACTTGCTGAAAACTGTCCAATGTTCATTTCATCTCAAATAGACAGCACAGCAAAAATTGGACATCCAGAGTGCATCAAACATGATTTAGAGCTTGTTTATGGAAAAAAACTTTTTCTGTATTTCAATGTTTTTTGTATTTCATTTCATGTTGCAACTTGCTGAAAACTGTCCACAATGTTCATTTCATCTCAAATAGACAGCACAGCAAAAAATTGGACATCCAGAGTGCATCAAACATGATTTAGAGCTTGTTTATGGAAAAAAATTTTTTGTATTTCAATGTTGCAACTTGCTGAAAACTGTCCACAATGTTCATTTCATCTCAAATATACAGCACAGCAAAAAATTGGACATCCAGAGTGCATCAAACATGATTTAGAGCTTGTTTATGGAAAAAAACTTTTTTCTGTATTTCAATGTTGCAACTTGCTGAAAACTGTCCACAATGTTCATTTCATCTCAAATATACAGCACAGCAAAAATTGGACATCCAGAGTGCATCAAACATGATTTAGAGCTTGTTTATGGAAAAAAACGTTTTTTTCTGTATTTCAATGTTGCAACTTGCTGAAAACTGTCCACAATGTTCATTTCATCTCAAATATACAGCACAGCAAAAATTGGACATCCAGAGTGCATCAAACATGATTTAGAGCTTGTTTATGGAAAAAACGTTTTTTCTGTATTTCAATGTTGCAACTTGCTGAAAACTGTCCACAATGTTCATTTCATCTCAAATAGACAGCACAGCAAAAATTGGACATCCAGAGTGCATCAAACATGATTTAGAGCTTGTTTATGGAAAAAAAAAACGTTTTTTTTCTGTATTTCAATGTTGCAACTTGCTGAAAACTGTCCACAATGTTCATTTCATCTCAAATAGACAGCACAGCAAAAATTGGACATCCAGAGTGCATCAAACATGATTTAGAGCTTGTTTATGGAAAAAAAAAATTTTTTCTGTATTTCAATGTTGCAACTTGCTGAAAACTGTCCACAATGTTCATTTCATCTCAAATAGACAGCACAGCAAAAATTGGACATCCAGAGTGCATCAAACATGATTTAGAGCTTGTTTATGGAAAAAAAACTTTTTCTGTATTTCAATGTTGCAACTTGCTGAAAACTGTCCACAATGTTCATTTCATCTCAAATAGACAGCACAGCAAAAATTGGACATCCAGAGTGCATCAAACATGATTTAGAGCTTGTTTATGGAAAAAAAAACTTTTTTCTGTATTTCAATGTTGCAACTTGCTGAAAACTGTCCACAATGTTCATTTCATCTCAAATAGACAGCACAGCAAAAATTGGACATCCAGAGTGCAGCAAACATGATTTAGAGCTTGTTTATGGAAAAAAAACTTTTTTTTCTGTATTTCGATGTTGCAACTTGCTGAAAACTGTCCACAATGTTCATTTCATCTCAAATAGACAGCACAGCAAAAATTGGACATCCAGAGTGCATCAAACATGATTTAGAGCTTGTTTATGGAAAAAAACTTTTTTTCTGTATTTCAATGTTGCAACTTGCTGAAAACTGTCCACAATGTTCATTTCATCTCAAATAGACAGCACAGCAAAAATTGGACATCCAGAGTGCATCAAACATGATTTAGAGCTTGTTTATGGAAAAAAACTTTTTTCTGTATTTCAATGTTGCAACTTGCTGAAAACTGTCCACAATGTTCATTTCAATCTCAAATAGACAGCACAGCAAAAATTGGACATCCAGAGTGCATCAAACATGATTTAGAGCTTGTTTATGGAAAAAAAAAAACATTTTTCTGTATTTCAATGTTGCAACTTGCTGAAAACTGTCCACAATGTTCATTTCATCTCAAATAGACAGCACAGCAAAAATTGGACATCCAGAGTGCATCAAACATGATTTAGAGCTTGTTTATGAAAAAAAGTTTTTTCTGTATTTCAATGTTGCAACTTGCTGAAAACTGTCCACAATGTTCATTTCATCTCAAATATACAGCACAGCAAAAAAATTGGACATCCAGAGTGCATCAAACATGATTTAGAGCTTGTTTATGGAAAAAAACTTTTTTTCTGTATTTCAATGTTGCAACTTGCTGAAAACTGTCCACAATGTTCATTTCATCTCAAATAGACAGCACAGCAAAAATTGGACATCCAGAGTGCATCAAACATGATTTAGAGCTTGTTTATGGAAAAAAACGTTTTTTTTTCTGTATTTCAATGTTGCAACTTGCTGAAAACTGTCCACAATGTTCATTTCATCTCAAATAGACAGCACAGCAAAAATTGGACATCCAGAGTGCATCAAACATGATTTAGAGCTTGTTTATGGAAAAAAAAAAACGTTTTTTCTGTATTTCAATGTTGCAACTTGCTGAAAACTGTCCACAATGTTCATTTCATCTCAAATATACAGCACAGCAAAAAATTGGACATCCAGAGTGCATCAAACATGATTTAGAGCTTGTTTATGGAAAAAAAACTTTTTTCTGTATTTCAATGTTGCAACTTGCTGAAAACTGTCCACAATGTTCATTTCATCTCAAATACACAGCACAGCAAAAAAAATGGACATAGTGCATCAAACATGATTTAGAGCTTGTTTATGGAATTTTTCTTTCTTTCTGTATTTCAATGTTGCAACTTGCTGAAAACTGTCCACAATGTTAATTTCATCTCAAATAGACAGCACAGCAAAAAAATTGGACATCCAGAGTGCATCAAACATGATTTAGAGCTTGTTTATGGAAAAACGTTTTTTCTGTATTTCAATGTTGCAACTTGCTGAAAACTGTCCACAATGTTCATTTCATCTCAAATATACAGCACAGCAAAAATTGGACATCCAGAGTGCATCAAACATGATTTAGAGCTTGTTTATGGAAAACATTTTTTTCTGTATTTCAATGTTGCAACTTGCTGAAAACTGTCCACAATGTTCATTTCATCTCAAATAGACAGCACAGCAAAAAAAATTGGACATCCAGAGTGCATCAAACATGATTTAGAGCTTGTTTATGGAAAAAAACGTTTTTTCTGTATTTCAATGTTGCAACTTGCTGAAAACTGTCCACAATGTTCATTTCATCTCAAATAGACAGCACAGCAAAAATTGGACATCCAGAGTGCATCAAACATGATTTAGAGCTTGTTTATGGAAAAAAAAACGTTTTTTCTGTATTTCAATGTTGCAACTTGCTGAAAACTGTCCACAATGTTCATTTCATCTCAAATATACAGCACAGCAAAAATTGGACATCCAGAGTGCATCAAACATGATTTAGAGCTTGTTTATGGAAAAAAACTTTTTTCTGTATTTCAATGTTGCAACTTGCTGAAAACTGTCCACAATGTTCATTTCATCTCAAATAGACAGCACAGCAAAAATTGGACATCCAGAGTGCATCAAACATGATTTAGAGCTTGTTTATGCAAAAAAATAATTTCTGTATTTCAATGTTGCAACTTGCTGAAAACTGTCCACAATGTTCATTTCATCTCAAATATACAGCACAGCAAAAAAATTGGACATCCAGAGTGCATCAAACATGATTTAGAGCTTGTTTATGGAAAAAAACGTTTTTTTCTGTATTTCAATGTTGCAACTTGCTGAAAACTGTCCACAATGTTCATTTCATCTCAAATAGACAGCACAGCAAAAATTGGACATCCAGAGTGCATCAAACATGATTTAGAGCTTGTTTATGGAAAAAAAACGTTTTTTTCTGTATTTCAATGTTGCAACTTGCTGAAAACTGTCCACAATGTTCATTTCATCTCAAATAGACAGCACAGCAAAAATTGGACATCCAGAGTGCATCAAACATGATTTAGAGCTTGTTTATGGAAAAAAAAAACGTTTTTTCTGTATTTCAATGTTGCAACTTGCTGAAAACTGTCCACAATGTTCATTTCATCTCAAATAGACAGCACAGCAAAAATTGGACATCCAGAGTGCATCAAACATGATTTAGAGCTTGTTTATGGAAAAAAAAACATTTTTTCTGTATTTCAATGTTGCAACTTGCTGAAAACTGTCCACAATGTTCATTTCATCTCAAATATACAGCACAGCAAAAATTGGACATCCAGAGTGCATCAAACATGATTTAGAGCTTGTTTATGGAAAAAAACGTTTTTTCTGTATTTCAATGTTGCAACTTGCTGAAAACTGTCCACAATGTTCATTTCATCTCAAATATACAAATAGACAGCACAGCAAAAATTGGACATCCAGAGTGCATCAAACATGATTTAGAGCTTGTTTATGGAAAAAAACGTTTTTTCTGTATTTCAATGTTGCAACTTGCTGAAAACTGTCCACAATGTTCATTTCATCTCAACTATACAGCACAGCAAAAATTGGACATCCAGAGTGCATCAAACATGATTTAGAGCTTGTTTATGGAAAAAAAAAACGTTTTTCTGTATTTCAATGTTGCAACTTGCTGAAAACTGTCCACAATGTTCATTTCATCTCAAATATACAGCACAGCAAAAATTGGACATCCAGAGTGCATCAAACATGATTTAGAGCTTGTTTATGGAAAAAAAAATTTTTTTCTGTATTTCAATGTTGCAACTTGCTGAAAACTGTCCACAATGTTCATTTCATCTCAAATAGACAGCACAGCAAAAATTGGACATCCAGAGTGCATCAAACATGATTTAGAGCTTGTTTATGGAAAAAAAAACGTTTTTTCTGTATTTCAATGTTGCAACTTGCTGAAAACTGTCCACAATGTTCATTTCATCTCAAATAGACAGCACAGCAAAAATTGGACATCCAGAGTGCATCAAACATGATTTAGAGCTTGTTTATGGAAAAAAAAAACGTTTTTTCTGTATTTCAATGTTGCAACTTGCTGAAAACTGTCCACAATGTTCATTTCATCTCAAATATACAGCACAGCAAAAAAAATGGACATCCAGAGTGCATCAAACATGATTTAGAGCTTGTTTATGGAAAAAAAGTTTTTTCTGTATTTCAATGTTGCAACTTGCTGAAAACTGTCCACAATGTTCATTTCATCTCAAATAGACAGCACAGCAAAAATTGGACATCCAGAGTGCATCAAACATGATTTAGAGCTTGTTTATGGAAAAAAACGTTTTTTTCTGTATTTCAATGTTGCAACTTGCTGAAAACTGTCCACAATGTTCATTTCATCTCAAATATACAGCACAGCTTGCAGAGTGAAAACTGTCCACAATGTTCATTTCAATCAAATAGACAGCACAGCAAAAATTGGACATCCAGAGTGCATCAAACATGATTTAGAGCTTGTTTATGGAAAAAAACGTTTTTTCTGTATTTCAATGTTGCAACTTGCTGAAAACTGTCCACAATGTTCATTTCATCTCAAATAGACAGCACAGCAAAAATTGGACATCCAGAGTGCATCAAACATGATTTAGAGCTTGTTTATGGAAAAAAAAAACTTTTTCTGTATTTCAATGTTGCAACTTGCTGAAAACTGTCCACAATGTTCATTTCATCTCAAATAGACAGCACAGCAAAAATTGGACATCCAGAGTGCATCAAACATGATTTAGAGCTTGTTTATGGAAAAAAAAAACTTTTTTCTGTATTTCAATGTTGCAACTTGCTGAAAACTGTCCACAATGTTCATTTCATCTCAAATAGACAGCACAGCAAAAATTGGACATCCAGAGTGCATCAAACATGATTTAGAGCTTGTTTATGGAAAAAATTTTTCTGTATTTCAATGTTGCAACTTGCTGAAAACTGTCCACAATGTTCATTTCATCTCAAATATACAGCACAGCAAAAATTGGACATCCAGAGTGCATCAAACATGATTTAGAGCTTGTTTATGGAAAAAAAAAACTTTTTTCTGTATTTCAATGTTGCAACTTGCTGAAAACTGTCCACAATGTTCATTTCATCTCAAATAGACAGCACAGCAAAAATTGGACATCCAGAGTGCATCAAACATGATTTAGAGCTTGTTTATGGAAAAAAACGTTTTTTCTGTATTTCAATGTTGCAACTTGCTGAAAACTGTCCACAATGTTCATTTCATCTCAAATATACAGCACAGCAGCACAGCAAAAAAATTGGACATCCAGAGTGCATCAAACATGATTTAGAGCTTGTTTATGGAAAAAAAAACTTTTTCTGTATTTCAAATGTTGCAACTTGCTGAAAACTGTCCACAATGTTCATTTCATCTCAAATAGACAGCACAGCAAAAATTGGACATCCAGAGTGCATCAAACATGATTTAGAGCTTGTTTATGGAAAAAACGTTTTTTCTGTATTTCAATGTTGCAACTTGCTGAAAACTGTCCACAATGTTCATTTCATCTCAAATATACAGCACAGCAAAAAATTGGACATCCAGAGTGCATCAAACATGATTTAGAGCTTGTTTATGGAAAAAAAACTTTTTCTGTATTTCAATGTTGCAACTTGCTGAAAACTGTCCACAATGTTCATTTCAATCTCAAATAGACAGCACAGCAAAAATTGGACATCCAGAGTGCATCAAACATGATTTAGAGCTTGTTTATGGAAAAAAAAGTTTTTTTCTGTATTTCAATGTTGCAACTTGCTGAAAACTGTCCACAATGTTCATTTCATCTCAAATAGACAGCACAGCAAAAAATTGGACATCCAGAGTGCATCAAACATGATTTAGAGCTTGTTTATGGAAAAAAAAACGTTTTTTCTGTATTTCAATGTTGCAACTTGCTGAAAACTGTCCACAATGTTCATTTCATCTCAAATATACAGCACAGCAAAAATTGGACATCCAGAGTGCATCAAACATGATTTAGAGCTTGTTTATGGAAAAAAAACTTTTTTCTGTATTTCAATGTTGCAACTTGCTGAAAACTGTCCACAATGTTCATTTCATCTCAAATAGACAGCACAGCAAAAATTGGACATCCAGAGTGCATCAAACATGATTTAGAGCTTGTTTATGGAAAAAACGTTTTTTCTGTATTTCAATGTTGCAACTTGCTGAAAACTGTCCACAATGTTCATTTCATCTCAAATATACAGCACAGCAAAAATTGGACATCCAGAGTGCATCAAACATGATTTAGAGCTTGTTTATGGAAAAAACGTTTTTTTCTGTATTTCAATGTTGCAACTTGCTGAAAACTGTCCACAATGTTCATTTCATCTCAAATAGACAGCACAGCAAAAATTGGACATCCAGAGTGCATCAAACATGATTTAGAGCTTGTTTATGGAAAAAAAAACGTTTTTTCTGTATTTCAATGTTGCAACTTGCTGAAAACTGTCCACAATGTTCATTTCATCTCAAATAGACAGCACAGCAAAAATTGGACATCCAGAGTGCATCAAACATGATTTAGAGCTTGTTTATGGAAAAAAAAAACATTTTTTCTGTATTTCAATGTTGCAACTTGCTGAAAACTGTCCACAATGTTCATTTCATCTCAAATAGACAGCACAGCAAAAATTGGACATCCAGAGTGCATCAAACATGATTTAGAGCTTGTTTATGGAAAAAAAAACGTTTTTCTGTATTTCAATGTTGCAACTTGCTGAAAACTGTCCACAATGTTCATTTCATCTCAAATATACAGCACAGCAAAAAATTGGACATCCAGAGTGCATCAAACATGATTTAGAGCTTGTTTATGGAAAAAAACTTTTTTCTGTATTTCAATGTTGCAACTTGCTGAAAACTGTCCACAATGTTCATTTCATCTCAAATAGACAGCACAGCAAAAATTGGACATCCAGAGTGCATCAAACATGATTTAGAGCTTGTTTATGGAAAAAAAAATTTTATTTCTGTTGCATTGCTTGTCCACAATGTTGCAACTTGCTGAAAACTGTCCACAATGTTCATTTCATCTCAAATAGACAGCACAGCAAAAAAATTGGACATCCAGAGTGCATCAAACATGATTTAGAGCTTGTTTATGGAAAAAACGTTTTTTCTGTATTTCAATGTTGCAACTTGCTGAAAACTGTCCACAATGTTCATTTCATCTCAAATAGACAGCACAGCAAAAATTGGACATCCAGTGCATCAAACATGATTTAGAGCTTGTTTATGGAAAAAAAAAACGTTTTTTCTGTATTTCAATGTTGCAACTTGCTGAAAACTGTCCACAATGTTCATTTCATCTCAAATAGACAGCACAGCAAAAATTGGACATCCAGAGTGCATCAAACATGATTTAGAGCTTGTTTATGGAAAAAAAAAACATTTTTTCTGTATTTCAATGTTGCAACTTGCTGAAAACTGTCCACAATGTTCATTTCATCTCAAATAGACAGCACAGCAAAAATTGGACATCCAGAGTGCATCAAACATGATTTAGAGCTTGTTTATGGAAAAAAACTTTTTTCTGTATTTCAATGTTGCAACTTGCTGAAAACTGTCCACAATGTTCATCTCAAATAGACAGCACAGCAAAAAATTGGACATCCAGAGTGCATCAAACATGATTTAGAGCTTGTTTATGGAAAAAAACTTTTTTCTGTATTTCAATGAACAACTTGCTGAAAACTGTCCACAATGTTCATTTCATCACAAATAGACAGCACAGCAAAAATTGGACATCCAGAGTGCATCAAACATGATTTAGAGCTTGTTTATGGATTTTTTTTTTTCTGTATTTCAATGTTGCAACTTGCTGAAAACTGTCCACAATGTTCATTTCATCTCAAATAGACAGCACAGCAAAAATTGGACATCCAGAGTGCATCAAACATGATTTAGAGCTTGTTTATGGAAAAAAACGTTTTTTCTGTATTTCAATGTTGCAACTTGCTGAAAACTGTCCACAATGTTCATTTCATCTCAAATAGACAGCACAGCAAAAAATGGACATCCAGAGTGCATCAAACATGATTTAGAGCTTGTTTATGGAAAAAAACTTTTTTTCTGTATTTCAATGTTGCAACTTGCTGAAAACTGTCCACAATGTTCATTTCATCTCAAATAGACAGCACAGCAAAAATTGGACATCCAGAGTGCATCAAACATGATTTAGAGCTTGTTTATGGAAAAAAAGTTTTTCTGTATTTCAATGTTGCAACTTGCTGAAAACTGTCCACAATGTTCATTTCATCTCAAATAGACAGCACAGCAAAAATTGGACATCCAGTGCATCAAACATGATTTAGAGCTTGTTTATGCAAAAAAACTTTTTTTCTGTATTTCAATGTTGCAACTTGCTGAAAACTGTCCACAATGTTCATTTCATCTTAAATAGACAGCACAGCAAAAATTGGACATCCAGAGTGCATCAAACATGATTTAGAGCTTGTTTATGGAAAAAAACTTTTTCTGTATTTCAATGTTGCAACTTGCTGAAAACTGTCCACAATGTTCATTTCATCTCAAATAGACAGCACAGCAAAAAATGGACATCCAGAGTGCATCAAACATGATTTAGAGCTTGTTTATGGAAAAAAAACGTTTTTTCTGTATTTCAATGTTGCAACTTGCTGAAAACTGTCCACAATGTTCATTTCATATCAAATATAGGGCATAGCAAAAAAATTGGACATCCAGAGTGCATCAAACATGATTTAGAGCTTGTTTATGGAAAAAAAAACTTTTTTTCTGTATTTCAATGTTGCAACTTGCTGAAAACTGTCCACAATGTTCATTTCATCTCAAATAGACAGCACAGCAAAAATTGGACATCCAGAGTGCATCAAACATGATTTAGAGCTTGTTTATGGAAAAAAACTTTTTTTCTGTATTTCAATGTTGCAACTTGCTGAAAACTGTCCACAATGTTCATTTCATCTCAAATAGACAGCACAGCAAAAATTGGACATCCAGAGTGCATCAAACATGATTTAGAGCTTGTTTATGGAAAAAAACTTTTTTCTGTATTTCAATGTTGCAACTTGCTGAAAACTGTCCACAATGTTCATTTCATCTCAAATAGACAGCACAGCAAAAATTGGACATCCAGAGTGCATCAAACATGATTTAGAGCTTGTTTATGGAAAAAAACGTTTTTTCTGTATTTCAATGTTGCAACTTGCTGAAAACTGTCCACAATGTTCATTTCATCTCAAATAGACAGCACAGCAAAAAATTGGACATCCAGAGTGCATCAAACATGATTTAGAGCTTGTTTATGGAAAAAAACTTTTTTCTGTATTTCAATGTTGCAACTTGCTGAAAACTGTCCACAATGTTCATTTCATCTCAAATAGACAGCACAGCAAAAATTGGACATCCAGAGTGCATCAAACATGATTTAGAGCTTGTTTATGGAAAAAAAAAAAGTTTTTTTTCTGTATTTCAATGTTGCAACTTGCTGAAAACTGTCCACAATGTTCATTTCATCTCAAATAGACAGCACAGCAAAAAATTGGACATCCAGAGTGCATCAAACATGATTTAGAGCTTGTTTATGGAAAAAAAAAAATTTTTTCTGTATTTCAATGTTGCAACTTGCTGAAAACTGTCCACAATGTTCATTTCATCTCAAATAGACAGCACAGCAAAAATTGGACATCCAGAGTGCATCAAACATGATTTAGAGCTTGTTTATGGAAAAAAACTTTTTTTCTGTATTTCAATGTTGCAACTTGCTGAAAACTGTCCACAATGTTCATTTCATCTCAAATAGACAGCACAGCAAAAAATGGATATACAGAGTGCATCAAACATGATTTAGAGCTTGTTTATGCAAAAAAACGTTGTTTCTGTATTTCAATGTTGCAACTTGCGGAAAACTGTCCACAATGTTCATTTCATCTCAAATAGACAGCACAGCAAAAATTGGACATCCAGAGTGCAATCAAACATGATTTAGAGCTTGTTTATGGAAAAAAACTTTTTTCTGTATTTCAATGTTGCAACTTGCTGAAAACTGTCCACAATGTTCATTTCATCTCAAATAGACAGCACAGCAAAAAAAATTGGACATCCAGAGTGCATCAAACATGATTTAGAGCTTGTTTATGGAAAAAAAACTTTTTCTGTATTTCAATGTTGCAACTTGCTGAAAACTGTCCACAATGTTCATTTCATCTCAAATAGACAGCACAGCAAAAATTGGACATCCAGAGTGCATCAAACATGATTTAGAGCTTGTTTATGGAAAAAACTTTTTTCTGTATTTCAATGTTGCAACTTGCTGAAAACTGTCCACAATGTTCATTTCATCTCAAATAGACAGCACAGCAAAAAATTGGACATCCAGAGTGCATCAAACATGATTTAGAGCTTGTTTATGGAAAAAAAAACGTTTTTTTGTATTTTCATGTTGCAACTTGCTGAAAACTGTCCACAATGTTCATTTCATCTCAAATAGACAGCACAGCAAAAATTGGACATCCAGAGTGCATCAAACATGATTTAGAGCTTGTTTATGGAAAAAAAAAACTTTTCTGTATTTCAATGTTGCAACTTGCTGAAAACTGTCCACAATGTTCATTTCATCTCAAATAGACAGCACAGCAAAAATTGGACATCCAGAGTGCATCAAACATGATTTAGAGCTTGTTTATGGAAAAAACGTTTTTTCTGTATTTCAATGTTGCAACTTGCTGAAAACTGTCCACAATGTTCATTTCATCTCAAATAGACAGCACAGCAAAAAATTGGACATCCAGAGTGCATCAAACATGATTTAGAGCTTGTTTATGGAAAAAAACTTTTTTCTGTATTTCAATGTTGCAACTTGCTGAAAACTGTCCACAATGTTCATTTCATCTCAAATAGACAGCACAGCAAAAATTGGACATCCAGAGTGCATCAAACATGATTTAGAGCTTGTTTATGGAAAAAAACTTTTTCTGTATTTCAATGTTGCAACTTGCTGAAAACTGTCCACAATGTTCATTTCATCTCAAATAGACAGCACAGCAAAAATTGGACATCCAGAGTGCATCAAACATGATTTAGAGCTTGTTTATGGAAAAAAAACTTTTTCTGTATTTCAATGTTGCAACTTGCTGAAAACTGTCCACAATGTTCATTTCATCTCAAATATACAGCACAGCAAAATTAGGACATCCAGAGTGCAATCAAAAAACTGTCCACAATGTTAATTTCAATCTCAAATAGACAGCACAGCAAAAATTGGACATCCAGAGTGCATCAAACATGATTTAGAGCTTGTTTATGGAAAAAACGTTTTTTTTTCTGTATTTCAATGTTGCAACTTGCTGAAAACTGTCCACAATGTTCATTTCATCTCAAATATACAGCACAGCAAAAATTGGACATCCAGAGTGCATCAAACATGATTTAGAGCTTGTTTATGGAAAAAAACTTTTTTCTGTATTTCAATGTTGCAACTTGCTGAAAACTGTCCACAATGTTCATTTCATCTCAAATAGACAGCACAGCAAAAAAATTGGACATCCAGAGTGCATCAAACATGATTTAGAGCTTGTTTATGGAAAAAACGTTTTTTCTGTATTTCAATGTTGCAACTTGCTGAAAACTGTCCACAATGTTCATTTCATCTCAAATATACAGCGCAGCAAAATTAGGACATCCAGAGTGCAATCAAAAAACTGTCCACAATGTTAATTTCAATCTCAAATAGACAGCACAGCAAAAATTGGACATCCAGAGTGCATCAAACATGATTTAGAGCTTGTTTATGGAAAAAACGTTTTTTCTGTATTTCAATGTTGCAACTTGCTGAAAACTGTCCACAATGTTCATTTCATCTCAAATAGACAGCACAGCAAAAATTGGACATCCAGAGTGCATCAAACATGATTTAGAGCTTGTTTATGGAAAAAACGTTTTTTCTGTATTTCAATGTTGCAACTTGCTGAAAACTGTCCACAATGTTCATTTCATCTCAAATAGACAGCACAGCAAAAATTGGACATCCAGAGTGCATCAAACATGATTTAGAGCTTGTTTATGGAAAAAAACTTTTTCTGTATTTCAATGTTGCAACTTGCTGAAAACTGTCCACAATGTTCATTTCATCTCAAATAGACAGCACAGCAAAAATTGGACATCCAGAGTGCATCAAACATGATTTAGAGCTTGTTTATGGAAAAAAAAAACGTTTTTCTGTATTTCAATGTTGCAACTTGCTGAAAACTGTCCACAATGTTCATTTCATCTCAAATAGACAGCACAGCAAAAATTGGACATCCAGAGTGCATCAAACATGATTTAGAGCTTGTTTATGGAAAAAAACTTTTTCTGTATTTCAATGTTGCAACTTGCTGAAAACTGTCCACAATGTTCATTTCATCTCAAATAGACAGCACAGCAAAAATTGGACATCCAGAGTGCATCAAACATGATTTAGAGCTTGTTTATGGAAAAAAACTTTTTCTGTATTTCAATGTTGCAACTTGCTGAAAACTGTCCACAATGTTCATTTCAATCTCAAATAGACAGCACAGCAAAAATTGGACATCTAGAGTGCATCAAACATGATTTAGAGCTTGTTTATGGAAAAAAAAACATTTTCTGTATTTCAATGTTGCAACTTGCTGAAAACTGTCCACAATGTTCATTTCATCTCAAATATACAGTATACAGCACAGCAAAAATTGGACATCCAGAGTGCATCAAACATGATTTAGAGCTTGTTTATGGAAAAAAACGTTTTTTTCTGTATTTCAATGTTGCAACTTGCTGAAAACTGTCCACAATGTTCATTTCATCTCAAATATACAGCACAGCAAAAAAAAATGGACATCCAGAGTGCATCAAACATGATTTAGAGCTTGTTTATGGAAAAAAACTTTTTCTGTATTTCAATGTTGCAACTTGCTGAAAACTGTCCACAATGTTCATTTCATCTCAAATAGACAGCACAGCAAAAATTGGACATCCAGAGTGCATCAAACATGATTTAGAGCTTGTTTATGGAAAAAAAAATTTTTTCTGTATTTCAATGTTGCAACTTGCTGAAAACTGTCCACAATGTTCATTTCATCTCAAATAGACAGCACAGCAAAAATTGGACATCCAGAGTGCATCAAACATGATTTAGAGCTTGTTTATGGAAAAAAAACTTTTTCTGTATTTCAATGTTGCAACTTGCTGAAAACTGTCCACAATGTTCATTTCATCTCAAATAGACAGCACAGCAAAAATTGGACATCCAGAGTGCATCAAACATGATTTAGAGCTTGTTTATGGAAAAAAAAGTTTTTTCTGTATTTCAATGTTGCAACTTGCTGAAAACTGTCCACAATGTTCATTTCATCTCAAATAGACAGCACAGCAAAAAATTGGACATCCAGAGTGCATCAAACATGATTTAGAGCTTGTTTATGGAAAAAAACTTTTTTCTGTATTTCAATGTTGCAACTTGCTGAAAACTGTCCACAATGTTCATTTCATCTCAAATAGACAGCACAGCAAAAATTGGACATCCAGAGTGCATCAAACATGATTTAGAGCTTGTTTATGGAAAAAAAAAAAAATTTCTGTATTTCAATGTTGCAACTTGCTGAAAACTGTCCACAATGTTCATTTCATCTCAAATAGACAGCACAGCAAAAATTGGACATCCAGAGTGCATCAAACATGATTTAGAGCTTGTTTATGGAAAAAAACTTTTTCTGTATTTCAATGTTGCAACTTGCTGAAAACTGTCCACAATGTTCATTTCATCTCAAATAGACAGCACAGCAAAAATTGGACATCCAGAGTGCATCAAACATGATTTAGAGCTTGTTTATGGAAAAAACGTTTTTCTGTATTTCAATGTTGCAACTTGCTGAAAACTGTCCACAATGTTCATTTCATCTCAAATATTTCACAGCACATAGGACATCCACAGATTTAGAGCAAGCAAAAAAAACTGTCCACAATGTGGACATCTCAGAGTGCATCAAACATGATTTAGAGCTTGTTTATGGAAAAAACGTTTTTTCTGTATTTCAATGTTGCAACTTGCTGAAAACTGTCCACAATGTTCATTTCATCTCAAATAGACAGCACAGCAAAAATTGGACATCCAGAGTGCATCAAACATGATTTAGAGCTTGTTTATGGAAAAAAACTTTTTTCTGTATTTCAATGTTGCAACTTGCTGAAAACTGTCCACAATGTTCATTTCATCTCAAATAGACAGCACAGCAAAAATTGGACATCCAGAGTGCATCAAACATGATTTAGAGCTTGTTTATGGAAAAAAAAAACGTTTTTTCTGTATTTCAATGTTGCAACTTGCTGAAAACTGTCCACAATGTTCATTTCATCTCAAATAGACAGCACAGCAAAAATTGGACATCCAGAGTGCATCAAACATGATTTAGAGCTTGTTTATGGAAAAAAACTTTTTTCTGTATTTCAATGTTGCAACTTGCTGAAAACTGTCCACAATGTTCATTTCATCTCAAATATACAGCACAGCAAAAATTGGACATCCAGAGTGCATCAAACATGATTTAGAGCTTGTTTATGGAAAAAACGTTTTTTCTGTATTTCAATGTTGCAACTTGCTGAAAACTGTCCACAATGTTCATTTCATCTCAAATAGACAGCACAGCAAAAATTGGACATCCAGAGTGCATCAAACATGATTTAGAGCTTGTTTATGGAAAAACAACTTTTTCTGTATTTCAATGTTGCAACTTGCTGAAAACTGTCCACAATGTTCATTTCATCTCAAATAGACAGCACAGCAAAAATTGGACATCCAGAGTGCATCAAACATGATTTAGAGCTTGTTTATGGAAAAAAACTTTTTTCTGTATTTCAATGTTGCAACTTGCTGAAAACTGTCCACAATGTTCATTTCATCTCAAATAGACAGCACAGCAAAAATTGGACATCCAGAGTGCATCAAACATGATTTAGAGCTTGTTTATGGAAAAAAACGTTTTTCTGTATTTCAATGTTGCAACTTGCTGAAAACTGTCCACAATGTTCATTTCATCTCAAATAGACAGCACAGCAAAAATTGGACATCCAGAGTGCATCAAACATGATTTAGAGCTTGTTTATGGAAAAAACTTTTTTTCTGTATTTCAATGTTGCAACTTGCTGAAAACTGTCCACAATGTTCATTTCATCTCAAATAGACAGCACAGCAAAAATTGGACATCCAGAGTGCATCAAACATGATTTAGAGCTTGTTTATGGAAAAAAAAAAACGTTTTTTCTGTATTTCAATGTTGCAACTTGCTGAAAACTGTCCACAATGTTCATTTCATCTCAAATAGACAGCACAGCAAAAAATTGGACATCCAGAGTGCATCAAACATGATTTAGAGCTTGTTTATGGAAAAAAACTTTTTCTGTATTTCAATGTTGCAACTTGCTGAAAACTGTCCACAATGTTCATTTCATCTCAAATACACAGCACAGCAAAAAATTGGACATCCAGAGTGCATCAAACATGATTTAGAGCTTGTTTATGGAAAAAAAAAAATTTTCTGTATTTCAATGTTGCAACTTGCTGAAAACTGTCCACAATGTTCATTTCATCTCAAATAGACAGCACAGCAAAAATTGGACATCCAGAGTGCATCAAACATGATTTAGAGCTTGTTTATGGAAAAAACGTTTTTTCTGTATTTCAATGTTGCAACTTGCTGAAAACTGTCCACAATGTTCATTTCATCTCAAATAGACAGCACAGCAAAAATTGGACATCCAGAGTGCATCAAACATGATTTAGAGCTTGTTTATGGAAAAAAACTTTTTTTCTGTATTTCAATGTTGCAACTTGCTGAAAACTGTCCACAATGTTCATTTCATCTCAAATAGACAGCACAGCAAAAATTGGACATCCAGAGTGCATCAAACATGATTTAGAGCTTGTTTATGGAAAAAAAAAAACGTTTTTTCTGTATTTCAATGTTGCAACTTGCTGAAAACTGTCCACAATGTTCATTTCATCTCAAATAGACAGCACAGCAAAAATTGGACATCCAGAGTGCATCAAACATGATTTAGAGCTTGTTTATGGAAAAAAACTTTTTCTGTATTTCAATGTTGCAACTTGCTGAAAACTGTCCACAATGTTCATTTCATCTCAAATAGACAGCACAGCAAAAATTGGACATCCAGAGTGCATCAAACATGATTTAGAGCTTGTTTATGGAAAAAAAAACGTTTTTCTGTATTTCAATGTTGCAACTTGCTGAAAACTGTCCACAATGTTCATTTCATCTCAAATAGACAGCACAGCAAAAATTGGACATCCAGAGTGCATCAAACATGATTTAGAGCTTGTTTATGGAAAAAAAACTTTTTTCTGTATTTCAATGTTGCAACTTGCTGAAAACTGTCCACAATGTTCATTTCATCTCAAATAGACAGCACAGCAAAAATTGGACATCCAGAGTGCATCAAACATGATTTAGAGCTTGTTTATGGAAAAAAAACTTTTTCTGTATTTCAATGTTGCAACTTGCTGAAAACTGTCCACAATGTTCATTTCATCTCAAATAGACAGCACAGCAAAAATTGGACATCCAGAGTGCATCAAACATGATTTAGAGCTTGTTTATGGAAAAAACTTTTTCTGTATTTCAATGTTGCAACTTGCTGAAAACTGTCCACAATGTTCATTTCATCTCAAATAGACAGCACAGCAAAAATTGGACATCCAGAGTGCATCAAACATGATTTAGAGCTTGTTTATGGAAAAAAAAACGTTTTTTCTGTATTTCAATGTTGCAACTTGCTGAAAACTGTCCACAATGTTCATTTCATCTCAAATAGACAGCACAGCAAAAATTGGACATCCAGAGTCCAGTCAAACATGATTTAGAGCTTGTTTATGGAAAAAAAACTTTTTTCTGTATTTCAATGTTGCAACTTGCTGAAAACTGTCCACAATGTTCATTTCATCTCAAATAGACAGCACAGCAAAAATTGGACATCCAGAGTGCATCAAACATGATTTAGAGCTTGTTTATGGAAAAATACGTTTTTTCTGTATTTCAATGTTGCAACTTGCTGAAAACTGTCCACAATGTTCATTTCATCTCAAATATACAGCGCAGCAAAATTAGGACATCCAGAGTGCAATCAAAAAACTGTCCACAATGTTAATTTCAATCTCAAATAGACAGAACAGCAAAAATTGGACATCTAGAGTGCATCAAACATGATTTAGAGCTTGTTTATGGAAAAAACGTTTTTTTCTATATTTCAATGTTGCAACTTGCTGAAAACTGTCCACAATGTTCATTTCATCTCAAATAGACAGCACAGCAAAAATTGGACATCCAGAGTGCATCAAACATGATTTAGAGCTTGTTTATGGAAAAATACGTTTTTTTTTTCTGTATTTCAATGTTGCAACTTGCTGAAAACTGTCCACAATGTTCATTTCATCTCAAATAGACAGCACAGCAAAAATTGGACATCCAGAGTGCATCAAACATGATTTAGAGCTTGTTTATGGAAAAAAAACTTTTTTCTGTATTTCAATGTTGCAACTTGCTGAAAACTGTCCACAATGTTCATTTCATCTCAAATAGACAGCACAGCAAAAATTGGACATCCAGAGTGCATCAAACATGATTTAGAGCTTGTTTATGGAAAAAAAACGTTTTTTCTGTATTTCAATGTTGCAACTTGCTGAAAACTGTCCACAATGTTCATTTCATCTCAAATAGACAGCACAGCAAAAATTGGACATCCAGAGTGCATCAAACATGATTTAGAGCTTGTTTATGGAAAAAAAACTTTTTTTCTGTATTTCAATGTTGCAACTTGCTGAAAACTGTCCACAATGTTCATTTCATCTCAAATAGACAGCACAGCAAAAATTGGACATCCAGAGTGCATCAAACATGATTTAGAGCTTGTTTATGGAAAAAAAAAACTTTTTTTGTATTTCAATGTTGCAACTTGCTGAAAACTGTCCACAATGTTCATTTCATCTCAAATAGACAGCACAGCAAAAATTGGACATCCAGAGTGCATCAAACATGATTTAGAGCTTGTTTATGGAAAAACGTTTTTTCTGTATTTCAATGTTGCAACTTGCTGAAAACTGTCCACAATGTTCATTTCATCTCAAATAGACAGCACAGCAAAAAATTGGACATCCAGAGTGCATCAAACATGATTTAGAGCTTGTTTATGGAAAAAAACTTTTTTTTCTGTATTTCAATGTTGCAACTTGCTGAAAACTGTCCACAATGTTCATTTCATCTCAAATAGACAGCACAGCAAAAATTGGACATCCAGAGTGCATCAAACATGATTTAGAGCTTGTTTATGGAAAAAAAACATTTTCTGTATTTCAATGTTGCAACTTGCTGAAAACTGTCCACAATGTTCATTTCATCTCAAATAGACAGCACAGCAAAAATTGGACATCCAGAGTGCATCAAACATGATTTAGAGCTTGTTTATGGAAAAAAAACTTTTTTTCTGTATTTCAATGTTGCAACTTGCTGAAAACTGTCCACAATGTTCATTTCATCTCAAATAGACAGCACAGCAAAAATTGGACATCCAGAGTGCATGATTTAGAGCTTGTTTATGGAAAAAAGTTTTTTCTGTATTTCAATGTTGCAACTTGCTGAAAACTGTCCACAATGTTCATTTCATCTCAAATAGACAGCACAGCAAAAATTGGACATCCAGAGTGCATCAAACATGATTTAGAGCTTGTTTATGGAAAAAAACTTTTTTCTGTATTTCAATGTTGCAACTTGCTGAAAACTGTCCACAATGTTCATTTCATCTCAAATAGACAGCACAGCAAAAATTGGACATCCAGAGTGCATCAAACATGATTTAGAGCTTGTTTATGGAAAAAAAAAATTTTTCTGTATTTCAATGTTGCAACTTGCTGAAAACTGTCCACAATGTTCATTTCATCTCAAATAGACAGCACAGCAAAAATTGGACATCCAGAGTGCATCAAACATGATTTAGAGCTTGTTTATGGAAAAAAAACTTTTTTTCTGTATTTCAATGTGGCAACTTGCTGAAAACTGTCCACAATGTTCATTTCATCACAAATAGACAGCACAGCAAAAATTGGACATCCAGAGTGCATCAAACATGATTTAGAGCTTGTTTATGGAAAAAAAACTTTTTCTGTATTTCAATGTTGCAACTTGCTGAAAACTGTCCACAATGTTCATTTCATCTCAAATAGACAGCACAGCAAAAATTGGACATCCAGAGTGCATCAAACATGATTTAGAGCTTGTTTATGGAAAAAAAAAACATTTTTCTGTATTTCAATGTTGCAACTTGCTGAAAACTGTCCACAATGTTCATTTCATCTCAAATAGACAGCACAGCAAAAATTGGACATCCAGAGTGCATCAAACATGATTTAGAGCTTGTTTATGGAAAAAAACTTTTTCTGTATTTCAATGTTGCAACTTGCTGAAAACTGTCCACAATGTTCATTTCATCTCAAATAGACAGCACAGCAAAAATTGGACATCCAGAGTGCATCAAACATGATTTAGAGCTTGTTTATGGAAGAAAAAAAAGTTTTTTTGTATTTCAATGTTGCAACTTGCTGAAAACTGTCCACAATGTTCATTTCATCTCAAATAGACAGCACAGCAAAAATTGGACATCCAGAGTGCATCAAACATGATTTAGAGCTTGTTTATGGAAAAACAACTTTTTCTGTATTTCAATGTTGCAACTTGCTGAAAACTGTCCACAATGTTCATTTCATCTCAAATAGACAGCACAGCAAAAATTGGACATCCAGAGTGCAATCAAACATGATTTAGAGCTTGTTTATGGAAAAACAACTTTTTCTGTATTTCAATGTTGCAACTTGCTGAAAACTGTCCACAATGTTCATTTCATCTCAAATAGACAGCACAGCAAAAATTGGACATCCAGAGTGCATCAAACATGATTTAGAGCTTGTTTATGGAAAAAAACGTTTTTTCTGTATTTCAATGTTGCAACTTGCTGAAAACTGTCCACAATGTTCATTTCATCTCAAATAGACAGCACAGCAAAAATTGGACATCCAGTGCATCAAACATGATTTAGAGCTTGTTTATGGAAAAAAACTTTTTTCTGTATTTCAATGTTGCAACTTGCTGAAAACTGTCCACAATGTTCATTTCATCTCAAATAGACAGCACAGCAAAAATTGGACATCCAGAGTGCATCAAACATGATTTAGAGCTTGTTTATGCAAAAAAACGTTTTTTCTGTATTTCAATGTTGCAACTTGCTGAAAACTGTCCACAATGTTCATTTCATCTCAAATAGACAGCACAGCAAAAATTGGACATCCAGAGTGCATCAAACATGATTTAGAGCTTGTTTATGGAAAAAAAACTTTTTTTCTGTATTTCAATGTTGCAACTTGCTGAAAACTGTCCACAATGTTCATTTCATCTCAAATAGACAGCACAGCAAAAATTGGACATCCAGAGTGCATCAAACATGATTTAGAGCTTGTTTATGGAAAAAAACTTTTTTCTGTATTTCAATGTTGCAACTTGCTGAAAACTGTCCACAATGTTCATTTCATCTCAAATATACAGCACAGCAAAAAAAATTGGACATCCAGAGTGCATCAAACATGATTTAGAGCTTGTTTATGAAAAAAAGTTTTTTCTGTATTTCAATGTTGCAACTTGCTGAAAACTGTCCACAATGTTCATTTCATCTCAAATAGACAGCACAGCAAAAATTGGACATCCAGAGTGCATCAAACATGATTTAGAGCTTGTTTATGGAAAAAAAAAATTTCTGTATTTCAATGTTGCAACTTGCTGAAAACTGTCCACAATGTTCATTTCATCTCAAATAGACAGCACAGCAAAAATTGGACATCCAGAGTGCATCAAACATGATTTAGAGCTTGTTTATGGAAAAACAACTTTTTCTGTATTTCAATGTTGCAACTTGCTGAAAACTGTCCACAATGTTCATTTCATCTCAAATAGACAGCACAGCAAAAATTGGACATCCAGAGTGCATCAAACATGATTTAGAGCTTGTTTATGGAAAAAAACGTTTTTTCTGTATTTCAATGTTGCAACTTGCTGAAAACTGTCCACAATGTTCATTTCATCTCAAATAGACAGCACAGCAAAAATTGGACATCCAGAGTGCATCAAACATGATTTAGAGCTTGTTTATGGAAAAAAAAACATTTTTTCTGTATTTCAATGTTGCAACTTGCTGAAAACTGTCCACAATGTTCATTTCATCTCAAATAGACAGCACAGCAAAAATTGGACATCCAGAGTGCATCAAACATGATTTAGAGCTTGTTTATGGAAAAAAACGTTTTTTCTGTATTTCAATGTTGCAACTTGCTGAAAACTGTCCACAATGTTCATTTCATCTCAAATAGACAGCACAGCAAAAATTGGACATCCAGAGTGCATCAAACATGATTTAGAGCTTGTTTATGGAAAAAAAGTTTTTTCTGTATTTCAATGTTGCAACTTGCTGAAAACTGTCCACAATGTTCATTTCATCTCAAATAGACAGCACAGCAAAAATTGGCATCCAGAGTGCATCAAACATGATTTAGAGCTTGTTTATGGAAAAAAACTTTTTCTGTATTTCAATGTTGCAACTTGCTGAAAACTGTCCACAATGTTCATTTCATCTCAAATAGACAGCACAGCAAAAATTGGACATCCAGAGTGCATCAAACATGATTTAGAGCTTGTTTATGGAAAAAAAAACTTTTTCTGTATTTCAATGTTGCAACTTGCTGAAAACTGTCCACAATGTTCATTTCATCTCAAATAGACAGCACAGCAAAAATTGGACATCCAGAGTGCATCAAACATGATTTAGAGCTTGTTTATGGAAAAAACGTTTTTCTGTATTTCAATGTTGCAACTTGCTGAAAACTGTCCACAATGTTCATTTCATCTCAAATAGACAGCACAGCAAAAATTGGACATCCAGAGTGCATCAAACATGATTTAGAGCTTGTTTATGCAAAAAAACGTTTTTTCTGTATTTCAATGTTGCAACTTGCTGAAAACTGTCCACAATGTTCATTTCATCTCAAATAGACAGCACAGCAAAAATTGGACATCCAGAGTGCATCAAACATGATTTAGAGCTTGTTTATGGAAAAAAACTTTTTCTGTATTTCAATGTTGCAACTTGCTGAAAACTGTCCACAATGTTCATTTCATCTCAAATAGACAGCACAGCAAAAATTGGACATCCAGAGTGCATCAAACATGATTTAGAGCTTGTTTATGGAAAAAACGTTTTTTCTGTATTTCAATGTTGCAACTTGCTGAAAACTGTCCACAATGTTCATTTCATCTCAAATAGACAGCACAGCAAAAATTGGACATCCAGAGTGCATCAAACATGATTTAGAGCTTGTTTATGGAAAAACAACTTTTTCTGTATTTCAATGTTGCAACTTGCTGAAAACTGTCCACAATGTTCATTTCATCTCAAATAGACAGCACAGCAAAAATTGGACATCCAGAGTGCATCAAACATGATTTAGAGCTTGTTTATGGAAAAAAACTTTTTCTGTATTTCAATGTTGCAACTTGCTGAAAACTGTCCACAATGTTCATTTCATCTCAAATAGACAGCACAGCAAAAATTGGACATCCAGAGTGCATCAAACATGATTTAGAGCTTGTTTATGGAAAAAAAAAACGTTTTTTTTCTGTATTTCAATGTTGCAACTTGCTGAAAACTGTCCACAATGTTCATTTCATCTCAAATAGACAGCACAGCAAAAATTGGACATCCAGAGTGCATCAAACATGATTTAGAGCTTGTTTATGGAAAAAACCCTTTTTCTGTATTTCAATGTTGCAACTTGCTGAAAACTGTCCACAATGTTCATTTCATCTCAAATAGACAGCACAGCAAAAATTGGACATCCAGAGTGCATCAAACATGATTTAGAGCTTGTTTATGGAAAAAAAAAAAGTTTTTTCTGTATTTCAATGTTGCAACTTGCTGAAAACTGTCCACAATGTTCATTTCATCTCAAATAGACAGCACAGCAAAAAATTGGACATCCAGAGTGCATCAAACATGATTTAGAGCTTGTTTATGGAAAAAAACTTTTTTCTGTATTTCAATGTTGCAACTTGCTGAAAACTGTCCACAATGTTCATTTCATCTCAAATAGACAGCACAGCAAAAATTGGACATCCAGAGTCCAGTCAAACATGATTTAGAGCTTGTTTATGATTTTTTCTTTTTCTGTATTTCAATGTTGCAACTTGCTGAAAACTGTCCACAATGTTCATTTCATCTCAAATAGACAGCACAGCAAAAATTGGACATCCAGAGTGCATCAAACATGATTTAGAGCTTGTTTATGGAAAAAAACTTTTTCTGTATTTCAATGTTGCAACTTGCTGAAAACTGTCCACAATGTTCATTTCATCTCAAATAGACAGCACAGCAAAAATTGGACATCCAGAGTGCATCAAACATGATTTAGAGCTTGTTTATGGAAAAAAATTTTTTTCTGTATTTCAATGTTGCAACTTGCTGAAAACTGTCCACAATGTTCATTTCATCTCAAATAGACAGCACAGCAAAAATTGGACATCCAGAGTGCATCAAACATGATTTAGAGCTTGTTTATGGAAAAAAACTTTTTCTGTATTTCAATGTTGCAACTTGCTGAAAACTGTCCACAATGTTCATTTCATCTCAAATAGACAGCACAGCAAAAATTGGACATCCAGAGTGCATCAAACATGATTTAGAGCTTGTTTATGGAAAAAAGTTTTTTTCTGTATTTCAATGTTGCAACTTGCTGAAAACTGTCCACAATGTTCATTTCATCTCAAATATACAGCACAGCAAAAATTGGAGGACATCATCTCAAATATGTTACAGCACAGCAAAAAAATGGACATCCAGAGTGCATCAAACATGATTTAGAGCTTGTTTATGGAAAAAACGTTTTTTTCTGTATTTCAATGTTGCAACTTGCTGAAAACTGTCCACAATGTTCATTTCATCTCAAATAGACAGCACAGCAAAAATTGGACATCCAGAGTGCATCAAACATGATTTAGAGCTTGTTTATGGAAAAAAAATGTTTTTTCTGTATTTCAATGTTGCAACTTGCTGAAAACTGTCCACAATGTTCATTTCATCTCAAATAGACAGCACAGCAAAAATTGGACATCCAGAGTGCATCAAACATGATTTAGAGCTTGTTTATGGAAAAAACGTTTTTTTCTGTATTTCAATGTTGCAACTTGCTGAAAACTGTCCACAATGTTCATTTCATCTCAAATAGACAGCACAGCAAAAATTGGACATCCAGAGTGCATCAAACATGATTTAGAGCTTGTTTATGGAAAAAAACGTTTTTTCTGTATTTCAATGTTGCAACTTGCTGAAAACTGTCCACAATGTTCATTTCATCTCAAATAGACAGCACAGCAAAAATTGGACATCCAGAGTGCATCAAACATGATTTAGAGCTTGTTTATGGAAAAAAACTTTTTCTGTATTTCAATGTTGCAACTTGCTGAAAACTGTCCACAATGTTCATTTCATCTCAAATAGACAGCACAGCAAAAATTGGACATCCAGAGTGCATCAAACATGATTTAGAGCTTGTTTATGGAAAAAAACTTTTTCTGTATTTCAATGTTGCAACTTGCTGAAAACTGTCCACAATGTTCATTTCATCTCAAATAGACAGCACAGCAAAAATTGGACATCCAGAGTGCATCAAACATGATTTAGAGCTTGTTTATGGAAAAAAAAAACATTTTTTCTGTATTTCAATGTTGCAACTTGCTGAAAACTGTCCACAATGTTCATTTCATCTCAAATAGACAGCACAGCAAAAATTGGACATCCAGAGTGCATCAAACATGATTTAGAGCTTGTTTATGGAAAAAAAAAACGTTTTTTCTGTATTTCAATGTTGCAACTTGCTGAAAACTGTCCACAATGTTCATTTCATCTCAAATAGACAGCACAGCAAAAATTGGACATCCAGAGTGCATCAAACATGATTTAGAGCTTGTTTATGGAAAAAAACTTTTTCTGTATTTCAATGTTGCAACTTGCTGAAAACTGTCCACAATGTTCATTTCATCTCAAATAGACAGCACAGCAAAAATTGGACATCCAGAGTGCATCAAACATGATTTAGAGCTTGTTTATGGAAAAAACGTTTCTGTATTTCAATGTTGCAACTTGCTGAAAACTGTCCACAATGTTCATTTCATCTCAAATAGACAGCACAGCAAAAATTGGACATCCAGAGTGCATCAAACATGATTTAGAGCTTGTTTATGGAAAAAAACTTTTTCTGTATTTCAATGTTGCAACTTGCTGAAAACTGTCCACAATGTTCATTTCATCTCAAATAGACAGCACAGCAAAAATTGGACATCCAGAGTGCATCAAACATGATTTAGAGCTTGTTTATGGAAAAAAAAAGTTTTTCTGTATTTCAATGTTGCAACTTGCTGAAAACTGTCCACAATGTTCATTTCATCTCAAATAGACAGCACAGCAAAAATTGGACATCCAGAGTGCATCAAACATGATTTAGAGCTTGTTTATGGAAAAAAACTTTTTCTGTATTTCAATGTTGCAACTTGCTGAAAACTGTCCACAATGTTCATTTCATCTCAAATAGACAGCACAGCAAAAATTGGACATCCAGAGTGCATCAAACATGATTTAGAGCTTGTTTATGGAAAAAAAACTTTTTTCTGTATTTCAATGTTGCAACTTGCTGAAAACTGTCCACAATGTTCATTTCATCTCAAATAGACAGCACAGCAAAAATTGGACATCCAGAGTGCATCAAACATGATTTAGAGCTTGTTTATGGAAAAAAACTTTTTCTGTATTTCAATGTTGCAACTTGCTGAAAACTGTCCACAATGTTCATTTCATCTCAAATAGACAGCACAGCAAAAATTGGACATCCAGAGTGCATCAAACATGATTTAGAGCTTGTTTATGGAAAAAACGTTTTTTCTGTATTTCAATGTTGCAACTTGCTGAAAACTGTCCACAATGTTCATTTCATCTCAAATAGACAGCACAGCAAAAATTGGACATCCAGAGTGCATCAAACATGATTTAGAGCTTGTTTATGGAAAAAAAAAACGTTTTTTCTGTATTTCAATGTTGCAACTTGCTGAAAACTGTCCACAATGTTCATTTCATCTCAAATAGACAGCACAGCAAAAATTGGACATCCAGAGTGCATCAAACATGATTTAGAGCTTGTTTATGGAAAAAAACGTTTTTTCTGTATTTCAATGTTGCAACTTGCTGAAAACTGTCCACAATGTTCATTTCATCTCAAATAGACAGCACAGCAAAAATTGGACATCCAGAGTGCATCAAACATGATTTAGAGCTTGTTTATGGAAAAAAAACTTTTTCTGTATTTCAATGTTGCAACTTGCTGAAAACTGTCCACAATGTTCATTTCAATCTCAAATGTACAGCACAGCAAAAAAATTGGACATCCAGAGTGCATCAAACATGATTTAGAGCTTGTTTATGGAAAAAAACCTTTTCTGTATTTCAATGTTGCAACTTGCTGAAAACTGTCCACAATGTTCATTTCATCTCAAATAGACAGCACAGCAAAAATTGGACATCCAGAGTGCATCAAACATGATTTAGAGCTTGTTTATGGAAAAAAAAACGTTTTTCTGTATTTCATGTTGCAACTTGCTGAAAACTGTCCACAATGTTCATTTCAATCTCAAATAGACAGCACAGCAAAAATTGGACATCCAGAGTGCATCAAACATGATTTAGAGCTTGTTTATGGAAAAAACGTTTTTCTGTATTTCAATGTTGCAACTTGCTGAAAACTGTCCACAATGTTCATTTCATCTCAAATAGACAGCACAGCAAAAATTGGACATCCAGAGTGCATCAAACATGATTTAGAGCTTGTTTATGGAAAAAAACGTTTTTCTGTATTTCAATGTTGCAACTTGCTGAACTGTCCACAATGTTCATTTCATCTCAAATAGACAGCACAGCAAAAATTGGACATCCAGAGTGCATCAAACATGATTTAGAGCTTGTTTATGGAAAAAAAACTTTTTCTGTATTTCAATGTTGCAACTTGCTGAAAACTGTCCACAATGTTCATTTCATCTCAAATAGACAGCACAGCAAAAATTGGACATCCAGAGTGCATCAAACATGATTTAGAGCTTGTTTATGGAAAAAAACTTTTTTCTGTATTTCAATGTTGCAACTTGCTGAAAACTGTCCACAATGTTCATTTCATCTCAAATAGACAGCACAGCAAAAATTGGACATCCAGAGTGCATCAAACATGATTTAGAGCTTGTTTATGGAAAAAAACTTTTTTCTGTATTTCAATGTTGCAACTTGCTGAAAACTGTCCACAATGTTCATTTCATCTCAAATAGACAGCACAGCAAAAATTGGACATCCAGAGTGCATCAAACATGATTTAGAGCTTGTTTATGGAAAAACGTTTTTTCTGTATTTCAATGTTGCAACTTGCTGAAAACTGTCCACAATGTTCATTTCATCTCAAATAGACAGCACAGCAAAAATTGGACATCCAGAGTGCATCAAACATGATTTAGAGCTTGTTTATGGAAAAAAAAAACGTTTTTTCTGTATTTCAATGTTGCAACTTGCTGAAAACTGTCCACAATGTTCATTTCATCTCAAATATACAGCACAGCAAAAA